>NC_072793.1:162910680-163535680 GCF_028583425.1 Eublepharis macularius | reverse complement strand
TCTCTGAGTGAACTAATCTGTCTAGAAGAGTGGTATATGAGTGCAGTTATTATTACTGTTGACACGTGATGGCATATACAACACTGGAAGATAAGCAAGTGAATGAACCCAAGATGGCGTGGCTGGTGTTGTTCATTTTGGTGATTGTGTTTTTATAGCATCAGGCAGCCCTGATCCCAGAATCTGTGTCCATGTTAGGTAGTGCATTATAAGTGAGGTTTAAGGCTAGGGGGCTATCTGTGGGCAAGAAGAATATCATTATCTAGCAGAGTTTGTAGGTAATTAATGAAATAATCTTTAATTAAACAGATAGTCTTTAAGGTGCCACTAGACTTTTGTTTTATTTTGCTAAACTTGGTAAAACCAGACAGTGCCTGGAAAGAGCTCCCGCAGGCATCTTCTATCATGTTTTCAAGGGTGTCTTCACAGCCATAAGGACTAGCAACCTCCTTTTTTAACTGCCAGACAGTTTGAGATCCCCCAATTTTGCCATCACAGGGATGCAGAATACACTCAGCTTGATCTTTCCACTGAACTATTCACCCTCCACGTTCTTCATGGTTTCCCCAGTATTAACGGCTTCTAAACCTGTTCACATGTTACAGTAAACACATGTACATCCTGTCAATATGTGCGTATCTGTTGTAAGACAGAGCCAACATGCGTTCACTTTACAAATGAAACTGCGAGGGGGAGGGTTTCAGTACCTGGATAAATGTGTGGCTTCCATCACACATTCCGCTGTGCGTGCATTGAATGTAACATTAGAATTACTCAACACACATAAAAAAAAATCAAGTGCACACTGTATATGTATACTGTAACCTGTGAACAGAACTTCTGCATTAGAATAAAATCATACCCTGCAAACCAAGACTACTAGGTTTCTGGAGATAAGCTACAAAGTAGATTCTCTTCAGTCAAATGTTTCATGGAATCTCAGGATGAGTTCACATTTGGTAGGTTCCTGCTTTCTTTACACTGCTACAATCACCCAAAGGCTTCTGACCATGGCAGGCGGAGGCTTACCTCTAGGTTCTTGGGTGGATCAGTTCCACCTCTGAACAAATTACCAAACAACAGGAGACAGGGTCAGAAGGGATGGGTCTATCGTAACATTTGCAGTCACTTCCACTAAGAGTCAAGTCACCCTCCCTGCAGATGCCATGCCGTTTTGATGGCCATTGTGGTGCTTTGGCTGCCAAGAGTGAGGTCATATCTATGCCCTTTTAAGGAGGAGGTATTTTGAGTCATGGGCCTCTCCCCAAACAGCCCAAAGGCCATGATCCTAAGCCTGCTTGGCTGTAAAAGAGGTAGTGGTTTCTGGTAACAGGGCATAACGGACAGAAGGCTGGACAATGCAAAGGAAGAAAACAGATCCCAGGGATCCTGGATCCCTTAGCCCCCTGCTCTGACTAGACTAGATCCCCGTCACCTCTTGATTTCTCATCTGACCTACTGTTTTCTAATCCACTAGCCTGGCCCCCCTTCCAAAGAATCCAGGAGTCCCATCCTTCTAGTACACTAGTCACTAATATCCCATCCCCCCAAACTCAAGGAGCCCTGGCTCACCACCCCCACATTCTAACCACTACACCCCACTTCCCTCCCTCAGAGCTCAGGAGTAGCATCCCCCTTGACTTCCCACAGCTGCCGTTGCTGCTGCCACTGCCTCCTTCAGCGTATGAGGACATTAATCTGGGCCATGCCAGCTTCCATGACATTCTCCGCTGTGGTCTTGCCGTGCTGTTCCTTGAGGTGACGCCTGATAGCGGGCTTGTGGGCAAAGCGGACCTCACAGTAGGAGCAGCGGTAAGGCCTCTCGCCACTGTGGAGGTTCATGTGGTCGTGAAGTGTGGACTTCTGAGTGAAGCATTTCCCGCAGATGGTGCAGGAATGCGACTTCACCCCACGGTGGACGTTCATGTGCCGGTTGAGATTGCTGCTGTGGTTGAACTGCTTGCCGCAGCGTGGGCACATGAAGATAAAATGATGCGCTCGCATGTGGAAGACCAGCTTTTCCACTCCTTGGAACACCTCGTCGCATTTGGTGCAACAGATGATCCTTGAGGCACCATTGCTTCCCCATGCTGTTCCCGAACTGTCGCTGCCTCTCCCCGCTGCGGGGAAGCTGGAGAAGGGACGGCCACTCAGTCCCGCTAACACCAGCCCCACCCCACCACCACTGCTCTGGCACTCAGACGCAACGGCAGCTGCTTCGCTGGTCTCTTCCAAGTAGCCTCCACTGGGGATGATCAGAAGGCCTGAACCTTCAGCATCCTCGTATAGACTGTAACATGCCTTGACTACACCCTGCTGAGGTTTCTCTGGTGTTGGCTCAGGAGGGGAACCCATGGCTTCCGCCACTGTAGAGTTGACTTGAGACTCTTCTTGGTCTCCCGAAGCATCTTTGTTCCATCCTGGTGGAGGAGCGGACTCCTTGCTCCAAGCTTGTTGAGGAGAAGACTCCTTGTTCCAGCTTTGCTGAGGAGATGCCTCTTTGTTCCAAGCAGCACCTGCCTGTTGCTGCTGCTGCTTCTTCTGCCGCTGAGCCACCTCCATGGCCGACTCAATCTTCACAATGCAGATGTCAGAGACAGCATCATCGTCCCCGTAATCTTCCTCCTGCTCCTCATCATCATCCTCTGCCTTCATCTCCAGATGTTCCTCCAATGGAAACTCCAGCTTGATGGGCCGTAGCAGGGGCCTGCCAGACAGGGGGGAAAAAATCAATGATACAACAGCAAGTGCTGACTGAGGGATGGGTCAATGGTCTTGAAACAAAGCAAGTACAAGCTTTTCATTATCAATCATCATTTTATGACATCAATTGGAGTCTGGTTTCATGACAATTTGGAAGACCAAAGCAGACAGCAGCTAGTGCAGCGTAGTGGTTAGAGGGTTGGACTATGATCTAGGAGACCTGGTTCAGCTCCTCACTCTGCCATGAAGCTTGCTAAGGGACCTCGGGCCAATCACTCAGGACTTCCAAAAGAAAGTAACAATATATGGAAGAGCCCTCTCTCAGCCTAACCTACCTTTGCAAGGTTGTCTTGAGGATAAAATGAGAAAAGGGGGAACCCATCATGTCCAGTGTTCTAAGCTCCTTGTTGAAGGGTGGGATAAAAATGTCCTGGACAGATGAGAATGGCCAGAGTCTGGTACGCTGCCCACCAAGAAGGCTGGCAAACCCCAGACAAAACTTTCCAGCAGAGCTAACCCTATCCTCTTTAATGTCTACACAAAAACGCTGGTGAGGTCATCCAGAAATTTGAGTTGGGTTGTCACCAATATGCAGATGATACTCAGCTTGATCTTGCTCTTTTAGCAGATCCCAGGGAGGCTGTAAAACTCTGGAACCAGTACCTGGAGGCAGTTTTGGAGTAGATGTGGTCTAATGAACTGAGCTTAATCCTAACAAGATGGAAGGGCTACTGGCGAGTGGAAGGTATGACCCAGGATTTTAAAGGGTCACCCATTCTGGATGGGATTGCACTCTTTGAAGGAACAAGCTGTAGTTTGGGGGTGCTCTTGGACCCAAGCCTACTGCTGGATAAGCAAATGTTAGCCATTGCCAGGACCGTCTTTTACCAGCTTTGTCTGGTTAGTCAGCTGTGGCCTTTCCTGGGAAGAAAAGATCTGGCTATTGTGGTGCAGGCCCTGGTTACATCTAGATTGCTGCACTGAGCTCTTCAGGGGGCTGCCCTTGAGAAGTATTCAGAAACATCACTTGGTGGTGGTATTGGCCTTTAAAGCCCTATATGGTTTGGGACCAAGATACCTTAGGGACCTACCCGACCACTGCAGTCATCTTCAGAGGCCCTGCTTTGGGAACTCCCACCTTCTGAGATCAGGCAGGTGGCAACCTGGGTGAATACCTTCTCAGTCATGAAACCGTACTCTGGAACTCAGAGATTTGTCTGTCCCCTTCTTTTGCCATCTGCCACCAGTGTTTGAACACTTGGCTGTTTTGTTTGACATTCCCCCATGCCCAATGTTTGTTTTGAAGATTTTAATTGTTGTTTTTATGTCTTTGTATGTTTTTAGCTCTGGTTTTAATGTGTTGCTGTTTTGATTGCTTTTAAAATATGATGGTATTATGTATGTTTTGTTAGCCACCTTGGTGGCCCTTATGAGGGCAAAAGGGCAGGATATAAATTTTAAATAAATAATAATCATGGATTCCCAACATAACATAGTTTGGCCCTGAATAGACCACACTGATCTTCACGGATGAAGGGTCCTCCTACTCAGCATAAAGCAGAGTTCAAGGGTATATTCTACTCAAGTATGCTGCAGTAAACATGCTTTCCCCCTATGCCTTAGATGTCCTTGGGAAGACTATGGATCTGTGGTAGATTATCAACGTTGTATAGAGAAGACCCCAGGTTCAATCCTCATTGCTTCAACTTAAAGAATCTTAGGTAATGAGTCTTGTGATAGACTTCCTTTGCCCAAGATTCTGGAGAACCACAACTGCTAGTCACAACTCAATGAGAGACAGGGTTATATATATTCAGTATGTACGAACAGAAAACATCTGCACTCAAGGGGGAACGATCGCAATGGATTGGTTCACAGTCACTCCCATGAGACACAGTTTAGACAGTCCTCTGTCACATGCCGCTCATGTTCAAACAGCAGATGCAAGCAGGGTGACAGAATGGCCACAGCAGCATGCTGGCACCTATTTCCACCACCGAGACAACACTCTTCCAATCTGCCACACTCATAGGTATCCATTAAGATTGCCAATCCCCAGGGGGTTCCTGGAATTCTCTTGGAATTTAGCTGATCTCCAGACCAGAGAGATCAGTTCCTCTGGAGGAAATGGTAGCTCTGGAGGACAGAAGCTATAGCATCACATCCCCACTGAGCAATCTCTGCTCCCTAAGCACTTGCCCCCAGATCTCCAGGAATTTTACCACGTTGCAGCAGGCAACCCCAATATCACTGTAGTCACACTGATGGATGCGCCAAATCAAATACTGCATCCTTCATATGAGCCCATTCTCATGGACGTTCTGGATGCATTTAACAGAACTGATTTTGTCAACTAAGATGGCAGAGTTTCATTGTATGGGGTTAATTAAATAATACCCATGGGCACTGGAGTATATGGTACGATTATGTCTCCCACTGCCACAAGGCTGCATTATTGATCGCAGAAGTTATCCACAGAGTTAAAGGAATGTCGTTGAATACAATCATTAAGTTGCTTGCCTTGGTCTTCTGCAGTGACTAAGAGCAGAACCACAAGTGACAAAAGGCACAGATTGGACACTTGTCAGCTTCCCTCAAGTTTTGATGGGAAATGTAGGCATCCTGGTCTCGCAGCTTCGCTCTCTGACTGCTGTCCAATGGACTTTTCAACTGTCATTTGTCCAATATTCCGCCAAGCTGCCTACATTTCCCATGAAAACTTGAGGGAAGCAGACAAGTGTCCAATCTGTGCCTTTTGTCACTTGTGGTTCTGTTCTAAGAATCACCTCTAGGTAGCCAATGAGGGAACCATGACAAAAGGTTGGTTCTTTTCCTTTTACGGCATCTTGGCCAACATAAACGTGTGTTCACATGTATGTATGTTGAAAAATGAAAATGCACATGGGCTAGTAACTTTTCTAGGCTTATAAATTAGGATTAAATGAAAAATCAAGTCTTCAGCAAACCTCTTGCGGGAGTATTCTTTTCGGGTTGAGGTGGAGCAGTCCACCTTACTAGGGGTTTGAGACCTTCGGTGACCTCCAAACTTTGTGGCATCTTCCTTGAGGCTGATTTTTGGCTCGATGAACTGGGACAAGGCATTCCGGCACTTTTCCACCACGTGCTCCATCTGCAAATAGCTGGCAGCTGTCAGGTAGTTGACGATGTCCCTGACGGCAAACTCCAGGGCACCGGTGTAGCAAGAGAGGAGGAGATCTGCCACAATCTTGGTGCTGTGCATGAGGGAAACCTGGAGCTCGGAGGAAGGATTGAGAAGGAACTGGTCCCTCAGGAAAGGGGAACAGGCAGCCAGGATGACCTTGTGGCCACGGAACTTAAGGCTATCGGCCACAATGGTGACATCACAGAAGCGCTCCTCAGAACGGAGCTGGTTCATGTTGCGGAGCGTGGCTGCCTCGTGGCCAGGGAGCTGGAAGCGAAGGAGCTCCACACCTGATGCCATTGGTTCTCACAGAGTGGAAGAGGTGGATCACACAGTGAGGGTGGAGGAAAAGACGAAGGAAGAAAGTTACAATGAGAAGGTCCCACAGGGCAGCCTGGAGGGGCCCGGCGAACAGAAATACTGAAAACGAAGAGACAGGAAGAGGGTTAAGTTTTGATATTACACCATGCCTATCGTAGGCAGAGGCAAAACCGACAACATAGATCAGATAAAAATGGAGTTACCAAGTCCACGACCACTTTCTGAAACATTGTTTTCTCCTCCATTTTACTCACGCAACTACTACCTTGTGAGGTGAGTTAGGCTGAGAGAGTGCGATTTACTCAAGGTCACCCAACAAATTTGAGTTGCAGAGTGGGGATTTGAACCTGGGTCTCCCAGACCCTAGTCTGATGCTATAACCATTATATATACTTGCTTTCCCTCCTCATCTTTACTTCATTTAAAATCTGCTGTACTCCCTAATGGGAACCCAAAGTGGCTTACATCGTTCCATTAGGTCCTCACTTTAATCCCATGAAGTACGTTAGGCTGGGTGACTGGCCTAAAGTCACCCAGCAAGCTTCCTTGGCAGAGTGAGGATTTGAAACTGCATCTCCTAGATCCTAGTCCAACACTATAACCACTACACCACACGGGTCTCATCTCACCCTCCTCTATAACTGTTTCACTTGGAGCTCAGCTTAATATGGCTTCCATAGAGCCTCTAAATGGCCTCTCATGTAGGCACTGGTTTTGGCACTGTGAAGGTGCCCCCATGGAACCAGCACAGTACCCTTTGAAGCTTTAAATGTACTGACCCCAATTTGTAGCTAATACTTTTCAATGCCACTGCAGTAACCATGTAGGAGTATGAACCAGTTGTATGGGATCTTCTCCTCTGCCATCTTTTGGCCACGAGGAAGCCCCAAACAACTAGGTGAGAAAGACCTATGGGACTGGCCTCACCAACACGGATCCAGTTTCCATTGTTACAGCAGCACTGTGAGGTGAAGTTACAAACAAGCCAGTCACTGCGGTAATGTTCAAAACGTCCCTTGTTTTTTTGTGTACTTTAAAATTTTCAAGCAATTATTTGTAGAGGCATTGTTTAGGGAGTACCATTTGTTCCCAACAATATACGATTACGTTCCCCCAACTCGGTTGTTATCCCTGTAAAAGCTGTCTGGAAACGAGCACGTTTTGTCCAGCTGCAAAAGGAGAGGAGAAGGGGCCAAGCAGGTTTTCCTTTGGAAGTAGTTCTCCGATTAGAGAGGGATCCACCAGCTCAGCCCTGCTTCTGCTGGAACCCTGCCTCCTGCCAAGGCCACACAGTTCCTCGAATGCTGTATGGGTCTTGAAGATGGGGTTATTATCACGAGGGCAGGAATTCCTTCATAAATTAGGTTACTGTTTTTTTACCTGTGGCTCAGTGGCACAGCTGCATGCAGAAAGTCCAGGTTCAGTCCCTTTTTCTCCAGTTAAGAGGTTCTCAATTAATAGTAGCAGGACAGAATTTCATTAGAGCCTTTGGAGAGCTGATTCTAGCAGCTCTGAATTGGTCTGTATCAGACAGACTAATGGTCTAATTCTGTAGGAGGCAATTTCACCCATATCCCCAGCCAGGTCACTGTTCCAACATGCGTGTCTGGATCCACCTGCCATTGTGCTTTGTGTTATCCATTTCAGCCAGAACGTGGATATGCATTTTATTGTGCATCCAGATACACACGCCCCTGAAAACAATGCAGCCAGCATCTACATTCAAACATCCATCAGATTTACACCCCCTGATCCAGCAATTTAGAAATGCAGAGAACCCTATTCAGTTGTGCATATCTCCTGTAATAGACTGGGGGATTTATAACTTATAAAGATTTGAGCAGGCTTATGAGCAAATGTGCTTTTGGCATGCATAACTTTCTTTGAGTCTTGTATAGTGGTAAGAGTACAACTAGGATCTAGGAGACCCAGGTTTGAACCCACGCTCTGCCAGGGAAGCTCGCTGGGTGACTTTAGGCCAGTCACACATTCTCAGCCTAGCCTACCTCACAGGGTGGTTGTGTGAATAAACTGGAGGAGAATGATGTAAGACATTTCGGGTCCCCATTGGGAAGAAAAGTAGGGTATAAATCAAGTAAAATAAGTAAACCGGCTTCAAAACAAGGCAGAGTACTTTACCTGCATTGATTATATTTCACAATAACTATAGCACTATTAAGCAGCACAACAAACCACAACAGTTAAACATTCTTTTGGTGGGCAATTTATAGTGCCATCCTAAACAGAGCGACCTCCTTCTTCACTTTTAGAAGGTGTGACTCTCCTTAGGATTGCACTCTTACTCTTGAATACACCTAGCTTTGAATCTAACTAGGCATCTCATTTCCTACAAGTGTGTCTCTGGGCTTTGATGTGGTCATTTCCCCCCCAGAACACCTCTAACATGACTTGAGTCCCAAGGAAAGGGCTGGAATAAAATCTACACAATAATAATAAATAATAATAACTGTGCTTATATACTGCTCTTCTAGACAGATTAGTGCCCCACAAAGAGCGGTGAACAAGTTATTGTTATTATAATCCCCACAATACAGCGGGGGAGCTGCAGATAACCTCCTGCCTGCTTCTTGTACCTCCCTCTTCCATACAGGATGTGAAGCACACTTGCACATATGTCTGTACTTTTACCTACCTCTCCTTTTATTTACTTATATCCTTGGAGAGGCAGCATGTTGCAATGGTTAGAATGTGACACCCAATGGTTAGAATGTGACTGTTGACACCCAGGCTCAAATTCCCACTCAGCCACGAAGCTGCCTTTGTGCCAATCACACGATTTCTGCCTCACAGGGTTGTTGTGAAGCCAGTGGAGAAGAGGGGTAAACCATGTAAACTCCCCCGAGCTCTTAGGAGAAAGGGGGAGGAGAAAAATTGCAATCGATTGTCCAGATGTCTTAATATCCATTTACATGACCTTCCCTTCCAAATCATAGGGCCAATTCACACTTGCAATTTTTCATGCTGTGAAAACTTTTCCACACATGAAGCAGGGTGATATCTGTCATTGTTACATTTCTTTATTGCTTATTTTTACGTTTCTGTCCCATCCCTAAGAGTGCATTTCACCATGCTTATAAAACAAACATGTAAGTGTCCATGTGCCAGAAGCAGCAATCGGCCATGGCTCCCCAGCACATAAATACACTGTGAAATACATGTACAAACATCACAGGCGATTGTCTCCACACATACTGAAATACCATTTCCCATGCACAAATTACCTGTGGAGAAAATGCACAAGAGACAAGTTGCAATTAACCACAGAATCTGTTGCACGACTTATGCCCAAGTATACATTTTTGCCACATGCACAAAGAAGAGGCAATTGCTCCCTGATGCAAGCGCAGGCAAAGTGAAATACACACGTGTGCCAGTTATCATACATGATGATATACAAACAAGTTGCCCATTGTTTTTCCCCTACACATGCTTTCAGGGTGAGAAAACATCCAACATGCAAAGTGATCTGCAATCTCTCCAGATCCTTTACTTATACACCTCAGATGCATGGGCAGCCATCTCCAGCAATGCACCTCTCTCCTGACCTCATCCCGTGTCTCCACTTTGCTCATCCCGAGTCTTCCATGTGCTACATGAATGGCTGCACCTTCTTATCCCGTTCCTTTTTCCTTTTTGCATATGTACAAAGTTGCACATGTACAACAGACATCCAATCTTTCCGCTCCCAGCTCTTTCCTATACACTCATCCAATACAGCTCCCTTTATCCCTTTGCAAATGCACCGCTTCCATTCACAAACAATATGATCCCCACCCTCCAGCCCTCTGTCCCCGCGCCTTGCACCCTCCTTTCTTCTCTGCAAGAAGCTGGGCGCAGCTCGGAGATCCCGCCTGTCCCCCCCGCCCCATTTCCCAGCCTTCCCCCTCCTCACCTTGCAGGCTGCACCCCCTCTCTTAGAGAAGAGGGGAGGGTGGCCCCAAACGGCCACAGCAAGAGAAAGGAATTAAAGGGGGCCCCCTTAAAGGGCCAGGCATCCAGAAAAGGGGGAGTAATATTTGCCAGCCACATAGAAAAAGTAGAGAAAGGTCAATGAAAGAAGAGCGTGGGAGAGAATAACTTCATTGCATTGTGGGATGGAGTTCCTGAGCCATCCGAGGATCCTTTAACTTCACTCTCTCCTCCCCTTTAAGGCCAGTGACGTCATTAGCAGGCGTCGAGGAATTTGATGGGAGGGGGAGAATTTTTTCCCCAGCCTTCCCCCAAATCACCTTGGTTACTAAACCCGCCCTAGTCTTGGAATAAGAGGTTTCAATGTAGGTGGGAGTTTTTTCATTAAGAAATCTGGGAAAGTGGGCAAAGCTCGGATTTAGACAGAGCAATGTTGGCTAGATGCATTTTGCATTCCTGACAGATTTCCGTCTTCCTTTAAAAGCAAAGCCCCACAATCCTTGCAAAAGGCACAGGGGGGTTGGAATTAAACTGCTAGCCCTTGAAGCAGAGCTGATGGAAGGGTGGTCACTTTTTGCGCCTGGCAGGGCTCTGATACTGCTGTTTGCATGACACACAGAAATGCAGCAGGTTTGTGGCCTTTTCAACTTACCCCCCCTCCATTGCCTTTGCTTGTTGAATTTACAATTGTCATGCATCCTATGAACATACCAAGTCAGACTATTGATCCATCTAGCTGAGCGCTGAGAGCAACTATTCAAACTCTGAGGCAGAGAAAGGCTTTCCCACCACCCAATATCCTTTAACATAAATATTAGTTTTTAAGATGCCACTGGACTTCTGTTTTATTTATTCATTTACTTATTTAACTTCATTTTTACCCTGCCTTTCTCCCTAATGGGGATCCAAAGGAGGCTACACCATTGTGGGATGGAGTTCCTGAGCCATCCGAGGATCCTTTAACTTCACTCTCACAAAAACCCATGAGGTTTTTTCCTCACAAAAACCCATGAGGTAAGGTAGACTGAGTGTGTGGCTATCCCATGGTTATCCAGGAAGCTTCATGGCAGCATATGGGTTTGAATTTGGGACTCCCAGATCATAGTCCAGCACTCTAACCACTATACCACACTTGCTCTTCATTTTACTGCTAAGCCAAGGCCATTCCCCATCCCTTAACCTAGTGATACTTAACTCAGGGCCAAGCTACAAGTGACAAATGACACAGGTTGGACACTTGTCAGCTTCCCTCAAGTTTTGATGGGAAATGTAGGCATCCTGGTCTTGCAGCTTGGCTCTCTGACTGCTGTCCAATGGACTTTTCAACTGTCACTTGTCCAACATTCCGCCAAGCTGCCTACATTTCCCATCAAAACTTGAGGGAAGCTGGCAAGTGTCCAACCTGTGTCAGTCGTCACTTGTAGTTTGGCCCTCAGTGCCTCTTGACCCATATGTGACTCTTCTGAGCACTATGTAAGCTTGCCAACTCCAGGCTGGGAATTTCTTGAAGATATGGAAGATGAGGCCTCAGCAGGGTATAATGCCATTAACTCCATTCTCTAAAGCAGCCATTTTCAATAGGGTAACTGATCTCTGGAGAACAGTTTTAATTCCAGGAGATATCCAGGTACTATCTGAAGGTTGGCGACCCTATTAATGTGGCACCTTTCCACCCCCCTGCTCCCATAAGGAAAGTGGATAAGTCCCTTATTTGATGGAGCTTGTGGTTCTCACCTCAAACAGCACTGCTGGAGGAACAGGTAAGCTGCAAGCTTCCCTGAGGCGCAGACCTCATGCCAGGGATGGAAAGACATGTGGCTCTTTTGGCTGATAGCAACTGCAAAAGTGGCTGTCCACAAGACACAGTGAGTGCTACTGTATTAAAGACTTGGAAGTCCTAGTTTGGGGGGAGGGATCTGCTAGAGATCTTACCTCATGAGTTTAATATTAATGATTTTCAAAATATATATTGTCAAGGGGTGGCTGCCCCACCCCTGCCCTCACAAATCTAGAGGAGCCTCTGGCAGGGGGCAGCCTTGCACAGACACTATGGAGGCCGGCCGATCAGCCAGGGGGTATAGGGAAAGAAGCATTGGTAAAACCACACCTAGAGGTGCAACAGCCTCAAAACCTTGGAGGCCCACACATACCTCAGAAAGGAGGCAGGGCTCAGGCAGCAGCCTGCACATGGAACCAGACCAGAGACAGAAGCCAGCAGCACCTGGGGCCTGGGTGGGCAGGCAGAGCAGCCTCTTAAAACCTCTGAGAAGGGTGGGGTAGGAGATGGGAAGGTCTGGCCAGAGAGGCTATTGGCCCAGATTCCCTTCACTCAGCTTGGGCCACCCCTGAAGAAAGGGCATTGGTGGAGTCCAGAACTACACCCCTCCCATACACGCACACACAATCCGTTTTAGAAGGGTCCCCCCCCCAATCCACCAGCCCTGTGGAAATCAGTTGCTAGGTAACAGGAGATGTGAGCAGTCCTGGCACTGCAGAAGGGAAGTTAGGAGTACTGGTCCTTGCAAGTAATCCCTAAGATGACCAAATGGTGGCAGTATACCACAGGAGAAATGAGAGAGAATCAAACTTCCTCCTAGAGTTGAACTACCTGGGAGAGTGGTGCATTTATGGGCAGAGACCTGGGATGGCCACTGGTGCCTAGACACCTTGGAGGGCCAGTGTTGCTCACAGGTCAGTGGGAGTGTTCTGCCACTTTGGGTGAGAGCAGTGGGATTTAAAGCTATACCCCCAAAGAGACTAGAGAAAGAGTCAAACCCTCACCAAGGGCCAGGTGGGCCAGGAAAGTGGTGCATCACCAGGCATAGGTTGGTCATTGGTTCTTAGACACCTCTGAGGGCCAGAATGGAGCAGCGCTTGCAGGTCAGTGGGGCCATTCTGCCAACACTCCCTTTATTTAATAGCCCTGCTCCTGTGCCTTTAACAAAAGCTTGGTATACCGTAAATTAAGCAGGTAAAGCTTTTTCCTGGCAAGGAGCAACTTGCCAGGAACTTGTTTCATTTTGCCATGTGTTAGATTCTTGTTAAAGGCAGGAAAAGTCACTAAAAAGTGGCATCTGTGCTAGCTAATGTTTATTATGATCTATAGTAAAGGATGGCATTATGTAGGTGCAGGGCTCATTTCAAGGGGGAATGCACAGGAACGCAGTTCCGGCAGTTCCCTAAAGAGGTCACATGTCAGGTGACCCCGCCCACCTGACTCTCGGCCATTTTGGGCCTGTTTCAGCCTGGATTGGGGCTGAAATGGACCGGATCAGGCCTCTGACGGTTGGTGGATCACTCTCCCAATCAGCAGCGGCCTGATCCTGACCATTTGGGGCCCCTTTTCGGCCATTTTCAGACCCTTTTTGCCATTTTGGGCCCAATTTCGGCCCGGAATGGCCAAGATTGGGTCCAAAACAGCCAAGATAGGTGATGTCAGGGGTGTGTGGCATATGCAAATCAGTTATGCTAATGACACACATCTGGCGATGGCAAGGGTGTGGCATATGCTAATGAGTTACATTAAAGAGTTCCTCCAGCTCTTTTTCTACGAAATGACCCCTGTGTAGGTGTAGTGATTAGTGTGTAAGGCTAGAACCAGGGAGACTTGGGATCAGGTCCCCTCTCCGCCTTGAAGCTCCCAATCACTTGCTTTCTCAAATTCACTTACTTCAGAAGATTGTTGAGATGACAAATTGCACAGGGATGACCCAGCTGTGCGTTCTGTGTCCCTTTCAGGCAGTGTAAAACTGGGACAGATGCATACCACTAAAATGCATCTCTGATGTATTTAAGATTGCCGTGAGTGGACTGTTTCAGGACCTGAACACCTCTGTATTATGGTCAGCCATGGCTCATATTTTCAGTGAAGGCAAAATGTTGTGACTGAACAAAATTATTCTGGTATTGCTCTCTATTGAGAGCTGCTGTAGCACTGTGGTTAAGTGGTCCAGCTGTTAACACTCTGCTGGTTCAAATCCCACTACTGCCATGAGCTCAGCAGGCAGCCTTGGGTAAGCTGTACTGTGGGGATAATAATAACACTAGCTTGTTCACTGCTCTGGGTGAGGCACTAATCTGTCTAGAAGAGCAGTATATAAGTGCAGTTGTTATTATTTATTATTCAGTTTTTAAAAATTGTGTGTGTGTAGGGGTTAGAGATGTGAAGGCCTGGGGGAAAAAAGAGGGGCTTTTTTCCTATCCACCCAAAGATTTTTTCCCCCAATTTGAGGAAGCTCTGTGAAAAATAAAACAACCCCCCCTATCATATATTTTTTCTTTTGGAATGAGTGAAATGTTCTAAAACTCATCTTTTATTCAGTGTATTTGCAATTTTTTCCTGTAAAGAACCAAGGCATTTATATTTTAAATCCCATAAAAATGTATTAATATGATTGTATATGCTAACAAAGTTGTAAATAATGCATTTTATGTTGCTAAAGCAGCAAAATAGATCTTGGTTTCTTAGGAAAGTGTTGTGGGGGGAAATGAAGGGGGGAATGAAATTTATACAACATTTCTGATTTTTTTTTGCCTCCCATGGCTTCAGAATATCCAGTTTACATTTCTAGTGGGGTGGCTTGGGCAGATTTCTAAGAGATCTAATGCATCATGCTGTCTTTTAATCACTTCAACTCAAGCTAAAATTGCTGTGTAGGATTATAAAGGGCATGTGACCATTAGGCATTACTGACCTGCTTTCGAATTTGATGATTAAAATGAAATGCAGTGCCTCTGGGTTCTCAAGACATAGTGGGGTTCCAGCAGCTGCCTTCCTGCCTGCTTGCTTGCTACACTACAGCAGCTGAATTGCTGACCTGTGTATAATTGGGACAGATGCAAAGGTGCTAACTTCATGGGGAAAGTATTAAATCTCTGCAGACACTGTATCTGTTGTTACCTACGGCAAAATGGAAGGGGCGTGCCAGGGTTTTGAGGGGAGGGGAACTGTCTGGCCCTTTAAAAGATGGGTGGGGGGAGTAGCCTTGACTCCTGGCTTGGCAACTGCGCAACGATCACAATGGTTTACGGGAAATGAAAGTGGGGAGGTTGTGTTTGTACAGGGCATGTTTTGCTTTCCCAACAGCGCCCTTCAGAGGTCACATGCCGTGGGGCTGACTTGTAAGCCCTGCAGCCGCCAACAAAAGAGAAACCTAACCAGAAATATCAAGTATGGGACAAGCTTCCCCTCCCCAGTTAAACACACTAGCACTGGACAGCAGTATTTTACTCCAGCTATAGCAATGGGCTAGATCTATGCAGGGTTGTCAGGACAGCTAAAAGGAACCTCCATGGTCAGAAGCAGTATACCTGAAAGTGCCAGACAAATATCAAAGGAGGACTATTGGTGTCGTGCCATCCTTAAGGGCAGGTGGATGACTGCTGCTAGAAACAGAAATCTGGTCTTGTGCTGCAGGGCACCTTCATGGTCTTGGTTGGTAAACAGTGACGCCCCTTCACTTAGCCTCATGAACTGTCAGCAGGTTGCCTTCAGTGACCTGGTTTCTCTTCCTTTCTCCTTGCCTATTTATTTACTTCATTTGAACTCCACCTTTCTCCCCAGTGGGGACCCGAAGTGGTTTATATCATTCTCCATGTTATTCTCACAACACGGTTGACAGCGAATGTGACTAGGCCAGGGTCACCCAGTGAGCTTCTATGGCACAGTGGGGATTTGAACCTGTGTTTCCCTGATCCTAGTCTGACAGTCTAATCACTACACCAATCTGCTGCCTCAAATATCTGAGGGGATGTGATGGGGCTAAGGCAGTTGACTTTTTTGATCCATTCTATGGCTTGTGGATAATTTTACTTATCCACACACAAATTACCAAACTCTGAGAGGAGGGGGAATGAGAAGAACAGCTGGTAATGGCAGGCAGATTTTTGAGGTTTGCCACTCCTATCCACTGGAGCAGTATCCAGGAAGCTTGGGAAAGGCAGGGGGCAGCCTTTGTGGTGGCAGCATGGGAGAATGGGATTGGGCAGCTAGAAAGAGGGGGGAACCTGTCTCCAAGTACTTCTACAAGGTGAAAGATGGCTGGAGGCAGCTTCAGGAGGAGGAGAATTGAAGTTAAAAGCGGGGCTGCAAGAGGGTTGGTTAGCTCTGGCCCCTGGTAAGGAATTGCTGTGCAAGGGCACAGCAGAGCCTAGTTTAGGGTCAAGCCATGAGAATTAGGAGACCCCCATGCACTTTTTGTATGTTTACCTGCAACAGCATTTCCAGTGAAAATTGAAGCTCTCCAGCTATTTTGTGTGATTTTGAGACCCCTGCTGAGACTGCCTCATCCACACCTGTCAGGTTACCTATAGAAACAGCCGCTCCTTTGTAAGTGTCCCATGCAGCCCAGGGACAAACATAGGCCCTCATAAGCATGGTGGTGGAGGAGAGCATGGGAATGGATGGACGTGGAGCAACTTTTGTCACAGTTCTTGACACCACAAAAAATAATTGGCGAAAGAGCTGCTGACTCACCTGCAAGCTGAGATGCTGGACAGACCCTAACTCCTGTTGTCTGTAATGGGGCCACTAAGGAACAGTCTTGTTAATAGAAGGACCACCAAGTTCTCCTTTGCTATCAGCCTTTTTTAAAATTCTATTTTATTAATAGTTTATACAAGAGAGGACAAATTATAAAATAACGAACTAAAATTTACAAGATACTATACTTTAAACATACAGTTCAATACGAGTTATCCAAAAAGACCAATTTGTTCCACAGCGAGTTCAATTCCCCCCTTTTTGTAAAAAGGTTAATTTAATCATAATACATGTTTGTTTAACTCTATCAAACCATTCTTTTAAACCTGGGACAACATTGTCCCTTTGCTATCAGCGCTTAAAGGAACTGTGTGTACCCTCTGGTGTGAGAGAGACATTTGATCAAGTACTGATTTTGGGGAGGATGTCTTTTTTAACTTGTTCCCAGAATGCCAAGGGTGCAACCCAGCATTAGCACCATTTTCAACCCACGTGACTGCTCAGCATTGTACAGCGGCTACTGACACAGATCTCAAGATCATGGCCTGGGACGTCTGCGATTTTACTTCTGTGACATCCAACCTGATGAAGAGTTCTAGAGAACTCACAGGCTTGTACACTGTGTTATGCAGGGCTTTTTTTCTGGGAAAAGAGGTGGCGGAACTCAGTGGGTCGCCCTTGGAGAAAATGGTCACATGGCTGGTGGCCCCGCCCCCTGATCTCCAGACAGAGGGGAGTTTAGATTGCCCTCCATGCCGCTGAGCGGCGCGGAGGCCATGTGACCATTTTCAAGAGGTGCCAGAACTCCGTTCCCCCGCGTTCCCCCTGAAAAAAAGCCCTGGTGTTATGTCATTTTGTTTGATTCTCATAAAAGGTATTATACGGCTTTTGTTCTTGCCTTTGAGTTTTCCTTGTACTACTTGATCAGTTTAATACCTGTTTTGTGCTGTGGTTCGGATGACACTCAAGTGCCCCTTTTGCCTCCCTGCTGAAAATTCTCACCATCGTGTGTTCACCTGTCCATGTGGTGATCAGCGGCAACACAAAGCTGTGTGAAGGGTTGGTGTAGTCACAGCCATGTAACACAGTGGTCATATTACTATTTTTGTTCCGTCCTAGAAACAGAACAAGGACTAGGAAAAGCACCAGCAATCAAGCTATTAGCAAAGCAGCGCAGAGAAAAATCCTATCAAATAAAAGCTTTTTTTTTAAATTGAGCAGATCTTTTCTCACTCTTTGCCTGGGTCCTTTAAGGGATGCCTGAGCTACTCTTCAGCAGCCGGCAAGCTGCCACCGGTAATTCATGAGACCCCTGCTTTCAAGGCACAGGAGCTGGGGCTGAACAGGGCAGGCAACAGTTCAGATACCAGTACAAAGCCTAGCCCTTTTATGAGATGTTTGGCAGAGAGCAACAGGCTTTCAGTGTTCTTGCACAATCCTCCTCCCTGCCCCCCCCCCCATGCATCCTTTCACTTCCCAGCTTTGACGAGATCCAGCAGTTGCCGTGCCTCTGCTCGGGAGCTGGAAAGTTTGGGTCAGAGATTTCCATTGTGCAGCTGTGGCAGCTGCATGAAACCCCAGCGGATGCTAATTGGACCCCGAGACAGTACCATGCTCCTTTCCCTCTGTACCTTCATCCTTTGGGCAGGTAGTCAAACCTTTGTCACTGCTGGACTGGGTAACATGTGGGATGTATCCAAGGGACAGCGAGGGTGGGGCCACGTGCTGTCCTAGACTGTCTGGGTTCTTTCCCCTTAAGCTTCACTTCACTCCTTTAATGGTGATTCTTCCTTCTTGTTTTTTTTAACCTGAAGCTGTCTCCAATGATCTTTCTTCCTTGTTTGCACTCTAAGCTTGTAGGTATGCCTGTTGATTGTTGGAAAAATTCTGAAAACAGCAGTGCGGTACCTTGTTCCTAGTACCAACCAAAACGTTACAAAACAGAGACCAAGGTCCACAGTTCTTTAGAACTCAGCGTTAGACTAGATGTTGAGACCGTACTTTTTTGGCCCTTCGTTTTTTCCATTCCCCTTTAAATTTCTGTGATTTTTTTCCAAAATGGTAGCTGAATTAATCTATCATGGCAAACTGAAAAAGCAAGTCTTGTGGTATCTGTCAAGCTAACATTAATTGGGAAATAAAATTTCATGGAATCAAGTCTACTGCATCAGATATGTGAAATGTGTTAGCTGGAAGATATAGCTATTTATTGGGATAGAGGAAAAACAGTTCTAATGAGGAGGGATAAAAGGCCACAAAATGCAAGAGATACATTCTGAGATATCTTTAGGAAAAGCCTTCCATGTTAGCCTGTAAAAGCAAAATAAAATGGTGCTCCAATGGCACCTTATAACTGGCTCTGATTATTGTGTCTCACCCTGCCCTTCCCTTGAGATATGAGTTTGTTAATTATATTTTCTCTGTCTATCAACAGTGGTTGTCCTCATCTACTTGAGAGCAGCTGATCACTCTTGTGATTAGATCTTGTTTTAAACTGGCCTCTCTTTCTAACCCTCTCCTGTCTTTTTGTTTGCTGTATACCTACTTAATAGATGAACACCTCATGCATCTGACGAAGTGAGCTCATGAAAACTTTATGCTTGGATAAATTTTGTTAGTTTTTAAGGTGCCGCTGGATTCCTGTTTTATTTTTATGCAAAGTATACAAGGTAAGGACAGTCACCATTGAGATTTTTAAAATCCAGTGACGGGATGATACAACTTTGCTGTTTTTGCTACGCTAGTTCAACAACACTTCCTTAACCATTCCTCTCTGCAGGTTCCCTCTGTCAACTTTGATTTCCTGATAAAGCAAAGAGTTTTATCTGATTGTATATATTGTTCCCACTACTCGGTAGATTCTGCATCAACAAAAAGGAGAAAAATATAAAAAGAAGTAGAAACAATTGCAACCCAAATTTCTTGTTTAGGACTTTTTAAAACTGACACTTTAGCGATTGTTTACCTTTTTTTAGCCTATTTGAAATACTTACACATTGATGTGTGTGCATAACAAGAATGCTTAGTACTTGAAAAGTTCAAAAGTGTAAAAGATCCAGGACAAAATCTTGACTGACATAGTCAACAACAAAACAATCTTATTCCAGCTGGACCTAGCTCCTCCTGTATAAAAAGCTGTTCCTAAATGCAATAGATCTCTTAATGACTCACAGTCTAGGCACGAAGCAAAATCCCGAGAAAATGCTGTAAAAACCAACACAGACAAAGCCCGGAGATATATAGGAAGGGCAGTAGGTACATGTCTCATTGAAAGTTCTGGATCTCTTTTCCAGGATTCAAATTAAGAAAAAGACTTTTTCCATGTTTGCTAAGGCACATCCTTTATGGCTGTGCCACAGCTGGGATCTGGTTGAAACTGATCACTGAGGAAGGATCAAATCCTAAAGAGATTTTAATAATCTCAACAGATGACACTCCTTTCCCATTTTCAACAGCTGATACAACACAAGAATCTCTACTTGACTCTACTCCGTCATGCCCAAGAGAAGTGTCTATCAAAGGTGGCACCGTGTCGCTCTCAGATGGGTATCACCAAGGTAGCACCCTCATCTATTCCTGCCCAGATGGCTCCTATCCATACCCAGTGCAAAACCGAATCTGCCAGTCAGATGGGAGCTGGACGCCCATGCGTTCCCCCTCCGGCAGACGTGTGACCCAAGCACTGTGCCGAGGTATGTGAGGACTGCTGATTACCTTGGAGTTCACTAGAAGGCTAGTGAATTTAATTAGTTGCAAGGCAGCTCATGTATTGTCCATCGTTATGGTCACATGTACTAGAATCCCAGCAACTGCACATACAGGGAGAGCACTTGCTGGGAGAGTGTGGTACACATGGTCCTCCTAATAGATGTGCTCTTCCCTTGCATGTGGTAAACTATAACTACTGCTTGGATGGTGGCTTATATTGGTACATTGATACATACTAATTAAAAAAAATAACAACCCCCTCTTTAAAAAGCACTCCAGTGTTGGTGGGGCAGGGAAAATGGCCCCGACGTCGGAGGGAATGGGAAAAACCAGACTTTTCCACTCACGTAGCAGCCATCCTGGTTTTGCAACAATAATATTTCCTGAAATATTGCTGCAAAGCAGGATTGGGAAAGGACAGAAAAGATAGGGAAAACCCAGCGGGGGCTTGAAAGCATCACAATGCTGGGAGGAAATGGGGGGGGGTAGGAGAAATGCTTCAAAATAACATCCTTGCCAGCAGCGCTTTTTTCTGGGGAAAGAGGTGGTGGAACTCAATGGGTTGCCCTCAGATAAAATGGTCACATGGGTGGGTGGCCCCGCCCCCTGATCTCCAGACAGAGGGGAGTTGAGATTGCCCTCCACACCACATGGCGCGGAGGGCAATCTCAACTCCCCTCTGTCTGGAGATCAGGGGGCGGGGCCACCCGCCCATGTGACCATTTTCAAGAGGTTCCGGAACTCAGTTCCAACACGTTCCAGCTGAAAAAAAGCCCTACTTGCCAGGGTAATCAAGCCGTGTGTAAGTCATCGTTGTCTCCCCCTCAGCCCTCCCCTCAGCAAAATGCTGATACAAATATTGACGTTTTCAGGGATGTTGTAAGGATTCCTGTATGCGAAATACTTTTAACACCGAATGGCTCTTTAGTATTTATAGTATAATTATAATATTGCATGCTGTTTTAAAAGTCGTCATATTTTCGGGGGGGGGGGGTGTGTGCAGTGTGACAGGAATGCCTCAATGTTGTTTTACAGTGGTTGTACTTATGCTTATTTTTGTTTATATCCCAGTTTTAAAAACAGCTTATCCCATTGTTCTCTTCCACTTTATCCTCGTAGCAACCAACTCAAGGTAAGTTAGGCTGAGAGGCTGTGGTAGGCCCAAGGTCAGTCCAGAAGCTTCATTGGTGGAGCAGTAATTGAAACCTGGTTGTCCCAGGTACTAGTTAACATGCTGATCACAATGCCACAATGCCCGTTCTGAGGCCTGACTTTCTCCATTGCAGACATGCGGTGCCCTCCTCAGCAGGCCTTTGAAAATGGCTTTTTCAGCCCGCGACAAAATTCACATGCTGTGGGCAGTGCCTTGAATTTTGAGTGTTTTGATGGATACCAGCTGCGCGGTTCAGCTCAGCGGCATTGCCAGCCCAACGGCCTCTGGAATGGAACTTCTCCAGTCTGCGATGATGGAGGTAAATCCCACTAGCTTTTGAAATGCTTCCTGGCACAGGAATACCTCTAAAAAGAGAGGTATTACGCTATGGGCTGTGCCAGCTTTGCTCTTGCAAAATGCTACTCTAAGAGCAGAACTGCATATTACACATAGTTCTGTGATCATTTTATAGGGTATGCTTTTCCTTTTACTGGTTGTGGCTGCTGGGGCTGCAGTTTTCAGAGAGTGATGGGGGGGCATTAACCTTTTCGCAATTCCATTCCCCCATCCCATTCATCACTTTGAAGCTACTTGTATTCCTGCTGGGAGGAGATATCCTCAGATGGATGTAAAAAGAGCTGGAAACTAGGATGGGGTGCATGCAGCACAGGAAAAGTCCCCTCCAATTAGCGTTGCCAGCCTCCAGGTAGGGTCTTGTGATCTCTTGGAATTACAGCTCATCTACAGTCTACAGGGATCAGTTCTCTTGGAGAAAACGGCTGATTTGGAGGGCGGCCTTTATTGCATGATATCCTGCCAAGTTTCCTCTCCTCCCCAAACCCTGCAATCTCCAGACTCCACCTCCAAATATTCAGGAATTTCCTAACCCAGAGTTGGTACCATGGTACATGGTACAGAGTTGGTTACCTTGTGTTATATTAACCCAACGAACATTGGTTGTGAGTAAACTTTAATGGAAGCATTTAGCTGAGAGTAACTGAAGCCCAATTACTTTCAAAGGGACTGAATTAGCTGGATTTGGGCAGTGGAACTTGCTGTGTTATTAGGTTTGCCAGCAAATGCTGGGAGATTTTTTAGGTGGTACTAGGGAAGCTGGAGTTTCAGGGGAAGTGACATCACATCCTCTGTGACACTCTAGGAATTTCCACAAGCCAAAAGTACCATAGAGATTGTATGGAATCCTACAGCATCACCTAGAAGCAGCATTGCATTCTCTAGTGCTCGTTTCTGAGTGATGCTCTAGTTACTTCTGGGTGATGCTCTAGGAATCCCTACAAGCTCTCTACTTTTTAATCTAGAAACTGGGGCTATTCCTAGATAATCACCATCAGCACTATCTCTGCCCTCATTTTTCTCCTGCTCCTCAAATAATTGTGGGTAGGGATTTGTTCCCTAGCTGTTCGTGAGGCCCCGTTCCCGGTGAACGTGTTCGTTCCAAGCCCTCTTCGTGGCGTTCGTCAGCCGTTCGTAAAGCCAGACAGTCTGGCGCCTTTCAATCAATTCCCCTGGCAACATAGGCATGGACTGTCTGAACTCTGTCTGAACTCCTTCTGGCTTTTCTTCCGGCTTGTAACCCCTCAAAGTAGCTTCCAGCAGACAATCCAGTTTTTTCCACTGTGAAAAGAAAATGACAGGAAAGGGAGGGACCCATGGATCATGGCTTTCCCAGGGTCCAATCTCTCTGAAACTTGGGGGGTCTTCAAAGGACAGTAAGGACTATGTCCCCTGCAAATTTGGTGGGTATTGGACATTGGGAAGGTCAGTTTGTAACCCCTCAAAGTAGCTTCCAGCAGACAGTCCTGTTTTTGCTACTGTGAAGAGAAAATGACACGAAAGGGGGAGACCCATGGATCATGCCTTTCTCGGGGTGCAGTCTCTCTGAAACTTGGGGGGTCTTCAGTAAGGACTATGTCCCCTGCAAATTTGGTGGGTATTGGACATTGGGAAAGTCAGTTTGTAACTCCTCAATTCGCTTCCAGCAGACAGCCCAGTTTTTGCCACTGTGAAGAGAAAATGACATGAAAGGGGGAGACCCATAGACTCTCCTTTCCCCGGCTCAAGTTCAGCTAAGTCCCAAGGGGGGCGTTCTGGCTCCCACAAACCTCCAACTACGAACATGTTCGCAAACATGTCATGTCCATCAATGTTCGTGAATCCCTGTTCATGGATGGCAACGAACAATGAACATCGTGTTCATTTTTTGCCCCGATTCGTGCCCATCTCTATTTGGGACGCAGAACAGGGGTCTGCAAATGACAAGTCCATGGCCGTTTCCACACACGTTGAATAATGCACTTTCAATGCACTTTAGTTATCCTTTAGAAGTGGATTTTTTGTTTCACACATGGAAAATCAGTTATAAATGTTCACTAAAGCGTATTGAAAGTGGATTATCCAACGTGTGTGGAAGCAGCCCATGTGTTATAATGCTTGGCAAAGATGTTGCTTCATTGTGGGGCTTGAAGGCTGAAACTCTTAAAGTTGCCATGTTTATTCACATTTCCCCAAATAGTCATGGTTATCTCTCTCTCGCCATTTTGTGCACATGCTGTCTTATCTTACTCCATCTGCAGCGGGACATTGCCCAAGTCTCGCCATCCCACCAGGAGCACATGCCAGTGGGGGGCATAATCATCTTGGTGATCGGATCTCATTCCAATGTCTGAAGGGGCTGGACTTGGTAGGGTCATCCCAACGCGTCTGTACTCCAGAGGGGGAGTGGTCAGGAGCAGACACAAGCTGTAGAGGTAAGTGTTCTGTTAAGTCTTTTCTCCACAAAGGTTTCCCATGCTTTCTACTTTTAAAATTGTTTGACTGTCTTGCTATCTGCTGTTTAACCTCTGAGTTTCTACATTCCTTCTTCTTGCCTTCCTTCTCCTTAAACTCTTCCTTTCCTTTCCCTTTCCTAATGTGGTACCTTAGCACCAAACTGAGGAAGCACAACAAAGAAAACCTCCCTTTTGTCTTTTCTTCAACTGACAGAGAAGACACCAATTACTTTAGGAGAGGGAGGGCCCAAAAATCTACCTGTTTGTCATTCTTAGTACAACTGACATTATCAGTTGCCCACCTATGAAAAAAGTGTTGGTCTTCAAGTTTCTGGTTTTTTATTGGCACAACTATTCTTAGCCGTTTTGAACAAGTTAATGGAAAGGCAGAATGCCACTATGATACATGAATAAGTAATAATTTAATTATGGAATTCCCTTCCTCTAGATCAAGATCCTTAGTCTTGGAATTTTGAGAATGATGAGTGGATGTTGCAACCACAAAATGGCTGTCTTTGCTGGAAGGATTAGTCACAAAATGGCTGCCATGGAAGTGTGCAGTCATAAAATGTTGAGAGGCTACAGGCCAATCATTCTTGGAGCTGGCTATATTTATTATATAGTCCAACAGATGCAAAAGTGATGTCTCTTGAGCTCTTCTGAAGCACTTTGTGCTCCAGTGAGGTCTAGAAAAGGAAGAATTTGGCTCTTTGCTTTTGGTAAGAAGCAAATAGGCACCAGGTAGGGTTGCCAGGTGTCCGGTTTTCACCTGGACAGTCTAGTAGTTTTGTGTCTGGTATTTTTGTGTGTTGGGGTCGGGGAGGAGCTGCTGGTGTGCATGAGCTGGTGGCAGTGCCAGCAGGCCTTCTTGCGCTGCCTCCACCTCCTTCTGCCGAGGAAGTAGCCAGCCAGCCCAGCTGCCCAGCCTCTTGAGCACTGTTGCTAGCCTGGGAAAGTGGCGAGCCAGCAAGGCAGCCTGGTCTCCTGCAAATGTAGCCCAGCTGTGGGGGGAGGTGGCACAATGACATCAGTTCCGGTAGTGATGTCATTGCACTAGGGGTGAGCACTTGCATGTGAACATCATTACTGAGGTGAGTGCGGCCTCCACCTCCCTGGAATCCAGTATTTTTCCAGACCGCATTTGGCAATCCTAGCACCAACAGATCCATCACTGGTCCACAGCATTCATGTTCATTACTGTAGATATTCTCACTGATATTGTAGACACCTGGATGGATGTTTTGTTCCTGTTTGAACTATCTTTCTTTTCACCTCCTGACTGATTTAGTCCCTCATAGGATTGCCAGTCCCCTGATGGGAGTAGGGGTTCCCCCATCACGAGCCGCCACTCCTCCCCACCACTCACTTGGCTTACTGGAAGGGAGGCCCAAATAACTGGCTGACCTCGTGCACTCCTTCCAAGAGGCATGAAGCCAAAATGGGTGCGGCGCTCTTGTGTCACCAGAAAATGACAACATTTCCAGCACACTGTGAAAGCCCTGGTCACACCAGGGCCGATTTGCTAAAGTTTCACTGTTTGTGGGCAATGTCTAGAGAACTGACCCCAGCATGACCCATCACTTCCATGTTGCACCAGAAATGACATAATTTTCCAGTGACGCATGAGCATTCAGGAGTATACATGTGCTTTGCACATGTGCAGAGTAAGTACCCACCACCCCACCCATCCCCCACTTTAGCCCCCAGGGGACCTGGCCACTCTGGTCCCTCATCTGTTCTTTTCAGTTTCCCTCATTTACTTCCCTCGCTCATTCATTGTGTTAACTTTAGGTTGTAAACCCTGTCAGGGACCACATATGTGTGCAATACTGAGCTATTATAGGTAACTGGCAAACATTAAATATCAATATTATTGTTGTTATGCAGCCCTTTAAACAAATGGGTTCCTCAGTTCTTCCAGAGAACCCCAGAGTCCTGGCGCTCCCTCAATTCTGCTGAAGTGTATTTATTTGAAATGTTTTAAAACTGCTTATTTTTTTAGAAAAACACACTAGACTCCTAAAGAAGCCAGTAGATTTTGTTTTCCCTTCACACCTTACAAAACCTGGCTCCTTCCAGCTCTAACCCACCCCTCTCTTAAGAACTCATGTTCTGCCATTTTGACCCACGGGGGTGGTCTCCTCTCTCTCACCCACAGCCCCTTACTCGTATGATCGGGCGGAAGACATTGGAGCTGAATTTGGAGCCTCATTAACCAATGTTCTGAGTGTGGTATCATCTGGGTCTGACCATTCTGGGTTGCCACAAGGTAGGTCTGAACCCTCTAGTCTCTGGTCCTGTTTTAGTGATGCCAAAACTTTGGAATTACCTCCTCAAGGAGATTTATCTGTCTCCCTTTATTGTTATCTTCCGCCAACTGTTAAAGACTTCCTTATTTCATTTGGCATACTCCCAATAATTGTTATTGGGCCTCCTTCCTGGTTTTGAGGTTGTGTGTTTATATGTTTTTAAAATATATTTTAAATATTGTTCTAATGTTCAAATATTTTCATGTTCATCACCTTGGGGACCCTGCTTAGGTAGAAAGGCAGCATAAAAATGTTTTAAATAAATATAGGCAAGTTCAAAACAGATATTGGAAGGTGATCTGATAAGCCAGAGGAAATTGAGAGTAGAGTAGAGGTTCACTTAGGGCTGTCAACTCTGGGTTGGGAAATTTGGGCGTGAAGCCTGGGCAAGGTGGGGTTGGGGAGGGATCTCAGCAGGGTATAGCGCCATAAAGGCCAGCCACCGAAGCAGCTTTTTTCTCTAGGGGAACTGATTTCAGTATCCTGGAGATCAGTTAATGGTTGGGAGTCCTAGGCTCACAATATCAATGTTCCCATCAGAAGTGATCTCAGGTCTTCATGTAAATTATTCTTGGGGCATAGCTCTAGAACCTTTTATTTAGTCCCAGGAAATGGCAGGAAAGCCTGGATAACCTTGGGAATCAGGGATTTAGGGGACTAGCCCAAATGAGCAGGATCCCAAGGGCTTTATCTAACAATGGCTCACAACACAGCTGCAGCCCCCAGTCTCTCCTGCTATAACAAGCCCTACACAATGTTTCAGTAACACCCAGTGAAACGATCTTGGCGGCGGAAAATACCATCAAATTGTAGCTGACTTATGGTGACCTCTCATGGTGTTTTCAAGGCAAGAACCATTCGGTGGTGATTTGCCATTGCCTACTTCTGCACGTAACCCTGAACTTCTTTGGTAGCCTCCCATCCAAGTACTAATCAGGGCCAACCCAGTTTAGCTGATGAGATCAGGCTAGCCTGAGCCATCCAGGTCAGGGCGCATTCACAATTAGCATCAACCAAAAGAGCCATATGACTAGTATATGCCCTGTGCACCCAATCACACTCTTTAATTCCTAATTATTAATATTAAACATATAACTATCATCTTTTAAAATTACTCTGAGCAATTGGTATAGAGTCCAATAGCACCTTATCTGTAGCATAAGCTTTTGAAAACCACAGCTCTCTTCATCAGATGCAAGCTGTGGTTCTCGAAAGCTTATGCCACAAATAAGTTGGTTAGTCTTAAAGGTGCTACTGGATTCTGTACTATTTTGCAACTACAGACTAATACGGCTAACTCCTCTGAGAAATTAGGGTTTTGTCTCCCAGCCACTGTGGAACACGTGCACTCTTTGCTTCCCTGTTTTCTTGCTCGGTCCCTGCCACAAGATTCACAGTTCAGCTGAGAGCAAGCCAGCCAAGGGTGCTGTACTTTATACTGGGGAAAGAGCGGGAAGGCAGACGGGAAGTGCTACTCTGGCCTGCTCAGAGTAGTAGGAAGCCCAGGCACCATTTACTTCTCTTGCTGCCTTCTTACTGCCACTGTAGCATGAGGCTCAGAGTAAGGCGAGAGAGTGAGATGGCCAAGGCGCCTGGAGGACAGCAAGCAGGCCACGAAGAAAGGGGAGTAAAAAATATCTTGCACTCTCTCTCTCTCTCTCTGTAACCAGCTTGCTCTTTTCCTTGATAGCTTGCTCTCCTCCAGGTGCTTTACTTCCGGCCCTGGTTCTTACGGGAAGCATGCAGCTTACCTAATCTCCAGTGTCTCCAGTGGTGGCTGTTTCAAAGTGGAAGCCACCTGCCAGCCACAAGCCTAAGAGCGGGACCACAAGTGACGCCTGACACAGGTTGGACACTTGCCAGCTTCCCTCAAGTTTTGGCGGGAAATGTAGGCAGCTTGGCGGAATGTTGGACAAGTGACAGTTGAAAAGTCCATTGGACAGCAGTTGGAGAGCGAAGCTGCGAGACCAGGATGCCTACATTTCCCATCACAACTTGAGGGAAGCTGACAAGTGTCCAACCTGTGCCTTTTGTCACTTGTGGCCCCGCTCTCAGTGAGCGATGTCTTCGCCCACTATTTCTCACTATTTGCACAGGTCAGAGGCAACAGGAGAGAACGCTCAGTTTCTGTGCCCTGCCTGTTCCATATTGAGGGATCCTACTTAAAGGCCCCGTAAAATCCTGGTGCCAGGGCTACCTGCTGGAGACAAAGCTGCCTTTCTGATCTAACTACGCTTCTTTTGATTATTTTCTAACAAATGTATTGAGTACCAAGCAAAGTCTTTATCATCAGATGTTGCTACCAAATTTTGTGCTTTTGGAAAGATCGAGTGCACCTTACAGATAACAAGCCACTAGAGGCAGACATGGGACAATCTCATTATGGACAAAACCAGATCTCCTCCCCGACTTTTGGGTTTTTTTGTGCCTCTTGGCATGCCTTCATGGCCCTACGCAGATGGACTATGTCCTAGTAACCTCCTGCCTGATAAGCATAAAGTAAACTTGTTCTGAGAACTTATCAATCTCTTCCTTGTATTCTTCAAGATGTATTTGAGTCAGAATGATCCTATGTCATGCTTTATTTATGACACTTTTGGTAAAATTATTTTTTCTGTACAACGTAACATTTTTTTAAAGTTCAAAGCTCTGGATGAGATTGATGGTTGTTGGGGGTTTTCCGGGCTGTATTGCCGTGGTCTTGGCATTGTAGTTCCTGACATTTCGCCAGCAGCTGTGGCTGGCATCTTCAGAGGTGTAGCACCAAAAGACAGAGATCTCTCAGTGTCACAGTGTGGAAAAGATGTAGGTCATTTGTATCTACTCAGGAGGGGTGGGGTTGAGCTGAGTCATTCTGTAAGAGTTTCCCAGGGTGTGGAATGCTAATGGCGGGAGGCTTCACTGTAACCTGAGGAGGTTCTTTTGCATATGGATTGGTGCTTGATGTGCTAATCTTCTCTGCAGGGCTATTGTCGGGTGTGGAGTGTTTTGTTGGCCTGGTGTTTTTCAGAACTGGAGCCCATGCTCTGTTCATTCTTAAGGTTTCTTCTTTCCTGTTGAAGTTTTGCTTATGCTTGTGAATTTCAATGGCTTCCCTGTGCAGTCTGACAAAGTAGTTGGAAGTGTTGTCCAGTATTTTGGTGTCCTGGAATAAGATACTGTGCCCTGTTTGAGTTAGGCTATGTTCAGCCACTGCTGATTTTTCAGGCTGTCCAAGTCTGCAGTGTCTTTCATGTTCTTTTATTCTTGTCTGGATGCTACGCTTTGTGGTCCCGATGTAAACTTGTCCACAGCTGCAGGGTATACGGTATACTCCTGCAGAGGTGAGGGGGTCTCTGCTGTCTTTTGCTGATCGTAGCATCTGTTGTATTTTTCGGGTGGGTCTGAATACTGCTTGAAGGTTATGCTTTTCCATAAGCTTTCCCATCTGATCAGTAATTCCTTTGATATATGGCAAAAACACTTTTCCTGTAGGTGACTGTTTTTCCTTGGTTGTTTGATTCATCCTGGGTTTGATTGCTCTTCGGATTTCATTTCTGGAGTAGCCATTTGCCTGAAGTGCGTGGTTTAGATGATTAATTTCCTCATTGAGAAAGCGCGGCTCACATATCCGTCTTGCACGATCCACTAATGTTTTCATTATGCCTCTTTTCTGTCGGGGGTGGTGATTGGAGTTTTTGTGTAAGTACCGATCAGTGTGAGTTGGTTTCCTGTAGACCTTGTGACCTAACTGAAAGTTTGCTTTGCGGATGACCAAGGTATCCAGGAATGAGAGTTTTCCCTCACTTTCTTTCTCCATTGTGAATTGTATGTTCAGGTGGATGTTGTTGAGATGATTCAAAAACTCCCTCAATTCTTCCTCCCCATGGCTCCAAATGATGAATGTATCATCCACAAACCGGAACCATACACTGGGTTTGTGGGGTGCTGATTCTAGAGCTGTTTTTTCAAAATGTTCCATGTAGAAGTTTGCTATAACTGGGCTGAGTGGGCTCCCCATGGCCACCCCATCCATCTGTTCATAGAATTCGTTGTCCCATTGGAAGTAACTGGTTGTCAGACAATGATGGAATAAGGCTGTTACATCCTCTGGGAAAATCTGATTAATCAGTGCAATAGTGTCTTTTACTGGAACCTTGGTAAACAGGGATACAACATCAAAACTGCCAAGTATGTCTTGTGGATTGAGTTTCAGAGAACTGATTTTGTTGATGAAATCTGCTGAATCTTTGATGTAAGACGAGGTTTTCCCGATGTGGTCCTGCAGGAGATCTGCCAGATGTCTAGCTAATTCATATGTCGGTGAACCAATGGCACTCACAATGGGTCGGAGTGGGACTGAATCTTTATGTATTTTGGGGAGTCCATATAGTCTAGGTGGCTGTGCTTCAGTCTTGCATAGTTTTCTGTGCGTGTCGGGATGTAGTGAGGAATTCTTGATCAGCGCATTTGTTAGCCTGGTGATTTTGCAAGTGGGATCTCGTTTTAGTTTTTTGTAGGTGGAGGGGTCCAGGAGTTCCTTAATCTTCTTTTTGTATTCCTCCGTTTTCATGATCACTGTAGCATTGCCTTTATCAGCTGGTAGAATGATGATGTCTGGATCTGCATTGAGGGTCTTGATGGCATTTCTCTCCTTGCGTGTTATATTGCTGGTGGGAAGCTTTGCCTTTCGTAGAATCCTGGCTGTCTCTCCTCTTATTTCCTCAGCTTCCTCTTCAGGTAGATGACGGATGGCAGCTTCTACATTTGCAATGATGTCTTCCACAGGAATTCTGGTGGGGGTGACTGCAAAGTTTCCTCCCTTTGCCAAGATGGAGGTTTCTTCTGGTGAGAGTTGACGGTCTGTCAGATTGATGACAATGCGTGCATTGTCGAGCATTGGGCTTGTCTGTCTTTTTTCCTGTAGTTTGTTAAACTTCTGCTTCTGTCTGGATGTGTGGTTGGTAAACACTTGTTCCATCTTCCTGTAGGTGAGATTATCGACCTTGTCCCAATCCTGACTTCTCATTTTATGGCTGGTGTTGATATGCAAGCAAAATAGCTCCTTGTCTGTGGCAGCAAGTTCTCTGCGGGTAGTGTGGATTCTCTCACGTAAGAGGGCCTGTTCTAGACGGTCATAAATGCGGTTCGCCTGTGTGGTTTTGAAGATTCTTTTAGTTGTGAGAAAAGATGGAATGGTTCTTGTGTCCCTGCAGCGTAGAAGAAAGGTCAAAGAACAGAGTAGATGTGCTTTCTTGTTCCGAAGTGTTTCCAATCTTCGGGTCTGTTGGAATGTTTCCTCCCCGTAGAGGTGTTCGATGTATTGTCGAAGGCTTTCACGGCCGGAGAACGATGGTTGTTGGGGGTTTTCCGGGCTGTATTGCCGTGGTCTTGGCATTGTAGTTCCTGACGTTTCGCCAGCAGCTGTGGCTGGCATCTTCAGAGGTGTAGCACCAAAAGACAGAGATCTCTCAGTGTCACAGTGTGGAAAAGATGTAGGTCATTTGTATCTACTCAGGAGGGGTGGGGTTGAGCTGAGTCATTCTGTAAGAGTTTCCCAGGGTGTGGAATGCTAATGGCGGGAGGCTTCACTGTAACCTGAGGAGGTTCTTTTGCATATGGATTGGTGCTTGATGTGCCAATCTTCTCTGCAGGGCTATTGTCGGGTGTGGAGTGTTTTGTTGGCCTGGTGTTTTTCAGAACTGGAGCCCATGCTCTGTTCATTCTTAAGGTTTCTTCTTTCCTGTTGAAGTTTTGCTTATGCTTGTGAATTTCAATGGCTTCCCTGTGCAGTCTGACAAAGTAGTTGGAAGTGTTGTCCAGTATTTTGGTGTCCTGGAATAAGATACTGTGCCCTGTTTGAGTTAGGCTATGTTCAGCCACTGCTGATTTTTCAGGCTGTCCAAGTCTGCAGTGTCTTTCATGTTCTTTTATTCTTGTCTGGATGCTACGCTTTGTGGTCCCGATGTAAACTTGTCCACAGCTGCAGGGTATACGGTATACTCCTGCAGAGGTGAGGGGGTCTCTGCTGTCTTTTGCTGATCGTAGCATCTGTTGTATTTTTCGGGTGGGTCTGAATACTGCTTGAAGGTTATGCTTTTCCATAAGCTTTCCCATCTGATCAGTAATTCCTTTGATATATGGCAAAAACACTTTTCCTGTAGGTGACTGTTTTTCCTTGGTTGTTTGATTCATCCTGGGTTTGATTGCTCTTCGGATTTCATTTCTGGAGTAGCCATTTGCCTGAAGTGCGTGGTTTAGATGATTAATTTCCTCATTGAGAAAGCGCGGCTCACATATCCGTCTTGCACGATCCACTAATGTTTTCATTATGCCTCTTTTCTGTCGGGGGTGGTGATTGGAGTTTTTGTGTAAGTACCGATCAGTGTGAGTTGGTTTCCTGTAGACCTTGTGACCTAACTGAAAGTTTGCTTTGCGGATGACCAAGGTATCCAGGAATGAGAGTTTTCCCTCACTTTCTTTCTCCATTGTGAATTATATGTTCAGGTGGATGTTGTTGAGATGATTCAAAAACTCCCTCAATTCTTCCTCCCCATGGCTCCAAATGATGAATGTATCATCCACAAACCGGAACCATACACTGGGTTTGTGGGGTGCTGATTCTAGAGCTGTTTTTTCAAAATGTTCCATGTAGAAGTTTGCTATAACTGGGCTGAGTGGGCTCCCCATGGCCACCCCATCCATCTGTTCATAGAATTCGTTGTCCCATTGGAAGTAACTGGTTGTCAGACAATGATGGAATAAGGCTGTTACATCCTCTGGGAAAATCTGATTAATCAGTGCAATAGTGTCTTTTACTGGAACCTTGGTAAACAGGGATACAACATCAAAACTGACAAGTATGTCTTGTGGATTGAGTTTCAGAGAACTGATTTTGTTGATGAAATCTGCTGAATCTTTGATGTAAGACGAGGTTTTCCCGATGTGGTCCTGCAGGAGATCTGCCAGATGTCTAGCTAATTCATATGTCGGTGAACCAATGGCACTCACAATGGGTCGGAGTGGGACTGAATCTTTATGTATTTTGGGGAGTCCATATAGTCTAGGTGGCTGTGCTTCAGTCTTGCATAGTTTTCTGTGCGTGTCGGGATGTAGTGAGTTTCTTCTACGCTGCAGGGACACAAGAACCATTCCATCTTTTCTCACAACTAAAAGAATCTTCAAAACCACACAGGCGAACCGCATTTATGACCGTCTAGAACAGGCCCTCTTACGTGAGAGAATCCACACTACCCGCAGAGAACTTGCTGCCACAGACAAGGAGCTATTTTGCTTGCATATCAACACCAGCCATAAAATGAGAAGTCAGGATTGGGACAAGGTCGATAATCTCACCTACAGGAAGATGGAACAAGTGTTTACCAACCACACACCCAGACAGAAGCAGAAGTTTAACAAACTACAGGAAAAAAGACAGACAAGCCCAATGCTCGACAATGCACGCATTGTCATCAATCTGACAGACCGTCAACTCTCACCAGAAGAAACCTCCATCTTGGCAAAGGGAGGAAACTTTGCAGTCACCCCCACCAGAATTCCTGTGGAAGACATCATTGCAAATGTAGAAGCTGCCATCCGTCATCTACCTGAAGAGGAAGCTGAGGAAATAAGAGGAGAGACAGCCAGGATTCTACGAAAGGCAAAGCTTCCCACCAGCAATATAACACGCAAGGAGAGAAATGCCATCAAGACCCTCAATGCAGATCCAGACATCATCATTCTACCAGCTGATAAAGGCAATGCTACAGTGATCATGAAAACGGAGGAATACAAAAAGAAGATTAAGGAACTCCTGGACCCCTCCACCTACAAAAAACTAAAACGAGATCCCACTTGCAAAATCACCAGGCTAACAAATGCGCTGATCAAGAATTCCTCACTACATCCCGACACGCACAGAAAACTATGCAAGACTGAAGCACAGCCACCTAGACTATATGGACTCCCCAAAATACATAAAGATTCAGTCCCACTCCGACCCATTGTGAGTGCCATTGGTTCACCGACATATGAATTAGCTAGACATCTGGCAGATCTCCTGCAGGACCACATCGGGAAAACCTCGTCTTACATCAAAGATTCAGCAGATTTCATCAACAAAATCAGTTCTCTGAAACTCAATCCACAAGACATACTTGTCAGTTTTGATGTTGTATCCCTGTTTACCAAGGTTCCAGTAAAAGACACTATTGCACTGATTAATCAGATTTTCCCAGAGGATGTAACAGCCTTATTCCATCATTGTCTGACAACCAGTTACTTCCAATGGGACAACGAATTCTATGAACAGATGGATGGGGTGGCCATGGGGAGCCCACTCAGCCCAGTTATAGCAAACTTCTACATGGAACATTTTGAAAAAACAGCTCTAGAATCAGCACCCCACAAACCCAGTGTATGGTTCCGGTTTGTGGATGATACATTCATCATTTGGAGCCATGGGGAGGAAGAATTGAGGGAGTTTTTGAATCATCTCAACAACATCCACCTGAACATACAATTCACAATGGAGAAAGAAAGTGAGGGAAAACTCTCATTCCTGGATACCTTGGTCATCCGCAAAGCAAACTTTCAGTTAGGTCACAAGGTCTACAGGAAACCAACTCACACTGATCGGTACTTACACAAAAACTCCAATCACCACCCCCGACAGAAAAGAGGCATAATGAAAACATTAGTGGATCGTGCAAGACGGATATGTGAGCCGCGCTTTCTCAATGAGGAAATTAATCATCTAAACCACGCACTTCAGGCAAATGGCTACTCCAGAAATGAAATCCGAAGAGCAATCAAACCCAGGATGAATCAAACAACCAAGGAAAAACAGTCACCTACAGGAAAAGTGTTTTTGCCATATATCAAAGGAATTACTGATCAGATGGGAAAGCTTATGGAAAAGCATAACCTTCAAGCAGTATTCAGACCCACCCGAAAAATACAACAGATGCTACGATCAGCAAAAGACAGCAGAGACCCCCTCACCTCTGCAGGAGTATACCGTATACCCTGCAGCTGTGGACAAGTTTACATCGGGACCACAAAGCGTAGCATCCAGACAAGAATAAAAGAACATGAAAGACACTGCAGACTTGGACAGCCTGAAAAATCAGCAGTGGCTGAACATAGCCTAACTCAAACAGGGCACAGTATCTTATTCCAGGACACCAAAATACTGGACAACACTTCCAACTACTTTGTCAGACTGCACAGGGAAGCCATTGAAATTCACAAGCATAAGCAAAACTTCAACAGGAAAGAAGAAACCTTAAGAATGAACAGAGCATGGGCTCCAGTTCTGAAAAACACCAGGCCAACAAAACACTCCACACCCGACAATAGCCCTGCAGAGAAGATTAGCACATCAAGCACCAATCCATATGCAAAAGAACCTCCTCAGGTTACAGTGAAGCCTCCCGCCATTAGCATTCCACACCCTGGGAAACTCTTACAGAATGACTCAGCTCAACCCCACCCCTCCTGAGTAGATACAAATGACCTACATCTTTTCCACACTGTGACACTGAGAGATCTCTGTCTTTTGGTGCTACACCTCTGAAGATGCCAGCCACAGCTGCTGGCGAAACGTCAGGAACTACAATGCCAAGACCACGGCAATACAGCCCGGAAAACCCCCAACAACCATCGTTCTCCGGCCGTGAAAGCCTTCGACAATACATCTGGATGAGATTTATTTTATTTTTTATTTTTCTTCCTTTATAACCCACTTTTCTCCCTAATGGGAACTCAAAGTGGCTTATGTCATTCTCCTAGCCTCCATTTTATCCTCGCAACAATCCTGTTGTGACTAGCCTAAGGTCACCCAGCAACCTTCCATGGCAGAGCGAGGATTCGAACATGGGTCTCCCAGATCCTAGGCTGACACTCTAAGCACTATACAACACTGGCTGTCCACACCACACTGGATGGAGGGAAACCAGGATCAAATATGTAGGGATGCTAAACTGGGGTGAGTGGGAGGGAATACAGCAAGCATAGAGGTAGAGATGGGGATTCTCTTTCTCTCTGTCTTTCTCTCTCTCTCTCTCTTGCAAAAAGCTGCTCTGGATTTCCTGCCTCATGTTCCCTCCCCCTGCTGCCCCTGAGCTCCTGGAGGAAAACCCAAGCCGAGGCTTTTTGCAAGAGAGAGAATCCCTCCCCTCGCTCTTCCCCCAGTGGAGAATCACATCGAGTGGCTGTTCTTTGTAAGACTATACTACCCAGGGAATCTTGCAGGAACCGACACATGAAGAACACGTGTCTGGCGTCTCGTATAGCTTGGCTCTGAGTCAGAATCAGTGGTGAAAGTTACTTAAATTTCAGACCGGTATGGTTTCTCTCGTGGAGCTTGAAAGAAGATGGTGATGGAAGCAAAGAACTGTTTACACTGTCCCCTAGTTTCAGGTTGCAGAGGGGTACTATATATAGATAGAAGAGTCAGGAACTTTCCATCCTTTCTCTCTGGTCTGGAGCTATCCCTTTGAAGTACAGATTGGTATTCTCTGGAACTTCCTCACTCTCTTCTCCATCTTGCATCCATAAGCAGGACTTGCTTCCTTCAAATCTCTCAGCATCCTAGTCTAGATAGTTAGAATATAAAGTGGAGTTCCTTAAATAACGTCTTATATATCCTTGATAAAGATAAATGCAAGCTCTGTGAGGATGTTTGTTCCTCAGTGCCGGCACATTTACACACGCTACACTGCACCCATTAAACTACTCCATAACAGATGAAAGGTTCCACTCTGGCCACTTTGTGACCGTTACTGTCTAGTGCTGTGTACCAGCTTATTGTCACACCTGGTCATAATGTTTATTTAGGCCAGTAGTGACCATGCTAACTGGTGGGGACTTGCCAAGGTCTCGAGTAGATTTCTTTTCCAGTCCAGGTAACTGTGATCTTTTTAACCAGAAATGCCAGGAATGTATAATGTGGGACCTCCAGCTGGCAAACCCTGTATCCTACCACACTTGCATCAGAGGCTAAAGGTTGTCGATTTTGAATCCTCCGCAGCATCAAGATTTGAGGTAGCCATGGTTTCTTCTGCCTACCTGGGTTTTGATCCTATGGATTTGTTCCACTAATGTTACCAGAACTGCTATTTATGGGGAAATTAGCAGGCAGTCTGGGTTTGATTATCGCGGATCTTAACCAGCTATACCAGAGTCCCTCTTCCACATTACTCGTGCAATAAAAAGGCTAGACTAATAAAGATAAAACGTGTTTTTACTAATGGTGTTGTGTATGCCTATAATAACACACACAAACAAGGTACATACAAGATACTAGGAAATAAAGAGTAGGAAAAACAGAACCGGTTGCATTTGCAGGAGAGCCCTCTTGAGATCGACGGAACTGGGTATACTCACCTGGTCACGGCGTGGAAGAAAGATGTAGCAGCGAAGTGTGGCGGTATCTAATGCCTGCACTAGACACGCAGAGAGACGGCAGAGGTTCAGGATAGGAATGGCATGTGCAGCTCATGGCAGGGGAAGCCTGCTTAAGTACCCCAAAACGTACCCTGGGGCTAGTGCCTTCCATGTGGTTCTCAAAAGGGGAACAAAGGCTTAATGGTTCTACAACTATCCTTGATGGGCCACTTTAGTGTCTGATTGTATGATTGTGACACCTCGGGAAGAGGGGACAAAGGAGGGGAGGGGAGTGCCGGGTGGGTCAATTGGATCTTCCAGGAAGCTGGCGTTGTCTTGATGGCCTCAGTTCTGGAATGTGGCAGTTGCATTGAGATGCGTCCATTAAGTGTCCTGGACAGCCGGCACATAGCTTCCATTCCGGGGCGGCTTTCGAGATATGCATAGCAAGGCGAGGCTGGCTGCTGCGAACGTGACCGGCTCGTTTTCACGAAATGGCAGCCTTGAAGTAAACTGTCCAGGCTGGCTCTTTACTGCTTGGGAACATGGCTTCTTCCTTGGCACGGCTTGGGCTTGCTAGCAGGCTGCCCAGTGGTGTGGGCAGACTCAGTGACTGTCCTGCAAGGGCCTCTCCGCAGGAACTGACCAGGGGGTGCCTGGCCAGGCTCGTGGAGATTCCCTCCAGCTGGCACTGTGCGGCTGGCAGCATGGCTCTGGGCCCAGGTGAAATAGGTGGCCAAGGAGGCAGGAAACAGACATAGATGGCACAGTCCATTGCAGCAGGGAGAACAGGATGCAGGCATGGGCAATGCTGCCCTTAAACAGAGTCTTTGGTAGATCTTTAAAACAGCAAGGCAGGAAACTGGCACAGTTTATAGCAAGCTCCATAACAGGAGGAGGTGGGGTTCCTGGCAACACTAATGGTAGTGTCATTCTCCAGCACGAAAGAGAGAGCCAGTTTGGTTGTAGTGGTTAAGAACGTAGGACTCTAATCTGGAGTACTGGGTTTGATTCCCCACTCCTCCACTTGAAGCCGACCGGGTGACCTTGGGTCAATCACCGCTTCCAGGAGCTCTCTCAGCCCCACTCACCTCACAGGGTGATTATTGTTGTGGGAATAATAACATACTTTGTAAACCGCTCTGAGTGGGTGTTAAGTTGTCCTGAAGGGCAGTATATAAATCAAATGATGTTATTATTATTATTAAGATCCCTGCAAGAGACCCTCTTGCACTGAGGGAAGGCAGCTTGCTCTGGATGCTACTATTAATGGAACAAATCAATAGGATCCACCCCCTGGTCATTTTGTGTATCCTTTCCGTGTGATACACCTGGAGTTCTGCTTGCTACAGCATGTACAAAATGGGGCAGAGAAATGATCAGGGTAGGGGGACACTGGATCGTGGAAAGATGCTTGCACCATCTTCTGACTGAATGGGAGACTGAAAGGTATCGGAGAGTCTGTTGATTGCTGCCTATCAATTTTTCGATAGTGCCTGATTTCATGCTGATAGGTTCCTCATTCAAACCTGCTGAGCTGTGATGTAAGTAGTAATAAAATATAAGAATGTATGTATCATTGTTTTATTTAAAAGATTTATGATCTTCTGCATGCTCCTCACAAGCTCAGTGAGGTTCAATAATAGGGAGCACTGGGCTTTTGTTTATTATCGATTTAATAAAATTTATATCCCACCTTTCTGTCCTCAAAAAGGCCCCCAAGGTGGCTAACAAATTAAAATGTACATAATAAAATCACATTTTAAAATTCTTAAAACCATTCATTATTTTTGCATTTCATTTCATTTTTTTCATTCTTTCAATGAGCTAGAAACCCCAACAACCATAGTACAAAAATCAGTTATGGCTGAAAACTGCAGAGCAGCGGATGATAGTTTTTTTTTCTATTTCTTTATCAGGGCAGTCTTTAGGACGAAAACTTATCCTGTCCAAAGAGAGTTTCCTCCATGTCTACTTGCTTGCGGATGCCTCCCATAGTGTCACCAAAAAAAACTTTGAGATCTTTAAACAGTCCCTGAAAATCATCATTCATAGGGTAAGTTTGTACAGACAAGGGCCGATTCCACACAACTTACCTGAACCCGGGACGTTGCGCTATGTTGCGGATCATGCCGGGGAAAACGCAAACATTGCATTATTTCTCGCGCAAGAAAACGCAATATTTCGCATATTCCCCGGCATGATCCGCAATGTAGCGCAACGTCCCGGGTTCAGGTAAGTTGTGTGGAATCGGCCAAGGTTTGGTAGGCAACAAATATTAACCCTGTTCATATGCCATAAGTATATACAGGTCAGCAAGAGGCAGTGAGAGTGAACATCCTGGCCCTGACCCCACATACTCACCTGACATGATCACAGTGCCTTACTGTGCTCCCATTGGCACTGCTGTGTCCCTGTGATTGGGACTGCTTTTAGAACATTCCCGTACTTGGAGCTACTTTATGAATGTTTCCAAAGATGGGCAGAGCTTATGTGCATACTGGGTCAAAACACAAAATACACTTGAGTTACACACATATTACACTCGAATACACTTGAATTACAAAATACACTCGAATTACCTGTGTAAAATATACTTGAGTTACACTCATATTACACTCAAATACACTCGAATTACAAAATACACTCGAATTACCTGTGTAAAATACACTTGAATTACACTCACATTACACTCAAATACACTCGAATTACAAAATACACTTGAATTACCTGTGTAAATTACACTTGAATTACACTCACATTACACTCAAATACACTCGAATTACAAAATACACTCGAATTACCTGTGTAAAATACACTTAAATTACACTCGAATTACACTCAAATACACTCAAATTACAAAATACACTCGAATTACAAAATACACTCGAATTATCTGTGTATTTTGTCTTGTGTGGTGAGACCCACAGTTCATATCCATGTAGGTTCTGTGCCAACCGCAACAAGGCAAACATGCACTGATAGGGATGGAGCCAGTGCCCTCACATTCTCTCCTCTTCTATGTGACTCTGTGACTTGCACAACATTATGCATACATTATGCTATAGTCAATGGATTTGCTAAGTACAGAGTTGATGTCTAAATACCTCAGAGCATGTTTACAGTTGAATCAGTATAGAAGTAGTTTAGACAGTTGATGTGGCTTCCTCCAAGACATTGCAGCGAATAAAGCTTAATGAGAGGAATTAAAGTATTGTTACAGAGTTCTGAAACTTTCTCAGAATGACAGTTCTCAGAGGAGTTTTGCGGTGCCTAGGAGGAAATGCATTCAATGCAAGTTTTGAAGTATATGGCTTTGAAGTGCAGAATCTGGCATCAGGGCCATAATTTACCTAAACTAATGCTGTTGGGTTAATGGATTTGCCTGATAATAAAGTCTAGAATTTCTGAAATCCAGTTTGGCCACAATGACTGCAGTCCTTAGCATACCAGTTTTATTCATAAATCAGTCACAATCCTGGGATGGCATACGTGCAGACAGGTGAAGTGAAAAAGTTGCCTTGAGAGTAAGAAGGTTTCCCTCTTAGAAAAGATGTTCTTTTTTATTCACTTGGTCTTCAGGGAGATAGTTTCAGGTGGATAGCTGCATTGCTCTTTAATAGAAAAGCTAGATTCGGATCCAATAGCACCGTAAAGACCAACTAAATTTTAAGGTTGATGGATTTCCACTCCAGGTGGCTGAATGTGTTGCTTTCCATGAAGATAGTTTCAGGTGAGTAGCCATGTTAGTCTGTAGTAGAAGAGACCAGTTGGTCTTTAAGGTGCTACTGGAGCCAAATCTTGGTCTTCAGGGGTTGATCTGAGGCTCTGTTTTGTTGGTTTGAACACATGAAACGGCCTTATATCAGTGTACTGGTATACCAAGATCGGTATTGTCTATTTCAATTGCCAGCAGATCTCCACGATCAAAGGAAGAACTTTTTCACCTGCCCTGTAGCATTGTCCTTTTATCTGGAGATGCCTGGTATTGAAATTGAGTTCTTCTGCTCACACAGCAGCTGTTCTACCACCGAGCCACAGCCCCTCCCAAAACTTGCCATGTTACTTGTTTCAAATGCTCCTTAATTTATGTGACCCTCTTTTTGTAACGTGTTGTTTAGCTGCTTTTGCATATCACTTTAAGAATTAGTCCTGGTAAAGCAGCATAAACATGTTCTAAATAAGGCCTCTGATGAAGATACACTCCAGAAAGCCGTTCTACAGGATAACAGTTTTTCTTTAACAGGCAAATATGATGGTCACTCCAACAGAGGTGATATTTCATCATATTTAATATATAGATTAAGCACCACAATAGTAGGATAGGCCTTTGATCACAGGATTCCAACAAACCCTTCCTTCCTCTCCTCGTCCTGCCTTGCTTTCATGCTCCTTCTATTGTTCCTATTTCCAGATTGCCAGCTTCGAAGTGTCCATCAGGTTTGCTGTATTCTCGTACGCCAGTCAGCCCAAGATGATTGTTGACACGTTTGATGATATAGCTGAAGACCCAGACCTGGTCATTGAAGAGATGGAGGAGAAAATGAAATATGAAGGTATGGACAGCCTTCAGTGGCTGCCAGCAGTGGGTTCTACGTTTATTTTAAAATCCAAGGCCGGGGAAATGATTTAGGAGCACCCATTGACTTCAGTATTGCCAAAACAGAATGTGGGATTTTATGAAGGCTTGATAAAAAGCTGTCCACAGATCCCAACTCTGTTACTTCCCCCACTTTAGTAGTTTCCTGTGCTGCCACCACCAATGTAACTATGGTAAAAGGAGCAAAACAGAACTCTCTTGCACTTTTTACTTCTAAGGGGCACTAAAGAATCAAGACTGTGCTGTTTCCAGAGTGCCACCCACCAGGAAATGGGACATCACCCCAGAGGGCCCTGCAATACTGCAGGAGCCTCTGAGGTAATCTCGTGTTTCCTGATGTGAGGGGTGCCTGAAGGGTAGGGTTGCCTACTGAGGGTTGGGAAATTCCTGGATATTTGTGGGGGAACCTGCAAAGAGAGGGGTTTGGGAAGGGGAGGAAACTTAGTGGGTTATAATGCCAGAGTACCCCTTGCAAAGCAGTCATATTCTCCAGGGCGACTAACCTCTGGAGTCTGGAGATCGGTTGTAGTTCTGGGAGATCCTAATTTAATTATGTTCTTTTTTATGTTGTTGGTTTTTAAGATTGAAAGATTAAAGATTAAAACACTGGGGGATTAAAATTAAAACACTGGGGGAGAGGGAGGAGGGATCACTGAAGGAATACCAAAGGTTTTCACCCTTTTGCCCTCCTCTGGACATTTTCCAGCTTGTCTATATCCTTCTTAAATTGTGGTGCCCAAAACTGAACACAATACTCTAGGTGAGGTCTAACCAGAGCAGAATAGAGCGATACCATCACTTCTCGTGATCTGAACACTATACTTCTGTCGATACAGCCCAAAACCTCATTTGACTTTTTAGCTACCATATCACACTGCTGACTCATATTCAGTGTACTAAGACACCTAGATCCTTTTCGCACATACTACTGGCAAGACAAGTTTCCTCCATCCTATAATTATGTATTTGATTTTTCCTACCTAAATGCAGAACTTTTCATTTATCTCTGTTGAAATTCATTTTATTTGTTTTACCTCTATTTAAGATATTTGCTATTTTTTAACCAATCTGTTTTGTACATCTCACATCTGGGAGGAAGCAAAGTAGAAGTGCATGAAACTCAGTTGGGGTCTTGCTTGTTTCCTCTTGCAGACCACGGCAATGCAACAGGAACCAACATCCAGGCAGCGCTGAGGGCCGTCTATGACATGATGCTCAGCCATCGAGCAGCTGACGAAACGCACTGGGATCAGACCCGCCATGCCATCATTCTGCTCACAGATGGTGAGGGGGGTGGGGGGAAAGAAGGTGGAAAAGGGCTGTGTGTTTCTCTGTGACAGAAGCCAGGCAGAGTTCAACCTTTCTCTCTTGGCATTTGGGGAAATATTGTTCTTTGTGCTGAAGTGTTCGGGTATTCTCTTAGGGAAGTCCAATATGGGTGGTTCTCCCAAAAATGCAGTGAACACAATAGAGGACTTCTTGGATGTGAAAGAAAACCGGCAAGACTATCTGGGTAAGTTGTATTAAAGCTACCTTGTGTACAGTAATTGTTATTCAGTAGGATCTTAGGGAAAGCCACTCCCCATACGAGCCCAGTTTCTTATAGAGGTTGGCAGGAGAATTCTTTGGGGGTTCAGTGGAAGAAAGCCTGCTTAGCATGCAGGTTCATTCCCCCTAGGGTTGCCAACTCTAGGCTGGGAAATTCTCAGAGATTTGGGGGTAGAGTCTGAGAAGGCCAGAGTGTGGGGAGAGGAGGGACCTTAGTGGTGTTTAATGTCATAGAGTCCGCCCTCCTCCAATGCAGCCATTTGCTCCAGGGTAACTGATCCCTGCTGTCAAGAGTTGTAATTTTGGGAGATCACCAGGCTTTATCTGGAGGTTGGTAATCCTGCTAACAAGTGTTGAAAAACCTTTCTCTTCCTTGAAACCCAACCCAGAGAGATTATGCCTGTAGACAATAAATGCACTGTGACTCAATATAGTGTGGAGAAAGTCCCAGGTTCAATCCCCCAGCATTTCCAGTTAAAGCATCTTAGCTATTTATTTATGTATTTATTTATCAAAACTTTTTACCCTACCTTCGTGCCTCATAAAGTCACTAAAGGGGCGAACCAATTAAAATATACATAATAAAATCTCACTTTAAAAGCCATTAAAATCAACACACACATCATTAAAACAATTCCTACGTTCCCAGGGTAAGGCTGATCACCACCTTGGGGCCAGGGGTAGCAATTTTCCCCAGGCCATTTTGGCTAGGGATCCTGATGGTGTTTTGCCATCTTCTGGGCATGGAGCAGGAGTCACTGGGGGATGTGGTGGGGGGAGGTATTTGTGAGTTTCCAGCATTGTGCAGGGGGTTGGACTAGATGACCCTCGAAGTCCCTTCCAACCCTATGATGCTAAAAATCATAGCTAAAAAAACTCATAAAGCAAAAAATAAAACACTGGGGAAGAGGGAGGAGGGATCACTGAAGGAATACCAAAGGTTTTCACCCTTTTGCCTTCCTCTGGACATTTTCCAGCTTGTCTATATCCTTCTTAAATTGTGGTGCCCACAACTGAACACAATACTCTAGGTGAGGTCTAACCAGAGCAGAATAGAGCGATACCATCACTTCTCGTGATCTGAACACTATACTTCTGTCGATACAGCCCAAAACCTCATTTGACTTTTTAGCTACCATATCACACTGCTGACTCATATTCAGTGTACTAAGACACCTAGATCCTTTTCGCACATACTACTGGCAAGACAAGTTTCCTCCATCCTATAATTATGTATTTGATTTTTCCTACCTAAATGCAGAACTTTTCATTTATCTCTGTTGAAATTCATTTTATTTGTTTTACCTCCATTTTCCAGCCTGTCAAGCTCATCCTGTATCCTGACTCTGTCTTCGATCATATTTGCTACCCCTCCCAATTTAGTATCACCTGCATATTTAATAAGCATTCCCTCTATTCCTTCATCCAAATCATTTATAAAAATGTTGAACAGAACAAGTTCCAGGTATCGGAATATAAGTTGCAAGGTCTGACATTCAGTCATTATGGGGTTAATGTGTTTACCTAGTGTTTCTATTGGTTGTGTTTACCTGGAAGAAAACCTGGCACAGAGCCAATAGCCTTATCTGATTCAAAGCTGGGGAAACTGAGATGTGTTTGTAAACTGTTATTGGTCAGTAGGTCAGGTGACTTCCTTCCCAAAAGATCAAGGAGAAGAACAAGAAGAATATCCATTATCCATGCTTTTAAAGTTTGTACTCCATACTGTCAAGATGTAGCTTATAGAGTTTCTTATTTTGTAGGAATCCTGTGTACCGTTTTCCTTTAGAAGTAAATATTTTAAAAACCATACAGGCATCTGACTCTCTATTGATTCAAGACCCATTGCAAATCTGAATTTAAACTATTTTAACCCATTTTCCCCAACACCAGGACCCATCCCTGAGGCACTTCACTTGTCAATCTTCTCCAAAAGGATGAGGAACTATTAACAAGCACTCTTTGGGTGTGCTCTGTCAATCATTTACAGTTCTACCTAACATTAATAGGATCCAAACCACATTTTACCAACTTGTGATACGGAAATTGAGATAAACTATGTCTATAGCATTCCCCTGGTCCAGCAAGGTAGTAACTTTCTTCAAAAAAGAGATAAGGTTAGTCTGACATGACTTGTTCTTGAGAAACCCAGCTGAGTAACCTTGGATCAGTCACAGCTCTTCCAGAGCTCTCTCAGCCCCAGCCAGCTCACAGAGTGATTGTTGTGGGGATAATAATAACATATTGTCGAAGGCTTTCACGGCCGGAGAACGATGGTTGTTGGGGGTTTTCCGGGCTGTATTGCCGTGGTCTTGGCATTGTAGTTCCTGACGTTTCGCCAGCAGCTGTGGCTGGCATCTTCAGAGGTGTAGCACCAAAAGACAGAGATCTCTCAGTGTCGACACTGAGAGATCTCTGTCTTTTGGTGCTACACCTCTGAAGATGCCAGCCACAGCTGCTGGCGAAACGTCAGGAACTACAATGCCAAGACCACGGCAATACAGCCCGGAAAACCCCCAACAACCAATAATAACATACTTTGCAAACCGGTGTGGGTGTTTTGTCCTGAACGGTGGCATATAAATCAAATTTTATTGGGTGACCTTGGACCAATCACCCTCCTTCAGTCAAATCTCCCTCGCAGGATTTTTTGTGTGGATGACAATAGAGGAGGGGACAACCATGCAGGGCTTTTTTTCAGCGGGAACGTGGTGGAACGGAGTTCCGGAACCTCTTGAAAATGGTCACATGGCTGGTGGCCCCGCCTCCTGATCTCCAGACAGAGGGGATTGTAGATTCTAAACTCCCCTCTGTCTGGAGATCAGGGGGCGGGCCACCAGCCACGTGACCATTTTCTCCGAGGGCAACCCACCGCTTTTCCCAGGGAAAAGAAAGCCCTGCAACCATGTATATAGTGCCTTGAGCTCCTTGGAGGCAAGATGGAATATACATGAGAAGCATTTGTTCCTCAAAGTTATTGATGCTAAGAAGTCAGGTAGAAGCATTCCTCTTTCCAATGGTTGTTAATGCCCTGGGTTCAGCCCACCTCATTGCTGGCTGTAAGAACTTACCATTCTTACTCCTCGGTTCTCCAGTGACATTTCCTTTCCTTAATTCCAGATGGGTCGTCTCTAGCAACAGAATAAGTAAGGAGTCCATTGGCACCTTTTAAAGACTAACAAAATTTGTTGCTGCATAAACTTTAATGAGTCGGAGCCCACTCTCTTAGTTGCATGATGTGTCTCATTCAGATATCTATGTCTTCGGTGTTGGAAACCTGGATGTGGACTGGGATGCCATGAACGAGTTGGCGTCAAAGAAGGCAGGCGAGAGGCACGTCTTCAAAGTGGCAGACCCTCAGGAGCTCAAGAAGGCCTTCGAAGATGTCCTGGGTGAGTGCAGTCTCTCACCTAGATGGGAAACTATTGTAAAATGGGGGGAGTTTTAAAGGGGTAGCAGCACTGGAAATCTTCAGCTGCACTTTGTCAGTCCATGGGCAGATATGCTACAGCTGCGTTCAAAGTGAAAAAAAAACTGGTCTTTTAAAAAGATGGCTAAAGCAACCCATAAAACTGTGGAGAGCAGTGGGTTGTCAGCAGGGCTTTTTTTCTGGGAAAAGAAGTGGTGGAACTCAGTGGTGGAACTCAGGACTGCACAATGATGTCACTTTCGGTCAGCTGGAACAAGGGGGGAGTTTTTTAAAGTTAAAATCGCCCTTGGCGAAAACGGTCACATGGCTGGTGGCCCCGCCCCCTGATCTCCAGACAGAGGGGAGTGTAGATCGACTTCCGCACTGCTCCAGCAGCGCAGAGGGTGATCTAAACTCCCCTCTGTTTGGAGATCAGGGGGTGGGGTCACCGGCCATGTGACCATTTTCAAGAGGTGCCGGAACTCCTTTCCACCACATTCCCGCTGAAAAAAAGTCCTGGTTGTCAGTGATAACCAACAGATTCCTTTAAAAACTGATGGGAGAAATTGATATATTAACAGCTTGTAAGAAAGCAAACTATATAGAGAATAAATGTTGTTCCCCTTTCCCTTACTCTCAGATCCCAGAGACCTGCAGGATCTATGTGGTATGGCAAACAACTCTGCTAGTGCCATGCCGGATCAAAAGCAACCATGGCATGTAACTCTCCAACAAAATGTAAGTAAAACCTGCTCCTTTCCCAGACATAATATTTAATACCCCTCTCCCAGATCTCCAATCTTATTATTTCTATTGCGTTTAAATTAAATCAGTGTAGTCATAAGTTGCACAAGCAGGGATCGAGAACTCAAAGCCATCCTCATTTTTGTTGTTGCTCAACTAGTGGCATACACACTGCCTCTGAAAACGGAGATAGTTGTAGTTAAGTAGCTGTATTGGTCTGCAGCAGAACAGCAGGATTAGAGTCCAGCGGCACCTCCAAACACTCCCTTCAGACAGCTCCCTGCTTCTTCTCCTTCCTGAAGAAGGGAGCTCTGAAGAGCCAAGCTACAAGTGATGCCTGACACAGGTTGGACACTTGTCAGCTTCCCTCAAGTTTTGATGGGAAATGTAGGCATCCTGGTCTTGCAGCTGTAATGGAGAGCCAAGCTGTAAAACCAGGACGCCTACGTTTCCCATCAAAACTTGAGGGAAGCTGACAAGTGTCCAACCTGTGTAAGGCGTCACTTTTAGCTTGGCTCTCAGAGGGCCAAGCTACAAGTGATGAATGACACTTGCCTGGCAAGTGAACAAACTCACATGTATTCCTCCCTGTTCACTTGCCACGTGAGTCTGTTCTCTTTCCAGGCAAGTGTCATTCGTCACTTGTAGCTTGGCCCTCAGACACTTACACTCTGAAATCTTGTTGGTCTCTATGGTGCCACTGGAATTTAATCCTTCTGAACATAGCCAGTAATGGAACTCTCCTCCATAAATTTATCTAATCCCCTTTTAGCATTATCTAAGGCCCAAATCCAGAGGAGTTAGCTGTGTTAGTCTGTAGTAGCAAAAAAGAAACGAGTCCAGTAGCACCTTTAAGACTAACGACCTTTACTGTAGCATAAGCTTTCAAGAGCCACAGTTCTCTGTGGTTCATGCATCATGCATCTGACGAAGAGAACTGTGGTTCTCAAAAGCTTATGCTACAGTAAAGTTGGTTAGTCTTAAAGGTGCAACTGGACTAATTTCTTCTTAGGCCCAAAGTAGATGTTAAAGCTTTTAAAGAGTTGGGTCCATGTGCAGCTTCAAAACAGGGCAAATAATGTCCTCCCCCCCGACCATTTGGCTTAGGAAAATGGTGTGAGAGAAAGAAAGAAGCCCCTCTCCCCCACACACCAAAGTCCCAAACAGCACTGAGCCCTTGCGGCTCTCTAAAAGGCAATTCTCCACAGCCCCTGGACCCAATTCATTAAAAGTTTTAACATCTACTTTGAGCCTAAGCTAGCAGCCATTGATACATCTTGTGGCAGTGCGTTCTAACATTCATTGTGCAGTGTGTGAAGAATTGTCCTCATTTGTCTTTTCTGAGTCATCTTTATTGGTTTCTCTTGCTACAGACGCAGAAAGAACGTAGTTGTCGAGGTTCCTTGATCTCAAGGACATGGGTTCTAACAGCTGCTCACTGCTTCAGATATTTTAACTACACTCCCAGCTGGAAAGTTATTCTGGGTAAGGAACAAAAGGAGAGTGTCTGCCATGGTGCAGCGCAGAGGGCAAGCTAAACTCCCCTCTGTCTGGAGATCAGGGGGCGGGGCCACCAGCCATGTGACCATTTCCAAGAGGTTCCGGAACTCCGTTCCACTGCGTTCCCGCTGAAAAAAAGCCCTGCAAAAGACCATCAGTAGCTCCTCCCTCCTGATCACGGCTGCTGTTTCTACGCAGAGACAAGTCTCTGTGTAGCTCTCGTTGCTGCTGCATATGCAGAAGCATACGTAGTTGCAACAGAGAACCCGCGCAGTAGTTTCCCTCACATTTTCCTTCCCTCAGCCCCCATGGTCACTGTGTCCTTCTCTTAAAAAAAAAAAAAGAAATTGCTAGAACACTATAGCATTATACTATATATAGTACAATGCCACCGTCTCTTGGTTTAGTTTAGCCTAATGTCGTGCACTCTGGTATGGGTTTCCTCAGTGTATGAGGCAATTCTTCCAGGCTATCCTCTTTTTTTTTTACTCTAGCCAGGCCATTTCGTACCCCAAAAGTGCTGTGTCATTAATTGTTATGCTAACTGTAAATTTAATTGCTGTAATAATTCCAGAAGGGTTTTCACCAAGAAAAAAAGTACCCCAAGCACCACTCTTCCTTCCACTTACTACAAAGCTGAAGTTGATTTCCAGTTCTACATTTGCAGTTCCTGTTTCTTCCCCCTCCCCTGCTCCCCATATCCAATTACAAATATTGTTGTTCCCAAATCAGCTTTGGACCGTCCCCAGATCACACACCCCATGAATCTAGTAGAGACTATGACCTAAAAACTCCCATGGGGGGAAGGGAGGCTGGTCCAAAGTGCCCCCAAGTGGGGTACGCCCAGGAATCCCATAGATTTGCTTTGATAAGAACTGAAGAGCATCCATGTTTTCAACTGCTCTGTGTTCTTTATTCAAATGCAGTGGGGTTGGGTAGGTAGGCTGGGCCATTATCTTTTTTCCTCCTCCAACACCATTTTTCTCATCAAAAGTAAAAATATCCTTACAGGGCAAAGAGCACCTGTGAGCGGTTATAAGTTTGTTCCACAGGGGAGGATGGGGTGGGGGTGGGGGGATACCTTTCAGGGCAAAGAGCAATTTTGAGTTTGGTTTGGAAACTGTGCCATGGGAAAGGGTTAAATACATACCCACATAATGGCCAATACAAATAAAATAGCAGATCCAAGTCTGTAGTTGCAAAATAGTAAAGAGTCCAGTAGCACCTTTAAGACTAACCAACTTTATTGTAGCATAAGCTTTTGAGAAGCACAGTTCTCTTCATCAGATGCATGGAGCCTCCATATTGCACTATTGCATTGGAGTGGGGGAAACATCAGGAAACTTGCCTGAGTGCTCTCAGAAGCCCAGTGACCTGAGCCACCTCCAGTTTTCATATCTTCAAGCTGTAATAAAAATATAAACTGATGGTGAGACACCAAAAGAAGAAAAGAGACATAACTTGAATATTTTTTTTAAAAAATAACAAATGCTTTTCTGGCCTTTTTGGAGGTCCCCTTTAAGCCTGAGGCCCAGCTAAGTGGCCCTCCTAGGCCCCCTCTTGCCACTCAAAACCAATCAACCCCCCCCCCCACCACACACACACAGTATCCTGTAATAAGCTATAAAGAAAAAGAATACAGTGCTGGGTGGAGGGGTTAGTTCCAATATATGGAACTGCACCGGAAGAAAGAATTCAGCCGCCATTTCCACGCTCTGCTCAGATCCACATGGCCTTTATGGGAATTTTGTTTAAACGGTAGGAAGTTCCAGTCTCAGATTTCCATGCATCTTGTCTAGTTTTCAGACTTTGGGAAGAAGGAATAATTTTGTCCCAGTGGGGTCCATAGCAGAGACTGTGGTACTGTATCTGTGCTACTGTATCTGACAAAGGCCGTCATCACACGGGCATCTCTTCCGTTAAATTTACAGCATATAGCGTCCTACCTGCTATCGGCACAGTAACGTTTCTTTGGGTCACCTAACGGCTCTTCGCGCCACCAGCTGTCCACACCGAAGCACTCTGTTCTGTTCTCTTTAACTGCGTAGAAGCAGCTCCTCCCCCCTTTTTTTAATTTTTCTGACGTTTAATTCCGCTATAACGGAATAACAGCATATAAACATTCCGTTAGAGCAAAACATTACGACTCTTTTGTTTTTTCAACTTTGAAATTATATAAATAGCCCTTTGCCCCCAGAAAACTCCCTGTCTGGCGTGATCCCCATCGCTGAAGGCTCTGCCCTGGCGATTGAGTCATTTTTACTTCAGCAGAAAGTTTGCATTGTGTTATGTCGTTATGGCATTATAAGGACATAATAAAATTTAAAAAAGGGGAGTCGCGGGAAGAAATGGATTCTGGGATTGAAGGGAGGGCATAGGGCGTTGCGAGGCGAAATACATCGATGTGAGGCATTCACACTGAGGCGCAAAATATCGCAACTATCAAGCACAAAGCAGAAGAGAGAAAATCGCTACAGTGTTGGAATAAGGTGGGTGTTTGCCAGGAAATAGCGCCATTTTAGCACTGAATAAAAGCCCGTGTGACGACAGCCAAAGACATAGGTATGATCTGAATGAGACACCACACTGTCTCTTTTGTTGGTTCCCTGTCCTGAAGCAAGCTGGTCCATACTGGCAGGGGCACGAGACCCAACTTGGTTCAGCTTACTCCTGGCTGCCAGTGGCCTGGGGTTGCCTACCTTAAGGGGGGGCCTGCAAAGGCAGTATCTTCAATGAGTCAATCTGCATAGCCAATGATACCTTCAGTGGCCAATTAGAAACACCACTGGCAAAAGCCTTGCTTGGCCTTGCCCACTTTCTCAAAATGCTTGATGGGCACCAGAAAAGGTGTTGGGAAGTGCTGTGCAACAACAAGCACCACATTGGGAGCCTCCCTATTCCACAACTTTTTGGATTTCTTACAGGGTTCTAGTTATGCAGGAAAAATGGTAGCCAGGATTATTAGATTCTTAATAAGAACAATAGAATATTTCACAATGAAGATCGATTCTGAGGAGACTTCTTTCTCCCTCCCCCCCCCCACAGCTGATGGGATTGAGTTGCCAATAAAGAGACGAATTGACCATGAATTATACAATGTCCAAGCTAAGGTGGACCAGGGCATCAAGGAGTTCTACGACTATGACATCTCCCTGCTTGAACTGGACATGCCTGTGCAGTTTGCTGGGAAAACCAGGTAATGTGTCCCATTGGTTGAAGAGCCATATACAGAAGAGAAAGGACCTTGTTCTGCTTCCCTCTTAAGACACAGGTGCTCAGGGAAATTTGGCATCCCACCTTCAGTGGATTGATCTAGCTGTCAATCCAGTACGTTTTTATCCCACTTTTCCAAAGAGTTCAAAATAGTGTACAAGAATCTGAGCATGAGCAAAGCAGAGTGTCTCTCCTTTGTTGTATGAATTGTCTTTCTGTAAAAATGAAATGGACTTGACACAATTCCTTTGAGTATGTGCAAGGTGCCTTTCCCCTACTATGGTACTATGATCGTGAAATCTGTTACTGAGATCAGTCCTACAGAAAGTCCAGCGCAATCATTGCTGGATTGCAGGGGAGGGGGGAGCTCTGGAAAATGGCCCACCCTCCAGCCCACCTTGCCCTCCCCCCAGGACGGAAAGAGAGCCTATCCAGCTATCCTCAAGCAGAAGGTACCTACCTGCCCAAGTTCAGTAGATGTGTGGGCCCATTTCAGGTGAGGTGAGGCCAGTGTAATGTTCCCTGCCAGACTGGGTGGCAGTTTTAGTTATTCAAGGCAACGAAACAGCTTCCTGTCAAGACTGGCTTCTGCAGGGTGAATGTTTTGATGGTGCATAGACCATCAAAAATCGCAACCAATTAGTTTTGCTTACCAGTGAGATATTTTAGAGAGAGCCCATTTGCTCTGCTGCTGTTGTGGCCTGTCAGGAACATGCAAGAAACCAGCATTGGTGGGGGCAGGATGGTTTGGACTTCAGAGGGCACCAGCTATCCCGTCAGAGTTGCTACCATAGAGTTGCTCTCCTCCAAATTCTGCAGCCCAAGACACAGGGCCTCCTATGTACTGACTGCATTGGAGCACTTGTAGCCTGGTGTAATGGTAGCATATTCTTATGGCTATACCATCCCTGTTGCATATTCTGTCAGGTTCCTGCTGTTTTTCTTCTCAGGTTGCACTTTCTGACCAACAGGCCATTTCCGTTGCACAGTCTGTCAGAAACAGCATCCTGCCATCTTCCTCCACGGGATGGTCTTTCTGGGCTGTCTAAAAGACACAAACATCTGGCAGCAGCTGGTTCTGACAGTGTGCCTGGTGCTGGTAAAAAGGGTGCAGCTGTTTGAAGCCTAAACTATCCTTTTTCAAGCCCCCTTCTGTGCATGCTCAGAGGCCTTTCTCTCCACATGCGCCTGATGGCAGAAAACATCAGCCAAAACAGCAGGAAAAACTGGCAATTAAAAATATTGCATATGCTCAGAGGTGTTCAGTCTTTGGATGGACATAAATGGCACCAGCTCTGCAGTGGCAGTGTGGCCGGTCCTGGAAAAAAGCTTGTACCTGTACAAAGCCCAAAACATCCTTTTTTCTGCACGTGTTCAGAGACCTGGTTTCCCATGTGTTCCTGGTGCGATGTGCAATGTCAAATATCCACTGTGCTCTGTTAATTTGCTATTCTCCCATACCCTGAAACATCCTTTTCCCTCCTGGCCCCTTTCGGTCGTTTATACCCAGTCAAAAGACACCGGATAACCACTCCCACCCAAACAGATATTCCATGGAATGAACATAATTTCCCAAATGATTTCTGTGAGAATGGTTTTGTGTAAAAGCAGAGAATAGAACTGCACATACAGCGAATGCACTCTATGCAAATGTGGAGTTTTAGTAAGAATTTGAGAGCTGGAGATCTGCTGTGAGAAGAGAACATAGACCAAAGGCATTTTCTTTTCTTTTGAGCAGTCCCATCATAAGCAACAACATTTTCTAATTGGATTGGGATGACTTTACTGCTAAACATATTTTTTGAGAGAAGAAGCTCTTTTTGATTGTCAGTATGAGCAAATAAGGGCAGCGGTTACAATGGGGGAGAGAGAGCAAGCTCTGGTCTTCCAAACTACAAAACTATTTTGCAGCAGTACAGATTTTCATACTAACTCATATTGTATTCTCCTCATCTAGATGGTTTTGCTCTGGCTGTGTGTAAAGTTGCACATTACACAGTCTATAAGTCTCCTTCCACTAATTAGGGTCATGCAGACTACATTTTCTGCAGTTTGAAACGTTCTGACGGCATTTGCGAGCAATAGGAAGGGCAAACGTTCACTTTCTTCTTCAGAGCCAAGCTACAAGTGACACCTGTCTCAGGTTGGACACTTGTCAGCTTCCCTCAAGTTTTGATGGGAAATGTAAGCATCCTGGTCTTGCAGCTGTAATGGAGAGCCAAGCTGTAAAACCAGGATGCCTACATTTCCCATCAAAACTTGAGGGAAGCTGACAAGAGTCAAACTTGTGTAAGGCGTCACTTGTAGCTTGGCTCTCAGTTCCTGCTATTGAGCGTGCTCATTTGTAACTGGGCATGCTCAGTACATTTAGGAGCCAAATTTGACAGGGATGCTCTTTTTTACACTACATTGGGTGTCCCTTGCTGCAGTGATGCCATGCCAGCCCTGTCACATCCTCTGTCATGGTGAGGCCTGGCTGGGACGGTGCACACCTTCAATAAGGGCAAAAACTGGCATATTATTTTTAAACAACAGCTGAAATGCTCAGAGAGCTGAATTTTGTGCAGTCATGGCATACTTACCAGTTTTGGTTACATTTCTCTGCCATTCTTGCTGGGGGCACTCTTAACAATCCCACCCACAACCTTGCCCCCCATTTCTCTCTGCAATGTCCGAGCCAGCCGCAAAAACATGTGCCTCCTTTGCAGGCCGATTTGTCTTCCCTGCACTACAGGTGCCAACAAAGCTCTGAAAAAGCCGGAGACCGCAACATGCAAGGATCACGGTGAGTGCATTCGCAACATGTGGAGTAGTTACCAGAGATCTTAGATTCACTCCAAAAGAGCTGCAGTTTTCCATGATGTACTCTCATTTTATCAGTTCCTGTAGATCCTGTGAAAGAGAAGAGTTTTGTTGCAAAGGGGGAGGGAAAGGCAAGAATGTAAGAAGCTGGAAAGGAAGAAGAGGCGAGAAAGAAAAGGGTACAAAGGGCAGGAGCCACCATTAGAAATGGCTGGTCTGAGACCTACTTTCAGAGGCTTCATGATCCACTTTTGGCTCCTGATCCTCAGGTTGGGAAGCACTACTATAGAGTTCTCTGGAAATCAGGGCCGATTCCAGACGGCCCTCCCCGTCCCGAAACGTCGCGTGTCGTCGCGTGGAAAACGCGACGACACGCGACGTTTCGGGATGGGGAGGGCCGTCTGGAATCGGCCCAGGAAACTGTTATGGTGGGAGGGGGGCAATTTAACCCTTTCCTGGGCCGATTCCAGATGACTAACCTGAAGGCGCTGCATGCCGCCATGTTCTGGACGTCGCGCGCCAAACTCGTGTGAGAAAACGCGATATTTCGCGGTTTCCCCGTCGCGATCCGGAACATGGCGGCATGCAGCGCCTTCAGGTTAGTCGTCTGGAATCGGCTTCTGTCCCTTTTCTCTGGTTTGGGTCTCTCCATTAAAACTGTGGGAGGGAAAAAAGACCAACACTCCTCCCATCTAGTTTGAAGCTGGCTGCATATATGAGACAAATATTGAGCACTGGTGGAGGGGGAAGCAAAACGCTATGGAAAATACAATGAATTAGGTTTTGAGAGCCTGTATATTGCTTTTCTGTTTCTAAAATTCTGTTCTAGGGGAAACAATATTTCTTAATGTGTAATCTAATAACTGTGAGTTAGCATTTTCTTCCATTATTGCTCAATACCATATTGCAAGAGAAGCTGGTAGGATGAGCCCATATAATCAAAAATGGAAAGGCTTTTCGTGGGGGAAATCCTCTACTGTTTTTTTAAAAAATAAAACGCATGCGATCCAGATGCCTGTCAAGAAGCAGTCTGCATGGAGAGAAGGCAAGCCAGAAGCACCCCTAGCCCTCTTCTGTAAACACTACATCACACCGGCTTTCAATCAGGAAAAATTGAACTGTATGCTTGGAGAAAAGAACTAGTGGAGCTAGCTCCCATATATAAGACATGCCAACATTTCTGGGAGATGATTGTTTTGAATAAGTAATGAAATTTATAATAGGATAGAAGATGTCTTATTGGATCATCCCAGTGATTTTAATCTTCTAATATTGGGGCCTAGGGGAAACAGGAGACCTTCCATCTCCTGCCTCTGTTGCCTGCTGCTGCCCAGTGCAGCAGGGGTAGAAATTGTGGGGCCAAAACTGATATTGCAGCAACGCTGTGATGCCACTTTCAGTCATGTAACCGGAAGTGACATCACATATTCTGATGATGCTCTAGCAATCCTCCAAAACTCTATGATTTCACTCTAGAGTTTTGGGGTATTTCTAAAGTGTTGCAGTGGTGCGTGATGTCACTTCTAGCTATGCAGCCAGAAGTGACATTGTTTGTGTGTTGTGTTGCTCTTCCCATAAAAGTTGCCAGGGGTTGCCAGACTTTCCTCTGTCTTCTCCGTCTACAGCCCTTTGCAGGCAACCCTAGTGGGGCTCTGATTAGGAGTGGGTCCAGATGAGAGGAAGAGGGGAGTTTAATTTTTGCTCTCCCTGAGGCAATTCTACTAGTCACTCCAAACTCTCCTCATGCCTGCCATATTTATCTTAAAGATAAAATGGATGGGCTGCCTATGTACGTTTAGTTTTCTTTTTAAGACTAACTACTGTAAGGGAGTGTTTAGTTCCACCTTGAAACTCAGAGAGAGAAGTGGTGTATAATGATATAAATGCACTTCCGTTGGCAAAACCATGGCCGTCGTCACACGGGCATCTCTTCCGTTAAATTTACAGCATATAGCGTCCTACCTGTTATCGACACAGTAACGTTTCTTTGGGTCACCTAACAGCTCTTCGCGCCACCAGCTGTCCACACCGAAGCACTCTGTTCTGTTCTCTCCTCTCTAACCGCAGCTCCTCCCCCCTTTTTTAATTATTTTGGCGTTTAATTCCGCTATAACGGAATAACAGCATATAAACATTCTGTTAGAGCAAAACATTACTACCCTTTTGTTTTTCCAACTTTGAAATTATATAAATAGCCCTTTGCCCGCAGAAAACTCCCTGTCTGACATGATCCCCATCGCTGAAGACTCTGCCATGGCGATTGAGTCATTTTTACTTCAGCAGAAAGTTTGCATTGTGTTATGTCGTTATGGCGTTATAAGGACATAATAAAATAAAAAAGGGGAGTCGCAGGAAGAAATGGATTCTGGGATTGAAGGGAGGGCATAGGACGTTGCGAGGCGAAATACATCGATGTGAGGCATTCACACTGAGGCGCAAAATATCGCAACTATCAAGCAAAAAACAGCAATGAGGAAATCGCATCAGTGTTGGAATAAGGTGGGTGTTTGCCGGGAAATAGCGCCATTTTAGCGCTAAAAAAAAGCCCGTGTGACGACGGCCCATATCAGTATTTTGTCTCAAAGAATGAAAATTAGGAGCACACCCTTACACCAGAGCATTAAAAATACTACTGCATGGAGGGAGGGAATGCTTCCTTTCTTTCTCCACCCACAGTGTGCATTTTTGAAGCAGAAAATCAAGTGGGCATCCCGCACTGTGCACATACCTTGCTAGAAAGGTATCTATGGGGTAGTGTAAGATACCATCTCTAGTTGCAGGGCGATATCTAGGATGGATAGCGAAGTAGTTGGATGTCTTCTTCTGGAGCAGTGCATGGTGACGTTTAAAGCAATTTAGTAAAGAGTGGTGGGTCACCGAAGATTCCCATGTATTAGGTGTGATTTCAACCTGATCAGGCTGCCTTCGTAGAGGTCTGCGTGCCGAGGAAACACATGGCGGAAATAAACGTTGCATTTAGTTCCATAGTTGTTTCAAAAGACATTTCCTCCTTTTGTAATTACTGAGGCTGCTTTTCAGGCTGGAAAAACTGATCAGAAGTGGTTAACGGGGGGGGGGGGGGCTCTTAATCTGTCCCAGCAGGAGAGAAAGGGATTAAAGAGCTGTTCTCTTGAAAAAACAGCTCCAGCATTTGGAAAGGAAAATGTATTTTAACATAATCACAGAACAAAATGTTATTTGTGGTTCCACCATAACTTTCCCCTCCCTACTGGGTCCCACATGTGCTCTTGCATGAGCATCTTTGCCACTCCCCCACCACGTTCCTGGAAGTCCCCTCCACCACTGGGGAAAGTTGATTCCCTGAAGGTTGCATAAAATGCGAATTATGTGAGTTGGGGGGCTGCAGTGAGGAGGGGGAAGGGGGACGCGCTTTCCCCTCTTTACTAAAGCCTACTAACTAGAGTTTCCAACAGGCCTGGAGAAAATTGTCCTGCCTCTTTAATAGAGGCTTAATGTGTGTAAATAACAACAACAACAACAGTGTGTTTATAAACCGTCCTTCTGGACAGGTTAGTGCCACACTCAGAGTCAGAACAGTAAAAAAGTCAGAGTTATTCTTATCCTCACAATACAGCTGGGACTGGCTTACCCAAGGCCACATACTGAGCTTATGACAGTAGTGGGAATCAAACTAGCAGACTGTTGATTGGCTACCAACCAGCCAAACTAGCCAAACACTGGCCGATTCTGCACGGCTTACCTGAAGCCGGGACGTTGTGGAACATGCCGGCAAAAATGCGGAAGATCGCGTTTTCTTGTGTGAGTTTTGCGCGACATCACAGGATTTCGAGGGCAGGAGTCCTGAACCTTTCTGAGCCTGTAGGCAATTTGGCATTCTGAGAGGTTATAACGCCATAGAGGCCATCCCCCAAAGCAGCCATTTTCTCCAGGGGAACTGATCTTTGTAGTCTGGAGATCAGTTATAATTCCAATCACAAAATGGCTGCCATGGAAGGCGGAACCAACCGCAAAATATCAGGAAGTGAGATTATGCATAGCGCTAATAGTAACTTTTAAACATTTCAGGCAGAAGCTCTGTTTAACATATCTTTTAAAACAAATATTTTGTTTTAAAAATATTTTCTTGCCTATCCACAGCTTACTTCGACCACACATTGAAGATCCTTGTACTGTGCTGGCAGGCAACTGCTGCTAAAGCAATGTTTTAAATATCGGCACAGTCAGTCAGATTTCCAGTGGCCAGTCAGAAGCCCTGCTGGGCAACACCCCCACCCACTTCCAAAAAGCACTTGGTGGGCACCAGGAAAGTTGCCAGTGGGCAACATGGTGCCCATGGATACCACATTGAGGACTCCTGTTCAAGGGAAATAGCTGGCTTCTGAGGGAATAGGCTGGTGGAGAAAGATCTGCTCTTTCCATTCCTTCTGCAAGCTTTTTTTACTAGATCCAACCCCGTATCCCCTGGCTAGAGCTCTCAGCATGAAATGAGTTGGCATCTGATTCAAAACACTTGATATCCAGTTTCTAGAATATTTTCTTCTTGTTGTCAATGTACTGAAAACAAACAGTTATCAAAATTATCTGATAAGAAAATAGAGTCACACAAGATCACATAAGAGCAGATCAAGAGCAGAATAACAGGAAATGTTATCCAATGAGGAATTTCCATCTTGATCTTCTGTACAGTACAGGGGATATGACAAAGCCTACTGACTGTTGTCTGACTCCACCCTCCCTGAAAAAAACTTTATAATAGATTTGTCCCTTCTGCTTTGTAGAGTCGGACCTGCTGAGTTTCGAAAGAGTACCTGCACAGTTTATATCTCTGGACAATGAGAGAATGAATGTACAGATCAAAACAAAGAAAAGTGTAAGCACATTATTTCCTAATTGTGGGATTCTGAGAAATAATTAGAGACATGGAGTCCTGGAAGTGGGTAGATTGGGTTGCCAACTTCCAGACCGGGGGGTGGGGGGCTGGAGATCTCCTGGAATTATAACTGATCTCCAGACTACAGAGATCAGTTCCCCTGGAGAAAATGGCTGCTTTGGGGGATGGCCTCTATAGCGTTATAACTCACTGAAGTCTCCTCTAACCCTTCTCACCCCAGATTTCACCCCCAAAGCTTCAGGAATTTCCCAAACCTAGGCAACCCTAAGTGGGGAGTCATTTGGTTGTTTGTTTGGGGGGCGGGATTGCTTTCCTGGCTGTTGTTTCTTTCAAGGCTTGAAATGGAAAAAGTGGAGATTTGGGAGGAAACTTGGGTTGGGTGTGGAATTCTGTTTCAGAATGATGAATAAAATATTTTTAAAGCAGTACTTTAAAAAAAATCTCACTAAAGCAAGTTGCCACTTCTGCACTTCCTAACTACGTGTTATGTTTTCTGTGTGATTAGATGTGTATTACAAGTTCCATGCTGGGAACTTAATTCCTAGGCATACATGGGCCTTATTTGGATTGGATCACAGCTCATAGGGACAGAGGACTTCAGAATTTCTCCCCCTGCCCGATGTCATTTTTCCAGCCTGAAACAGCCCTCAGCAGTGCACTATTTGCCCCATTTAGGAAACCTTAGTATATCCTATCAGGGCATGTAGAACCTCCCAAGAGGGCAATTAGCGGCCCCTCAAGGGCTGTTTAAAGTTGAGGAAACAGCACTGGAGGAAAGGCTTCAGCACCCCCACTGTGTGTGCCAGGGTTCCAGTTACAGCTGCCAAGCCTGGCAGCTTGTAGAAGTGTTATGGGCAGGGACATGGTGGTGAACAATGTTCTTTGTGTTGCTTGCTATATCACTTCCGGGGAAAACCTGGAAGTGACATAGGATAGTTCTAGGAATTGCTGGAAACTCGATGGTGATGTAGCAGTGCAGAGAACACCAACTCTGAGAGGTGGCAGGCAACTAGGGCTGCCAATGGGAGGCCTCCCACCATAGCAGGATGCCTGGTAACTCTGGTTCCAGTCTAAATCAGGCCCATGTATGTGCAGTAATTCAGTTCCCAGCACAGACATCACGACAGACATGTGATCACATGGACCAGGAGACAGCTGGAGAGGCTGTGGGGAAAACATAATGTGTAGTCAGGCCCTTTTAATTAAGCCTGATGCTTGTTTGTGCCAGTTTAAATGAGAGGTTGTATGGACTGAAGAGTCCCATAGGCAGGTTCTTAGCTCATGCCACATCTCAGTCAGGCTTGGAGCTGATGTTCCAAGAGCAGAACTATTGCATTTGACTAGAATATTAAAACAAACAATACTCTTAGGATGATGTTGGAAAAGCGCTTTCAGATATTGCTGGGTACTGAACACCTTCACATATTTAGGTTCAGAAGTTCAGTCCGGGAGTATGCTGAATATACTGTGCCTGCAGTATAGTAGCTGGGCCTTTGTACTATATAGCCTGTGGCTTCCCATCTTTCCCATTGTGAATTATCCAGATACTGAAACCGATTACAGATTGCTGCTCCCCTGCAGGGTTTAGGGTATATTTTCAATAACTATTGTAATGAAATGAAGATGTTTCTACTTCAAGGTCCCTTTGCATATACCGATTTAATTGTATGCAGATTTGCAAAAATCTAACCTCCAGTCAACGCATCTGTTGCTTTCTGTAGCGTCCCACATGTATTTCTGAAGCTATTCAACATGAGCTATACTCCAAAGTGGCCAATGTCTCTGAAGTTGTGACAGACCGATTCCTGTGCAGTGGGAAAGATGAAAATGGTGTGGTGGAGGATGCATCATGCAAAGGTTGTTTTGTTACATTAGATTGGCAAATTGATTAAGTTGGTTGGTTGGGAGATGGTTTTAAAAAATCCAGAGTACCTAACACAGTATTACTGAAAGAATAAAAAATCTAAAGCATCTAAGCAGTAGTTTACAGTTAAAATCAGTTACAGTTACAGTTAAAATCAGTTAGTCTCTCAGTTCAAACACCATGACAGTCGAGAACCTGTTATTTAACTATCAGGATCATATGTTCCATTCCCCCAACCCCCACGGCCTTTCTTCACATGATCTTGTTAAGACTGAAGGCAAACCTCTTCCATTAACTCCATCAGGCTGTGACATCTAAATGCCATAATAGATGGCGTTTAGTTTCTTACCTGGTAACCTGGGTTTGGAAATGCAGTTTAATCTTTGTTTTAAGCACTGGCAAGTTTATGAGGTATTCTTGGACTTCTTTCCTCTCTGAGGGACAGAGGTCAGAGGTGGTGGAGCTTACATCAGCTTCTAATGCTTTTCTTTTCACAGGTGAATCTGGAGGTTCATTGTTTGTAGAGAAGCGGGCCAGATATGTTCAGGTAAACAAGCCTCTGGTGGTCTCCCACTGTGGCCCCACTTGCCTTTCCAAGTGAAAACCTAACCATTTCACTTAGGCGAACGTTCCAAGCTGATCAAGTTCATAGAAGGATGTACAATTCAAATAATTAAATGAGCCTGATTGGTCCATGATTGGAGCTATGTGGGCCACCCCATGCTATTAGCAGCTCCCATCCAATGACATTATCACTCCCCTCTTTATGACAGTTCCATAATACATTTAAGGCTGGGAAGCAGCATTAGGAGAAGAAGCTGTATATGCCTCACCTGACCACCTGTTGTGGGGAGCAAAGTATTCATGGCTTTCTTGGCAGGATCAGGCCAGCTGGAAGGAACTCCCAATGTAAGCAAGTCTGGCAAAAAGTATTCACATCAGAATTATCTAGTCTGTTCCCAACAGTGGCCATCTCAGAGCCAAGCTACAAGTGACGCCTTACCCAGGTTGGACACTTGTCAGCTTACCTCAAGTTTTGATGGGAAATGTAGGCGTCCTGGTTTTACAGCTTGGCTCTCCATTACAGCTGCAAGACCAGGATGCCTACATTTCCCATCAAAACTTGAGGGAAGCTGAGAAGTGTCCAACCTGGGTAAGGCGTCACTTGTAGCTTGGCTCTCACAAACTGAATAGAGGGTCAGTACCATTGGTGTTAATATCACTGTCTTGGCACTCAAAGGTATATTGCCTCTGAATGTCATGTTAATTCACTTTATAGTAGTGGCTGGTCACCACTGATAATCTTAAAGCTATCCCAGTTAGTGTTCTACACACCTCATTCAATAATTATGTTGTCAGTAGTTGTGTGGAATTTGTATATATTTCCCCAAGGAAGATTTCCAATTGTCAGTTTCAAGTTTGGTTGAGTCTGCCTCCATTTTGCACTTTTTACTATGGCCAGGCAGTCCCCGAATGAAATACTAATTCTCTTGATGGCTCTAGTACAATAATTGTCTTTGATCTCTTTGCCCCTGTGAATTGTAAAGTGCCATTTTAGTCCTTGATTTAGCTCCTGTACCAGAGCCCCATGGTGCAGAGTGGTAAGCTGCAGTACTGCAGCCCAAGTTCTGCTCACGACCTGGCAGAAGCCGGGTCCAGCTAGCTGGCTCAAGGTTGACTCAGCCTTCCATCCTTCCAAGGTTGGTAAAATGAGTACCCAGTTTCCTGGGGGTAAAGTGTAGAAGACTGGGGAAGGCAATGGCAAACCACCCTGTAAAAAGTCTGCCAAGAAAACGCTGTGATGCGACGTCCCCCCATGGGTCAGTAATGACTCGCTGCTTGCACAGGGGACTCCCTTTACCTTAGCTCCTGTACCTTTCCTTGCAGGTTGGCGTGATCAGCTGGGGTACATTTGATCCATGTAAAAATAAGATAAAAGACACTGACACTGGACACACAATTCGAGAAACACCTAAGCTGGGTCGGAAGCCACGAGATTTCTACATCAGTCTGTTTCGTGTGCAGGACTGGCTGCGGCATCACCTGGCCGGCTCCTTGAGATTTATCCCTCAGCAGTGATTCCTCACCACCACCAAACTCGTTGTTTAAGTTACCTAGTATTCTTCCTGTCAAGTGTTGCCAAAACGATAGTCTCCACGATGCATAATAATAAATAAAAAAACCTTGGTTAAATGTGTTTTGTGCTTATTTGCACTCCATATTGAAGAGTCAGAGCTCACTTTGCACCAGGGCTTATTGTTTCGAAATCTCAGAATCGATTTTTGGCGCCAGAGTTCAGCCTCTGTGCATGTGAAGTTATCATATTTCTCTGAACATGAGCAAAGTTCCACTAGGTAGCCACAACTAGAACCGAAGAAGAAAGGTTTGGTACTCTGAATTGGTAATTTTATAGCAGGCTAGAGCCCCCCTGATCGTTCTCAGTAGAGGAGATAAGCATTTCCAGCAAATTGGCAGTGCAGTGAACTTCCCCCATAGAGCTGCCCCCCTTCCCTCATGCTTTCTTATCCTTTAATAACTCCCTGTGGTGTATTGGGGTAGGGTTGCCAACCTCCAGGGGATAGCTGGAGATAGCCCATAATTACAATGGATCTCCAGGCCATGGGGATCAGTGCCCCTGGAGAAAATGGCTGCTTTGGAAGGTGGGCTTTATGGCATAATACCCTGCTGAAGTCCCTCCTGTCACCAGAACCTGCCCTCTGCATCCTCCACTCCCAGAATCTCCAGGAATTCACCAACCTGGAGCTGGCAGCTGTAGGAAGGAATTCGCAAAGAAACACAAAAATGTGGGGATTTTCTTTGTTTGTTTGGAGTTGCTCAAAAGCAAGCTGTGAGTTGGAGGAGGCCACGCACCCACCCCCCACTGTTCAAACATAAATCAGCGCTTGGACTTGGGACTTGCTGGGCCAGAAATAACTGGGATATACGAAAGGCAGAGCTACGAGCCAGAACACTCAAATTCTCTGGAAGGGCACAGCTGAAGTGTCTATGCCAAGCATTTCGCATTTTCCTATGAAATTGTGGGCTAGGGGTTGGCTAGGTAACGGCTGCCTGTTTCCAAAACATACCTGCCCTCTTTACCACCACCCATTTCACTCTTCCTTCTGACAACCACAAGAATTCGGCATTTTTCCCTCCCATTTGTGTCAAAAAATGAGGAAGTTCTGTTCAGTCTAGCTGTGTAAATAATGTAATATTAGAAGAAACAAATACAAGAGAGGGGTAAGGATGGGCGGAGCCCTACACGGCCGGGAATCACGTTAGCCTTATCAGCTCCCGATGCAGCATTTTAGTCCTGCTTCTCCCCCTCCTCTCAGTAATAATCATTTGGAATTTCTAAAGTCTGAAACTTCATATTTGTGCAAGCTGGGGATTTCCTCATAGAGCTTTCTTCATTTCCCTCTTTAAAGAAGTCCAGGTTTCCCCCTCTTCCCTTCTGTGAGGGGGTTTGAGTTCCTCTCCACCTGCTGGCCACACAAATCTGGCCCTCACCCCACCAGAATTGCTACATGGACTTTGTCATTTCCCAAAACCCAGCTGCTTTCTCTGGGTGGGGTTTGCCAATAACTACTTTGTAGAGTGAAAGCCCAAAAATTTCACAAGTTATCAGAGCTGCAGCTGCTATAGCAGAGCCGGAAACAGCCAGCATGGAAGAGACAAAAGACCAGCCAAAAGGAGAACCAGAAATGCAGCTGCATGACCAGCTTTTCTACATATTCCTTGCCCTTGGGGCATTTTTTACAGGTAAGTTAACATGCCCCAGAGCTAGCTGCAAAATATACCTTGTGCCATTACCTGGTCCACGTCAGAGTCTATCCTAACCTTTAGTTAGGAAAGTGACTTGACAGTGCAGGAATAATTCATCCAGGATATTATGTTTGCTCCAGTGCAGAGCTGAAAAGATTTTCCTGCCCACCCCCGTCCCCCAATTTTCATGGATAAATGTAGAAATTCTCCAGATATGCTCAAAATATTTGCTCAATGGATGATATGCATATCTGGCATTCTGTCCTACTTGTTTCAATACTTCTTGATGGATTATTTGATATTTGACCATTTTTAATGGTAAATTGGTATTTGGTATTTAGTATTTGTGTGTATGTATACCATCAAGCCACAGCCGACTCATGGCAACTTTGTACGGTTTTTAAGGCAAGAGACATTCAGAGGTGGTTTGCTATTGTCTCTCTTTGTAACAACCCTGGACTTCCTTGGTCGTCTCCCATCCAAATACTGACCATGGCTGACCTTACTTAGCTTCCGAGACCTGATGAAATCATGCTACCTGGACAATCCAGGACAGGGAAAAGGAATAATAGTTGTTTCTGCCTACATAAACTCACATGTATTTAATATTTAGCATTACTTAAATGCTGAGGTGAAATTTTATGTAGTATGACATGCAGCACCAGTATGAGCTGCTGTAGCAGAGTGGTTAAGTGGTTCGGCTGCAAATCAGCACTCTACTGGTTCAAATCCCTCTACTGCCATGAGCTTAGTGGGTGGCCTTGGGTAAGCCACTCCTCTCGGCCCCAGCTCTCCAGCTGTGTTGTGGGGATAATAATAACGATAATTTGTTCACAATTCTGAACACTAATCTGTCTAAAAGAGTGGTCTATAAGTGCAGCTGTTGTTGTTATTTGACTTATTTGCTGATTTGATTCCATAGTTGATGGTCAGCAAAATAATCAAGAGATGCCAAGAAGTTTAGAACACCTGAGTTTTAAATACAAAAATCACATTGACTATTGAAATCCTTCCAATAGTTAAGTGGCTGAACTCCTTCCCCCCTTATGATATTGACAAGGGCAATGCCAAGCAGGAGACAGGTTTTATACACACTCAGAAGACACCAATGTCCCAGTTCTCACTGAGGTTGTGCTTGGACTGTACCATTTCAGACTGAACATGTTTCCATAAAAAACAAAAAACCACACAGAAAACCCAGAAAAAAGTTTTTAGGCTAGCTTTCTCTCCAAGATGCTAGTTTTGTATGTGTAAGGAAGAGTTCGGGCGGGGGGTGGGGTGGGGAGATGGTATGGAAGATCATTTCATCTTGTGAACCCAAACCATAACCTGTAGTGGTACAGTCCAGCACAGATGTACCACTTCAGAAGAACCCCAAACAAGAGAGAGAATGGCTGAACAGCAACCTATGTGATGTTTTGAAATTGCTATATGCTAAAAGCAGGGGACTTTTAAATTTTTGTTTTGTTTTACTGATCTCTGAAGGAAGTAGAAATGTAGCTCTCTCTTAGTACTTAATGAGATTTCATCTGTAATCACACGGGGGACATGGAAATTTGGGGAAACGGTGCCGTATAAACATCAACTGGATTGACCATTATACTAAGTACACTCCAGAACAGAAGGTCACTTATATACTGGAAGCGCTGCTGAGGTCTGGGAGTTTTCTAATGCACAGCATATGTCAATATTGCTTCATCTGTCCTTAGGAAAGGTAAAATGTAGAGTTCAGATGGAAGACAAGAGGGTCTGAAATCTCCTCTTAGCTCTGACACTTGCCCGTTGGCTTATGAGGATATGACCTAGAGTGCTGGCTCAAATCCTAGTAGTGGGTTCCAAGTTGCATGGTTTGAAAGGTCTGCCCCATAAGACCACACTGTACATGACACGACTCCACTTGTATTTATTTAAATCATTAACCCCAGCCAAACTAGAAATGATGAGATCCTTGTGGCAGCCACAAGGATGCCAATTTGGCCCCAGTCACATACAAATGGAGTGTATTTGCCCCTGGATTTTTCAAAGCTCTGGTAAAAAAACACAGCATACCCTTCCCCCCTGATATTTAACAATGTTATATGCAGGGGTCATTTCGTAGAAAAAGAGCAGGAGGAACTCATTAGCATAACTCATTAGCATATGCCATGCCCCTTGCCATCACTGGAAGTGTGTCATTAGCATAACTGATTTGCATATGCCACACCCCCTGACATCACCTATCTTGGCTGTTTTGGACTGAATCCTGGCCATTCAGGGCCGAAATTGGGCCCAAAATGGCAAAAAAGGGGCTGAAAATGGCCAAAAAGGGGCCCAAAATGGTCAGCTGAGCGGGAGAATGATCCACCACCCATCAGAGGCCCGATCCAGGCCGTTTCAGCCCCAATCCAGGCTGAAACGGGCCCAAGATGGCCAAGAGTCAGGTGGGTGAGGTCACCTGACATGTGACCTCTTTGGGGAACTGCCGGAACTGCATTCCTGTGCGTTCCCCCTCGAAATGAGCCCTGGTTATATGATACAACACAGAACAGAAAAGTAGTAGATTAGTAATCCACTAGATTTATTTCTTTTTCTTTGTTCATTCATTTATAGTCTGCCTTTCTCATGACAGTATGACATGAGACATGACACAAGACACCTGGGGGCACCTGACAGCATGACACGAGACACCTGGGGGCATGTTCGTCAGGTGTCAGGAGACGCAATGTTAGCCAAGAAGAGTAGTTTTAAAAGACAGATCCGGTGGAGATTACTCTAGAGGGGATGAATTCTCTCACAGCCCTCCACTGCCTCTGGCATGCCAGACTGTCTCCCCTTCCGGAGATTTTACCTTGCCCCCCTTGCTGCTTAAAACTTTGAATTAACTGAGCCTTGGTAGGGCAAAGGCTCTAGAAGAGGAGACATCAGAGGCGGTGGAGGGCTGTGAGAGAATGTCCCCTTCAGAGCGATCTCTGCCGACTCTGTCTTTCAAAACTACACTTCCTGGCTAACATTGCATCTCCCGACACATGAAGAACATGTGTTAGATGTCTTGTGTAGAGACTCTGAAACTCAAGGCAGATTAGACAATGTAAGTCAATACGATCAACACCTGAGAAATTCAAAAAACAATACAATAGGGTATGTTTTATAATTCCACAGCGTCTTGTACCAAAGCAGTTCAGAACTTTATTGAACATAGGCAAGGCCTGGTCTGGATCCAGCTAAGCCATAACCAACCACAGCCAGCAACCAAGAGCTAAGAGGAGAAGCAGGTGAAGGGAGTCGCAATGTTAGCTGGGAAGCTTGAGTTTTAAAAGAGATCAGAAGGCTTTGTCAATTTCCCCTCTCTACAGAGCCAGGGAGATCCCTGCTCAGAAGGTTTCTTTATTTCCTCTTGGCCTCTCAGAAGGGGAGGTGAAACTGACAGAGCCTTCAGAAGCAAAGAGAAAATTCACAAACCCTCTGAGCAGCTATCTCCCTGGCTCTGTAGAGAGGGGAAATTAACAAAGCCTTCCGATCTCTTTTAAAACTCAGCTTCCTGGCTAACATTGTGACTCCCTTCATGTTCTCCTCTTCATGTAATTCGTCTCTTGTAGCTTGGCTCCAGCGTAACAAGTGAAAAGTGAAACTAAAACAAAGGCTTTTTTCTTAAGGGATGCTAAAATAACTATACAGTACAGTAAAGGAACATCACCAACGTCACAAATCCCCACAATATAACCGTATACATTGCTGAAATCTGAAAAGAAGCATACATTCAAACACAAGACTATGGAGATGGGCCTAAAATAGGATTAAATAAGAAAAAGTTTATGGATCCTCTCAGGAAACCCGTTTCCCTGGTTGTGAAGTAAACAGCAGGATTATGGCAGATACGAACTTGATTTCAGAGTACAATACAGCTGGTCCAATCATCTGTGTTGATCAGGGCCAAACTATATTTATTTATTTGCTTCATTTATACCCGGCTTTTCTCCCTAAAGGGGAGACAAAGTGCCTGACAACATTATCCCCCCTTCCATTTTCTCCTAACAAAAACAACCCTTTGAGGTAAATTAGGCTGAGAGAGATAGGCTGGTCCAAGATCTTCCAGCGAGCTTCTATGGAAGAGTGGGGATTTGAACCTGGGTCTCCCAGATGCTAGTTTGACACTGTAACCATTGCTTAAAACATAGGGATCCCAGGTGCCTGCCGGTGATGGGCAATTTCCCAGTGGCTTATATTCTTACCTACCAGTGAGAGGTTTTAGACCGCCCAAAGATAATCTGTTTGGGAACATGTGCCGTGCGCACATGTGCTTCTAGGCAGCACAATGATGTCACTTCCTGAAGTGGCATCCTAAAGACCAGGATTAGCCCCACATAACATGCAGGAGCACGCCCATAGCCTGTGTGATGATGTAACTTCCTGGAAGTAACATCATCATCACACACAAACCCGGGGAGCATGAGGCACAAAGTAAGTGCCAGGTCCTCCCCCTCCTGGCAGGAGGGTGTAAGGACATGATCAGATCCCTAGGCATATAATTTTGCTGCAAAAAACTGCTGTGGTGGCACCATGCTATGGACTGAAATTACAGAACTAGGAAAGGGGATTTAAGAGGAATTGATCACTGCAATTTATTTCTGCAATAAGAAATGCCCCATCCAAGCTGCTTTTAACCCACTGGAGACGGGGGACACCCTGATTGTACCTGTCCTTTTTGCCTATCAGATCTAAAGTAGTTTGGAGGCAGCGTTTTCAATTGGAGAAATGGTCTGGGAGGGGAAGAGTCCTTATCGTTGTGGCCTCAGTCCACACTGGCCTCCCCCGTATCTAGTCATGAAACCACAGCATCAAGTGGACACAAATAACAACAACATTCGATTTATATACCGCCCTTCAGGACAACTTAATGCCCACCCAGAGCGGTTTACAAAGTATGTTATTATTATCCCCACAACAATCACCCTGTGAGGTGAGTGGGGCTGAGAGAGCTCTGGAAGAGCTGTGATGGACCCAAGGTCACCCAGCTGGCTTCAAGTGGAGGAGTGGGGAATCAAACCCGGCTCTCCAGATGAGAGTCCCGTGCTTTTAACCACTACACTAAACTGGCCAATTTTTTTAATTGGTAAGAGTTCTCGTTCAGTCAAGCAGAGCAATCCCTGAATAGTGACATCAACTATGGTTGTTGTGGGTTTTCCGGGCTGTATTGCCGTGGTCTTGGCATTGTAGTTCCTGACGTTTCGCCAGCAGCTGTGGCTGGCATCTTCAGAGGTGTAGCACCAAAAGACAGAGATCTCTCAGTGTCTCTCAGCGGACACTGAGAGATCTCTGTCTTTTGGTGCTACGCCTCTGAAGATGCCAGCCACAGCTGCTGGCGAAACGTCAGGAACTACAATGCCAAGACCACGGCAATACAGCCCGGAAAACCCACAACAACCATCGTTCTCCGGCCGTGAAAGCCTTCGACAATACATAGTGACATCAACTGTCTGACTATTTTGATATTAACCCTTTCTCACTTTATTTTCACCAGGTGTGGCTGATGCAGTCTGTGACCCCAAAGCAGCTATAATTTTAGGGGGGAATTTCACATGGCTGGTGGAAGGGATTCAGCTGAAATACGAGTGTCCAGATGGGAAATATCCATATCCTGCTGAAGTCCTGTCTTGTTACCGTGGGAGTTGGATTAACATGCAGGACTCACTAAAAAAGCCTGTCAGAAGGTCACAGTGTCGAGGTACGTGAGCAATTGTGGAGTGGACCTGGGCCTCGAGTTGGCCTGCAAGTTACATCTTATAAATCTGAATGTCTTTCTTCTTCATTTGATTTTACTTATATGTTACCTATTTATTTTATATACTGACAATCCAGCTTGGTCAGCAATAAAGGTGGTCCAAATGATCATTTAAGCCATTGCATAATACAAAATAATTAAAACTACTATGCTAAAGGAATTGCAAAAAAACAGTATATATCAAGCCCTTTTTTAGAGTCTTTCTCCACATGAGATGCCTGTGCACATGTTCATCAAGTGTTGGGAGACGCAATGTTAGCTGGGAAGTGTAGGTTTAAAAAAATAGCTGGTGGAGATCGCTCTCACAGCCCTCTGCTGCCTCTGGCATGCCGGACTGTTTCTCCTTTCAGAGCTTTTATCCTGCCACCCTCACTGCTTAACACTTTGAATTAACCAAGCCTCAGCAAGGTAAAGGCTCCAGAAGGGGCAATGCCAGAGGCAGCAGAGGGCTGTGAGAGAATCCATCCCCTCCAGAGAGATCTACACCAGCTCTATCTTTTAAAACTGTGCTTTCCAGCTAACATTACACAGGGAAGGTTGCGTCTGACCTGGAAGTGATATCACTTTTGGATGATGCTCTAGCAATTCCCTAAAATCTCTAGGCAGAATGATGGAGACTGGAGGGATTCCTAGAGTGTAACTAGGGCTGGCCCGCCCATTGAAGCTGGGCCAGCAGCCGCCTTGGGCGCTAAGGCGCCGGAGGGGGCGCTGGCCCGGGGGCGGGGGTGCATGCCACGGAGCTCAATTGCCCCATGCTGCTGCACCTGGTTAGGAGCGTGTGCTGGCAGCAGCAGCATGAGGCCACTGAGCAGGCAGCCTCCCAGCCCTCCTGTCCAGCTGCTCTGTGCTGCTGCCGTCACTGCCAACACACAGCTGCAGGCCAGGCGCGGCAGGCAGCCAGGGCAACACGTGGAGCATCTGAGCCGCACACAGCCCTGGCCACCTGCCGCGCCTGGCCCGCAGCTGCTGCGCCCTGCCAGGAGCGCATGCTGGTGGCGGCAGCTTGGAGCAGCTGAGCAGACAGCCTCAAGTTCAGTTGCTCTGCGGGTCTCTTTTTTTCTCCCACTGCGAATATCAGTGGTAGCAGGAAAGTGAGCACGGCAGCAAGGAATCGCCTGCTGGAAGTGGGAAAATGTGTATCCTAAAGCAAGAGTGACATTTTCCTCTTGTCCTTATCAAGAGAGAGCATACAGACTCTTCCTGGAGTTCTGAGTAGGTCCAAAGACTCATTCCAACTTTGACTTCGGACTTTCCGTGTTGACCTTTGACCTCATGCGTCTCTCTTACAGTTAGCAAGATAACTCAATACCAAGTAGATGGACTAATATAATTAGTCAGATTCATATGCTTATACAAATGCCAGGAATGGGGCGGGGGGGGGGGGGGCTTGAGAGATTTGCAGACACTAGATCCCACTTTGTTTCTTCCAGACATACGATGCCCCAGGCCTCTGGAGTTTGAAAATGGCCTGTACGAACCCCGACAACCCTACTACAATATAAGCCAGGAACTGACGTTTGAATGTTACCAAGGGTACACGCTGCGTGGGTCTCAGAACCGCACCTGCCTCCCCAATGGGAAATGGAGCGGACAGACAACGATATGCGATGATGGAGGTGAGTTTCGAAGTTCACTTGAAGGTGAGGATTTTGGGGAAGGAAGTAGGAGGTTGCTCTCTCCTCCATCTTTTTGATGTCCCACACGTGAAATTTCTACGGTGGGCTCTTCAGCATCATTTTAGATCAGGAAAGTTGCATAGGTGGGGAAGGATGCCTTCTCACATGCTGCAGTCCCTATCCAAACCAGAAAGAGTCCAGTAGCACCTTTAAGACTAACCAATTTTATTGTAGCATAAGCTTTTGAGAATCAAGTTCTCTTCATCAGATGCATGATCCGAACTGGTTCGGATCATGCATCTGATGAAGAGAACTTGATTCTCGAAAGCTTATGCTACAATAAAATTGGTTAGTCTTAAAGGTGCTACTGGACTCTTTTTGATTTTGCTACTACAGACTAACACGGCTAACTCCTCTGGACCTATCCAAACCCGGTTACCTTTTGTCTGGAAATTAAATTACCAGCATGAAACATCACGTGCATGCCTGACCTTAAGTCCTCGTAGCAGTCACATGTTTGCCCTGTGGACTTGGTAATGTGAGAATTGACCCTAAGAAGAAGTCCGTATCTTTGAACTTTTTTAAATATTGGAAAATATTTTTACATACACGTACCATCCCAGTTTCACTGTTAAAGCACATGCTCACTCATATCAATTTTAAGACAGCAGTGTCTACAATTCTGTCATCTCTCCTGCTACTCAGCTGGCCGCTGCCCCAACCCTGGTGTCCCTATTGGTGCCCGAAAAGATGGCACCAGGTACCGAATAGAAGACCGAGTCCGTTACTATTGTGACAACAAACTTGCTCTCATGGGATCCAAGTATCGGGTTTGCCAAGAGTCAGGAGCCTGGACTGGATCAGAACCAGAATGTCGAAGTGAGTAAATGGTGGGGGTTGGCACTTGGCAGGTTCTTATATACAGGATCTTCTCATCCAGTTTCTAACCGTCATTATCTCCCCTTTCTTCCTCAGGTCCATTCACCTATGACACCCCAGAAGAAGTCTCTTCCAAATTCATCGGATCCCTCACTGAAGTTGCAGAGTCCTCAGACCCCGATAAAATTGTTTGTGAGTTTTGGTAAAAAGATGTGAGGGAGGGGGGAATAAAAGAGCTTGCGACAAGAGCTGTTCCTGATAGATGCCAAAAGGCAATTATTTCATGAAACACTTACACAATTCATTGTCAGAGGCTGTGGTGAGGGCTTAGGTGGCTTGCAAAGGGGATGCTGCTGTATATTATTATTTGTTCTAAAAAGGAAAAAGACAGGCACAATCTTTTTGCCTGTCTTTTTCCTTTCCAGGTCAAAAACATGGGCGTAAAGGTTAAATTCCTCCCTCATCTCATCTCAAGCTGCAGCAGTTAACCTTTAAAAAATTCTCAGGAAGATCGAGTAATAGGTTGCCTAGTGTTTTGTCTACCTCAACCCATTGAAAAGCTTTTATCAGTTGAAATCCAGGCCCAGTTGCTTCAAAAGATAATGTAGATCAGAAAGAAGAACTTGCTCCCTTAGTAGAGAGGACATTCTTAAGTGGGAGGAAGGAGTCAGTTTCCTGGATTCTCTTGAACTGGAAGGTAATGGGTAGAAATTCAGAGGGGTTGGGAAAGTTGCCTCTGACCTCTTGTTCTTTTCTCCCTGCAGCGGACACAGAAAAACGTAGGATCAAAATCAGTCCTGGCGGCTCTATGAATATTTACATTGTTCTTGATGCGTCTCAAAGTGTGGGCAAGCAAAAGTTCAACGAGGCCAAAGATGTGATCAGCAAATTGATTGAGAAGGTGTGGCTCTCCTACTCTCCCTACCACCACCAAATGGGAACCGTACAGAAGCAAAGCTCATCTTTTGAATATAAATACCAACTCTTGAAATCAAAATTCTGCTTCCTGGTTGGGGATTTGAGGGGCAGAATCCAGACAGGAGCTCCGCAAACTCTGATAGGTTCTGGTGTGGGTCTCAGTAATTCCTGGTGTGTCTAGAGGCAGAACCAAAGGAATACTGTTTTAAATAAAATGGCTGAAGGGGAGAAAAATGTAGTCTAAATCATATGGCTGAACAAAAGAACATACTGTTGAGCATACAAACCAGACTACCAACTTGTACCTTGTATGAGATCCTTCAATTAGAAATGCCAGAGATAAATCTTAGGAATTTATGGCTAAATTTATGCCTGAAAATTCCATGGATGGAAGAAGGACAAGTTCTCCTCCTTCAGCCTGGGATAGCTTGGCAGGGAGAGTCAGAAGTCTGCTGAGGGGGCAGGGGGATTTGCAAATATCACCCCCATCCCTTGCAAGTCTCAGATATGGAAATTTTAGCAGGAATCCCACCCTTTCTATTCCACCCTCCCTGTGAGCAGGCTCAGGGTGGATAACAACATATTAAAATACAAAATACAATAAAAACAACATATTAAAATACAATAAAATCCATACACATTTAAAACAGCATGGTGGACAGTCTTCACAGGGAGAGTTAAGATTTTATACACCCCTTTTTTCAGGCTGGTGGAGGCCCAGCTTCAGCCATATGCCTGGCGGAACATCTCTGTCTTGCAGGCCCAGCGGAAGGATAGTAAGTCATGCCAGGCCCTGATTTCAGCAGACAGAGCGTTCCACCAGGTGGGAGCCAGGACCGAAAAGGCCCTGGCTCTAGTTGAGGCTAGGCGGGCCTCCTTGGGGCCAGGGACCACCTACAGCTGTTTGTCCCCTGATCGGAGTGTCCTCTGGGGAATATATGGAGAGAGACGTTCCCGTAGATATGCTGGTCCCAGTCCGCACAGGGCCTTATAGGTCAATACCAGAACCTTGAATCTAATCCGGTACACTGGTAACCAATGCAATGTACTTTACTGGTTCTTCCCTGTTCCCCTTTGCTAACATTCCAGTGCTCCTTTGCAGGTCTCCAGCTATGATGTCACCCCGAATTATGGCATCATCACCTTTGCCACCAACCCCAAAGTGATTGTGTCGACAACCGACCCGGACAGCAGTAAAGCCTTTTTCGTTATCGATGAACTGGAGAAGCTGCAGCATGCTGGTGAGGCACATTCCTCTTCTGTGCCACAGATGGGGCTTTGAGGCAGGCTGGGCAATAGCTGTAATGCTACACTAGGAGTCCAGTTTCGGCAACAGGACGTGAGAGAATTCTCATATAGGAGCACAAATCAAGGCGTGAGACCTTTTTTAGAGAGGGAGCAGGTCGGCTGGCTGGTTGTGGTTGGGGCACATTTTGAGGTCCCTTACAGTACTAACCTCCAAGATGCTTGGTCAGTAGTTAAGATGACCCAGATGAGAAGTTATAATGTTGGAGAGAATGAAAGAGGGGCCGTCGTCACACGGGCTTTTGTTTAGCGCTAAAAGGGCGCTTAAATGGCGCCATTTCCCGGCAAAAACCCACCTTGAAGCGATTTCCTCATTGCTGTTTTTTGCTTGATAGTTGCGATATTTTGCGCCTCAGTGTGAATGCCTCACATCGATGTATTTCGCCTCGCAACGTCCTATGCCCTCCCTTCAATCCCAGAATCCATTTCTTCCTGCGACTCCCCTTTTTTTTATTTTATTATGTCCTTATAACGCCATAACGACATAACACAATGCAAACTTTCTGCTGAATTAAAAATGACTCAATTGCCATGGCAGAGTCTTCAGCGATGGGGATCACGTCAGACAGGGAGTTTTCTGCGGGCAAAGGGCTATTTATATAATTTCAAAGTTGGAAAAACAAAAGGGTCATAATGTTTATATTCTGTTATTCCGTTATAGCGGAATTAAACGCCAGAATAATAAAAAAAAGGGGGGAGGAGCTGCTTCTGTGCGGTTAGAGAGAACAGAACAGAGCGCTTCGGTGTGGACAGCTGGTGGCGCGAAGAGCCGTTAGGTGACCCAAAGAAACGTTACTGTGCCGATAACAGGTAGGACGCTATATGCTGTAAATTTAACGGAAGAGATGCCTGTGTGACGACGGCCAGGGAGAGCTCTTCAGTCCTAAGAGCAGTTACTAGCAGCAAGGAATCAGAAGTAATACATCCCTTTCGATCTTCATATTGCTTTTATAGATCATTTGCTTAAGCCTGGGACAAACCTCAAGGCTGGTCTGACGTCTGTCTATGAAATGATGGTCAACCAACAAGAAGATGAAAGGCATCGGGGTTTGGATCCCCTTCCTATTATCAGCACCACCCGCCATGTTATCATCCTCTTAACTGATGGTGAGAAATTTGTTTGCATCCTTCCACATGGAGGGCTTTCCTCTGTATGATTCCTGTATTTCCTCCAGCATGTCTGTTCCTGATGGTACTGTAGTGATTCCACATTTTCTCTTTGAGGGAGTCTTTTTTCTTTGCTCATGCAGTATACCAAAATATCAGAACAGCGATCTTCCCTCCTGAAACAGCACCCAATGCATTTGTGTGTGTGTCGGGGGCAGGGGGCAGTAAGTTGGAACAATTAATTCTTGGGTCATAGACGCAGAGGAGTTAGCCGTGTTAGTCTGTGGTAGCAAAATCAAAAAGAGTCCAGTAGCACCTTTAAGACTAACCAATTTTATTGTAGCATAAGAGAACTTGATTCTCGAAAGCTTATGCTGCAATAAAATTGGTTAGTCTTAAAGGTGCTACTGGACTCTTTTTGAATTAATTCTTTGGTTTCCTGATCCTGATAAATTAATTGGCTGAGCCATGGGATTCCAACTTCGTTTTGGGATCTTGAATGTATTTTCACCAGGGCCGTTTCCACACGGCTTACCTTATTCTGCAAAATAGCAAAATCTCGGGCGAAATCTCGCACGAAGACACTGTTATCGCATCTTCTCGCGCGGTAACAGCATCTTCTCGTGAGATTTCGCGCAAGATTTCGCTATTTTGCAAAATAAGGTAAGCCGTGTGGAAACGGCCCACGGCTTTTTTTCTGGGAAAAGAGGTGGTGGAACTCAGTGGGTTGCCAGCACAGGGGGCAACTCTTAGTGGGAGGTGGTGCCCCTGGTACCACATACATGTGCGCAAAGTGCACGCATGCTCCCTGGACTGCACAATGATGTCACTTTGGGTCAGCTGGAACAAGGGGAGAGTTTAAATCACCTTCAGCAAAAATGGTCACATGGCTGGTGGCCCCGCCCCCTGATCTCCAGACAGAGGGGAGTTTAGATTGCCCTCTGCGCCGCTGCAATCTAAACTCCCCTCTGTCTGGAGATCAGGGGGCGGGGCCACCAGCCATGTGACCATTTTCAAGAGGTGCTGGAACTCCGTTCCACCACATTCCAGCTGAAAAAAAGCCCTGGTTTTCACTATTTTGAAACCGCAATAATGGAGCTTCGAAATACGCAGCACAAAGACCTTGATTCCCACCCCCTGGGCTCACTAGGTGCCAATATTATGCTTAGACATACTGTTTACTCACCCAGGATGGGGAATTACCAGCCACAGCCCAATTCCCTACCCCCAAGGAATTGAGGAGTGGGAGAAAAAATGGGATCCACTCAGTGTTCTAGAAATTTCCCCCAGTCTCTATAGTAAAGTTCATAGAGACTAGGGGAGGCAGCCTAGAATGTCACCTGGAAGCTCTATCACATCCTCCTCAAACTCCACCTTCCAAATCTCCAAGCATTTGCCTAATTGTGCTGAGTACCCTGCTCAATGGCAATCCACTTAATCATGATGCCATATGCATCGGGGTAGTCAGTGCTGGCAACAAACAATAAGAAGGGCTGTCGCCCAACTTGTAGTCTTCCTAGAGACAACTGACTGGCCACTATCGGACAGGGAATGCTGGTCTAAGAGGGCCTTTGGTTTGATCCAACAGAGCTGTTCTTAAAGCTTCCTCCCCTTCAAGAGCATACATCATCCCTACTCCAAGTTCCTCTCAGTTACAACCATTTCTCTAACAAAAATTGTGGTAGGGTATGAGTTTTCGTGAGCCACCACAACTCACTTTTTCAGAAAGCTCATACCAGTCATGTCTGAGCCCCATCCATGCCAATGCTAATACTGAACCAATGTTTCATACTGTAACCTGATGTCGTATTGCCAATGCCATAACTGTTTCTTTCCCAGGCTGCATGCAGGTGCTTATCTAATGGACTGCAGAAACTTTCAGTGTTCATGACCTTGTAGACTACTCACTCCCATGCATTGCTATGTCTCGACTCTGATCTCTTGCTTTCTCAGTGTCTCAGCTTGATAGTACAGCTATGCGGGATGTTCTCGGGGCAAATTCGCGCCACAAATCCTGTTTACTGTTGGGAGGGGGGAAGGAGGAACCGTGTGTGTTAAGAGGAAGGGTTTCCCCAAGAATTACTATTCCTGTCAATCTTGCTTTTACTGCTTAGATGCTTACCTGGCTTCTGAGTAATCCTATGGACATATATATGGAAATTATTTGATTTCTGAATAAAACCATTCAACCAAGAGCCTGGACTTCTTGTTGCAATGGTACAGGGATCTGTCTGCCTGACCATACCCTACCACAAATTGTGTTAGAGCCAAGCTACAAGTGACGCCTGACACAGGTTGGACACTTGTCAGTTCCCTCAAGTTTTGATGGGAAATGTAGGCATCCTGGTCTTGCAGCTGTAATGGAGAGCCAAGCTGTAAAACCAGGATGCCTACATTTCCCATCACAACTTGAGGGAAGCTGACAAGTGTCCAACCTGTGTAAGGCATCACTTGTAGCTTGGCTCTGAGTCTCATAGGTGCTGCTGGACTCTTGCTCTTTTCTATTGCTACAGACAGACTAACACAGCTACCCATCTTGATCTAACCACTTCTCTGTCTTTCAAGGCAATTACAACATGGGGGGTGATCCATCTCCTGTTATTAGGCAAATCCGGGAATTCCTCCATATTGGACGCAACAGAGCTGAACATCGTGAGGATTACTTGGGTAAGATGCGATGATCTATGGGTAGGGTGAGGGAATGGGAGAAAACATTATTTTGAATAATGGGGATCTATTGCCATTCACAAGCCACCATTAGGGATTCATTAATTTTACTTACTTTATTTATAGCCTGCCTTTCTTGCTGAGACTTGAGGTAGATTACACAGGGTAAGACAATGGCATAGGACATACAAGAAACAATGCAACAGGGCTAGGATGACAAAAATTAGACACAGAAAAAACAATCTGAAATAATATGTCATAAATGATGCAAGAAACATTATCAAAGTAGAAAACAATGCAGTTTGAGCAAAATACAGTGGACAGTGGAACAGACTGAAATCCTGTCCCTGTTATAAAAGTACCCTCCATTCCGTTATACTGAAGTCTTACATCCTTTGTAGAAATACCATTATCCCACAGCCTTATTCCATTTCAGCGTGGCAACTCCCTCACTGCAATAATTTTGGCCAGGATCTGGGGTGAGGTAGAATCGGATAGCATTAGCATAATCAGGGCTTTTTTCAGGGGGAACGCGGGGGAACGGAGTTCCAGAACCTCTTAAAAATGGACACATGGCTGGTGGCCCCACCCCCTGATCTCCAGACAGAGGGGAGTTTAAATTGCCCTCCGCGCTGCTCAGCGGCACGGAGGGCAATCTCAACGCCCCTCTGTCTGGAGATCAGGGGCGGGGCCACCAGCCATGTGACCATTTTCTCTGAGGGCAACCCACTGAGTTCCGCCACCTCTTTTCCCAGAAAAAAAGCCCTGGGCATAATGAGACTGAAGCTGTGGGGGCAACTTAAGAACAGTGTGCAGAGAAGGAATATGAAGGCCAAGGAGGGAACTCCAGTAGAGAGAGGGAACGCAGAGTGAGAGCTTCCCCGTGTGAGAACATTACATGAGCTATTAAGTTGGAAGAGGGTGAAGGGCGCCAAGCGGGAGGCAGTGATGAACTATACCAAAGACAGGAAAGAGTTAACGAAGGAGGCAGAACCAGTGGAGGCCTTTTGATTTGGTAATGAGGTAGAGTTGCCAGCTGAGGGCTGACAGTTGGAAGCTTTTAGGGGTGGGGCTTGGCAGTGCACAATGCTGTGATATCACTTCCGGTTACACAACCAAAAGTAACATCACACATTGCCACAATGTTCTTTATTTATAGCCTGCCTTTCATCGCTGGCACACGAGGCAGATTACACAGGGTAAAACCACAGAGATTTGAAGGGGTTGATAGAATGTCACACTGATGCATGATGTCATTTCCAGTCATGTGACCAGACGTGATGTTACAGCAGTACCCGACTGGCACTATTTTGCTACAAATTTCTCCTACTGCTGCGCCAGGCAGTAGTAGCTGGGGTGGGGGAGCATGCAGAATGCTCTAGGAGTTTAGAGGTGAAGGGAAATCAGATGGCAATTGGAGAGGCCTGATTTGTGAACGAAGAGGTGGTTTCTTGAGAACAGAGGAAACAGTGGCATGGTTGAATGCCGTAGGATGTGAGCCAGAGGAGAGGAAAAGGTTGATTTTTGTGGTACAGAGGAGTGAGAACAGTGGAGAGAGTGAGTCGTGAATGGCATCAAGGTGGAATGTGAAGAGGGTGGGCATTAGGGTAGTCTGCGATACAGGGAGATATGCAGCCATTGGTCAGTGGAAGGCATTTCCATGCCACATGAAGGCACTTGACAGCAGAATAATGCAAGAAACAACATGCTGTACACTGCTGACTTGTCACACATGGGCCCAGAACTTCCTCACCTCACTTCTGCTTCCATATATGCTTCCTCCTAGATGTTTACGTGTTTGGTATTGGAAACCTGGTTAACATAGAGAAAGTAAATGAGCTAGCATCTAAAAAAAACGGCGAGCAACACATCTTTAAACTGAAAGAAATTGAAGACCTGCAGAAGGCCTTTGATGAAATGATTGGTAATACAAACGTTTCATTTCTGTGATTTCAGAACTTTCCCTCTGGGCTCTCTCTCCTCCTCCCTTGCTATGATTTTCTAAAGCAGTGTCAAATTCTTATCTTCAGGGCACCTTTTCCACACTTTTTTTTGATGTTGGTCCATATTGTAGAGCATGCTGGGAAGAATTTGAGGACTTACAGTTTATACAGGGCACTGTTAGGCCTGCTGAGTTTTAGGGCCAGTTCATATGCTACAAAGTCCACATGGCGGACACGTGCTGCCATAAAGACTTTGGGTCAGATATGTGCCTAACCTTATATGCTGGGAATTCAGTTTTTTATTTATTATACATTTTGGCCGTTTCCACACGTCGTGCCTGTCTGCGGAACATCGCGTGAAAGACCCGGAAGACAGCGTCTTCTCGCACAAAATCGCACCAGGAAGACGCTGTTATCCGGGAGTTTTGTGCATTGCAGGCAGGTAAGACGTGTGGAAACGGCCTTTGTGCTATTTGTTTTGCTCTATGCAACTTTTAATTATGGTGATTTTTAATGAGTGTTTTAGTTTGCTGCTTTTGAGCTTTTACCGGTTTTTATGTTAATATTTCTTTTTAAAAAGATTATTATTGCCTCTTTGTTGATCGCATTTCTTTCATTACTGGAAGTTGCACCAGGTTCACTTTGACCAGAGAATCAAGGGTACAAATTGTCAAGATTAATCAGTTAAATGAGCTTCTGAGAAACTTTCAAGCATCCCCTTGAAATACAGTGTAGAAAATGTTGACATAGAACACTGGAACTGTGTATGGGCTCCGCATGATGAGAGGGCTCAATATTTTCCCACTAACACAAAAAAACCATTCACTGAAGGTGTTCAAGGCTTTCTTAGGGCACATGATGCCATGCCTTCCAAATCCAAGTCCAGCCCTGTAGCTGTTGTCCAATATTGTCTCAATTATTGCCCCTCCCCATGAAATGAGCGTTTTGACCTCCTCCTCCTCTCCTGCTCATTTCCCCTCTAGGGTTGCCAGGTCCCTTCACTCTCCTGGCGGGAGATTGGGATGCTGGCTCTTACCCCGCCTTCCTCTCTTCTCCATCTCGCACACACTCCTGGTTAGCATGATGACGTCACTTCCAGGAAGTGATGTCATCATGTGGGTCAAAGGGCAGCCTGGGAGCACTCCTGCACTTGCCAAGGGGCTAAATCAACCCCCCCCCCACATACACAGGGCCCAATTCGGCCTGAAACAGGCCCACTGCGGGGTGCAGGAGCATGCTGCACCACGCAGGGATGCACTGTGCTACTGTGCTACCAGAGGGCGTGCCACCTGTTGGCCCAGTAAGTGGGGGCAGGGGTGGGAGGTGGGAGCAGGGGATCCCCCACCCTGGGTGGGTAAATGGCAAGCCTATTCCCCTCCCAGATAAGAGAGTATAAAACAAAGGAGTATCACAGCAATTATAGATAACAAAAAAAGAAGAGAACCCCGCACAATAAATTCTTTGTCGGGAATAGAAGTTCCACTTCAGCACCACTTAAAGAGCAATCAAAGAAATACCATTTGTACAGATCCACAATTACAAATGGTATTTCTTTAATTGTTCTTTAAGTGGTGCTGAAGTGAAACTTGTATTCCCTACGAAGAATTTATTGTGGGGGTTCTCTTCTTTTTTTTGTTATCTGACCATTTCCCAGGCAGGCCTTGTGCATCCTCTTCAATGGGACTCTTAGGGAACCCTTAGGGGACTCAGAATGACTGAGGCCCTACTACCCATGCATCTTTCTTTGTATCCTTGTCCAGACGAGAGTGAGGCATTCAGCATGTGTGGCTTGGCTAAAGAGTATGAAAGTGCAGACAACGAAGAAAAGAACCCCTGGCTCGTCAGTATCTCCATCTTGGTAAGGCCATTCTTCATCCTTATTCAGTCCTGTCTGGTACATTTCCTATCTGTCTGGTACATTTTTATCCCACCCTTCCTTCACAAACTCAGAATGGCATGCATTCTGCCACTCCTCCTTCTTTGTTTTGTCCTCATAATAGCCTTGTGAAGTAGGTTACTCAGTGTGGGCTTCAGGGAAGAGTGGGGGCTTGACTCTCGACCTCCCAGATCTTAGTCCAACCCTCTAGCCACTACGCTGCACAACCTCCCGTTAGGCAGTTTAGAAAAATGCTTCCTTTAGCAGTGACAATGTACAGATGATAGTTTCCAGCCTTTTGCTGACAACCCCGTGAGCATTTAGAGATGGAGCCTGGGGGAGTGTGGCTGAGACTGTGACATCACCTTTGGGTGCTCAGCCAGAATCTTCCACATGCAGCTCTAAAGTTATGCAAATAACTTCTTGAGAGGACCATTTTGGCTCAGGATAATGCCACCATAGAGGGGAAGGGAAGAGCCTCTCTCCCTCTCATGCTGCAGTTCTGAGCAGAATTGGGCTCCTGGGACTTTAAAAATCATTGATTTAAACTGTTTGCTGCTGCAGCTTGCCGAATCCAGTAGATAGCACAGGCAGCCCCCTAGGTGTTAGAGGCCACAGGTTTCTCTGCAGACATGAAAAATGGGAAGGGATGGATGAACTGCTGCCTTCCCAACCCCCAGTTTGCGGCAACAATGTATAGAAGGGGGAGGAGGTTATATGCCCTATGGTTGCCAGGCCTCTTTCTGTGGCCTCCCTTTGGCAACCCTTGTTGTCCACTGCCACTCTGAGCAGTGGTGGGAAATTTTAAAAAAACACTTCAGGCATCGGGCATGGGGTGTCATAATAACTTCCATGGAAAACCCTGAAGTGATGTCAAGTTGTGCGAAGAACCATAGAGTTCCTGGAGCTTCTTAGAGCAACATGATGTCACTTCTGGTTTCCCCTGGAAGTTATGTCACAGTGCACACATATTGCTAGTACCTTCCAATTCCCTGCCACCCAAGCTGCCATTGGTTACCAGGCATGACCGGGAAACCTTACTTTCCTCTCATGATTTCTCCCATTTTTCAGCAGTTTCTGTTCACTCATGGAGCAATGAATAGGGCTTGGGCGAGATTTTCTCACCTCATACCTTGCATACAGCCTGTTGCGTTGTGTGTGTGGGGGGGGGGGTCAATGTGCCTGAATAAAAATGTTGTGCTCTTTAACAGAAGCTTCAAGTGTGGAAATGGGCAGCTAAAACTTTTCATGTCATGTAGGCAAAGAGCATCACCTGATAAATAAAAGCCTATTAATCCTCTATTAAAGGAGAAGGGTTTTTTCCCCTCCTGGAGACTTTTCTCTGCCTTTCCCTTGAAATGGCAGCTTTTTAAAAAAGCATTTGCACTCCTTGACAAATGGACATTGCTTCTACACATGTTCAGCATCCAAACAGCATACTTCATCCTTTTTGCAGGCTTCCCCAGTCATTGGTATGTTCTTTTTCAAACCTAATTTGGGACTACTTTTCCAGAAAGAAGGCATTCCGAGTGCATGAGCAATCTATATGGATGGGAAAGTCCGCATTTTCAAAGGTCCTGCCCCCATCAGCAGCATTTTCTTTCCACAATGAAAAGGACTATAGATAAAAGCGTTTTTTTTTAATGAAAGGTGGGAATCAGAGAAACTAGCTGATCATGACAATAGATTGCTATCATGTTATTGAACTACTGCACTAAAGTGATTTTTTAAAGCCTTCTGGTGGTGCAACAAAGGAAAAAATGGAGGAGAAATGGCAACTGACTGTGAAAAGTGCATGCACAAAGCTCTTGCGCAAATGCTTTGTTGCCAGTGCAAATGATGCCTCTGCATTTGTGGCATCAATGACAGGGAAATGAGAATCCTTGCCATGTGAATGCAGCTTTTACAAAAAGAGCTGGAAAAAATCCCTCCAGTCTTGGTGGAGAACTGGTAGCCATTGGACAAGGAAAATGGCACTAGTGTGGCCAGAACCTGCAAAATATGCGCCTCCCCATCCACATGATGTGCCAACATGCTTTGACAGCAATCATGCCCCAAAAGAGCATCTCAAACCAGAGGTTTGGGGATAATCAGAGCAAAGCAGAGGAAAACCGGATAGTTGACAATTAGAGACGCTCTCCCACAAAATACCTCTCCAGTTGGAATGCCAATCTGGAGTAAAACCTCTGTGTGGAAGCAACCTCCACAATGTAAACAAACAAACAAACAAATTGCCGAGCAGTGCTTCGTGGCACAGACCCCTGCAGAATAGGGGTCATATGTATGCTCCACTTGGCTCTTGATCATAACAGAACTGCAGTGTCCTGTACCACATAGAGTCTCCAAGTTGACTTTGAAGGGAGACCTATGCGGAGTGGCATTACAGTAGTCTAGTTTTGATGTTACTGTGGCGTGAATCCAGGTGGCCAGATTGGCCATGTCAAGGTAGGGGGCCATCTTCCAGGCTAGTCTGAGTTGGACATGAGTATTTTCCCCCACCTTCAAATATCCACATTGTCAGGGCTTTTTTTCTGGGAAAAGAGGTGGTGGAACTCAGGACCGCACAATGACATCAGTTTGGGCCAGCTGGAACAAGGGGGGAGTTTTTTAAAGTTTAAATCGCCCTCGGTGAAAATGGTCACGTGGCTGGTGGCCCCGCCCCCTGATCTCCAGACAGAGGGGAATTTAGATTGCCCTCCGCGCCACTGGCGCGGAGGGCAATCTAAACGTCCCTCTGTCTGGAGATCAGGGGGCGGGGCCACCGGCCATGTGACCATTTTCAAGAGGTGCTGGAACTCCGTTCCGCCGCATTCCTGCTGAAAAAAAGCCCTGCACATCGCTGTTTTCTTTCAAATCACAGCGTTCTGGGCGTGGAACTGAGGCGTGCAAAGGAGCCCTCGTTTCTGAGAAATACATCTTGACAGCAGCCCATTGCTTTACCATCGATGATAGAGCTGACCAAATAACAGTTAAGATAGGTAAGCACAATGCTCTCCAGGTGAGGCGGAATAAAGGCAACACTGGCCAGGGAAAAAAATTAACAATCTACTCTGTTAATTGTACCTTCTACAGCCTCTTGAGTTACAGAAATAAAGACGCGCAAATATGCACGACCTATGCATAGTTGCCTGTTAAAATGGCTGCCAATCAAGCGGCTGCTGAAGGCACAGAGTGGCTGATAAGTTGCCGTCTTGGGTGGGACGGATGGGGCACAGTGGGGAGTCTTTTTGTTTATGTGGTTTTAATTGATTTATTTGCCTCCTAAAGCAACTCCCCTCAGACAAGACGCACAAAGTGAAAGGGAGAGGCCAGGAAAGGTAGACAAGAGGGATCAGTCTGCCAATATCAGACTTATAATAAGGCCAGTTAGAGCTAGCTGGGGCTTTGGTGATCTTTCCTGCTGCGTGTTCTTGCTTGGATGTAGGCTGTGCAAATATTCCGTGGTCTTGTCCTTGGCCGTCGTCACACGGGCGTTTATTCCGTCAAATTTCCATTATGTGGCGCTATTGTTCCTATCGGCGCCATGATGCAATCTTTTGTCAAATACCATCTCCTCCCGCTTCGAGTTGTTCACACCGTAGCGCTCTGTGCCGTCATTTTGAACGGGCACAGAAAAAACTCCTCCCCCCCTTTTTAAATTTTTTTTCCGCTTTATTGCGTTATAACGACATTACATCGTTATAACCAAACGTTAGCCCAACCCCAAAAGAGCAGGATAGGTTGGCCAAGTTTTCCCGCCCTGGAAGCAGCTTGAACATTGGCTAAGATTGTTTTTCTTCCTAATTTGAACATCCATAAATATACTCTTGTTCTGAGAAAAGCCCCTGTCTGACGTGATCCCCATCGCCGAAGACTCAACCATGGCTCCACCGAGTGAACTTGTAGTTCTGGTGGCCCAACTGGTTGTTTTGATGGTTCAGAGCACGTTCACTCTGTGCCATGCTCACCTGCGATCCCTCCGTCGGAGGCGAAGGGCAGCGGAAAGACTTTTTCGGTCTATGCTGCTCGAGCAGCATAGAAAGAACACTCTTTCATTGCTTTGTATTTTTATAGTATTATGACGTTATAGCGATATAAGGACGTTTTTAAAAAAAAAAAAGGAGCTCGCTGCAGGAGAGCGCGAAAGGGCATCTGGGATAACGGGTCAAGATAAGAAAGGGAAAATTCCGTCATTATGGGATAGAAATCGATGCCGGATGGTCACACGGAAGCAGATTATAGCGCGAAAATTGAGACCAGAGGAGAAATCTCAGACTCGCAACAGTGCCAGAATAAGGTGGGAATTTTGCGGTAGATTGCGCAATTTTCGCGCTAATTTTAAGCCCGTGTGACGACGGCCCTTCTCTTCTCTAGTCCCTTGGCGCAGATGGGTTCTTTGAAAAGAATGGGGTTGCCTCCTTTTTTCTCTTAAGGCATGTGTGCTTTTAAATGGTGCATGTAACAGATATTCAACAGGTCTTTTCTCAGCCTGGCAGGTGAAGAGGAAAAAAGTTTCCTCTGTTGAATTCCTGCCTGTTACATATATCTGTTAAAGACACAGGATTCCTGCTCCGTACCTCCCATCACTGCTAGGGACAATCACATAAAATAAATTTAAATGAATAGTATATTTATGTTTACAGTGTAGGGGCAAGCAGAGAACAAGAGTTATGGGGCATTAAGAAAGGAAAACCTCTATTTATCGTATTTAAAATATTAATATTCCACACATTTAACAGAAAATTCATGAGGAGCTAGAAGATTTGAGTCTTCAGACAGCAGAATATAATTGGCCAAATTGAAGCAAAAACAAGGGGAAAGTGGAGGGACACAATATGCCTTAAACTGGCACTTAGAAATTATTCATCTATCATGTACAGATTCCTAAAGCATTTAAATACAAAATCTTTTTTAGGGTCACTAATAAGTTAATAATCTATCAAATATAAAAATGCTGAAGAAAATCTATCAATATCTTGTATGGACTCAAAATGTACAGTATTAACTCTGTATCTTTTACAACTTTAAAAAAATGGGGGAAACAGCAATAAAATGCCAAATAAATGTTATTATTAATCTGCATGCATCTATAAATTGGTATTTTTGAGTGAATGAAAGCCAAGGTTAATCAGGTGTGACTCTCCTTTTTCCTAGGCAAAAAAAATATGGAAGTAGCTTCTCTCAAATCCCACCCCCAGTATACTGTTGGGAAGCTACGAAATCTTGGGATCCCCGAATTCTATGATTATGATGTTGCCCTATTGGAACTCAAAGAAAAAATCACATTAAACTCTCAAGCAAGGTGAGACAAAGGGAAAGGAAGAAAACATGGCAGAGGAATTTGAATGTTGTCGCCCACAATGTGAAAAGAACCCCGCCTGGAAGAAATACTCGACTTCTTGCAGGCAATATCACAAGCAACCCAAGACTTGCCTCATTTCTCTCTGCTTCTCCTTCTTCACAGGGCAATCTGCTTACCGTGTACAGCAGGAACCACCCGTGCTTTGAGGAGGCCTCATCCACAGACCACCTGTAGGGATCATGGTAAGCCCTCTGCTGTGAGATGCCCAGCCTATGGCAGGGGATGCTACGAGTGGCATACGCAAGGGGAAGGCCCTTCTAGCACATGGGAGTGAAAATCCAGCAATTTCGTGGACAGAGCTCCAGAGACATTCTCTCCTCTGAACTCTGTTCCCCACTTAGCCCTGTCCATTCTTTCACATAGTACATAATCATGGAGAAAGCATTGGTTGATGTCTGGGTGTGTTGCTTCTTATATTACATACCCACTAATCCTCTGTAGTCATTATAGATGTCTTGCTCCAGCCTCATGTAAAAGGCTAGCACGCTACCAGTGATTTCTTATCCCCCCACAGATATGTGTGGTTGACATTTTGTGTGAATAGAGCAACATACATGTGTCAAATGTGCACCCTCAAAAATCTGAGCTTTCCCTAGCATTATCAAAGCTGGAAAAAATGTGTGTTGCCTTGTTCACACGAAATGATGAGCATGTGGATCAAGCGGACACGCAAACCATTATCTCCCATTATGCTTGGGTGGACTGCCAAAACTGTAATCACTAAAGAGGGCTTCTGTATCTCTAAAATGCCATTAGCCTTTTATATCCTACAAACAAATAATGTCTTTCTTTATTTAGATATCGATACCCCACTTTTCCCGCCAAAGTGACTTACAACATCACGATCCCCTCTTCTGTCATCACAAGGCTGAGGTTGAGTGGCTGGGCCACCCCGTAAGCTTCCCTGGCACAGTGAAATAGTAAAGAGACTAGTAGCACCTTTAAGACTAACCAACTTTATTGTAGCAAAAACTTTTGAGAGCTGCAGCTCTCTTAGTCAGATGCACGGAGGGTATGAAGAAACGAGCCAGAGATATATAGGTGGTCAGGGGACGGGGGAAAGGTTGCAAGGAGTGAGGGCCATGTAAATGCAACTGACCAACAATAAAGTTGGTTAGTCTTAAAGGTGCTACTGGACTCTTTACTATTTTGCAACTGCAGACTAACACGGCTAACTCCTCTGGATCTATGACCATGGCAGAGTGAGGATTCAAACTGGACATCCCAGATCCTAGTCCAACATTCTTAACCACAATGCCTAGCTGATTAAATGTTTAGATGGCGAACCTGTAGGGAACTGAAATGTTTGCATGTGGAGAACCTGCCGTAAGATACTTGGAGTTTATAGGATAGAATGGAATATCAAAGAAATGTGAGGCATGCCTGGATAGGAGACCCTATGGCAACTGCTCCTAGCCTTTGTCAATATACCATAGTCGCATTTGGTGATATTCATTGGTTTCTCCAGAGGAAGAACTTATGGCTGTTGGGATTGTCAAAGCTCTCTTTGTGACTCCCTGTCGGGATAAGTATACATCAACGCGGGGTTTGCGTCGCAGAACCGTGCGGATCAAGAACAACGACAAGGTGAGACAGCATCTGGGCAAGCATTTTGTTTAAAGGGTCCTAGTAAAATATAACAGAGAGGCTGCTGCCAGACAGGGATACTAAGTGATTACTGCTGTTGCAAGCATTAATTGCTGATTCTCCATGATAGGTGAGTAAACCTTGAAAGCCAGATCCACGCGGAGACTCAGTTCAGATGTCATGCCAACCCCTGGTATAATTTGACTAGTTCTGGTTAGTGGGGTCGTCTGAGTGCAGGCCATGCCTCTAACTATGCTTAGTTAGGGTATGTCAAACAGGATCTAAAAACTGGTTTGAAACGTTTTAACCATCATTTGGCTGCACCCACAGGGTTTTTTTTTACTCTGCCTAGTCTTCCAAACTGTAGCAGGTATTTTGGGGGAGTATCCACACAATGTCGTCCTCTAATTGTCCAGTTACCTGGCTTGTATGCCCTTGGTTTGCCTTAATCTTTCCAGAAACAATGCAATCCAAGTCTCTTAACAAGCCATTTGGACAGGATGGGGGGGGTATTTTAGAAGGCCCCACCCACATCGCCACCATTTTCCTTGCGTCAGCCCCCACAGTTGTTGTTTCTCCCTCCTTTTCCCAGAAGGTATTTTCTAGGCTTTAAAAAAAATAGCAAATGCTGTTGCTATTTCAAAAAGCTGGGAATTCAGAGGAACTGGTATATCATGGCAATAGGTTATTATAATGTTATCATGTCATAAGGAAATAGCAATTATGTGTTTTTTTAAAAAATCCTGAATGAAACCCATCTTGTGCAGGGGGGGAATGCAGGGATTTGAGAAAATGGTACCTGATGGAGGCAAGTGAGCACAAAACTCCTGTGCGGGTGCTCTGCTAGCCTTAATTATGGTGTGGCAGGGCATCAGTTGAAGGCAGCCCCAATAACTTCTGAACATTGGTGGTGCTCCTGAAATCGTTGGCACACTGGAACTTTTGCCTGGTAAGGGCCCAAGGGGTATCAGAAGATCAGCCAATCACTACCCATTAAAATTTACAATCAGCAGGGTTTGGGGGTTTTTTTGGCCAACATACTAACTTCTTGATAAATATTAGGCCTGGTTTTCACTGAGGCAGCAGGTGTGGGATTGGCCCTTTAACTTACTGGGAAAACTCCTGAAGTGCCACTGGTAGCGAGGAAATAGCTTGAGGTCATTTTTGAGTGGCCTCTTGTTTGCTGAGGTCATCAGTGGCCAATTCGGTGGCAGCGCTACTCTTCTGAGTTCACTCCTGGGACATTTAACATTGAACTTTGCCTTTGAGGTGGTAAACCGGCATAGAAAACTGGATGTCAGGGCCAAAGATTCTAGCTCGGCCCTGTCCTTTCATGTTAGTCCTTGAATTGGTACAGACGAGACACAGGTTGGCCACCTCAGCAAGTACTACAAATACCTGGCATCCAAGGCTTTGAGGTCTGCTCAGGTATATCCCAGGTTGTCTCACTAAATCTGCCTTTTCCACTGTCCCTTCAGAAACAGTCATGTGAAGCCGATGCAATAAAAGCCAAGCAGTACGAAAATGTCACAGATGTCTCGCAGGTGGTGACTGAACGTTTCCTGTGCACAGGAGGCACAGAGCCTGAGGTGGACCCCAACACTTGCAAAGGTGAGAAATGGCTCCCTGCTCCTTCCTTTCTCCTCTTAGGGTACCCAGACATCACTGTCAGAACTGTAATGTGAGTGGGTGTAGTGTCAGAAAATGCTACCTGTTAGATTTTGTCTCATGGAGGCATATTCTGTCACTCACGACAACAAAACAGCTTACCTGTCAACAATTGCACGTATAGCACTATGGCTGTGTTTACAGGAAAATAACTGAACAATATTACATGAGCGATGTTCAAGACTATACCTGCCTGTGTATTGTCGATGTATTGTCGAAGGCTTTCACGGCCGGAGAACGATGGTTGTTGTGGGTTTTCCGGGCTGTATTGCCGTGGTCTTGGCATTGTAGTTCCTGACGTTTCGCCAGCAGCTGTGGCTGGCATCTTCAGAGGTGTAGCACCAAAAGACCTGCCTGTGTTTACACACACGTTCATGCCAGAGCTGCAAAGAGATGCTTTTCTCCCAAAGATGACAACAGAGATAAAATCAGGTTACGGTTCTGCTCCCTAAAGCAGAAATAATCCTATTCTCTCTGATGAACAGACATCCTAGGAAAGATTGCCTTTAAAACAAACTAGAATTAGTGAATTTTTTGAGAGATGCCCAAGTTCCAGCTAGCGTGAGGAGTCTAAATCATTAAAGGCTGAAAACATTTTTTTAACTTGAATTTATTGCCTGAGTATGGCATAAGGGAATCTAGGTGTCCAGAAACATATACCCCAATTTAGTGGTTTTTTAATCCCACCAACCCTCCAAGGAGAATAGATCTTCCCTCCTCAGTTTTGCCCTCACCACAACCCTGTAAGGTAGGTTAGGCTGAGAGAACACAACTGCCTGAAAGCTATCCAATATGTTGCATGGCAAAGAGGGTCTCTCAGATCTTTGTCTGAGCCCTAACCCTCACACCAATCTGTGCCCACTTGCCAGGAACTTGTGGGTTCCACATTGGAGCATGGTGCTCAGAAGACCGACATGTGGCTCCCAAGCCCTGTCACTGCTCAAGAAGAAGCCTCAGTTGGGTGGCTTGAGAGCTTCTTGGCCCTCTGGCCCACTCACGTCTGATCTCCATACGGTTTTCCTCCTTACTTTATTCTGATCATGGAATCTGGGTTAACAGCCACAGAACTCTTGGCATGGAACATTATCAATAGTCCCGAGTTCCCCTCAATTTACTTCCTGAGCTTGTTGTTAAGCCCCCCCCCCCTTTCCCTTTTGCAGGTGATTCTGGAGGCCCCCTGATCATCGCTAAAAGGATGCGTTACATCCAGGTGAGTGGGCCCTCAAGCTCATCTTGGTTCCAGGCCAATTGCAATTGGTGGCCCCATCGAGAGGTCTTATACTTCGGTGCCTCGTGCATGCCCCAGTCCTACAACACTGAAGTGTGGCATTCAGTGCAGGACAGCAGTGGGCTTGCAGCTCAAATGTCAACTTTCCTTTAAAAATTGTGTGTGTTGGTGCACAATTTGATGAACCAAACTAAAAGTGGTGCTGGACCCGTTTCCCTCCAAGAACTAGTACATGCTGAGGCATAAACTTTGCTTTTGGCCCACGCACCCTTCCTTCTCTACTGCCCCCGTGGTCCTGGCTTTACTTTTATCTGGATCTTCATCCCTCCCTTTCATGCTTCAGGCAGAGTTTTGTCTTCTCAGTGTTAATTCTTTCCCACCAAATCCAGCATATTTGTTTATTCCACGCCTTTGTTTTAAAGCCAAACTCTAAAAACAAAACATTGCTGAGGGTTGAGGCTTCTTGATTGTCACAAAGGCCAGCCAATCAACACTCTACCTAGCTAGATGGGGAGTTTGGAGGGAGGTGACTTCACCACTGTTACAGCAACTGTCCAATCAAGCTGTCTCCAGAGCCAACTTCTCCTCACGTGCCTAAACTACGGTTGCCAACTCTGGGTTGGAAAATTCCCAGAGATTTGGGGATGGAGCCTGAAGAAAGTAGTGTTTGGGGAAGGAAGGAACCTCCATGGGGTATCGAACCATAGAATCCACCCTCCAAAGGAGCCGTTTCCTCCAGGGGACTGCAGTTTTGAGATGTAATATTGGGAGATCTCTGTTTGTGCACGTGTCCAAAGAGAGTACAGATTCCAGCAAGCTGACCACTCAACGTCCGCCTCTGTCTTCACTCTAAGCTGCACATCAGTTTTTCTACCTAATTGATGGTGCTTCCTTACTCGTTAGCCCTCCGAAATGGAAGATGTGCATGCTTTTCACTCTCGCTTCTCCCTCTCTCCACAGGTGGGCGTGATCAGTTGGGGTGTGGTGGAGGTCTGTAAAAGCACGCCACCAATGGAGTGCCAGTCTGACAAGGAATTCCAAGAGCATGCCCCCTCCCATGCCAGGGACTTCCATATCAGCATCTTCAAGGTCTTACCGTGGCTCAGAGAGGAGCTGCGTGATGAAGGACTGGACTTCCTCAACTGAGAGGAAGGGGGTAATAACCCTGCCCTGCACCTTTTCCTCCTCCCGTGCCTGCTGGCGGTGTTGTGTGTAAATAAAACCGGTGACTTCAAATCCTGTAAAGTGCATCTAGTGTTAACCATTGTGTATTAAAATGCCATTATGTGAAAAGAAAAGTTCCATTTCTTGATTTCAAGACTGGGACCGGGGAAAGGATACAGAGCCCTGTATGTTGCACACCGCCCTGATATCTGTCACTAAAATCAATACTCTCAATCTTGGCTTTCATGCCTTACCTTAAATTTTAAAATCAAGTTTCTAGACCTTATGGTAATATAGGGCAGCACCTAAAGCCATCTCAAAAATCAACAGCAGGGCTGATCAGGACTGGCAGTTATGTCCTATTCAGTACTCTGTCCGACTTCTTATTTCTTGCAAATGAAGAGTAGAAGCACTCTAAATTAGATACGTATGCGTGTAGATTTCATTGGTTCGCAGTAAATAATTTGGGGGGAAATTTAGATTGCGGTGTGTCGGTCCAGATTTTTAGTACAAGGCAGACACAATCTGCATCATAAGGGGAAGGCCCCGATATGGGCCAAAGGAATAGCTTTGTTAGTTACACAGTTGTGGGGACCTTCCTTGGACATCCAAGCTTATTTTCCTATACATATGGGGGAAGAGTACAGATTATTGTGGGGCGCAGGGAGAATGGTGTAAGCTGCCTTAGGTCCCCATAGGGGATAAAGGTGGGGCATAAATCAAGTAAGTAAATAAATAAGTATGCATCACGGTTGTTGTGGGTTTTCCGGGTTGTATTGCCGTGGTCTTGGCATTGTAGTTCCTGACGTTTCGCCAGCAGCTGTGGCTGGCATCTTCAGAGGTGTAGCACCAAAAGACAGAGATCTCTCAGTGTCACAGTGTGGAAAACTGGACTGCAGTGTGTGCAGTCTGACAACTACTTTGTCAGACTGCACAGGGAAGCCATTGAAATTCACAAGCATAAGCAAAACTTCAACAGGAAAGAAGAAACCTTAAGAATGAACAGAGCATGGTTTCCAGTTCTGAAAAACACCAGGCTAACAAAACATTCTGTCCCTGACAATAGCCCTGCAGAGAAGATTAGCACATCAAGCACCAATCCATATGCAAAAGAACCTCCTCAGGATACAGTGAAGCCTCCCGCCATTAGCATTCCACACCCTGGGAAACTCTTACAGGATGACTCAGCTCAACCCCACCCCTCCTGAGTAGATACAAATGACCTACATCTTTTCCACACTGTGACACTGAGAGATCTCTGTCTTTTGGTGCTACACCTCTGAAGATGCCAGCCACAGCTGCTGGCGAAACGTCAGGAACTACAATGCCAATGCCACGGCAATACAGCCCGGAAAACCCACAACAACCATCGTTCTCCGGCCGTGAAAGCCTTCGACAATACAAGTATGCATCACTTGGAGTTCTTTGGAGAAAGGGCAGGATAAAAATAGGTAAGTAAATTAAAGTTTTAAAGAGACAGGATGCTGAGATCAAAGAACCACAGCTCCCCAAACATAGAAAACACCGTATTTATTGGAACACCTTAATTAAACAGCAAAGGCAAAAATCTCCTTTGCCTCAAGGGGGTGTTTCCTGATGAGCTTCAGAAGAAATCCTCAGTGTACTCCACCTGGGAGCGCTTGTCACGATGAGTCCCCTTGGTGTTGTTCTCCACAGCTGAAACAGGGAGAAGTCTGTCAATGAACCCAGAGAGAGCGCCAGCTGCCCCCCCCTCATATCCAGCTGTACCACCTGATATATGTGAACCCTGGGGAACTGGTACAGCCTATTGAGGGCGATGGACCCAAAGCCGCCACGATAGTAGAATTTTGTTTTTAATTTAAATTGATTTTAGTTCTTCTGGTGCCTGTGTGTTTCCCGCAACAGGGCAAACAGTGGCTCTGCAGAGGCGCTGAGGTCAGCAAAACAGCACCTGGGGGAAGTGGGGAAGGCTCGTTTCTCTCTCTCCACCGCCCTGCTCCAAGCACGGGCCCCCTCAGGGCTATTATTTAGCAGTGGCGCCAGAAATCAAGGCTCTTGCAGCATTTCATCGAGAACGGCCTCTCGCTTTTCCAGCCATTATTCATGGTTGAATGGGGTGTACTTCTTTACCTTGTTTGTCACCCCAAAATTAGCTTCAAAAGCAGTTTACAGAAACAAAAAATGAAGAATGAGATACAGAAATTATTTCTAAGGCACTTAATATTGCTGGGCAGCTGAGAAGAAAAACAGGCCCTTTCCCGAGGGCGAACAGTCTATTGATTAAATCTACAGACCACCTTGGATTTATTTGGAAGAAGAAGGTGCCAGTTTTCCATTTTGTTAAAAGAAAAGTTCTTGTCCTCGTTGCATGCAGACATTGGCTAGAAAAATCATGGCTGCACGCATAGTGAGACACACAAACAGGCAAATGATAATAATAATATTTTTAAAAACACAGCTTTTCAAAATCCAGAATGCGAAAATAGAGGCAATATCCTCCATACCTGTGTGGGATCAGTGCACATATGCGGAAAGGGAAAATCACAAGTGCAGTGCCCTTTTAAGAGTAAACACCCTTCTAAGTCCACTGAAATCAGTTGGCATAGAAGGGGGTAAACTCTGCCTAGGATGGCACTGCTGGCCTTGTGCTTTGTGATCCACTTCTCATAAAAACGGAGATAACTTATTGCAGGTTCATGCTGCTAAACCCTTCTCCCCTGGATGCTGCCCTTCTTACGTCTCTTCCCTGTTCCACTAAACCCTCACCCACTGAATCCAACCACATCGCACAAAGCACAGGAGGTTGGGCTTGCTGATTCCTCACTTTTTTCCCTAGGCAGTTCTATGAACTTTTGATGCCCCTACACTCGTCCTGCCCTGACCTGGACAGCCCAGGCAAGCCCAATCTCAGAAGCTAAGCAGGATCTGCCTTGGTTTGTAATTGGTTGGGAGACCTCCAACGAAGACCAGGGCTGCAGAGGCAGGCAATGGCAAACCACCTTTGTTAGTCTCTTCCCAGGAAAACCCCACCTGGGGTTGCCGTAAATCAGCTCTGACTTGATAGCACTCTCCACCACCACTGCACTCCCCATCCAATGAACATCCGGCCAACTTACCCAGCAATCCCCAGACTGATTTTCCAAGGGCTACATCCAACATGGGCTGTTTGTGCGCAATGCTGACCTTCAGCTGTACATCTTCCACAACGGCACCATCGAGCTAGAGGATGCAGTGTTAGCATGGTACAGAGTGTCAGACCCAGGCTCAACTACCCACTCTACCACAACAGTTCAATGGGGGACCTTGGTCTACTCTCTCTTTTTCAGCCTAAATTACTTCACAGGGTTGCTGGAGAGAGAATTGAAGGGGCCAGCCACATTTTAAGCTGCTTTGGGTCCCCACTGGGGGGAAAAAAAGTGGGGTACAAAAACTTCGGACAGAAATTGCTTGATGGCCCAGACAGCCCCCTAAAAGGATGCAGGGACTTGCGGCACCTGAAAAAAATTAAATTTGATAGTCTTTAAAGACTATTCCAGTACTGACAATAGACTAACATGGATCTCCTGCATGACTCCTCAAAGAGCAGCATCTGTGCCAGGCAACCGGTTCGACTGGAAGGATCCAGCAATAGACTCAGACCCCTTCCCTTCATTCTCTATATGCTGCACCAGGTTGTTCTGGCTCAATAGCATGCTCCAGGGGCATCAGCTTCTCAACAGACGCTGAAGGCTGTCTTCCCCAAGTGCCACCCCTCCTTTTCTCAGATACACAGCTGGCCCGAGAGAGGAAAAATCAGAAATCAGCACCTTGGTAATGGCCTCATCCGCAGATTCGATCTTCTCGTAGGTGACAAATGCACAGCTGGGGGGGTGGGGAAACAGAGGGATATATGTTGATAAATGAAATGGTCCCAGCCCCTCAAAAGAACATATGAAGTTGGTTCGTGCTGAGTCAGACTGTGATCGGTCAGCTAACCCAGTACCGTCTGCTCTGACCAGCAGTGCCCTTTTGGGATCTCAGGCAGAGAAAGCGTTCTTCCCCACAAACACCTGTGATCCTTTTAACAGGAGAAACCTAGTATTCAATCTGGGACCTTCTGCATGCAGTTGTTGGGAGCTACCCCCATAGCTGCCCTGAACTGGATAGCTCATGTGAGCCTGATCTTGTCAGATTTCAGAAGCTAAGCAGGGCCCGCCTTGGTCAGTAATTGGATGGGAGACATCCAACGAAGACCAGGGTTGTAGAGGCAGGCGATGGCAAACCACCTCTGTTAGTCACTTGCCATGAAAGCCCCACTAGGGGTTGCTAGAGGTCAGCAATGACTTGACTCCACCGGCCCATAGCTATGGTCCCTTCCCAAACTGATAACCATTCCTCTGTGAAGCTCTCTCTTATCTAGTCAGACCATTTTTTCATTCAGCCTCATACCGTCTACTTGACAATGAAAGACTTGCCCTACCGCTTGCAACCTCAGATTCTTTAACTGAAGATCCAGTACCCACTAGGTTTCCCCAGCTGTGGAAACAGCAGTTCCCATGGGGCCATTTTAAGTTGGGAAAACAGTGTGGGGAGACTTAATCCCACTTACTCACGCTGCAGTTTCAGTCTGAACTGGGCCCCTGCGTGTCTTTTCTTTTTTAGAGGAGAAGACAACACTGGGTGCTTTGTTCCTGGAACTCCCAGCATCCCTTCTGTCTGAGCCCTCAGGCAGCAGATTAAGGATATAACCAATGCCTAATAACAGTGTTCACAATCAGACAATGTCCCAAATACTGTCAATAAATTGTCGCTGAAGAAACAACGCTGGTGAATTGCACAGTTCCTTCAACAAAAGCATTTGATGATCTGTTTTTTTCTTTCCTTTTCTCTGCAGGCAAACTCCCGTCGGCACTTGAGCTATAGCTCTCCTGGAGCGTGTCCTGCCGCCGTCAAGTGCCGACGGGAGTTTGCCTGCAGAGAAAAGGAAAGAAAAAAACGGATCACCGAATGCTTTTGTTGAAGGGACTGTGCAATTCACCAGCGTTGTTTCTTCAGCGACAATTTATTGACAGTATTTGGGACATCGTCTCATTGTGAACACTGTTATTAGGCATTGGTTATATTGTGGTCAGTGAGCTTTGAACAATTATCAAGAGCTAAGATATTGATTGGGATTTTCTTGCACTTTGCACTTTCACTGATATATTAAATCTATACTTTACATACAGTGGTCTCTTAGGACTGTGTCTTTGAACGGGGTCCTCCGTGTATATTTGCTGTGTTAGAGACCTCTTTCCTCGTGTTGCTTGATAGCAGATTAAGGATGCCGTTAAGGGAGAAGAAATGGGAGCAGGCCGATCTGACAGGGCATTTGTCAAAGCTCCTGTTCATTTCAACATGGCTCATGCAAGAGTCCTTCCAAGTGATTTGCATCCCATGTGGATTTAAGGTAGGGTGGGGGCATTCGTTAGCTTTTCTGTCTCAGACCCTGCAGTGTCATGAGACTGACCAGCCCTCCTACTCACTTGCGAGGATTGTCCATGGAGAGGTCGATGATGTTCCCAAAAGCAGAGAAAGCCGTCCGTAGCATGGTCTGGTTCATGTCCGCCCCGTACACGTATACTGTATTGCCTTTGCGTGGAGCCCATCGATCTGGGAAAGCATCTGAACCTGGGTGGGGAAATATGGTCAATAGGAGGAGAAAAAACCCTGCACAGAATCTTGTGGCCCTTGAAAGATAAGTATGTTGCTCTTCACGAAATCCCAGAACTCTTGTCTTTGCATCTCTAAAATTAATTCCTTACTGCGAAAGCTGCTCTCCCTCTCCCGATCTCGTTCCCTGTCTCGTTCCCGATCTCGTTCCCTGTCCCGTTCCCGCTCCCGGTCTCTTTCGTGATCCCTGCTCCTGTCCCGGCTGCGATCCCGGTCGTAATCCCACTCATAACCACGAAGGGATTCACTCCGGTCTGACTCCTTGTCTGGATCCCTGCTGGGCTCAGGATCTTTCTCTGGATCTCGCAGTCGATCGCTGGAGCTCACAAAGCTGGGGAAAGACCATGCAAAGGGTATCAACAGACGGGGATGGCAATGGTGGCAAAAAGAAAGTGTGGAGTTTAAGTCTCACCAGCCCACTCTGTGGCTATGGCATTCAGGGGTTTGGTGCACTGAGGTTTGTGCACTCAGCCTCCAAAGCACAGGAAGGAGAAGTTCCCTTTGTAGAGTAGCTGGGATAGTCAGAATTGCTGGCAGCTGTGCCTAGGAATGCTGACCCAGCTATCAGCACTGCCCAGCACCTACACTTGCTTCAAAGCCTAACAATGACATGAACCACATAACTCGCCTTTCCTGCCTCTCTCTGACTTACATTGAAACTTTAAACATAGCACAGACTATCACCAAACTAGAGTGAGGAAGATCTGTTTTAAAATTTTGACGTTCTCTAGGCCTCCAAAAAGAGACACACAAAAATCAGTGCAGGGATTCTCAAAGCTCCATACCAAACATTTAAATTTAAATGGCTGTAAATGAAAAACGAAAGCTGAGAATTCAGAGAATCTGCTGCATCTACTGTTACAACATTAGGTTGATATAGCGTTATGAAAATTATGATTATTTAAAAACTGCAAAAGCCCTAGTGGCCTGGACTGGGGAGGGTGGCCACTTCTGGAGCAACCCCCCCCCCCCGAGCAGTTGGAAAAGCACATAGCCATAGTGGCTCCAGGCTCCATTCCAACAGAGGTTGCTTTCCCTGCCAGTGCTGGCCTCCGCCTCCTGGCTCTGGGTCAGCCTGGATGCGGCTTTCTGGTTTGGACCATGTGTGTGTGTATGGGGGGGGCTTAAGTATGGTTGGTAGAGCTGCTACCCTTTTAGGATTTCCCATGCAAAGACTTCCCTGTGTCTTTTTTTTTTTTTTTTGAAATTCAGCCCTTTTATCATTTATATAAGTATGGCTTAAAAATAAAGAGGGCAGTGCTGTGGCATCAGCAATGATGTCACTGATGATGACAGCGGTCTCCATTGAAAGTCCTGATTATTTAAGGCACATGTGGGAAAAAATAAACTGACTCCACAATTGTAAAAATGCTGAGGGTGGGCAGATGTGCGGAAGAACCGTACCCAAACTGATTCCAATGCTTGAGGATCGACTGCTAAGAAAATCAGGAATAAGCTGAGTGTGTGGAAAAGGTCACAGTTAAATAAAAATAAAAATTTCAACAGACAAGCACCTCCCAACATTAACTTCCCTCCCAATGCTTCCTTTCTTCCAAATTTCAATCTTTTCCAGGGCTTTTTTTCTGGGAAAAGGGGTGGTGGAACTCAGTGGGTTGCCCTTGGAGAAAATGGTCACATGGCTGGTGGCCCCGCCCCCTGATCTCCAGACAGAGGGGAGTTTAGATTGCCCTCCGCGCCGGGGCAGTCTAAACTCCCCTCTGTCTGGAGATCAGGGGGCGGGGCCACCAGCCATGTGACCATTTTCAAGAGGTTCCAGAACTCTGTTCCACCGCGTTCCAGCTGAAAAAAAGCCCTGATCTTTTCCATCTTCCTTTTACTCATGATTCCTTTTGTCCTTACCAGAGGAGCCCCACCCCGTGGATTAGATCCCTCGCATCTGCTAGCATAGGTGCTTTCCTCTGACAGAAAGAAACCTCTCTTGATATAAGAGAGTCCTACAGAAGGTGAAGGCCCCTTCCACTGGAAGGAAGAAGTGTTTCAGCTAGCAGAACAGACTGGCAGCACCCAACTGCTCATCTCCACTCAGAAAAAAAAAATGTCCCAAACCAACCTTTCGTACAGAGACTTCCTCTGGGGACGCCGTGTCTAAAGACAAACAAACAAACGCAATAATGATTTCAACTGTAACAATGAGTCAGCAATCTCTAGGTTGAAGTCAGACAATCTGATGGCTTGAAAACCCCCAATTTTCCCTTTAGTCACCCCAAGATCTTATGGTCCTTCCGCCTTTTCCGTTTCAAAATTCTGCGCTGTATTACGTTCTGGGTTCTAAGAAGGATTGGCCAAACTGGCTCACGGGGCATTGACACACAGCTGGCAACCATCTCAGAATGGAGAAGCTTTTGTCATTGTTGGGGAGGGACCATGGTTCAGTGGTACAACATCCGCTTTGCCTGCAGAAGGTCCCAGGTTCAATACCCAGCAACACCAGTTAAAAATCATCACATAACAGGTGATGTGAAAGACCTCCATCTGAGACTCTGGCAAGCTGCTGACACTCAGAGTAGACAATGCTGACCTTAACAGACCAAGGGTCGGACTCAACAGAAGCAGCTTCATGTATGTACGTTATTTGCGTAAGGACCACAGCTCAGTAGAACAGCATCTGCTTTGTAGGCCCAGATTCAATCAATCCTTGGCATCTCCAAATAAAAGATCCAAGGTAGCAGATCCTAGGAAAGGCCCTTCAGTTCCTGGCTGAGACTGAGAAGAGCTATTGCCACTCAGAGTGGACAATATTGAGTTAGATGGACCGGACTCAGTCTCAGGCAACTTCCTACGTCCCCTCTTGCTTCCATAGTACCAACTCCCTGGGCTACACTCTAGGATCTTCTGTCATGGAGATCCGTTGATTTTTTGTTGGCTGATTGGCATCCCATAATGCACTTGGGCCTCTGCTAAAGCACAGAAGTTCTCCCGCTCTCAGCTCCCACTATGGACTGATCACAGAACCTTGCCAGGCTATCCCAGAATGCAGGGGGCACATGGCAGCAGCAACAGTACTCACGCACCGATCCGTGCAAGCATGTTCGTGGCTGATGAAAAGAAGGCCCAGCTTCAGAAAAGGAGCAGACAACATACCCCGCATACTTAGTACCTTCTGAATGGCGAGCAAGGACTAAGTGAGATGTCCTATTGGGCCAAAGAGGTTGCCCAATGCTACCCTTTCAGGTTGTACAGTAGGTTTCAAACTTCCTTCCCCTATCAAGAAACCCAAATCCCAAGTACCTCTTGAGAATCATCATCTGCCGAGATGCTCCGCTGAAAAGGCTGGAAAGTCAGGGCGGGACCTTTTTCAGGATCCTAAAGACAAACACTGAGGTTAAGACCATGCCGATCAATTCCCCCGTCTCCTGCTACCTGCGACCAGTTAGCTTGGCTCACCTTCCCCTTTCCCTCCAGAGTGCGAGAGCGCTTGAACCCCGAGTTCTTATTCTCAGCTTTAATGGCACTGATAGCTCCGGTTTTTACAAGCATCTTGGCCTGCTCTGTCGCTGTAGCTGTGTCCACAACTGGCTGGTCTGAGATGGCTGGGGGCAAAAAGGGAGAACCCAAAATTGGTGCTCGGGCCCCACTCAACCCCTTCCCCTTCTCTTATGAATTCCTGACTTACAGCGTTTAATTCCACCCTGGCTGGCTTGACTGGTTGAGCTCTGCTGTTTCTTTAAGGCCATGAGGGCTTTTTTCTGGGGTGGAAGAAAAATGGTTATTAAACTCCTTCCCTTTCTTAAGACCTTTTTCTCCTTGCAGAGAATCTCATTCTCCACTCTGTCTACAAGATTCACCACAATCATAAATTCAGTGACAGTACCATCTACAGAAATCTTCCTGGCATCTCCAACTAAAAAGATCTCCGGGTCTAAATACGTAATTTGTTTTTCCTGGGTGCATTCATTGGTCAGGTCAGCAGGGGAAAAGGCACACTGCCTAACACTTTAAAGAGCCATAGGGAAGACTGGGCTGTAGGGACCTTTTAGCATTAGGTAGTTTCATGGAGATACGGCTCCTCATCTCCTGGCATCTTCAGTTAAAAGACCTCAGGTGCCCGGAAAGACCTTCCACTCTCTCTATTGCTCCGGAGAGCCATTGATAATCAAAATCAAAAAGAGTCCAGTAGCACCTTTAAGACTAACCAATTTTATTGTAGCATAAGCTTTCGAGAATCAAGTTCTCTTAGTCAGATGTATCATGCATCTGACGAAGAGAACCTGATTCTTGAAAGCTTATGCTACAATAAAATTGGTTAGTCTTAAAGGTGCTACTGGACTCTTTTTGATTTTGCTACTACAGACTAACACGGCTAACTCCTCTGGATCATTGATAATCAAAGTAGACAACAGTAAGCTCAATCATGGTCTGACTTATAGGCAATTTTCCTATATACTTTCAACACCCCCCTTTGTCTGAGGTGGTTTCCATCCGCTCTTAGGAAAGTTCAGACAAAATCTGACCTTCTTCTTGAATTTGGCAAATTTTTTTTGCAGAGCTTCCTCTTCCTCTGTCAGACTTGGTGGTAAGATGATCATGGTTGGCTGAAGAGGGCACCGTCTGGAAGGGGAAGTCAAGAAAAGTATCAGTCGGGAGTGCTGGGAAAAGGTTCACTAGTGTAGGGCATGGGAGATGCCAGCACACGTTTGTGTGGAAGATGTACCAGGACACTCAAAAGGCCCCTGGCCACTGCTACAGAAGACTGATACATATTTATCAGTAAAGCCACCTGTACATATAAAAATGCAGCATAAAAAAATTCATTGTTTAAAAATAAAGTTTTGGTGAACATTGGCAAATAGGAAATAAAGCCAATCTCTTTATGGCCCTAACTATTGCGCTAGCAGCTTTCCCTGTGAATCTTTTCCAAATTGCTCCACAACTTTCTTGATCTATGGTATGCACAACTGACACTACTGCCTCAGAGCTCTTTTCAAACTGTTAAGCAATAAAGAGCAGAGGAATGTCACAAACGGAGTGCTCGGGGTTTTTTCCTGGCAGAAAATAAGAGTCCAGAGCACAGTGAAATAGGGCTTTTCAGTTTAGGGGTGGGAAGAAAGCACTCAAGCGGGGGGATCAAATTATGCGTGGTGTGCAGAAAATGGCAAGCCAGATTTTGTTCTTCCTTAATAGTAAAACACAGAAACACCCAATGAAGTTAATAGGCAGTAGATTCAGAACTGGCAACCCAAAATATTTCTTTGCACAATACATAGTTGTGTTGTGTGTTATGGGCCATCAAGTTGCCTCCGACCTATGGCGACCCTATGAATGAAAGACCTCCAAAGCGTCCTATCATTAACAGACTTGCTCAGATCCTGCAAACTGGAGGAGGTGGCTTCCTTTAAAAAGCCATCTCGATAAACCCCTATAATGAGACAATCCAAAATGAATACATTAGTTATCTTGCGGAATTTCATGCCACAGAATGTAATGCTAAACAGTAGTACCGATGGCTTTAACGGGTGATTAGACATGCTCATGAAGCTTAGGTCCGGCTATGCAGATACCGAGAGGCTTCTATCAAACCATTTGAGCTTAACCCCACACTACACTTGGACCACAACCCACCAAAGTCCCCAGCCCTTTGATCCTGTAGCACGCCTCCTAACCTAGGAAGGCTGACTAGCACATCCCTTGACAATACAAACAGGTCTTATGTCCCCTGTCCCCTCCTCCAATGCACCCGGACAAGATTCCCGTGTCTCCCCTTCGCCTCCCTCAATGAAGTTTGGCCAGCCTGTCCCATAATGCACCACGACTCATGCCAACTCTGCCTTTAACATCCCTCGTCTGATTTTGCACTCACCGATGGTTCCTTCCGATTTCTCAGCGCCTCTTCCTCGCGCATGCGCACCTCCTTCTCCTAGCCACAACCTTTCCGCACAATCAGGAATGGAGTAATACAGTTAATCTGCATAAACTGCCTCGCAACTTGAATTCCATTGGGTGATCAAGCTTATCCGGGACACCCAGAAGGGGGGGGGGAGAACAGTGGGGATTTTAAACTTGAATATCGCCGTTCATTGGCTGACCAGCAGAAAAGGTAAACATGTTGGAAGCGCGTCTGGCTATGAGGGCAGTTTCTGATTTGTAGAAACGACGACGGGGGGCGAGGAGAAACGCCTTATAATTTGCATAACGCTCTGCTATTGGACCACATCCTGTTTACGTCATGTTTTCAGCTCCCCTCTCTCTCTCTCTCTCTCTCTCTCTCTCTCTCCCCCCCCCTCCCGCACCGTAATTGACGAATCCCATTTTAGTGTGGGAACTTTCACTTCTGATTCTCGGAGAAGAACAAGTGAGGTTATTTCCGCCCGGCGAAGTCAGGGCTGCCACTATTTCTGCTCCCTCTTCCTTTGCCCATTGCCGGAATAGCTGCCCTTACTATGCTGAGAGGGAGGGAGTGCTTCCGGATTCGTTGAAGTCCCGCCCCTACTGGAGCTGCAAGTGCTGAGATGGACCTGGAGAAGATAGGTGAGAATGGGTAGTTGAGCAAGGGGAGAAGAAGGTTTCTTGGAGGGCCTCCTGCTTCTCCAAGGGTCTGTAGAGAGAAAAGATGGTTGGCTTGGACATTCTTAAAAAAAGAAGCTTTATTCGAATGCAGGTTTATAAATGTATTGTGGTGAGACTACAAGTTATGAATGTTTGTAGGATGTGGGTATACTATAACTAGGAGATTATAGGGCAAGAAAAGCAGGCGGTGAATCTTCTGAATAAATACAATTATTGCCCTCCATTAGCCAGCCAGCCAGCCAGCCAAAGTGCAGAGAAAGGAAGAAGAGATGGCAACGCTTTCAGCATGTTGTATTTTGTAATTTTTTTAACTGCCTTGAGGTTTTTTCAAAAAAGAAAAGCGGAGTGTCAATTTATAATAAATATTTACTTGTGACAATGGTTATTGTGAAACTAAAAAGAAATTTTAGCTTTACACTACAGTAAACAGCATTCACATTTTTTAAAAAAAATAAATGACAATATCAAGATGAACAAACCACTACTCTGGTTGTGTACTGGTCTGTAGATGAGAGGAAGAATGGTTTGTGCTTAATCATGTTTTCTACAGCAAACTGACTTACAGACAAACAAAAAAAAGAGGCCTATCAGTTTTTAACCAAATGATTAGAATAATCTTAGCTGATTATTAGCCTCTGCTTTTGTAGCAGGGCTTTGCTGCTTCTTAACTAACTTCATGACTGTACAGTGGTGGGGGGCAGGAAGCTGTTGAGTGTTTTATTTGGGACTGGGAAATCTTGTAAAACTTGGGTGTTTTGGGAGGGACAGAGTTCATATGAAAAAACACATGTTTTGACTCTGAGATATGAAGTTGAAGTTTCACAGTTGAAATCTACGTGAGGCTGTATACCTCCTGCCTAGGTACAGCAATAAATAACACTCAAAGTTCAAATGCACGTTGATATAGAATCAAAGGATTCTGAGAGTTATATTGAGCAGTAAGAACATACAAGCCCCGCTGGATCAGACCAGTAGTCCGTCTAGTCCAGCATTCTGTTTCACACAGCAGCCCACCAATTGGCCTGGAAGGCCGACAAACAGGACATAGCGGCCAAGGCCCTGCTCTGAAGTTGCCTTTGAGCACTGGGAGGTTCCCTTTATTCACCATGGATAGTAGCTACTGACGGACTTCTTCTCCATGTATCAGTCTACCCCCCTTTTAAAGCCATAAAGGAATGGCACATGCCCATAAAGAAAGGAATATCTTGTACGTGTGCTGTGCAACAACAAAGCAACAGCCAAGATTTAAAAGGCAGTGACAGCAGGGTGAAAGTTGAAACATCCATGGTTTGTCTTCAAGCCCTGCCCCCCAGGGGGCCTCTGGATCTGCCTCTCTCGATTCTGGAGGTTGGATGTGCTGGCCGGTTTGAGCTCATCACTCAAGAGAAGCCTGACGGAGATGGATTTCCACTGACCACGGTAAGGGTGGTGGTGGTGTGTCCCTTCCAAGCCAGAAACGAGAACAATGCTTACTCGGTTGCATAGAAATTAGTTTGAAGGTGCTCCAGAAGCCATTGTGGTGTACTGGTTTGAGCGCTGGACTAGGACCAGAGAGGAGCCCGATTCAAATCCTCACTTCCCCATGAGCCTCCATGGTTGATTTGCAGTAGACAGTACTATGTCATGGTGGCTCAGGAGGAGAAAAAACTGGCCCTGATATTCTTGGTGTGGGAAATAGTGGGGTGGATCCAGCCAGTCTGATAAGCAAATTCAGAAGCCTTTCTGCAGCCTAAGGAACGATCTTCCTTTGGAGGAAGAGCCCATTAAGTCGGAGCAAAGCTGGAGGGAAGACTTTGCTCTGTGAGTGCTTAGATCCACTCTGTTCATTCAATATTTGATGTCTAAGGCCTTTTGTTTTTTTGGCTCACCTCTGCAGCTGCCCCATGGATTACCCCCTTATGCTGAGGAGCTGGCATCTGAACTGGAGCAGCGTTTCCTCAGCAGCCCAGACTGGCTTCCCATCCACCACTTTGAGAGGTCTCACAGGTAAGGTATTTCTTAGCTGCAGGCTCCGCAGAAGATGGCCATGTTGTACTGATCTAACTCCCACAGAGTCCAAAATGAGCAAAAGAGGATGTGATTAGAAATTATCTGTAATTTGGTGGGGCGTCTATTGATGCCGTGGAAGAAGCAGAGGGAACTGGGTCTTAATGTCTGCTACTTCCTTGAGGCAGGTTCTGGCCCCGTGAGAAGGACATCCAGTCGCTTTTTGAGGTAGATGTAACCCCCGTGCATTCAATGCTTCAAGCTGACCGTAACCCTACTACAGGAGAGCTGCTGGGTTTCAGAGAGGTGAGAAATAGTTTCCTGTCCTCTCAGTTTGTGGGCTTTACTGGTGGACCAATGTGCTTTAGTGGCAGAGGTATCACGGGGTTCAGGTACGGAGAGGGCCTGTTCCCCTCTCTAGAAAGAAATGGTAGAAATGATCCAAGTAATATCCTTTCACTGGTCTCATCTCCAGGACCCTTCCGTAGTAGCTTGTCCCTGCTCTTAATCTGATTTTGCGGCCCCTCCACTGGTCCAAGGAAAGATTACAAGGAGATGTAGTGCCTGGACTGTCCATTCCACCACTGTCCCTGGCTTTGATATTAATGATTCTTGATTTATGAATACAATCAGAAGAATTTTCAAAGGAAAGTGGTAATGGGTGCCTGTGATAACATGTGCTTCCTTACTGATGGTCTCCCCTTTCTGCCTTTCATTCCAGGCTCTGGTGGACAATATGGGCTTATCAGCCAAAAATTCACTTTCCTTTCAGCGGGCACCTGGACCCCCAGCTGAGGCTTTGCGAGGCAGTGCCACCAACTACCCTTTCTGGCCAGGTACTGGGTTTCCCTTCCCAGAACATTTGCCCGACTGAGTTACAGAATTTGAGTCTTATCTCATTGAGCCGTTAGCCTCTCACAGCCTACTGTGGTTTGATGTCATCTTCTCCAGGTGGAATGGATGAGCCCAGCTTAGAGCAAATCAAGATTCAAAGTGACCTGGAAGAAGACATAGATTTTGAGAAAGGTACCACGACCCCTCTTGTGAAATATTGATGCATCTCTGCTCAAAGTCCTTGCTGCTTTGTTTCCAAAAGTCTTGTGTGCTGTGCAGGATGCTTTTTGAGCCTTGTAGGTCGAACTGTTAACTGTACTGTAGCCAAGCGCTTGAAGAAAATTGGAGTGCCTTTAAGTTTTCGTAAGAGGGGCCAGCAATTTGTGACCACTATGCAGGCTACCACTATGCTATTCCTTGGGAGAGTTCCTCTGACCTCCAGGAACAAAATTTCTGAGGGCTAAGTGGGAGGGAAGAATCAGCAAAAAGTTAGGCTTTGTTAATTGCCAGTAGGTTGGAGAAGCAGGAGTGGAGGGATAGGATCAACCCTCATTTTGTGTGTGCGTGTATTATTTCTGGTTTACTGTATTTACGTCTCACTTTCGAGCCACATTGGGTCTCTGAATACTTTACACTTAAAATCCGTTACAATACACAGTGTAAATAATAGCAGTAACTGTTCCCATTGAAGCACGTGAACACATGAGACTACTTTACACTGAGCTGGCCCATTGGTCTGTCGGGGTTAGTATTATCTGCCCTGACTAGCAGCGGCTCTCCAAGGTCTCAGGTCAAGGTCTTCCACATCAGCTATTACGTGATCTTTTTGACTGGAAATGCTGGGGATTGAACCTGAGACCGTCTGCTTGCCACGTGGATGCCCTGCCAGTGAACTAGACACACCTTGCTTGTGACAGATGGAGTTGGGACAGACTGGCATTAAAACAGCCTGAGTAGAGCGGCCCCTTTATCACCGCTTGGTTTGGACCCAGCTAGTGGCGATGACGAGGGCCGTAGGGTTGCAAGAAGAGGCAGCGAGCTTATACCCATGAGCATTGTGGCTGGCTGGGTCGAAGCCACATAACTGTTGTGCAGGCGCCAGCACTGTGGATGCTCACCTTGCTCCTGGCTTGGCCTGTTCCCTCAGCCAGGACACCAGCCTGCTACATTAACAGGCCACTTCGGCCCTGAATGGAGTAATAACACTGTCACTTTTCTTCATCCATATCCCTCCCTATTTTTTCCCCTTCTTTCCCCCCTCAGATTTGCTGACTGTACCACCTGGCTGGAAGAAAGGGGTAGAGTTCACTAAACAAGGTGGGTCAGGGAAGGCTGGGTGGAGGCTCTCTTGGGGCTGCATCTTTATCAAAGGCCTGAATGAGGCAGTGTTCAGGAATATCCTGAGGCAACTATCCAGGCAGTAGGCCGAACTTAAGGGTGTGTGTGTGGAGGGTGGACAACTTGTTTCATATCAGGGCCGAATCCAGAAATATGAGCTGGGAAATTGCTGCCAAATATAATTCACTGCATTGGTTAAAAAGCAGGGTCCCCTTCTATACCATTCCTTGAGCTCCTGAGACGGAAGGACCATGATATGACTGGGAGGGATGATGGGCTGTTGTGGCTGAGTGTCCCATCTGAGTTCTGAGTGTGTGGGTAGCTCCTCTGGCTCTCAAGGATCAGATAGACCTTGTGCTTAGGGGTCCATGTGCTCCATATTATGGGCTGGATGGGGGAGGAAAGCAGAGCAAAAGGAGGGGAGAAAGGGGAGGTTTTTGTGCTTCAGGTAAAAATACACTTTAAATAAACATGCTGAAGAACTGCTCAGAGAAGGGGTGGAGGGGTTTAAATGTGCACAGGAAACGAAAAATCCTGCCCCCAACCCCGCATATACCTTTAACTGTACGTGCCAGGGATTGAACCTGATACCTTCTACATGCAAAACAATCATTCTTCCATTCTTCCCTTTTATAGGTCATGGTCAATTGTCATGTTTTGCTGTTCTCTGTTGCTTTTTCATCCCCACTTAATCATGTACAAATAATTGTTATTTGCATCATTTTCTTCTTGGGAGTTTTCAGTCATTCTGCAGTTTATCCATTTAACCTTACAAAGACAATCCCCCCCCCCGCCACCCGCCCTTTCACATTTGCTTTTTCTTTAAATTTTTTTTTTATTATTAATAATGCTTACAAATACAAAACAGTTACAAAGCTTTTAAGGATAACTATTCCAAAATATTAATAGATAAATGTTCATAGTGAAATATTTGTGGTATAAAGCATAAGATACCTTTCTAGTAGATAGTCTAAAAATGTTTCACAAAAAGGTAGACAAACTTTAGTCATAAACTTGGACTTAAAAATAATGAGAGGAAAGGCAATAATATGTAACTGTCATTGAATCACTACAACTTTACAAGAACAAATCCTTCTTCCCTCCCCCCTCTTTCCCCCCTAAAGATAGTTATCAACCATAAATTCTCCTGACTTTCACTTCCCTTCCTCTTCACCCCCCCTTTCTCCCATTCCCCTGACCCCACATATAGACAATAAAAAACCAATTCCGAAAACAGGAAAAGACAATGAGGGCTAAATGCAATTACCTCCTATCCCCCCCTACCACCCCAATCCCCTATGGTATCTTAATTAAACGCTTCTTTTTTAATTCACAACATGAGAAATTATGTCCTGCTTATTGAGAACAATCCTCTAATTCAAACAAACTGGAATTTTGCTATTCTTAATGGGAGATAAGGCAGGTAACATTCTTCTTTTCTGTGTGTTTCTCTCCATTTCTATTGCAGGGTCAATTCCAACGGCTCTGAGAAGTGCTTCTCCAGACTCTTGATCAGTAGCTCTGTAGATTTGTTCTTGATGTGTGACTTCTAGATGAACAAGATTAGTCCAATTATAGTTGATTTGAGCTTTCTTTAGAGCCTCAGATGTTCTTTTCAGTTCTCTTCTTTTGCTCAGTACTTCTGGTGGTAGATCAGTGAAGGCTAATGTTGGGGTTCCGTTGTAGTCAAGTGCTCCCCTCGCTCTGGCAGTTGCAAGAATTTTTTTCTTAATGCTCCCATCTTGAAACATAACTATGATGCCTCTGGAATATTTGTTCCTTCCGCTGTTCCTTGATCCCACTCTATAAGCATTTTCTATTTTTAAAGTCTCCTCTTCATTTTCATTTCACTGCAGCTGCTTTGTTAGCCATGAGGCCGGAAAGTTTGACAACTCTTCATTTGTATTAATATTTTCTTTAAATCCTCTAAATTTAACATTCCTCTGTCTTATGGCCATTTCCAACCTTAATAATCTTTCCTGGTGATAAGTATTTTTACGTTGAAGCTCTTTGACTTCTATCTGAGTTGCATTGTTTATTTCCACCGCTTTATTAGCACTGTGAGTTTCTTTATTTATTTGGATTTTCATTTCAGCAATTTGTGCTGTAAATTTCTGTGATAACATTTTTATGTTGTCAAGCAGATTTTGTTCCATTTGTTTTATCAGCTCAGTAAAACTGTCCTGTTGGGAGGGTGAGCTTATTTCGGCAGTTTTAGTTGCGCCCGCCATTTTGTCTTCCTCTCCCTGCTGTCTCCCTGACTCTAATGCCATTTCCTGGCTCGGAAAAAAGTTCTGTAAGTTTTTTTATTGCTGACTGTACCACCTGGTGCCTCTTTTTCTCAAACATCTGCTTTCCCATAATTAACGCTTTTCTTTTTGTTGTGACGATTTTAAAGGAGAAACTGGAGAGGGGGGACGGAGCTCTTGCACTGTGTCCTTCCTCCTCTCTGTCGACGCCATGCCCCCCTCACATTTGCAAAATGAAATTCTGCCTTCCATGGCTGTGTGCATTTTTTCCTGAGCTGCAAACCCCCAGGTGTCCCCTTGATTTGGCCCTGCTTCGTTTCGAAGCTTGCCTGATGTCTCTGACTCGTGTCTTCCCCTCCTCAGAGCTCAAGGCCTCCCGGGGCTTGCTCAACTTGACTCACCTGTTGGGGGCACTGGACACTTTTGAGCTGGGAGTCTCCAGTGATGAAGAAGGCAAGGAGAAGGTTGAGGAAGTGGAGAAGAGAAAGAAGAAGGGGAAAGGGAGGGGAGGAGCCAAGGAAGAAGAAAAGCCTCCTGCGGAACCAGCCCCACTGCACAGGGCAAGCAGCTTGGAAGAACTGGTGCTGAAGGTGAGATCACGTATGTTTGTGCGTGCCTAATAGTATGGGAGACTCTTGGTTTGGTGTCTGAAGAGTGAAGAGCCAAGGGAGGGACAGCAGGCCACTTTGTGGACCAGGCTCCCTTCAGGAGGCGCTGAGGAAGTCCATTTTATTCACCAGAGCTTTCAGTGGGGTATAACCTGCAGGCATCTTTTTCAGGGAGGACCATTATCTGGGGTTTTATTCTATCGGTTTTAAATTGTAACATTTTAATTTTGAACAATGAACCATGAAGAAAGGAGGGAGAATGATAATCTTCCCCCTCTTCCAGTTCCTGGCTCTTTCACATGCTCGCTATGCCTTGTTCTCAGGAGGTAGCCAAAATAAGTGAATACACATGAGTAGGGTACAATAGCAAATGAAGAAATACACAATACAGTCAAGCCAATATATCGGAGTACAAAACTCTCAACACAATCCAAAAATCAAAAAAGTTAAATAAATCAAAGAATCGTACACAAAAATCACAGTGAAACAAAATACAAAAAGGAAGACATCCAACAGGTCAGCTCCCAATTAAAAGATGGAACGGTCCAATATTAAATAGTAATTATCTCAATTTTCTTCCAGGTGGAGCTGGTGAAGGTGGGGTGCTGATGGCAGAGCCCACGACGTCGTTACACTGTGATTTTTGTGTGACTTGCATTAGTTGTACTGAGCTTTAAATGATTTTTTGTGTATTATTCTTTGATTTATTTAACTTTTTTTGATTTTTGGATTGTGTTGAGAGTTTTGTACTCCAATATATTGGTTTGACTGTATTGTGTATTTCTTCATTTGCTATTGTACCCTACTCATGTGTATTCACTTATTTTGGCTATATTTTGAGTGGGTTCCTCCTTGTTTTTGTTTTGTTCTCAGGAGGTGGCATCTGGTCCCAAACCAACCCCACAAACTACCCCAACTCCTGCTGCCGAGCCCCCCAAGGAGCAGTGGGCCATCCCAGTGGATGTCAGCTCCCCTGTGGATGATTTCTACAAGCGAATTCCAGATCCAGCTTTCAAGGTGAGAGGCCAACTGCAAGGGGGTGGTGGAGGAGGATGATCAAGAACTGGCAGTGCGAAACTCTTTCTTTTCTGTGAGACTTGTTGTCTTTGGCTCTCCTTAGTGGCCTTTTGAGCCAGACGTTTTCCAGAAACAGGCAATTCTGCACTTGGAGAAGCACGACTCGGTGTTTGTTGCCGCTCACACATCAGCTGGAAAGACAGTGGTAGCCGAGTACGCCATTGCCCTGTCACAGAAGCACATGACCCGGTGAGATTGCCCCTGCTGATTGCATTTTCATAGACATCCTCTCTCTGTGAAGACTCTTTAAGGCATTAGGTACAGCACTGGGCCTGCCAATGTTGACCAGTTTGGTCCTGGTCAGCGGTTTGTTAGGAAGTGAAGTAAGGAATGTCCCTTGAGTGCAGAGGAACAGAGGTAGGCCATGGATCAGTGGTAGAGCACCTTCTTTGCCTGCACAAGGTCCCAGATTCAAGCCCTGACATCTCCAGTTTAAAAGATCAGGTACCAGGTGATGTGAAAAACCTTTGCCTGAAATCCTGAAGAGCTGCTGCCAGTCAGAGTAGGCAATACTGACCTTGGCTGACCAGTGATCTGCCTCACTGAATGGTTGCTAGGATATTATTTCACATTTTCAGCCCAACCTGCCTCCTAAGAACTCAAGGTGGTATACAAAGTATCCCCCCTGCCCCCGCTTTATCCTCTCAACAGGGCTTTGAGGTAGGTTGGGTTGAGTGTGTGTGACTGACCAAGCTCCTCCATCAAGCTTCCATGGCAGAGTAGGGATTTTAACCAGGTCTCTCTGGTCCTAGGCCAGCACATAATCCGTTATGCCAAGCTGTCTTTCTGTAGTAGGTCATTATCAGAAAACTGACCCTGCTTGTGGGATTATTGACTGATATAAAATGCATATTAAGAACCTACTGTTTAAATTATGATCGCTAAACACCAGAGATGTAAAGAACTCCTTTAAATATCAGAACTGGTGGAAAGTGACTGAAATGGATAAAAACCAGCTTAATACCATCCTTAAAGGCAGAAGAAGCAGTGGTTAGTGGTCGAGTAAGTGGGGTTTCCTTATAGATTGGATCAACTATTGTGATTATCCTTCTTTAGAGTGCTTTTTTTCTCTCTATGTGTGTGTTTGATAATTTGTGGTTTTTAATAATTTTTTGCGTTGTGTTGCTTTTAGAAGAATCTTGCTTACGCTTGAAATGGAACCTGCCTCATATGTCTGCCTAGACGAGCAAATGTATATGCGTGTTTCCTCGCAACCAAAGATCTTGCCTTGCTAGGCTTCTAACTTTCTTTTCTGCCTCCTTGTTTTCCTCACAGCACCATTTACACTTCCCCGATCAAAGCTCTCTCCAACCAGAAGTTCCGGGATTTCAAGAACACCTTTGGGGATGTTGGGCTGTTGACGGGGGATGTCCAGCTGCATCCAGATGCCTCCTGCCTCATCATGACAACGGAAATTCTCCGGTGAGGACTGTGGTAATGGAGGGGGCAGACAGGCTGTGGCTCAAGCAAGAGGGCTCTTGGCCAAACTGGCAGGGCTGTAGGCCTCGTGTCTTCTTTTGTAAGAATCTATGTTTAAAATGCCATGTGCATTCTGCAGATTTATTATATTGGGGTATGGAATTCAGTGTTTTGAGAATTTCAGCTTTTCTTTAAGAAAAGAAGCAGGTTTCTAGGTACACGTGTTCCATGTGGGCCTCCATAGGCTGCTGCCTTTTTTTTTTGTCAGGGAGTTATTTGAGGATTTATTGCATTTTATGCTTTTGAATTTCTAAATGCAGATAGTAAGGTACAGGGCTTTTTTTCAGCAGGAACGCGGTGGAACGGAGTTCCGGAACCTCTTGAAAATGGTCACATGGCCGGTGGCCCCGCCCCCTGATCTCCAGACAGAGGGGAGTTGAGATCTCAACTCCCCTCTGTCTGGAGATCAGAGGGCAGGGCCACCGACCATGTGACCATTTTCTCCGAGGGCAACCCACTGAGTTCCACCGCCTCTTTTCCCGGAAAAAAAGCCCTGGTAAGGTATAAATATGTTATAAATAGATTTGGGTGCTCAAATACCTAAATCAGTGGAATATCCAAATGGCAGCCTACTCCTGTGTTAAAAATATTAACCATTTTTAAATTGCTTCCCGCTGGTTGATGCCCCCAATCTGGTAGGATCAATCCTTGTTCTGTTACGTCCTCTTTTTTTAACTTCTTACTTACTTACTTTTTTACTTCAGGTCTATGCTTTATAATGGATCAGACGTCCTCAGAGACTTGGAGTGGGTGATCTTTGATGAGGTGCATTACATCAACGACTCTGAGGTGAGAGCAGAGTTGCAAAACAGGATGAGGGGGAGAGCTAGCGTGGTCTGACGGACGACCTCATAGACTTGGGGCTGTGGAGAACTGGGTTTGCAATGACTCTGATGGTGGATCTGGGTAAACTGTGCATGCCTTCATTCCAGGCCTGTAAAATGAGAGTATGAATGCCCATCCCTCTCTGGGTCATTATGACGACAAAATAATTAATATAATTGTAAAGAACCATAGAAATAGGTGTCGTCCTCTTAGAAAATGAGCACCTCAGGCAGAAAAGGTTTTAGCTTAGCCTTCTCTCTGAAGTCAGTTTTCTGCGTTGAAGGGAGTTTTTTTTCAGGTTGGAGGTTGATTGCTGCCTCATGCCAATCTGAAGTGATCCAGAAAGGGCTGTGTCCAGGGCTTTTTTTCAGCTGGAATGCGGGGGAACGGAGTTCCGGAACCTCTTGAAAATGATCACATGGCTGGTGGCCCCGCCCCCTGATCTCCAGACAGAGGGGAGTTGAGATTGCCCTCTGCGCCGCTGAGCGGTGCAGAGGGCAATCTAAACTCCCCTCTGTCTGGAGATCAGGGGGCAGGGCCACCAGCCATGTGACCATTTTCTCTGAGGGCAACCCACTGAGTTCCGCCACCTCTTTTCCCAGAAAAAAAGCCCTGGCTGTATCTATTTCTGAACAAGGAGACTGGCTTAAAAGGGCTGCTTTATCCAGACTAGCTGCTTTCCAATATCTTAGAACGAGGCTCTGCAGGTTTTGTTTTTCTAGGGTGTTTTGTTGTATTAATTTTTTGAACAGAAATGTCAGTGATTTAACTTGAACCTTAAGCAAGGCTACTGAACTGATTCCGCCCCCACCCCTCTCAGTTTGCATTATATTGTCTGGAAGTACCTCAGTAGAAGAAATGGTTTGCTAGCTGAAGTCCTGGGAGTGTTTAAATTGGTGTGTTCTGAACTCAGAGTTTTGTTTTGTGTTTCCTTGGTTGGGCCTTTGCTTCATTCCCCACCTCAGTTTCTCAGCTTCTTCCTTATTTTGTAGCGTGGCGTTGTCTGGGAAGAGGTCCTCATCATGCTGCCGGACCACGTGAACATAATTTTGCTGAGTGCCACTGTCCCCAACACCCTGGAGTTTGCTGACTGGATTGGGTAAGCAGAGCCCACTAGGTCAGAGAAAGGGAGGAGAGGAGACATAGGGAAATGGAGGGGGACAGCTCGTACGAAAACCTTTCGAGTGGAATATGAGCATGCGGAGTCTGAATTGCAACCCCTGTGTCCTACCACCTCCTGCGGTTAGAGCGTGAGGAGAATGAACTGGAAAGTCTCCAGTGGACCTCTTGTTTCAGACCTAGATCTCTGCTGTTTTACTGCTATGAGATCTAGTCGTCATGACCAGTAGTGTTGACTTCAAATGAAAATGAGTCAGATTCATAGAGTTTCATCTACTGATGGATCTTGATAGGTACTTGGAACCTCTGTAATTAGGAGCAGTGTTCCTCTGAATATTAATTGCTAGGAAGAAATAGTATGGGAGGAGAGTTTGGCCTCCGGATATTGCTTCGTAGGCTTTCTGAGGGTATGTTGTTGGTGAATGGGAAGCAGGACACTAGACTAGACGGACCTTTGGTCTAATCCAACAGTGCCATTGGTTTATATAGTGGCCTTAGGAGAGCCACAGACTCTCAGTCTTCAATCCTAACTCCCTCTCAGACGTAATATATGGAGGATAATAAACCAGATCTGTATGTCAGGGTTATAATGAAGAATACTGAAGTAGCATTTAATGAAACGTTTTGATCATATGAACTCTCTAGGTGTTAGCTATTATGGAATGTTTTTGTTGCTGTTAATAAACCAGTCTTAGCAGCTATGATGTCCTCCAAAGAACCCTGGGAAAATTGTAGTTTGGTGAAGGTGCTGAGAGTGATCTATTAGAGTCCCCTGGCAGAACTACAGTTCCCAGCTAACACTGCGGGGGACACATGACAGCTAAACTGCTTTAAAGTCTCTCTAGTGTAGATGTGGGTGGCTTGTTAATATATCTAGTGAAGAAGGAAGTGAATTCTGTACTTTGCACAGCTCCCAGTTCCTCCTCTGTCTTCAGCAAAATCCTATATAATTTATTCAAACAAGCTGATATATATACACTTGTATAAATTCATGGTTGCTAGTTTGCCATGATTCTGAGCTTTTATTACTTTAACATCAATTATGGACATAAACCTGGTGATAATTCCCAGGGTTCCTTGCAGGGGAATCTAATGGCCTTTATGCTAGCTTGAGGCCTGGTCTACAGTTTGGCGTAGAGCCAGTTTGGTGTAGTGGTTAAGAGCGCGGGACTCTAATCTGGAGAGCCGGGTTTGATTCCCCACTCCTCCACTTGAAGCCAGCTGGGTGACCTTGGGTCAGTCACAGCTTCTAGGAGCTCTCTCAGCCCCCCCCCCACCTCACAGGGTGTTTGTTGTAGGGATAATAATGACATACTTTGTAAACTGCTCTAGGTGGGCATTAAGTTGTCCTGAAGGACGGTATATAAATTGAATGTTGTTGTTATTACATTAGCATAAAATGTTGAGAACCTGAAGCTGGGGTGGAGGAATTATAGGACTTGCTGAAACAGCAGTCAAAAATACCGAGGTTGGCTTTCTTGTTCTCTACAGGAGGATAAAGCGGAAGAAAATCTATGTGATCAGCACACTGAAGCGTCCTGTGCCGCTGGAACATTACCTGTACACCGGCAACAGTCAGAAAACGCAGAATGAGCTCTTCCTCCTAGTTGATGCCCGTGGAAGCTTCCTAACCAAGGGGTAAGGGCAGAGAAGATTTCAAGTGTTTTGGTGCCTGCGGCAAGAAATCCAAGTGATGGCTGTGTACATATGCACACACACACATCATGGTGGTAAAAAGCACAATAATAAATACTTTGCTGCCCTCTAATAGTATCCAGTGTGATACACTTCACTTTGCCTGGTTGTACAGCTGGCCTTGTAAATCATTCCTGAAGCATAGCTGTATTAAATTTGTTTTAAAAAACAGAGTCTTAAAGACTGACATCTTTTAATTCTAGATAAACTTTTGTGAGTTAAGAAGTGCACCTAATGGACGAAGAGGACTTAAGTCCACAGGTGCTTATTGCAGAATAAAAATACTAATTTTTATGGTGTCCCTCAAGACTCTTACTCATGTTTTGCTTGTGAGCTATGTAAGAGATTTCTCATAAACATGCCATACGTTGTAAAGTTGCTCTAGTCTGTTTTAAGCTAATTGAAATCAGTGGGTTTGGACCGAAATAACACTATATAGGATTCCACAGTTAGGGTGACCTCAGCCTCATGGAGGACGTGGCTGTCTGTAGTTTGGAGATAAATGATGGGATTGTCCACTCATCCTCCTCCCTTCTTCCTGAGGCAACTGGTTCACACCAAGCTAAGGAAGGTTTTTAGAGGGCAGCATCCAGACCATTCTGCTAGAATTCCGCACAGCCGACTAATGCCTCTTACTGAATTGGCATCCCGTTCTTTGAACTGAAGGTTTCTAGTTTTTCTGGTGGTACATTTGAAACAAGCCGTCTAGCAAAAGACTTAAGTTTTCAGAGGGTGGCTGGACTTCCTATGTCCTTTTTCTTCCCCATTCCATGATTTCCAGCCCTGTTTGCCAGCCTATATCTTACCTACTACCTTTCATTTCTGCTTCTGCCACTACTTCGTTCCTTACCAAACTTTTTTAAAATTTCAGATTCTTTAAAAACTCCTGAAAATCAGGAGGACATTTTCTCTGGGACATTTTCTCCCCTTTACCAGCCAAAGTATCCTTTTTTGTTTTATCTTCTTTGTTTTGTTCATGATAATGCAAATACATATTTGTAGTTGAAGAACAGATTATAAATTGTTCGGACTGCATTATGAGTAGTCTTAACTGAGGCCTTTTTCACTCTGAGAAGGGCACTGTCTGTCTGAGTTGTACCACTTCAGACTGCATGCAGGGGGTCCACAGTATTCTTCCATATATTTTAGAAGTCCAAATACACATAGAAAAATAGCCTGTCTGGGAGGAGGCTAGATATGCTAATTTTCTATGTGAGGAAACTTATTTTCCCATTTAAGCATCCGAGCCGCCACCTGTGGCAAATCCCAGGCATACCTTGACAAGAACTATGGCCGAAGCTCCTCCAGACAGAGTCTCAAGGACTACACTATTGTAGCCACCTTAGAGCTGTCTGCATTTTAACTGCACACTCGAAAGGCCATTAATAATTACCTTCTGCTTTTCCTCCTTCCAGGTACTATGATGCCATGGAAGCCAAGAAGGAACGTGCCAGCAAACACTCTCAGACTTTTGGGGCCAAACAGCCTATGCACCCAGGAGCTGGGCCAGGGCAGGTATGCTTCCAGGTTTATTAGGACCAGAGATTGCTTCACAGCATTCTCCCAATTCCTTCCCTGAGTCAAAACCCTTAATTTTTGTAGGGTTTGCCAACCTGGAGAAAAAAAGTCTTGCTCCTTTAACAGAGGCTTGAGGTATGGAAATGGGCAGTTGAAGCTTTTCATGATATGGGAGTAAATTTGTGTCTGTGTTATATGCTGTCAAGTCGCCTCCAACCTATGGTGATCCTATGAATGAGAGACCTCCAAAACGTCCTGTCATTAACAGACTTGCTCAGATCCTACAAACTGGAGGATGTGGCTTCTTTTATTGAGTCAAGCCATCTCATGTTGGGTCTTCCTCTTTTCCTACTACCTTCCACTTTTTCTAGCATTATTGATCTTTCCAGAGAATCTTCTCTTGTCTTCTCATGATGGACCAAAATGCAATAACCTTAGTTTAGTCATTTTAGTTTCTGGGAAGAATTTAGGCTTAATTTGATCTATTAACCACTTGTTTGTCTTTTTGGCCATCCATGGTATCCACAAAACTCTCCTCCAGCACCACATTTCAAATTAATCAATTTTCTTCCCGTCAGTTTTCTTCACTTCCTTACATAGTAATGGAGAATACCATGGTTTGGATTATCTTGATCTTGGTTCCCAGAGAGACATCTTTTATCTTTAAGGATCCTTTCTAGCTCCCTCACAGCTGCTCTTACAAATCTGTCTTCTTCAGATTTCTTCATTGCAGTCTCCCTTTTGGTTGGTGACTGAGCCAAGGAATAGAAAATCGTGAACATTCCATTTAGCCTCTGTTAAACAAGCAAGACTTTTTTTCTCCCGATATTTGGCAACCATATTTCCCTAAAGAAAATTGGGAGCACTCCGTTCCTTGAATTACTGTGGCGACTTCAAATGGTGCCTCAAACTCCAGGGCTGTTGTTCTCCTCCTCCTCCACCACCACCATCAGCACCATGATTAAAAGCAAGATTTTTCTGCAAACTAAAGTTTCCCTGCCCATTTGCAATATCCCAGACTAGCCTGAGCTGGTCAGAGCTTGGAAACTAAGCAGAGTCAGCCCTAGTTAGTACTTGGATAGGAGACCACCAAGAAGACCAGGGTTTGCTTTGCTATGCAGAGGACGGTATTGGTAAACCACCTCTGCTCATCTCTTGCCTTGAAAGTCCCATGAGGAATCTCCATGAGCGGGCTAGACTTTATTATTATTATAAAGGACAGTTGTAACTTACCCTATTGCACAGATTTGATTGTCCGCCTAGAGGCCAGCCCTTGGCAGTTAGATACAGTGATATTTACATTGAACATTTATTTATTTATTAGACTTACAGTCCGCTCTCCCCACAATGGAGACTCAGAGTGGATCACAACCCGATTAAAACACAATACAATATACAATAAATAACATATAGCTTAAAAGCAATTTAAAACTGGCAGCAAATTTTAAACAGAAAGTGGATTTCACAGTCCTGCAAGGTCACTGGGTCTATGGAGGCTAAATACACAGCAGTGAGCTGTGGCCAGATAATTGACTGACGGGATCTTATTTGGTAGACAGCCTTTAAATTTGCCTGTTGCAGAGTGCTTATAAGCTGGGTTTTAAGTACTAGTTGTACTTGGAGCAGCAGCAATGGCATATGGGATGCGAGAGGGAAAAGCATGGGAAGGAAGCTGTAAGGACCAGGTGGAGAAGAGGGATTTGCTGAAACAAGAAAGTAGCGGGGTCTTAATTGGGCTGCTTCTCCTCTGTCTGTCTGTCTGTATTTTTATATCCCATATTTTTCTCCAATTGGGATCCAAAGCAGCTTCCACTTTATCCTCACAACAGCAATCCTGTGAGGTAGATTAGGCTGACTGACAGTGACTGGCCCAAGCTCACCTTGCAAGTTTCTATGGCAGAGTGGGGATTTAAACCTGGGCTTCTCAGATCCTAGTCCAACACTAGGCAGGACACCATGGTATGGCCTCTTGGCATATGTGCTTGCTGATCAGTGCTATAATCCAGCAACCTGCTCAGAACACACTTGTGCCACTTTAGCTGAGTAAGAAGGTTAAAAAGAGCTTTGTCCAAGGATGAAGTTTGTTCTAGCAGCTTTCACTTTTGGGGTGTTAAGGAGGGGGTGGGGCAGGGACTGGGGCTAGATCTGTGAACTTCTTTCTTAATAGTGAGATGTTGCCAAGACATCTCACAACAAGTCTAGGCCTTGAGCAAGCTTTGTCTCTTGGAATTCCTGTCAGGACAAGAACATCTGGCTCTCCCTCATTGACATGCTGCGTAAAAAAGACCAGCTGCCTGTGGTCGCCTTCACTTTCTCTCGCAATCGCTGTGATGATAATGCCTCCATGCTCACCACGGTCGACTTGACTACATCTTCTGAGAAAAGCGAGATCCATGTCTTCTTCCAGAAATGCATCTCCCGCCTTAAGGGCACAGACCGCCAGTTGCCTCAGGTCAGAGAGATGTGAGCCTTGACAATATCAAAACTGAGGTGCTGGTGGTACTTTAGATGTATGGGGTAGCTGCCATGAGAAATGGGCCTCTTGGCACAAATATGACCTTCACGGGACATATTTAGAAGTGTGGAAAGCTATGCCTCATGGGCTTGGCTACCAGGAATTTGGACTTTCTCTCATGTGGGAAGGCAAGTGGGGCTCAACAAAATGGCTACCAAGAGGTGGAATGGAAGTGGGGCGGGGGGAGGAGGGAGGAATTGGTCAAGTCATTTGTTTTTTAGGATTAGATGTGTCTGAAGCATGAGGAGAAGATTTCAACATGGCCCCTGAGGCCTGAGTAAAGTCTTCAGTATGGCAACCTCCCCTGCTGGCAGTTGGGACTAAGCTGCATTGCTACGAGAGTTGTGTGGCCTGAGTTTTCAAGAAGCATTTTCAGCGGGGACAGCTGAGAGGAGCAGAGAAACCAATGATAATAGCAGTAGGCTCCTTGGAAAGGCAAGGAGGAGTAGCATTGCTATTTGTGGCCTTCAAGAGATGGGCAGGCAAGACATCAGGGCTGTTCCTTCCCTTTTAACTACCTGGTGGTTTGTGCTTTCAGGTTCTTCACATGGTGGACCTCTTAAAGCGTGGCATTGGCGTGCATCACAGCGGCATCCTGCCCATCCTCAAGGAAGTGGTGGAGATGCTGTTCAGTAAAGGACTTGTCAAGGTGGGTCTGGCAGAGTTTGTTTGGGGTGAGGCCTGCAAGAGTGCGAGGCAGGCAGGAACTTAACCACCTTTCTCTGTCAGATCTTGTTTGCCACAGAAACGTTCGCCATGGGGGTGAATATGCCAGCAAGGACTGTGGTCTTTGACTCGATCCGCAAACACGACGGTGCTAACTTTCGTGACCTGGTGCCAGGTAGATAAAAGGGCTCTATATCTGTCTATTGAAAGCTATTTTGAATGACGGGAGACGTGACGAGCCTGTCTCTTGTCTCAAACAGCTGAGTACATCCAAATGGCAGGCAGAGCTGGGCGCCGAGGTCTTGATACCACTGGGATGGTGATCATCCTATGCAAAAATCAAGTGCCTGAGATGGCCGACCTTCACCGGATGATGTTGGTGAGATTCGCCATCCTTGTCAGCATAAGCTAAGCTGTGTTCAAATGGTTTTATCAGAACATGAGCACGAAATTACGTGCCATATGAATTTAAAAACTGTCTTGTGAAATCAGACCAAAAGTTCATTTAATCCAAATATCCTTGGGAGTTCACAGAGAGAGTCATGTTCACAGCATCTGATATTCACAGGTACTCTGCCTCTGAACAGGGAGATTTCATTTATCTGTTTTAGCTGAACGCTATTGATACATCTGTTCTCCATAGATTTGTCTAATTCCTTTCTCAAAGCCATGTAAGGCGAGGAACTATCGCCACGTGCCCAAAGCACCAAAAGCTCTGAGCCTGCTCAGCCCAAAGCCCAATCTGGGGCCATGAATTTCTCCGTTCGAGCCCCAGAATTCAGATATGGCTGCGGGGTAAGAACTGGGAGCAAAAAGCAGGGACCATAAGTCAGTGGTAGAACCTTTGCTTTGCTTTGCATCCAGAATTCAGTCCCTCCACTTAAAAGATCTTGAGTAGTAGGTAATGTGAAAAACCCTTCTTTGTCTAGTTCCGCACACGTTCGATAATGCACTTTCAATGCACTTTATCAATCGTTTGAGGTGGATTATTTGTTCCGCACACAAAAAAATCCATTCCAAATGATCTATAAAGAGGATTGGAAGTGCATTATCCAACGTGTGCGGAATCACTCATTGAGACCTTGGAGGGCTGCTGCCAGTCAGAGTTTCCTTCTGGGGCATCCTGTGATCCTGTGTTTTCCTTTCTCTTTTATCTATCTCTGCAGGGCAAACCAACGCAGTTGCAGTCCCAGTTCCGCCTGACGTACACAATGATCCTTAACCTGTTGAGGGTGGAAGCCCTTCGAGTGGAGGACATGATGAAGAGGAGCTTCTCGGAGTTCCATGCCCGGAAGGACAGCAAGGTGGGAGACCTCAGGGAAGGAAGGTGACTCGTTTGGATCCGGCCTAAGGGCTGTGGAGTCCAGTATATGAATAGGCAGGACTAGGAAGGTCTCTGTGATGGAGGGAGGCTGAGGGTGGCGGAGAGGAAAAGAGAATCAGGAAACTGTAGGGCACTGGAACCAAAAGAATTTCAGTATGGGGGGAAGGAAAAAGGCTGAAAAGGGGAGGGAGGCGGGATACCGGTATGTGTGGAGCCGAGCATCATGGGAATGAAAGGTAATGATGCTTGGTGCCTCCTCTGTAGGCCAATGTGGGGCACTGAAGTGTGAAGTACTTTTTTTTCTCTTTAAAAGATACATCCACTTTAAATAATATTGAATCAAGAAACACATTGGTATATGTACCCAGCCCTCCCTAGTAGGGCCTTCAAAGGTTTTGCATTTTGTTGTCAAGTGAGATCGGGCAGTATTATGGGTAGGATAGTGGCCGGCCTGGCACTGCAGAGTTTCTCTCTATTCTCCTCCCATTCCAGGTCTATGAACATAGGATCGCTCAACTTAGCTGCACGTTGTCCAAGATGGAGGCGGCAGATACATCAGGACAGCTGAGTGATCTACAGGAATATTACTACGTCGTCCGAGAACTACAGGAGATCAGAGAACTCATACAAGTATGGGAAATGGGTTACAGGCTTTTTCTCCTGGGGTTGGGAGGAGGACATCAATATTCAGATCTGGCAGTGATTGGCTGGTGTGGAGGATAGACCTTGGGGACCCTGATGGGAGGACCTCACACTTCCGTCTACACAGACAAGGCATGTTGGACCGAAGCCTGCACTGAATGACGAGCATTTCTTCCTGGCATAAAATTATAAGCAGTCTTTTGGCACTTTGAGAGACGTAACCATTTTACTGAAGCGAAAGCTTTTGTGGGGTAGAGCCTGCTTTGCATTATGTATGAAGTGAATTCACGGTCAGTAGAAAGGAGGAGGATACGTGTGTGTGTGTGTGTGTGTGTGTGTATGTACACAAAGAGGAAAATTGCAAAATGTGGAGTTCGGTGCAAGTGGTATTTTTTTGTGATACGGCTGCCTGGGAGGTGCTTGTAGCCACTGTAAAAATGATAATCAGGCAGTCCACCTAAACAATACAGCACCTGTGGTAGCTAAGGAACATTTCAGCTTTAAGCTCTGGTTAAGACAATTAAATCTCTTGATTAAATTCCAGTTTCTCCAGATTCTCTCTGGAGTCTCCTTTTCTTGTATATGGGAAGTTGTTGGGTTTGTGGGCTAACTTAAGATTGCAGCATCCCGTACCCCCACAGCAGTACAGTCTCGAGGATTCTGTTGATTAAGGTGTTCAACGTGTTTGTGTTTTGCACTGTAATTGGTAAATAGCTCGGTAAAGCAGGAGATCAGCCAACCCAGCACGAATTTGGGATTAGGGAGAGAGATCCTCTTACCTTGGGATTCTTGACTTCGTCCAGGACTGAGGAAAAGGCATAGGGGGGATAAGTGAGGTCCCCCTTTTTTACAGGGTGATGCGTGGGATTTCTGCTCTCCAGGGTTCCACTTCTCCATCTAGGTGAGGACTACATATTCTGATGCTGAAGGTACCCCCTTGGAAAACGTTTGTTTGCTGTTTTTGCTGTCGTATATTTAGGTCTTCATCTCTTTGGCAAGGTGGACTAGAGGCTTACTTTTCCATTTTGAATTGCAGCTGAAGGTCTCCTGATTCCAACATGGAGCCTTGTACTAGATAGGAAGCACCTTGCGAGGAATAGGAGGTAGCAGGCTGGGTGAGGGTGGGCTTAGGGAGTTGGATTCCAGGATCCACTCTTCTGTAGAGAATATAGGAATGATCAACTTAAAGGGAAGCATCATGTAATAAAACTGGGATTTTTTAGTATCCCAGTTTGGTTGGCTGATGTGGGAGGAGTGAAGGGGATGGGGCTTCTTGAGTAACCACAGACAACTTGTTTCCTAGCTGTGTTGTTCTCTCCCCACCCCCTTTTTTCTTTTTCAGAGGCGAGTAATGGAGTCAGTGAATGGACTGAAGGCCCTTTCTGTGGGGCGAGTGATAGTAGTGAAAAACCAAGAGCACAAGAATGCCCTGGGGGTGATCTTGCAGGTAACTGGAGCAGATGTGGGGCTGACTGCATGTCATGTTGAGGAAACCTCAGTTCAGTCTTCAGAATTCTCTCTGCCTGTTCCATGTTCTTGTGTGTTGTTTCCTTTTAAATTGTTGGGTGGGTTGATTGTGGTATGGGGGTAGGTAGAGGGGGAAGAGGCCAAGGAGGGTTGAGAATGGAATGGGTGGAATTATGGGGCATCAAACCCATCTCCTCAGCATCCAAAGCCCCTTTCCTGTTTCTGGAACCTAAATAGACGCTTAAACATGAGATTCTTGCTTTTCAAAATAAATGCTGAAATTATCAGAGAACTGGAGTCTACATTAGTAGGACATTTGGGGAGATCTATCATGTGACATTGGCTGTGGAAACAAACATTGCAGCTTGTCCACCCACTCCACCTGGCAAAACAAAGCCCCCCCCAATTTCCTGTAGTAGCATGAATTATGCAAGTGGAAATTCTTTTCGTGTACTAAATAAAACCAGCCCAAAGGCAGCTGCAGTTTGGCCCCAAGAAGGAATCTCTGTGGTGTTCAACTTTCCATGCCTTGCGTGCTTTCCAGGTCATAAGAAACAGCCGTATGTTAGAGCCAGAATAGCAGGAGCTGTTGTGGAGTTTAATGTCCACCAGAAAAATTGCCTTGGTCTGTCTTAGTGAATGTTATTGCTAGAGTTGAGGGTTTCATTGGTTTTCGCTGGATTCTTGATATGGGAAGGAACCTGCCCCCGCCCCCTCCAAATCAGATTGGTGTTAATTTTGTTTTCTCGAGGGTTAATGATGCCAGTCTGTTCAAGTCCAGTCAAGCACCTTTAATGGCATAATATGCCAGTCTGTTGTAGACAAACAAAACAGAGGTCCAGCGTCACCTGAAAGACAAGCAACATGTAGTATATAAGGTGCCACTGCAGTTTTGTTGATTTTGTTCACCTTCCATAGCCAATGGTTTGGCCCATGAGCCCAAGTTGTCTATCAGTGCAATTGCTCTTAGCCTTACTTAAATGGCTGGGACTGTGGCTCAGTAGTGGAGCTTCTGCTTTACATGCAGAAGGTCCCAGGTTCAGTCCCCAGCTAAAAAAAGGAAAGAGGTAGTAAGGTAATGGGGCGGATCCCTACCCAAGATCCCAGGCTGCTGCTACCAGTCAGTACTGGCCTTGATTACCCCATGGCCTGACATAGTACAAGGCAGTTGCTCAGGTTCAAGTGGCTGGTCTGGTCAGACCATGGGCCCCTCAAATGCAGCGTCCTGTTTCTAACAAGGCCGGCCAGGTGCTTCACAAGCAGGGCAGAAAGACAGCAGCCCTCCCTGGTTCCTAACATCTCTTGTTCAGATGCCTCCACTCACAGAAACTCCATTTCAGCTATTGTGGCTGTTGATATAAATATCTCCCATAAGCTTGTCTAAGCCTCCATCTGAGCCCCCTAAACAAAAGGCCCCTCGGCCGGCTTTGTCTTGTGGTGCTCCTGCCCTGATGTGGTCTGGAATGCTGCAATTGACGGGTAAAAATCCGGTGGGCGGGTGACGCTGCTTTTGGAATTTGGGACCAGACCCGTGCAGTCCTTTGGCCCCCCTTCCAAACGATGTTCTCGGTTTCCTGATTTCATCAGGTTTCTACTGACGCAGCCAACCGAGCCTTCAACGCTTTGGTGATAGGTGAGAAGAACCCCACTGAAGGAGACTCGGCTGCAGACCGAGAGAGCGGCGCCACCTCTGCTGCAGAAGTGCCTCTTCCAGATGATCTCCTGCGCACCAGGCTCTTCCTCCCAGAGGGTAAATGGGAGGCCTTCATGTGGGGGGGGGCAGGGGGGAGAGTGTGATTTGGTGTTCTCGAATGGCGAAGAGGTGGGGTTTTGTGGAGGGTGTTTAGGACGGGAGAAGGCCAGGACTCCTCAGTTCTCACGTTGCCCAACCTTAAGGTGTATTTCTACAGAAGTAAATCCCACTGGGGCTTACTCTGAAGTAAATACACAGAAGCATGTGTGCCAGCTTAGTTTATTGAGGACAAAGGTATTTGTAGCTATATCAAAGGAACTTGCTAGGAGACACATCTTCACACGCAAAGCTGACTGGCAGTGGGTTTCAGATGGAGAGGCCGGGGATTGGACCGGAGGGCCTTCTGCATGCAAAGCGGCGCCCTGCCACTGAGCCACGGCCCCACCCCATCCAGTTAACATCATTAGCATAATTGTTACTGCTAACAACAGTTACAGTGGTCATTAAGACCAGATATTAGCAATGTTCGGATGGTTTAATATTGTTTCTTGATTAACGTACACAAAATATACAATGACATCATACAAAAACCAGGGAAAAAACATTAAAACTAACTCCTTGGTGCTGTCTGTAAAATCCTCCAGGAAATTTACGCACCAAACAAGAATTTTAACAATCTAGAAACTTAATCCCTGATTCTGATTGGTCTATTCAAAATTTTCAGCTGGTGTATCCTGGTAAGATTTTTACATTTTAATCTTTTTTTAAGAACTGTATTTCCTTTTGTACGATTCTTTTATCTTTTTAGAATTGTATTTATATGACTTGTGGTGGTCATAGACCATATCAATTGATTGATTGAAAACTAACTGGAAAGCCCAATGTGTTAAATTTACTTTGGTGAATTCAGAGAAGGAAGCAAGTGAGAGAGGCAGTCAGAAGACCTGAGGTTCAGGATTCATGGTGGACACCACCCTCTGAACCTAGGCAGCCTTCTGAAAATATTACTGGAAGGACTTGCCCCATGAGAGCTAGAAACTTGCAGCTTTCCACCATTTCAGTCAAGGTTTTGAAAAGCCAGTGGGGTAGGCAAGGTCCCCAAGATTCTTTTATGAGTGTGAAACATCTCCTCGTTCTGGGCTGGGACCACTGCCGACAGAATCTTGCTTAGCACTTCTGTCCCATCCCTCCCCAGGCCCCTGTGGACATACCATCACGAAACTGGGCCCAGCTAATATTTCAGGTATCACAACAAAGGCTTTGCGAGTCAATGCTGAGCGCATCCTGGATGATTTCAAGAAGCGACAGATGCCTAGGTTCAGGTGAGCTGGGGAGGTGCTGCGCGCTGCGTATACTTTTCTACCATGGATCATGTGCAGGAGAACTTGCCTAAATTACATCCCACACCAAAGATAAGGTTGAATGGAGTCGAGTAGAATTACGTGACGATTGTCACCTATTTTGTGTTCTGTGGAAGTAGTAATCCCCTTCTGCAGTGGCCAGAGCAGCAGTCTAGTATAGTGGTGGGTAGGTCCCTCCCGTATACATTTATCATGGTTGAAATGGGTCTGGATCCATGGAGCATATATTTATTTATTTAAACATTTTTCTCTGGTGAAGATATTTCAGTCAGTCACAACCTGAAAACATACTGGAGATTCCTGAATTGACAAAAGTGCTGCCTTCCACCGATAGCTTTATGTGCACGTGAAGTCACCACTAGTCACACAGACTACCTGTTTGAATCCGAGCATGTGCCTCATCTTGCTTTTAAAAAGCCATCTAAGTGAGCAGCAGGCATCGTTTCAGAGGGTGGCCATGAACGCCATCAGGGCTGATCCAAAGCAGCGGGCCGGGCAGGCTCAGGAGTCGCCGTGCGGAAAGGAGGCAATGGGCTGGTTTTTTTTTTTAATAAGCTCTGTCTGGCTGCCTGTAGAAACGACCCTCCTGGACCGTCGGCAGCCACGGCCACCCAGGAGCTTCTGCGTTTGGCCGAGGGCTCCCCCGAAGGGCTGCCACTCTTGGATCCAGTGAATGACCTTCAGCTGAAAAACATAGAGGTGGTGGAGGGCATGGTGAAGACACGTCGCCTGGAGGAGAGGTTGCCCGAGTTCCAGTGTGTGGGCAGCCCCCGCTTCCACACGGAGGTCAGTACAAGGCAGGCAGAGCGGGAATGTGGAGGGGCCAAGGAGCGTGGTTGCGTCGAGGCTCTTTTCCTCCAGGTGATGCTGAGGAATCGAGGATGTGTGTGTCAAGGAGTGTGTGTGTCCGGTGTGCGAATGAGCTTGGAATATATAGTATTCATTGCAGAATTCAGCTGCTTCGAATCCTTGGTGTCCCTTTTTGTAAATAAAATGTTCCGTGGTTCCAAAGATAATTTAAAGTATGAGAATACTGGGCACTGCGATATTAAAAACCCACACTGGTGCTCCAAACTGGCCACAGCTCTGTGCAGAGAAAGAGACCGTTGTGCTCTTTTGATACGCCGTTGCCCACATGAAAATGAGGATGGTGTCCTTTCTCTGTACACTTCTCTGTACACTCTGTATACACTTTCCCCCTCTCCAGTATATACGGTTCCGAGAGCAGCAGCAGGTGCAGGAAGAGCTGGATCAGCTGCGGTTCTTGTTGTCCGACCAGTCCTTGATGCTGCTCCCCGAGTATCACCAGCGTGTCGAGGTAAGCGACTCCTGAATTTCGGTGCGGGGCAAAACGTCCCGTGGCCAGCTAATCCAGCTGTGGGGTTGAGGGCAACACCGAGCAGGGGCAACCCAGTCCGTCCGGCCGTGAGCTTTTGAACCTCCACCCACCCCGTGCCAAGCAGCTGCACAGCCGGTGTTGGTACTTGGAAGTTGCCTTATATTGAGTCTATCAGTCCGTCTAGCTCTGTCCTGTCTGTACTGATGGGCAGTCACTCTCCAGATTCCCTTGGCCTCGTTGTGAGTCTTCTTTTGCCCATTTTGGTGGCACCTTCTTATGCATCCCCTACATCCTCTCCCCACCCAGAATCCCGTGCCCCAGTCCCTCTTTCACTTAGGCCCAGTTCTAAAAGGTGATGCTGGTGATGTTGCGTAGCTGCTTTGAACGTGTGGCAGACTAGCATGAATGAGGCACTGGACAAGTGCAAAGCTCCTCAGCCAAGTCTTGCCTCCTGGCCAGTAGCAGCTCTTAGAACTGGTCCATAGAGTGCTGAGAAAAAGCCAGCCAGTGTTCAGAAGCCCACACAGACAACTGGGAAAAAATTCACTGGGTGGAAATTCTGCTGTTGTGGAAATTAGCTATTTAGTACTTCAGACCACAGAAACGTTTCAGTTTGTGGACCTTGCAAACTGTGTGTGCATGTTTTGTTTTCACTGACTCCCTCGTCTGAGAAAACCCCACCCATTTCCACCGCCCGTGTTGGTCACCGTAGGTCCTGCGTACCTTGGGCTACATCAACGAAGGGGGGGCCGTGGAGCTCAAAGGGAGCGTGGCCCGCCAGATCAGCAATCACGAGCTGCTGCTGACCCAGCTGCTGCTGGACAACACCTTGACCGACCTGCGGCCGGAAGAGATCGTGGCCTTGCTGAGCTGCACCGTCTGCCAGGTCCGCACCCAGGTGGAGCCTCAGCTGCCCTCTGTCCTCCAGAAGGTGAGCCGGTGGCTGAAGCTGGGGAGCCACAGAAGGGGGAGACCCATAGAAGAGAGCGGATTTCAGCCACGAGTCCTGAGCGATGGATTTTCTGCGCGTGGATGAGGACCTCTTTTCTCGGGGCCATCACCCTTCTGTGTTTCTCCTCCTCCTCTAACAGCAGCAAGCTTTTCCTGATTAAGAGTGGGTGGGACTTTTAAGTACTCCTCCTTCCAAGGGGCTCAACCAACCTGACCTGCTGCATGCTTAACACAGGCACATGCCCTACCTCCCAGTCCCACTGAGAACAGGCGGCAGATCACATTTGTTCTCTCTATTTACGTGGTTCATAGTCCACCTTTCTCATGATACTCAAGGCAGATTACGCAATGTAAACCTGGAAGGGAGAATGACGGAAGCCTCTTTGGGTCCTCATTGGGGAGAAAGGTGGGGTAGAAATGAAATAAATAAAAATCAATAGGATGCGCTATCCAATGAGCATTGCAACAGGACCAGGATTGCAGAAATGTGAAACAAAGCTGATGTCTGAACAGAGCCCCAGTGTCCAATGTGGCACGTTAAACAAGGCAGAGCATGGCACTGTGCACATGGAAATACCATGTATGTTCCAGGGACAGTCCTTAGTGAGTCACTGGGCAGGCAGGGACCTGCAGCCTCCTGCCGAGCTCACCCCACCCTCTGTACTTCTGTCCCGCTCCCCGTTTCAGGGCATTGCGCACATCCGGTCGGTAGCGGAAGAGATCGCCCTGCTGCAGCGCAAGTGTGGCTTGCAGGAGTCGGTGGAGGACTTCGTGGAGCAGTACAAGTTTGGGCTTGTGGAGGTGGTCTACGAATGGGCCCGTGGCATGGTAAGGGGCCTAGCTGCATCTCGGAATCCCTTCCTCCCCCCCAGTTCGAGAGCCCTCCCTTGCCCCCATAGGCGGCGTCTTCCTCCTGTGAAAGCTGGTGTAGGAGGGTGGCCTGGTTCCTTTGAACAACTGGTCTATTCAGGTTGAAGGGGAGGGGGACACGCCTGTGCCTGGCCTCTTGCTGTGTGTGTGTGTGTGTGTGTGGGTGGGTGGGTGGGTGGATCTCTGCTATTGCTGCTGCTTCTCACTTAGTCAGGAGCTGCACTCTCAGCAATGGGCTGAGAGTGCAGGCTGTACACCAGGCTTCTTACCTCTGTCATGAACTTGCTTGAAGGGCCTTAGGGAAGCCACACATTCCCCCAGCTTCAATCCCCCTTTCCACATTATGGGGGATAAACCCTTACAGACTTTTATTACAAGGGGTTTGGGGTTATTTTGCAGAGGGGGGGGGCATTGCTTAGGATGTTATTGCATTTTGTACGTGTTCTTTTGTGCTGCAAAGCAAAAATGGGTTATACGTATTTTGACAAGTAAAATACACAAGATAATATATGTAGAACAGGAAAGCAGTTGGAGCTGTGGAGGGTTCCACCGTTTTGTTGCACCTCTTCCAACTCAGTCAATCTGCCTGCCTTGGATGAAACTGAACCAGCACGGCACCATGGTTGAAGCTTCAGACTAGGATTGAGGGAGGCACGCATTCAGATCCTCACTAGTTATGTTCTCCCGGGGATCCTGGGCCAATCGCCCCCACTTAGTCTAAATAACCTCACAGGACAGCCTCAGGGTGCTGGGAAAGGTGGGGATGGGAACGTAACACAGGCTCCCAGTTGACTGGCTCGGGTTGTCTCCTTGCTCCTCCTCCCTTGCAAGCCGTTTGCTGAGATTGCGCGCCTGACGGATGTGCAGGAGGGGATCATCGTGCGCTGCATCCAGCGCTTGGACGAAACCTGCCGCGAGATGCGCAACGCGGCCCGGGTTACAGGGGAGCCCACGCTCCATGCCAAGATGGAGGCTGCCTCCAACATGATCAAGAGAGACATCGTTTTCGCTGCCAGCCTCTACACCCAGTGAAGCGGGAGGTCGGCTGCCTTTCTGCATCTCATCTCTGTGGGACGGGGCAAGGGCCCCTCCCTCTTAATTCCTGACCTCTAAGAGGTCGCAGTGTGTCTCTCATGGGAATAAAGAAAGAAAGACGTGTTCTCCTTGAGGAAGGCTGCTTGTTTGAATGCCACTTTGCAACAGAGTTGCCTGCCTGCTCACACAATGTGGCCTTTTGTTTGCTTTTGGTTTCTGAATGATTTGATGCCGTCTGCTCCCCCTGAAGCCGGGTTCATGACGAACAAGTTGGATAACACCAGTCCTAATACAGGTCGCTGACACCACAGGAGAGGGCCCCTGCCGTATTTTCTGGCAGCTGATCAATGAGTCTCATTTGTACAACAGGCTACTGGGTGGGGGGTGGGGGGGGCAGGCGGGGAGAGAAGACAGCTTGGGCCAGGGGAACACCGGAAAGTGGGGCAGCATGGTATTCCAGGCAGAAGTAGGACCCCCGAGCCTGGTAGCTTCTTCAACCAGCTGGTCTTGATTTGTTAGCAAAGGAATACTTTCTAGCAGCAGGTTCTCAGAGTTGTACAATTTGTGGCAACATCACACTCTCTTCTTGAAAGAGCGGCTGTAGTGGCGTAGGCGTGTTCCCTGGTGTGGGACTGAAGGGGACCTTGGGGCTTTCCCCTAAAGCCAGGGGCAGCTTAATGTGCCCATCTGCTAACCACTGCACTGGATCTTTGTTCTGCCAGTGGACTAAGGGAAGGAGACGGGTAAAGGTGACCAGGGAAAACAGGCTATTTCAGGAAGAAGTTTTTGGTAATCTGTTTTAGCGGACGGTCCCGTGATCCTCCTTTTGTTCCCCATGTCTATTGAGAAAGTAAATGCTTAATAGCGTCTGCTCAGTTTCAGGGCTAAGCCTTGGAGAGAGAGAGGGGGGAGGTTAGAGTGAGGCCTGAATGGTGATGAATGGGGGAGAAGCCATTCCAGACACACAGGAAACAGGAGCCCTAGGAAGAGGAAGCAGGGGGTGTGAACCTGGAGGACCGGCTGGGGCTGAAAGTGGAGCGCTTGGCCAGTCAAGGCTTATGGGGTGCAGTGGGGGTCAGCCTGAGGCCTCTTCCAAGAATACAGCCTGGAAAGGGGGCGGTTCAGAAGCCAGCTTTCTGCTTCCTGCCCCAGCTCTTACAAGGGTGAAAAAAAAAGCTCGTCTTCCCACTCCTCCCTGCTGGTTCACTGGTCAGGCACCTCTGGGAGAAAGATGACTGTGGCCACGGAAAGAAGCTGCCAGTCCTCCAACACCTACTGTATGCCCGTCACGCTTTCCCTTGGCAGTCAGGGCTCTCTCAGGCTTCCCAATGGCATTTGCTCAGTTTGTTTAGATATTCATACCCCACTTTTTGCCCCAGTGGGGGGACTGAAAGCAACATACATCATTCCGTCCTATCGTTTATACTCAGCGTAGCCACCTTTTGAGGTAGGTTAAGCTAAAAAAATATGACTGGCCTAGAGTCACCCAGCACGTTTCCAGGGCGGAGTGGAGATCCAAACCCAGGACTGCCAGATCCTAGCCCAGCACTTAAACCATTCGACCACACTGGGTTTCAAAGCAGTGCAGGGCGGAGTGCCCTTTTGATTTCTCAGGGCCACATCCCCGACAACCTCACCTCCTGTACGCTTTATGTATGCATGCTATAGACCACCTTGAGCACTAAAGACCGTAGAGAGGTGGTATAAGCTAAGTAAGTAAGTAAATAATACTGCAATGATCTCCCTGGAGCATAAGATTGTCTTGCTGAATCAGCTGCGGCTTCCTACCTTTAGCAGGTAACCACCCGCTAGCGCATCCTGACCCGTCTGGCACTCGGAGGCCAATCAAGTTAAGGTGTCACTAAGAATTATAGAAGGGGGAAATAAACCTTCACCTATAGGAGTTTGAAAGAATGCTTTCTCGTCTTCCCCTTAGCTCTCTCAGCTGTTCTCAACATGCCATACCTTCTGCTGCATGTTTCTAGTTCTCATCAGGCACTGTTCCTTTCAAATCAGGAGGCACCCCCTTCCTTGTCACTGCTTTCATCACCCATGTAGGGACAAGCAAGTCAGCCACTTAAGACAGCAGCGCCTATTCACTTCTGAATCCCCCACCCTCCTCCGCTCACTTGGCCCAAGTGTTGTTCCAAAGGCATTAATACAGAGACAAGAGAGAAGCAGCTCCACAAACATCAGTGGGAAACAAAGCACAGTTTATTGCCCTGTTCCTCTTTCAACATGACAAGGGGGAGAAGGGTGGCAGTAGAGGTTCACCCACCATCATCTAAACAGCAGCCTCCCTTCGATCTCTCCTCTTTCCCCTGCATTGGGTTTCTTGGCCCACCAGCTCTAGTTCCAAAAACCAGTTTCTCCCCGCAATCAAATTCATCAGTCTGGGATCTGGGGTGTAGGAGGCTTCTCGGAGCTCAGAGCTTCCACATACCAGTCAGGCAAGAAAGTGTACTCGGAATCACGGTGCACGGTGAAGGAAACGGGGTGACCTGGTTCCCAAGCAAAGAGATGGACCAGCCTGGAGGGGGAAGTAAAGATTGTGTTAAGAAGTTTAACTTTGCTTTAAAAAAAATATCTTCCATAAAGCTGCCTTATAGCAGGTTAAAGCACTGGATTATCTGTCTCAGAAGGATCTTTGTTTACGATCCTTTAACCATAGCTGCCAGGGATTAAACTTGGGCTCTTCCGAATGCAGAGCAGGGTACCACTAAGCCACAATCCCTCCTTGGACTACTTACGACAGAGTCCCCAACCTTTTGGAGCCAGTGGGCACCCTTCGCATCTTGACGCAGGGCAGTGGCACAATCACAAAACGGCTGCCAGAGGAGGCAAAGCCAACCACAAAATCTCAGGTAGCGGGGTTCTATCTAATAGTAACTCTCCAATATTTCAGGAAGACGCTCTGTTTAACAGGATGCTTTTTAATCTGAACAGCCCATCAGGATCTCTCCTGGTCAAAAGCCTTAGCTATCTCTGTCCACTTTCTAAACGCATTGGCAGGCACCAGGAAAGGCGCTCACGGAGACCTCTGGCTTGGGGAATAATGGGAAGTGGGCCAAATCTAGTCAAAGGGGTTTACGCCTAGGGAAGAGATTTTAGGATTGCATGCTTAACATGTTTGTTTTTTTATAACCCTCCTCCCATTTTCAGTTTCTCACCTTCCTTCTGTTAAGTTTACTTTAGGATGTTAAGCTGGCAGGGAGAAGAGGGCGTAAGGTTGCTCATTTGCCTAACAGTGCCTACTGCAGCTGTGGAATATTCAATTAGCACTTACTTGGGGTTGTCCTCTGTCACCACTTTCTTGACAAAGCTGAGAAATGCAGCACAAAAATTCATACACACAGCCGGCTTCCAACAGCTTGGGTCTTCCTGCCAGAAAAAGAAAAAGAGAAGAAGTTTTATTTAAGGCAGAGTATATTCCTACCACCTACCTTGGCCCAATTTATGCCCTTAAATAAATATAGAAAACAGCTTAAAATGCTGCAGTTCTCGTCTGTGTGACCAAGGCCTGCCTTCCTTGAATCCAACATGGCAGCAGCAATCTCCATTAAGCTTCAACAGCAAAGCAGGCCAAAAGAAGAGCAGATTCAAGAACCAAATCAAATGAAAGAAAACAGGATAACTCAAAAAGGGGATGCTGGGGAGAGAAGCAACTTTGCAAAGCAGAGACATTAAATTTAATGCAGAAAGGAGAAAGAAGACCGACGAGAAAAGATTGAGGGGGGGGGGAATACTGTGACAGTTGTGCTATTATAAACATTTGCATTAATTTCTATCCGGTTGTAAGTATGTCCCAAAAATATACCATCATTCCTTTCAGCAAGCCTGTAAGGTAGGTCAATATTACTCCTCCACTACAAATGCAAATATCTTAAACATAATGCATTTTCCCTAGTATGCTTTTTATCTTGCCTTTCCTTCCAAGGAACTCCAGGCACCATACATGGCTTTCCCTTTGTTCAATTGTATCCTCACAATCACCACCCGGGGAAGCTTGCTAAACTGAGAAAGAGATCAGCCCGGGTGGCTTCAAGGGCAAAGTGGGGATTTGAACTCAGTTCTCCCAGATCTTAGTCTGACAGTCTAACCCCACAACCCCCCCATTTTGACAGCAGGAATGTCAGTGCAATCCTGAGCAGAGTTAGACAGGTGGACCTCGGCTTAGCACCACCCTGAGCCTCTGCTGCATCAGCTCAGCAGGCAGCTAACTATCCCTTTTCTATCCCTACCACTGCTAGAGGAAGATATCTGACAACTACTGGCCACCTTCAAGGTCACACTCACCCGGATGAGCTGGAATATCTTCATGGTTTCGAAGGTCTCCAGTCCCACCACAGAGCCATCTGGTCCCCGATATCCAGCCACAATCCGGGACACACCGGGCAGGAAGGACTGAGCCCACCACTTGATCATCTTGTGCCTGGGGATTAAGAAGGCAATGCCAGAATTTGGCTGACTTCTGCCCTGTGCCAACCCTCCTCTCCCTCCTCCCCTGCCCACTAGCCCAACAACAAAGTAGCTCAGTGGCTGAACGCCCACTTTGCATGCAGAAGGTCCCGAGTTCAGTCTCCACCATTTCCAGCTAAATTAATCATGATATGAAAGACCGTTAACAGACCCTGTACAGCCGCTGCCAGTAAGATCAGACGATCTTGCTAGACCAAGTGTCTGTCTCAGTCAGGCAACGTCATATGTTCTTCAGGGATCCAGAGATGTTGGAATCCTTGATAGCCCACAAAAATTCCTATTTGTTTACAATCTCGCTTCTTCCCAGAGGGGACCCAGTGGAGTCTTGGCTGAGATGGCACACACATGATTAAATCACTGCCAATTCTCCACAGCTCTGAAGAGGTACGGTTTAAAGAAACGGTGGGCTTGTGTGGTCAGAGCAGAAGGAGAAATACTCAGTGACTTGGGAGCTACATATAATTCTTCCACCTGCCCTGTGGCTTGTCTGAGCCCTGTTCCTCAATGTGGCACCTGCCTCATATTTCTGGAAAGAGGGAAAAAGCCCTCAGCTGTGTGGCTTGTGATAGGCAGGTGGTTCTCACCTTGAAACTGCAGCCACTGAAGGAACAGCTAAGTTGCCAGCCTCCCTGGGGAGCACACTTTACTCTAGAGATGGAAGTCAATGTGGCTCTTTCGGTTTATGATCACTGTGGATGTTGCTCCCCACGGAGTGAGTACCACTGGGTTAGAGCATTGAACAAGGACTTGTGGGGGGGGACGTATTGAAATCCCTTGGAGAAGAACTCTTGAAATCAAAATGCACGGACAAAACAAGCTTGTTTATATGCTCTGAAATCTTTTCCCTCCTCCACGCGTAGAAAACACGGAAGCGCTGTCTCTCTCAAGAGAGCCAATTATTACAAGAGCTATTATCGTCAAATGGCTACCTATGTGGTGTGATTACACAGTCCCAGCCGAAACTTAACGTAAGCCATAAAATGTGAGGAAAATAGCAGATGGTAAATTGGAAACAAAGACATGAAATGCCAAGCCAGAAGGAGAAAGAATGGATGTTTCACCAGTGGACCCAAAAGTGGCCAAAAGGACACCGAAGGGGTGAGTGGCTGACTGAATGACAGACCAGATAATGCTTAACTACTACTGTCATTAAGTCTAGCACTAGCTTAGGGTGTTCAGAACCTTCGACCTTGAGTGGAGAAATCCTGCCCACATCAAAATGTGTTTGCTGGGGAAAACTCCCCTCCCCACTAGGTGGTCTGGGGAGGAGTGAGCATTCAAGGCTTCACACACAATCCACAAGGAGCACCGCCCAGGTCTCTCAGGCCTCATTACTACCCAAACCGGGAGGAACCACATTCTCCTACACCTGCACACTGTGGCAAGCGACCAGAAGCGGCGAGCCGGCTGTTTTGTCCCCCGCTACTTATCACCGATCTGAGGAACTTTTCAAAAGCTTCCACAGATACTCAGGTCTGAAAAGCTGCGGTGACAAAGGGACAAGCCTTGGATGAGGGGAAAGGGGGGGGGGGGAACTCCACAGTGTTAATGCAGATACTATGGCAGCTGAGGGGAAGAGAGGAGTTGGTTAAATTTCTCTGGCCCAGAAGTCAGAGCATCCACAGCTAGTTTATATGCCACTTGTTGCATACATAAAAAAGCAGCTTACAATCCATTCCTGTAGAACCATAACACGCCAAGTAAAATCTATTCTTAAAAGCAACTTAAGATCCTGTTCCTGTGAAACACCTTCCCAAATAAAACAGCTTGGCTATGATGGTTGTTGGGGGTTTTCCGGGCTGTCTTGCCGTGGTCTTGGCATTGTAGTTCCTGACGTTTCGCCAGCAGCTGTGACGGGCATCTTCAGAGGTGTAGCACCAAAAGACAGAGATCTCTCAGTGTCACAGTGTGGAAAAGATGTTGGCAGGTGAAATCACACAGTGTGACACTGAGAGATCTCTGTCTTTTTGTGCTACACCTCTGAAGATGCCAGCCACAGCTGCTGGCGAAACGTCAGGAACTACAATGCCAAGACCACGGCAATACAGCCCGGAAAACCCACAACAACCATCGTTCTCCGGCCGTGAAAGCCTTCGACAAAGCTTGGCTATGCTTTCTGCAAAAAACTGAGCCTTGCTTAGTTTCCTCAGAAAAGCAGCAGTTGTCCAAAGCCTCAGGCAGAGAGAGGTTTTTCCCAACACATAAGATGCTCTCATTAGTGATGCCAGGGACTGAATTTGAAGCTTTCAGCCTGCAAAGCAGGGGAAGTGGCCTTGTACTGAATCAGACCGTGGTTCATCAAGGTCAGTATTTTCTAGTCAGCCTGGCAGCAGCTCTCCAAGTTCTCAAGTAGAGACCTTTCACATCACTTGCTATATTTGATCCTTTTAACCGGAAATGCTGTGGATTGAACCTGGGAACTTCTGCACGCTAAGCAGATGTTCTGCCACTGAGCCACAGCCCCTTCCGACACTCGTGTGTCCTAACTAGCAGCCTCAGCCTTGCCTCAACCCCTTTCCCACTGCAGCACATTGGACTCCGTATCCCTGTCAAACATCTTAAGAATGGCAGTCTCTTCCCCCTACAGCCTAAAAACTATATTCCCTACCCAAGTAGTAGAAGTAACGGGGTTAGAATTTCAGGGAGAGGCCCACTAATAACCGCTCGCAATGAGGGAATGCGCACAGGAGGAATCCGTGTTGCTTCTCCCTCCGTCTCACCTGTAAAAACTCTTCCTCTGAGCAGGACTGTGCATGACCTTACTGGTCTTGAGTTCCACGTAACAGCTTGGTGGATCAGGCCAGGGGCTTCGGGGGTCTGTACAATCCACCTCACCCGAAAACAGAAGCGAATGTGTCCCCAACCGGGTCCGAATAACTGTGCAGAAGCCCTCGTTGGTGTTCACCACCCCGGTAGGGTCAGGAATCCCATCAGGGGTATCTGAGACAGAAAGAGAAGTTCAGCTGACACAGCTCTCCTGGACAAGGAATACAGGTGACGGCAGGAGAGAGAGAAGAGGCACAGCAATCCCCTTAACTTCTACAAAGGGCTGTATGACTGAATGGGTTACAAGACATGCGTGCATATGTGCCATCAAGACACAACCGAATTATGGCAACCCCAGCAAGATCTTTCAAGGTAAGCAAGAAGCAAAGGTGGTTTGCCATTGCCCTCCACTGTAGGAACTTTCTTGGGGGTCACCCATCCAAGTACTGACCCTGCTTAGCTGCTGAGACTGAGCTATATACCATGCCGTCTTCCCTCCTGGTTACAAGACAGGGTTCCCAAATTCAGAGAGGGGGAAAGGAGTCCAGTATCTAAGAGTCTGGGAGCGAGTAGTTTGGTTTCTAACAAATGCTTAAATTGATCAGTTAGATTACCTTAGCCAAAGCCTTTTGTTAGCTTTGACTAAATTTACAACAGATTCGTTAAAACAGATTTGATAAACTTAAAATAGAAAGTTATTAAAAATATTTTCAACGCAAATAATTATGAAAACTGCAATGGAAAACGTGGTGTTAGAAGAGGCATGCCTCTTATTCTCACATATCAAAGGGGGATGCCTCTTCCAGGGGGGATATCTTCTATGGCACATGTGTGCATCTAAACACAAAAACACTAATTTTGCTTTTAACTATTGCTTTTATTCATCTCCAGATTTAAATTAAGGAGTTAAATGGATTGGTCGACTATTAAGTCATACTACAAAGAAGTCATGTAAATGGGTGACTGCCCTAATTCTAAGGGTGTAGAATAGAGGTTTGTGGATGAATCAAGGGGGAGGCATCCGAACCTAGGACAGCCTTGAAAAGCTGGTCTGCAAGAATTTCTAGCCCCTTTTATTTGACTAAACTGCACACTAGTCACATGAGGCACATCAACAACCTAAGCCAGCTATTTTTCCTGGTTGCTTCAAGGGGATCTTTATTTGCCACAGGTGATCAGGCAAATAAGTCGCTGTTTCCAGGTATGGGTGAGAAGCCAGGGTGATCCCGATAGGAGGTTTTAGGGGACGGGCCAGCAGAAGATTCTGAAGCAATCCTCCAGACAGAGCAAAGGGGTCTCGTAATTTGAGCAGCAGCCGGAAGCCTAAGGCCTGGGATCGTTTTCTGGGAGGCTCACCAGCACACACGTAATGCTCGAACTTGTAGCCCATGTACGTGAGCTCCTTCAGTAGTTCCGGGCGCTGCTCCCGTTGCTTCCGGGCAGATTCAGTCTCGAACTCGCTGATGTACAGGGTTCCACGGAAGAGGCTGACCGCCAGCAACCACCCATCCTGCTTTTCGTACGGGGTGGTGAGCACTTTGGTGAGATGCCCCCGCCACGTCACAAAGTCCGTGTTCAGCAGCTGTCTGCAGAGTGGGGAGAGACAGGTTGTTAAAGCAAAACAGGGCAAGGGGAAAGGGGGCCTTAACACCGGCAGTCGAATCTGGTCTGGTCTTGGCATGCACATTCTGCAGTCGTCATTCTCCGACGCTGGCAGATCAAGGATCTGAGTTAGCAGGACTCACAGCACCAAAGAGGGCGGAAACATGCACAGAGAGGTGACAGAAAGAGAGCCACAGCCCTGCCGCTGACTGGGAAGCCTCCCTGAAACAAACTGGCCCAGGATATCCACAAAGTCCAGCCATGACCAATTTTTATTTGGCAGAAATCAAACTAACCAGGATTTTTCTCGGGGATGTGCATGCTAGTTTTTGTTCACAATCCTTGTATATTGCAAACAGGTGACTAATTCTGTATCTCATTTAGAGGCTTCATTTCACTGCTGTCTCTGGTGATTTTCACTGGTTCAGGGTTTCAGGTCTTAGGGGACAAGCTCCTTCTTTTTGCGTTTTTTTCCTCTCTCTCTCTTCAACTCCTTCTTGCTTTTCTCACCCTTTTTCCTCTGCTGCCTGCAGCTGCTTCTGATTTTGAGCGATCCATTGCAGCAAATGCTCCAGTCCTTCACGGATGCTCTCATCTCGCTGCACGTAGCGGTCACGGTAGCCGTCGCGCAAGTCGAAGCCAGGAGAGGGGCCTTCGGTTGGGGGTGGAGCATAGTAGCGCAGCTGGCGAGCGTCCCCATGGTAACAGCGCTGGGAGTCCAATGAAAAGCGGCCCACTTCAGCCGGCCTCCGGTAAAAAGGGAAAGGAGCATCGTATCGAGACGGGGTGATGGGCAGAGTAAGGGGGGTCTTAGCATTGCTCCTCTGGCTCTTGACAGCGCTCTCTTCACGGGCGTCCTCATCATCTCCTCGGTCTCGCTTCCTGGGGCAGACGCTGGGCTTCATTGGTGACTACGATCAACAAGGAAAAGGGATTGTGAATCTGGGACCTCCGAAAATACATCTTCTATCAGAAAATGTTTTGCCACATAAGATACACCGTGCCTATTTCCCTTGGCTCATTCACTCAGAACAAGAGAGAAAATTTAACACCACTTCAAGACTTGTTACAGCTGCTATACAGGGAAGGGGCTGCAGCTCAGGGTCCAGGTACCTGCTTTAAGATCAGGAATTCTTGGTTCAGTTCCAGGCACTGCCAATTAAATGAACTCAAGGAGCAAGACTTGGGAAAGGCCCGTCTCTACTTGAGTCATCTTGGAGAACTACTGCCAATCAAAGCAGACAATACTGAGCTCGATGGACCAAGGGTCCAACTTGGTAGAAGGCAGCTTTATGTGCTAGTGTGACTGGCAGGGGGCTGGCTTGGAGAGTAACCCGGAAGTGTAAGCAAGCACAAAACACAGCTGCCTGTTCACTTCCTGGGACAGGCCCATGCAACCTTACAACAGTGACAAGGGAAGAGTCAGCAGTGATTACCAATCTGCTTCTAGCTTCAGTTCAAGGTGCTATTTATTTTAAACCCTTCACCCCTTGGAACCCACGTATCAGCAGGACAGCCTCTCCAAAAATAAACCCATTGCGCATACTCAGGTCACCATATTCACTTCCTTGACTGTCTTCTTCATCACAGACAGTGTGGTTGGCCCCCACTACAAGCCAGCTTTGTGCTCTGATAATCTGGAACAGACTTCCTAATGCTATCAGAATTGTCCTAGCATTCTGAAATGCTTGTTGAAGCTGGTTATTCAGTAATCTCTCTGTCAATAGAGCCGCTGGACTGATATTACTAAATCCGTAACACCAGTTGAGGGATGGATTACAAACTGTAATATTAACAGACCGTTGACGTGTAATTTATTTCATTTATACCCTACCTTTCTCCCCAATGGGAACCCAAAGCAGCTTACATTGTTCTCTCCTCCATTTTATCCTCATACCGACCCTGCAAAGTAGGTGAGGCTGAAAGTGTGGGACTGGCCCAAGGTCACCCAGCAAGCTTCCAGAGCAGAGTGGGGATTCGAACCTGGGTCTTCCAGGTTCTAGTCCAATACTCTAACCACTACACACAAACAAACACCAATATACAAAATCACATTAACAATATTGGTCTACCTTATAGGGCTGCTGTAAAGAATAGAGAGCTAATAGATCAGCTACTTTCAGTGCTCAGAACGTTTATACAAACACTAAGAAGAGTTAATATCCAGTGCACCCACAAATTCTTTATACATGGGGTATACTGGAGAAAATAAGGAAGCACATCAATACAGAAGGAGGGAAAGAGAAAAACCTGAAAAGGTGCCTCTAAATAAATATTCTAGCATACCAGTTCCCAGAACATTTCAAGATCACTTTCATCATCTGGAATTATTATTTGTTGCAGGTGATACAAGCAAACTTGCAAACTCTGAATTAGGTTCAAACACCAAAGGAGGCTTTCCTCCTCTTTTTAACCGCCTGGTCTAGTCCCAGATACATTTAAAGGAAGAATAACCGTAACAGCAAGACCTACTGCAATCCCATACAGAGTTGTTGTTGTTGTTTTAAAGGAAACAAATACAGATCTACATGAAAGGGTGGGAAAGATGTACAACTGGCAGAGACCAAATTTGGGGATACAACAAAATCTAGACCAAATGATACATCTCTGTCCCATCCCACTGCCATCGCCACCCTCCCATTTGGTCCAGTGCGACGGTGCAAAAAGAGCTTTACCTAAGCAGGCACATTGGGCCTGACAGTGCCTGGATGGGGGACCCCCCCTCCGAGACCCCTACCTACGTAAACAGTCTTGAGCCGAGCTCTATGGGAGACAGGGTTGCAACGAAGTGCGATACTATTAACGACCCTTCCGCTCACCAGTACGGACGCTCTGCAGAACCTTCTGCAGGTGATGCTCAAACCCAGTGCAGAACTGACACCCCCTTCCCTCCTCCTTAGGGACCCAGGCGTCCGGGCTCCCTTTTGAAGACCCGGGGGGGGGGGGCGCTACAGCATCACTCTCCCCTCCAAACGCCCGCAGCCAATCAGAGGGAAGCGAATCCCTCAACAGCCTCCTCATGGGAACGCTGAACTCACCTGCGGTGACGTCATCGCCGGGCGCTGCTGTTTCGCGCTCCGAACCCTCCGCAGGACCGAGCGCCTCACAGGCGCTGCGAAGTTGGCGGGTTCAGCTCAAGTCTCCTTTGTGCTATCATCAAACCGCGACCGAAGCTAGGCTGCGCCCGTTTCGTTTCTTAGGCTGGGTCGGCATGACGTCGTCGCAAGGCGCAGGGGGAGAAGGGGACCCCGCCTCCTTCCCCGTTATGTTGTTCTCACCCATAGAGGTCGCGTAAGGCAAAGGACAACCAGTAGGTGGCGCTCGCAGCCTGTTTCTTACTCTGCCGGTCTCATCTGTCCAGAACAGCAACAAACAACAAACGCGCTGTTGTTGTTGTTATTACTACAACTACTCCCACTCACCCCACTATCCAGAAGCACACTGAATATAATAAAACACAGTGGTTTTAAGGCACCTTAAAAATTCATCGACCGTGTAGCTTTTTCTGTCATGTTTACCGACTGACTACAGGCACAGAGTATTTCCGTGCTTATATATTACATTGGTCTTCTCAGACAAGCTGGCCATTTATTTATTTATTGTGCACCTTTCTCACTGCGACTCAAATCAAATTATAAGTCAATTGGGATATTCAATAAATGATAGAATAGGAAAGGAGAGCAGAAATTTGGAAACGAACAGAAATCTGATACATGGGGGGAGGGAGTTGCTGAAACAAAACATAAGCAGATCGATACGACATATTAAACAATGCAGAGCTACCCAGAAGGAGTATACTTGCGTGTGTGTTTTATAGAAAGAGATAAATTGGGACGGGGTTTCTGTTCCATAGCCAGCTCTGGGCTGGGAAATTCCTGAAGATGTGGAGGGAGAGTCCAGGGGAGGGCAGGGTTTGTGGAGATGGGGGGGCCTCAAACAGCATATAATGCCACAGGATATCCCTATGGCAACCTAGGGTGAAAATGGAGTGCTTGTCTCATACAATTCAAAGATAAGCGGTGTATCAGAATGATTCCTGGGTTTGGTTGCTCAGCAAATATTAGTTGAGCGCAACACAAAATACCTGTTAAGATCTTAGTTTGAAGACTGGCCTGTCCTGCTGTCAACCTTACTGAGCTTCCTTTCCTCCCCTAACACCTCCCTCCCTGGGCTCCACCGCCAAATCTCCAGGAATGTCTCAGCCCAGAGTTGGCAACTCCACCACTTGTGCACTCGATCCTTGCCCATCCTGGCTGTTAACCTCAAGTAAGGACCACATAAGTGAACCACTAAGGTCTTTTGTAAATCAATCACTAACTCAGGGCAGCTTTCCCTGACAGCTCAAACAGGCAGTTATCTGTCCGCTACTTAAACCATCCCTAGACAAAAATGATGTGGCCAATTATCACCCAGTCTCTAATCTGCCCTTTCTGGGCAAAGTGAGTGAGAGAGCGGTAGCCGACCAACTCCAGACCTTCTTGGATAACGCTAATGCTCTGGACCCTTTCCAATCAGGCTTCAGCCCAGGCCATGGGACAGAGACACCACTAGTATCATTAGTGGATGATCTCTGTCTGAATATGGACAAGAGCCATGCCTCCTTACTGCTTCTATTGGATCTGTCTGCAGCCTTTGATACAGGAGACCATGCCATCCTGTTGAGGCATTTAGAAACAGAAGAGGGCATCAAAGGATGTGCCCTGGACTGGTTTAAATCGTTTCTCATGGAACAGACTCAAAGGCTTGCTGTCAGAGATTAGCTGTCTCCAGAATGGGAACTATCTTGTGGGGTTCCGCAGGGCGCAATCTTATCTCCCACGTTATTCAACCTCTACGTAAAGCCTTTAGGAGAACTCATTTGCAGGTATGGAGTTGGATGTCATCAATATGCAGATGACACCCAACTCTATATCGCTATCCAGGTCCCCACAGAACGCAGTGGAAATCTTAGATCGCTGCCTGACAGCCGTGGTGAAATGGTTGAAAAACAACAAATTGAAATTGAACCCAGACAAGACTGAAGCGATGTTTGTTGGGAAGGCAGAGATGGAGTTTGTCTGACCCTTGCAGACGCAGTTAAAAGCCTAGGGGTTATACTGGATCCAGTGTTATTGCTAGAAAAACAAGTTAAGGCAGCGGCAAAAAATGCTTTCTACAACCTCACTCTAGCCTGGAAGATGGCTTCTTATCTTGACATGGCTGAACTGGCCACTTGGATCCATGCTATGGTAACATGAAGGCTTGACTATTGTAATGCTCTATACATTGGCCTCCCATCCAAGTTAACTGGGAGGCTCCAATTAGTGCAAAATGCTGCAGCTTGATTGTTATCAGGAGCGAGCAGGAGCATGAACATCACTCCCATCCTACAGTCACTCCACTGGCTACCCATCGTTTACCGTGCTCAGTTCAAAGTATTAGTTATTACATACAAAGTTCTTCTTCACAGCTTTAGTCCAGCATACCTACAGGACTGCCTCCCTCCCTATGTTCCTCCATGGCAGCTTCGCTCATCTGAACAGGGTCTCCTGCAGGTGCCAGGCTGCACACGGGGTGAAGTCAGCAGCAGCCTGTACACGGGCTTTCTCTGTGGTGGCCCCTGTCCTGTGGAATGACCTGCCTGAGGAAGTCAGAAGAGCCCCCACTCTCCTGGCTTTCCGTAAACGATGCAAAACCAAACTATTCAAAAAGTCTTTTTACTCAAATGGGAGGGCTGCATTGTAGAGATGGAGTCTCAGGTGCTTCACTAACCAGTTGGGGATCATAGACTTCATCACCATTTTTGCCTCATATCTTATCTGCTGCTTTAAATATGTACTCCTATGTACAACCATTGCTCCATGCTGCCTAACGTTAGAATTGATTATGTTTTGCTTCAGTATCTCTACCATGTCTTGGATCCTTGCTAATGCTGTCTTTAAACTTGTATATGTTTACTTTATGGTATTGTACTGAAATGTACTTACTTGATACTGATTGTATTAACTTCATACTGTGTAATACGCCTTGAACCTCAGTGAGAAAGGTGGACTATAAAAGACGTAAATAAATAAAAATAAATTTAAAAAATTTTGTGCATCAATGAGGTGAGCTGTAAGCCACCAACGCTTCTCCCATAACAAAGCATTACAAGAAGATTATGTTTTCGTTTTTCCACAACAAACGCTCTGCTGTTCCTCGTCCAAAATTGCCACCAGGTCGGCTTCATTCCCCTTCAGCCTTTTCCTAAATAAATGGGGCGGCTCTAGCTGGAGGGAGAAGTCATTGGAAGACTGAACGGTCCATCAGACGTTTCCCCGGGATACAGATGAGGTCAGCAGGAGAAAAGATTAACAGAGAGAGGGAAGAGGCGGGTAACGTTATATTTTGCCGACGTAGTTAAAAAAAAATGACGGGCTCTTTCGTAACCGAGGGGTGGCAGATAGCTGATGTCATCTCCCGGCGACAAAAGAAATGGTAGTTCCGTGAGGAGGAAGATAAGGAAAGAATCCAACAGAAGAACGCAACCTGTGAGTGGGTGGTGTGGATTTTTTCTATGGGATTGAAATGTGGGTTTGAGTAGAAAAGTTCTGAGGGGTGGGAGAGTGGCACATGAGGAGGAAGTTGGTTGCCAGAGCAAGCCCAGAAGCGTTTGGGGAGGAAGGGAAGCAGCAACGTTTGGTCGTTCTTGCGCCTGCCTTGGTCGTGTGTGTGTGTTTGGGAGAGGGCTCTTACTGTTGGACTGAAGAGAGCTGGATTCAGGTACCAACTTGGCCATGAAGCGCTCTATGGGTCTTTGGGTCAATCATTTTCTCTCAGCCTGACGCACCTGACAAGATTCTTGGGAAGGTAAAAGTGGAGAGCCATAGATGCTACTTTGATTTCCTTGGGGGAAACATACTAGATTGTTTTTAAAACATCATGTAGGTGAGGGGAACTGAATCCAGCCTCCCCACTTCCCAAATGCTGTGCTGTCAGGTACTCTTCTCCCCAGACTAGTTTTGACACTGGGAGTAAGCTTGACTGGTGGGAAAAGTGCTTTGGGTGTGGGGAAAGGAAGTAGAGGCATTCTATTCCACATATTTATGCGTCTCTTCAAGTGTAAGAATGAAGAGTATGTGTGCAGTGCTTCTTTCTATATAGATAAAGACATAGTTGACCTTATGTTAAAATTAGCCCAAACTGGCACGTTGAAAGATGAAATCCATTTAATATCACGTAAGCTTTTGCCAGTCAGAGCCTGCTTAGTCAGATGCAGGAAATAATTTAAATGGGTGGGTAGCCATGTCCTGTAGAAAGCAAGCAGGGTGGAATTAACAGCCAGAAAATTCAGACAATGGAACTGGAGGTGGTGCTGCACTCTACAGAGTACAAACAAGCGTAATATCTCATTGAATGAAAAGAGCAGGTCATCAGTAAGGGTGCGTTCCACTTTTGACTCTCTTTACTGGCCTAGATCCTCTGTGTTTGCCTCTCTGTGAGTTCTATATCCAAGCAAAGAGAGTTAACGTGGTTAATGATCCAAAAAGCAAAAAAATCCCACATAAACTTACTAACAAACCAGCTATAATACATGCTTATAAAGTATTTTAATCACAATTCATGAATCCTTTAACCTCACAGTTGAACCTTCAGAAGTATAATGTAAGAACCTTTTAGTACTCTAACTCACAACAGGAGTTACAATTCATACAAGTGCTACAATACAACAGACCCCACAACGTTCAATAAATATTATACAAAAAGTGCTGGTGCTTGAAGTGCTATTATGAAAATATATTGTTGCACATACATCCTAAAGTGCAAATGTATAATTAGCGCCATGAAAACACAACTCCTTTAAATGCAATATTCCAGGGTCATAAGCATAAGTCATAAGTGAGAGAGAAGAGTCCAAGTAGTATTTACTCCAATGGAGACAACTCCCAGTGGCTGTGAAGAGTTCCAAAATGATAAAGGTAATCCTCTCTTCCTCTGACAGGTTTTCTAGATCATGGTAAATCCCGTTTCAAAATTCCATCTTTCTCAAAGAGTACACAGTATAAATTTCCATTCAAGACAAAATTTCTCATAAACCAATTGGTATCTTCATTCAGTAACATCCACTGTCAGAACAAAGATTCTTACTTTATACTTCTGAAGGTTCCACTCTGCAATTAAAGGATTCATGAACTATGATTAAAATACTTTATACATGTGTATTATAGCTGGGCTTTTTTTGCTCTCTGTGAGTTCTGGCATACAGAAATTAGACAGCTAATGCTTTTTTTGGCATAACTGTGCAATGATTGGGGAAACCCTTGTCTACTGCTCGCTTTTTAGGGTAGTGTTAAAGGTACAGAGCCAGTTCAGAAAGAAAGTTTGGCAATCCTAAGCAAATGTGCATAAGAAGTGGGCAGTGAGTGTCATATGGTATGTAGTTTTAAGGATAGTTTTGGGGGTTCTGAATGTAAGAGAACTGAAAAGTGTTGGCTAGAGAACAATGGGATGGACGTTAATAATAATGGACAGGAATATAGTTCAGGACACATATATATGATCTGTGCAGAAGATCTTCCTAAAGTAGAGTTGCCTCCTGGCTACCCTATCCAAAGGTCAATGCCTGACATTCCAATTTTAAAATATTATTGGGCTTGGGGAAAACTTCGAGACCCCACAGAAATGTTGCCAGACAGGGTCAAAATCATGGGACTAGATATGTTGTTGGTTTGGCACCTTTGTGTTGGGAAGGCACCTTTGTGGTCAAGGGGTTGATGGATCTTGGGAATAAGGATGAGTGAAGAGTTGAATTGACCTGGGGGTTTGAGACTGAATTTTCAGTTGAGATAATAAACTCAGTTGAGATGATAAATCTACAACTGAGCTACAAATATATGTTCCCTGTACACAGAGAACAAGTATGGCAGGGATATGACTAGGCTGGAAACCTTTCTACCATTTTCTGGCTTCCCACATGGAGGGTTCTGCAGAAGAACATTCCATCTCTTTGGAATAAGGGGTACCAGGGGTACCTGGTACAGGTTTGCTGTCTCTTTAAGGACTAAGCTCAAGGTTGTTTTGAAGAAGGGACAAATGGACTTGGAGTACAAGTGTTTGGACAGGGCAGGAGATGGTGGATCCAGCATCCACAGTTTGCAGAATGGAAAGCCCAGGAGTCTTAAGGAGGAGAAACTGAGGAGAATTGGCAAACAGGAAGCAGGGTGCGAGGAGGTGTGGAAATACATGAGATAGGCATTTGAAGAAAGCACAGGCTAAGCACTCACTCATTCTTTACAGCCCTGTTCTCCATCCCCATGAAGAGGAAACATCAGCTCATCTCGGATACTTTCAAGGCCAAGAAGCAACGGTTGGCTGAAGGTCCAAAGACAGTGGAAAAGGGTGAGAATGGAGGACATCTGAGGTATCTCAAGAAAGTAGTGCTGAGTGAGAACTCTTGAGAGTGTTTTTAGAGTGTAGGATGCCTGGTGTTGGTTAGAACACCTCGGTTCTGATGCCCTCTGTTTCTTTTCCTAGAGGGCCCTGAAGCAATTGAATCTGCGCTCCAGTACCTGGCATCTCTGTTCCCTCGAAAATTATTTGAGGATTCGCTGCCACCCTTGATCCTGAGACACCAGATCTATAGCCTCGTCAAAGATCGCACAACTGTAGACAGATGTCTGGTAGGAAACTCCTACCCCAGTTCTGATACCCCACTATGCTATCTAGGCCTGTGATCTTACCCAGTAGGAACAGTATGCCTGTAGGAGGAATGAATTGCAAAATAGGTGGCTGTACCTGTAATAAACTGGGAGGAAAAAAGGGGGGCAAAACCCTACAGGATACAAAAAATGATTCTTTATATAATATTTTCAAAATTCCAAAAGTGCAATGTGCTCATAACACTTCATACAGTGTCTTCAAAGTTTCAAAAATGCAACGTGCTCATAACACTCCATACATGATTCAATACATATTACATAAACAATCTTACAGGGTAGGATGAATTAAAGATGATACCATTTAGATAACCAGTTCATGAAATATTTTCCGGGAGAGAATAGCCTACATAGGCTTGAGTCTTTGTTTGAAGTCAGTTTATCCTTCTATGTTGTCATAACTTAAAGTAGAAATATCTTAGTTGTTGTTTCATTCCAGCATGGTGCAGATGTAATTGCCAGTGAGGAAACAATCGCTGGGGGGTGCTTCCTCCTGGGATAGCACACCCTAGAATGCTCTCCCCTGGAACGCTCTCCATCTCTCAATCTGAGAGCCGGCCTCAGAGTCAAAAAGAGTCCAGTAGCACCTTTAAGACTAACCAATTTTATTTTATTGTAGCATAAGCTTTCGAGAATCAAGTTCTCTTCATCAGATGCCTGATCCGAACTGGTCAAATACAGAAGATTGAGAGATTGAGAGCGTTCTAGGGGAGAGCGTTCTAGGGTGTGCTATCCCAGGAGGAAGCACCCCCCAGCGATTGTTTCCTCACTGGCAATTACATCTGCACCATGCTGGAATGAAACAACAACTAAGATATTTCTACTTTAAGTTATGACAACATAGAAGGATAAACTGACTTCAAACAAAGACTCAAGCCTATGTAGGCTATTCTCTCCCGGAAAATATTTCATGAACTGGTTATCTAAATGGTATCATCTTTAATTCATCCTACCCTGTAAGATTGTTTATGTAATATGTATTGAATCATGTATGGAGTGTTATGAGCACGTTGCATTTTTGAAACTTTGAAGACACTGTATGAAGTGTTATGAGCACATTGCACTGCAGGAGGAATGAAGCTTGAGAAATAGGAAGCTGATCCGCGCTTGTACAGCAGCATATGGAAGCAGCTCGGGTTTATGATTGCAAAGTTGGATTGCACAACAATATGTGGGGACTGTAAACATTCATAGGGTTGGAGCCTGTCAGCTGTTCTGTCCTTGCCTGATTTTCCGCTTCTCTGCAGCTTATGTCCTGTGTGTGCTTTTTGTCCATGTGGGTCCCTCGAATTCAGGTGTGGCTTTTTTGTTGATCTGATGGTATCGCTCCTTCTTTTGCCAGGAGAAAAACTGATAACACCCAACCCATAAAGACTATTCTCCTTCCACCCACAATTACTTTTGTCATTCCACAGAAATGAATGTTGGGGGCGGGGAGCAATTGGGCTTTGGAGAGCACCTAGTTCCCTCTTCCCACAGATTTTTGTCAGGATCATTTTGGTATACATCTTGGAGCACAATTCCACATGCACCCCATCTTCTTAAGATATCTTCAGGAATAAAGAGGCACATCGCCTGGAATCTTAAAAGAAATGTGCAGCCTTTATCTGTTCTAAGGAGGGAGAGGGTTGTTCCAATCCCCCCCCCCCAGAGTAGTGGCCTCTGGCATGGGTTATACCCTTCTCTTTATCCTCCTCCTAGGTTGAAGTTTTCCACCATCAGATTGCATATGGACTTTGATTTTGGAAACAGATCAGTAAAATAAACTCTCTCCACAGAGCCAGCTGAAAGATGAAGGACGGATTCGAATGTTCCAGCAGGGCTTTGATGCGGACACTCTTGTCGTGGCATTTACGGACAGTTATAAGTCTAAGGTGTGTGATATAAGTCTAAGGTATAAGTCTAAGGTCACCATACAGATGGTGCATTGAGTTGAAATACAGAAGCACTGGTAAAGTACCAATGGCTCTTTCTTCTTCCTTGCCTCTCACAGGTGCTAGAGTTTGTGTCTGGGAAAGAGTTTGCCAGGACAGTGAATAAGTTCTTGGATTCTGTCCTTGCCTCCTGCATGGATATCAGTTTTGACAAGAAAAAGATGCTGAGAGAATTTGGCTTCAGTGACACAGAGATAACGTGAGCAAATGTGACCTTGCGAATAGCTCTTTTGAGAGAGAGGTGTCTTGGGGTCCCTGTATGAACAGCTCTTTTAGGCTGTTAAATTTCAGCAGTGGACTGTTAACATGAATCTTGGTCGGGGAATGGCATGAGGTGTAATCGAAACAATCTACATAATTTTTAAATGATTAATTTGTGCTAAAGGAAAAAAAGTCCTTAATGAGGTATGCCTGCATCACTACAGGCATTGTTTTAAGAGGCACCCCCCCCCCGGTGTGAATAAAGGAAGGGGGAAATGCCTCTTCTAAGATGGTGTCCATTGCCCATAGCTTCTATAAGTACTTACATTAAACAGGCTTTGCAAATTCTTAAAAACTCCAGTACTTGAGTGCCTGGGGGCACTAGTTTGTATAACTCTGCTTGGTCCCAAAGACAGGGAGGGGGATGACTTCTGCTGATTGTCTTCTCCCACTGCAGACCCTCAATTTACCCCTTTGCTACTGCTGAGGATCTACTGATTTCCCCCCTCCCCCAGAACAAATCTGCAGGTGGCTTAGTGGGCTGCAGCAAGAGGGGGAAGATGGGAATTCCATTCCATGAACAGATCTCACTCAATACAAACCTCTGTTTTAATCTGTCAAAGAATTTTTAATTGACCGTTAAACAAATGTTGATGCTGTATTCTCAGCACTAAATCAGCAGCACAGTTCAGGACCCACCAATAATGTATTGTCCTATAGCCTGCTAAATGCTTGACAGCCCTTTGTGTTTGCAAATCCCAGATGCTTTTATTTAACCCTGGCGAGCCACAATAATCTGGCTGGGGGGCTGCATTCATCTTGATGGGTCATCTGTCTTGCTCAGTGTGAAGATCTTGTTAGCCTCTGACAAGATCATAGGGGTTTTTTTTAAATCCCAGAGCCTCAAAACATGCTTGTCTTCCAGAAATCACTGCATTTTGTTGCCCAAAGGAGCAGGTCCTAATGAAGGAACTATTCTTTCCCCATGTTGCATTCAGGCAGCTGGTAAATGCTGGAGTCCTGACCGTCCGTGATGCTGGTAGCTGGTGGCTGGCTGTGCCTGGAGCAGGTCGCTTTGTCAAATACTTCATCAAAGGTTCGTTTCACCTCCTGGAATCTCCAGGAATAGGTTTATAGGTATGGGAAGAACTGCAACACCATCTGACTTGGGGCAAGAAAAAGATTTCATATTCAGCTGGGTACCAGTCTAGGCCGTTTTGGGGTTTGTTTGGTTTTTTTACACCAACCTCCATAGGATGCCCCCCCCCTCCCAAGGGAATGTAGACCAAATTCCTTGCTGAAAGGCAGGACAACTTATCCACCAACTGCACACAGATCAATCTATACAATCAGGGATCCACTATATCAGAGGACAGGCCATGGTGCTGTAATAGAGCATCTGTTTTGCATGCTGAAGGTCGCAGGTTCAATCCCCAGTATCCTTACTGAAAAGAATAAGGTAGCGAGTGATGTGAAAGATCTCTGTGTGAGATCCTGGAGATTTGCTCCCTGTCAGAACAGAGAATGCTGAGCTTGATAGACTAGCAGTTGGACTCAGTATAAGGCAGCTTCAGTTGTCTGAAGGGAGACAAGTATTTGGAAGTACCATCACTACCCAAAATCTCCTCCTCTGAGCTTTCCAGAGCTCTCCCATTTCTGATTCTGTTTTAGACATTCCAAGTTGCTGTCATCCCTCACAAAGTGGGTTTTTTTAGGGGGCTCCCCCCACCGTTGGTCAGTTTTCATGGTCGTATTTTAAGTGGAGTTGTGCTCAAGACTGGAACACCCCAGGACAGAGCAACCCACTGACCTGTTGCTCTCTCTTCCCAGGAAGGAAAGCTGTTCTGGGCATGATCCAGAAGGCCAAATACAAGGAAGTTTTGCTGTCAGATTTGCAGACCCGCCGAGCACCACACGCTGTCAAACTGGGGCTTCCCTACCACATACATGACATCATTGGAGCGCAGATGGTTGACTGGTACTTTGCCTCTTGCTTCTCTCATGTCTCCCTCTGCCCCCAGGCAAACAATGGACCTTACTTCTTAACTCTCTTGGATCATAGCCCTCTCCTAGAACCATACTTTGGAATTACTTCTGAGTAAATGTGCTTAGGATTGTGCCACATTTCTCCCTTCCCAAGGATTTTAATTGCCTCTGCCTCAGAACTGAGAGATGTGTGTAACTTACTGCCTAAGAGTCTAGTGGTGAGCTGGAGAGTTCACATCTTGCCTCTGCTATGAAGTTGGCTGATGGCCTTCGATAAGAGTGTCTTTCTTAGCCTGAGTCTTTCCATCGGTAATATGAGGATAATAATATTGTCCTGCTCCATTAAAGTTGGTTTTAAGGATTAAAGCTTAGCATTGCTGGCTCCAGTGATGACCTTCCCTTGTAGATTTTTCCCAGCATTGGCTACTCAAATTTGCAAATTCCAAGTACAGAAGAAATGCATGACTGCCTTTCCAGAGTTCCAGGGAGCCTCAGCTGTGATTCTCTCTTGCTTTTAATTGACAGCCTCTCTCTTACTTTTTGTAGCATACCAACAACCTCTGGTACCCTTCTTCGACTGGCTGAAGATTAACTGTGTGTTGCTTTACTATCAAGAGGAGAGTTGTGCCTAAAATGAACTGTGACCCCACTTGGAGCTCTTGAACTTTACCTTATGATTGCGTGGAAACCAGCATCAATGAGAGCACCGAAATCCTTTTTATATATGGACGAATCTACATTTAGCACTTAACGCATAATAGAACAGGCAGGGCCTGCCATTGCTAGGAAATGACTGTGACGAAATGTTGTTATGAGATTTGGGAGTTTGTTTTTTGGCATACCTCGTGGGATAGGACCCCATGTGAAGTTTACTTATCTGGGGTAAAGATTACCCCAGGCCAAATATGCCCTCCCTGGGCATCTAATTCTTGTTAATGCCTTATGCAGCCTTTTCTGGAGAGGCAGCAAAAATAATCCCCTCTTAATTTATTTCTTGTCCTCTGTCATCTAAACTGTCTCAAAGCTTAATTAAAAAGCCATGCCTGTCGCTTTCTTGTGGCTCATTGGCTCCCTGTGGTGTTTTCAAGGTGTGTAGTTGTGTTCTGTCTTGGGTTTTTTTTTTCCTGTACCAACAGTAAGTATGTGCTGACATGAGCAGAAGCAAATGATGTGAAGCATTATTAAAGGAGGGTGTGCTTTTGAAGACAGGCATGCCTAAGGCTGGATCCTCCCCCACCCCACCCCCCCACAGACACGTTCGTTGAAGTATCCCAGATTACTTCTCAACTCAGCTTTGTACAATCCAGGCAGTCCTGCTATCTCTGTGGTGGCAGAGGTATTCTGCAAGGAGAAAGGGCAAACCTTACTCCCATAGCTTCTGGAACATCAACAGTACAAGAATTAGACTCCTTTTATGGAAGTGCCTGTATCGTCCTGATTCTTAAATCTTCTCAATGTGAGCAGCACAGGAGCTGGAAGTGTGTCGTAAAATTCCACAAATATGGCTGGAATGGGCCGCGATACTTAAAATGCCAATGATTTCACTGAGTAGGCATCAGATTGTGGTGGTGGAGAGTGCTCTCAAGTCATAGCTTGATCCTTGGTGGAGTTTTTATGGCAAGAGACTAACAGAGGTGGTTTGCCTTTGCCTGCCTCTGCAATCCTGATCTTAGTTGGAGGGTCCCCTTCCAATTACTAACCAAGGCTGACACTGCTTAGCTTCTGATATCCGACAAGATCAGGCTTGCCTAGGCTATACAGGGCAGGGCAGGCATCAACTTATCACTGTATAAAATAGTAAAACAGCCACATCTGTTGTGATAGCAGCACATCTGGGACCCTTACAAACAAAGTCCTTATACATTTGGACTTCCTGCAGAAGCGTATGATATTGTAAATTAATCAAAGGGGGCAGGAGGAATTCCAAAGGCCTGATGAGGAGGACTTGGATGTGCTCCAGGAGGTACAGAAAGCCGAAAGTAGATGAGAATCAAATGAAAAGAAAAAAGAAGAGGGGAAGTTGGCCTCTAAAAATCCCTAAAAGCTTAGAGAATCCTAGAGACGGAGATGAGGTGGGAGATATCTAAATTGTTCTTGCTTTCCACAAGTCTTTGTGGGCTCCCATCTTGTAAAATGGCCTTCCCATGTTAATGGATGGGTGTTGTGTGTACGATCTAAAATGCCATGTCTTTGCTCTCCCATATCGTTTTGGGGAGGGGCTGTAGCTCTGTAGAAGAACATCTGTCAGGCAAAACGTCCCAGTTTCAATCCTTGCCTCCACCAGTTAAGGGCTCTTAAGCAGCTGCTGTTGGGAAAGACACTTCTGTGTCTTGGAGAGCCATTTGTAATCTCAGCAGATTGGGGTGAGCTAGGTAGATAGAAGGCTTTGCAGGTTTATAATGTGGGAGGCATTGTGGAAATCAAGCTGGCCGCATGTCTGCATAGCCCAGACCTGCTATTTTTTGATCATGCTGGAACAAGTTGATAAATAATCCGTTCTTTTTTCTTGATGTTTCAAAATAACTAAAGCAATGCTGCCTATTAAATGCTTTTGAACTCTAGTGGGCAAGATTGTGCTAGAGTATGACTGGGGGGGCGGGGACTGACTGTGCACATACAAATCTATTTGAGGTTTTTATGCTTTCAAGGAGCTCAAGTTTGGTGTGTGTGTCTTCTCCCCCCACCCCCTGCCACCTATGAGGTGGGTTGATTTTAGAGAGGCCAGTGTATTTATCTACAGTGAACTTCGTGACCAAGGAGGGATTTCGTCCTGGGACTTGATCAAAGTTCAACACTGTTATCCTCTGTCTCTACACATGAATAGATTGTGACCCAGTCTGCTTCTTGACAAAGAGTATAGGCTTGTTTGCTTGGAAGTAAATTCTGCTGTGACCTGATTAATCAGTGATATTTATTGATAAATTAGGATACAGCGCAACAAGTAGTTTGCTATGTATGCTGACTCAAACCACAATAAATCCCCTTAGTCTGTAATGAGTGTCTAGATGATAACTGGTATAATTTTCCTTCAAGGTAACATCTGAAAGGATTTCAGTTAAAAGCAAAGTTGGAGTGATATCTGTCAATAACGCTTCAGTTATGAAGAATAGCTTGCCTTGGGGCAGGGAACTAGATGTTCTATGTTCTGGTCTAGATGGTTTTAGCTACTGATACAGAAGTGCTTTCTTCCTGTAGTAAAGGGGTAAGGTCCACATGTTGAAATTGGCAGATGTCGAAAATGGAGGGCAGAAACCTAGGTTCCTGTTTCTTGAAAACAGACCATGTGGGAAGAAGATTGCCTGATGTATCCTCTTAAAAAGGAGAGGCACATGTGCCAAATAATTTGGGGTCTTGGATCTTACAGCTTGAGCGTATTCATGTTTGGAAGTAACATTAGATTCAACAGCTCTGACAGATGTGTGCAAGCATAGAACTGTAGTCTTAATAGTAATCTATATTAGTTCAGAGCAGGGCTGTATTAACCCATCGCCAGGCCCCTAGACTTTCAGGTATTTTGGGCCCCCTCCAGCACTTCAATCCTTCACTACAGCTGACAGCCTAGTCCTGATACGGTAGGTTCTAGACCGCAGTACATAGGTTCATTTTGAGGGTCTCCTGAAGAATTCTATTCACATTTTAAAAAATATTTTTACTGCGCAAGTAGAACTTTAGGAAAGCACATTTTGGGGGTATAATTGTTCAATACTGTAATATTTTGAAGTGAATAAAAATATTAAAATATATAATTTATGGATAATTGTTTTAATATAAGACAATTTGTTTCACTTCAATCAAGCAGTTAATTATCTTATTAATAGAGGTTATATTAGAGAATCAATTTATTGTAATTTATGTGGGAATGTACCTCAGCAAAAAAAATTGACGGGCCCTTAGTCCCTGCAGGGCCTCTAGACTTCTTCCTAGTCAGCCTTATGAATAATACAGCCCTGATTCAGAGCACAAAAACCTTGCTGAATATTGTCTAGCCCCTGTAGAAGCCAGCTCGGAAGTTTCAATCCTCCTCAGCTTGTGCCGTGATGCAGGCACCCGGTATTCAGAAGTACACTGCCCCTACGCCTGGAGGTTCCATTTAGCTGTTAATGCATCTGCCGTCCTTTAATTCGGCTCCCGTTTCTTTTTCTCCAAAGTGATCTCACAAGAACATGGCCTTTGGGGTCCCGTTTCTGCTTAGGATTTCCCATAAGCTTGCTGCTTGCCTTTCCCTGTCTTGCCCCTTTAAGCGGCAGCCCAGTGGGAGGAGCGAATAGAACGCTTCGGGTTTTATGTCCTCGCTTTTGTCATATGATCCTTCAAACCGGAGCTCGTCCCTCAGCCAATCGGGGGCTTTCTTTTGAGGCCGATTGACTCGGGAGTTCCCAAAGGGTCTTTATATTTTAAAGGAGCCTCATGCTTGGGGAAGGGAAGCGGCCCCGGTCGATGCGGGAATCGGGATCCTGACGGCTGAAGCGATGAAGTCTGGATGTTACTCCGGGAGCAGAGCCGAGTCCTGGGCATGGAGGCGGCTCTGCTGCTGGGCTCTGCTGCTCTTGGGCCTCTGCTGCTGGGAGGCGAGTGGGGTGGCCACACCCGATCAGGTAGGATGTTCACTTTCCGGGGCGCCTCTTGTCCCCCCCTTGCCCCTCAGCCGAATTGGACCGAGGTATGAGCCTCGCAATCAGCTCACCGGTCGACGTGTTTTTGAGGTCGGCAAGTCTCTTCCATAAGGATGAAAATAACACGCGTGTCAGACCGTTAGTTTCTCGGGGCCAGTATTATTTAAGCCCGGCAGCGGCTCTCCAGGGTCTCGGGCAGAGGTCTTTCACATCACCTACTACCTGATCCTTATAACTGGAGAAGCCGGGAGTTGAACCTGAGAGCTTCATGCACACAACGCAGATTCACTGTCACTCAGCAACAGCCCTCCCCCCCCCCAATTAATAACAAGTTGTGACACTTTAGTGCTATATTTCTTGTGTCACAAGTTCGGTGGACTGTAGTAGTATAATTTTTATCCTACCCTGCTTCTCCTCCCAGGAGCTTGGGACAGTGTACTGCTTGCCCCCCCCATCCTCACAACAACCTTATGAAGTAGGTCAGTTAGAGTGACAAGCCAGTTTAAGTAGACAAGAGTCCCCTTTGTCAGCTTTACAAAAGGGCCACCTAAGGGTGTAGATTGGATATCTTGAGTGCAGAAGGGAAATTGTTTCCATAGTGAAACAACAATAAGGTGCCTGTTGAAGATTGCTCGCCATGCGTCACATTGTTCAGTAGACTAATTGTGCAAGGGAGGCTTCCCTTTTTTAAACATTTCCTCCGCCCCCGCTAGCCTGTGTCCTTTACGTAGAAATACCTAATTACATTTGTATGGGGGGGCATTATTCTTGTGTAGCACAAGTGTCTGATCTTGCAAAAAAACTTTTAATAAACCAGGGCATACAATATAACGAGGTAACCTATATACAGGCTGCCCATGGATGAAAAGTGGCTGTAATGAAAAATAGGATTCTGTGCGTGTTGTTTGCTTAGATATATAAAAGATCCTGTTTTCTCTATGGAACTGAACATTTCAAGTGAGGCTGTCTTTGAAGTAAAGGCTCTAGATTTTGTTTGAGGGCAAGATTACACAGCTCTCATCTACACACACCGACATGTGCACACACACTCACATGTAAACCAGGCTTCTGGGCTGCCTGCTCTTTATTGAGACAGAAAAAATTCCATCCACTTACAAGGTTTTTCCATCGTGGCCCAGAGTGAGTCCTAGAAAGACAAGCTCCCTTGCCTTGTGACTGGTTCACTTCAGCCTATCATAAAGCAGAGTTAGTATGTCCAGTGGATGCTGTTGACCACAGTATCCTGCCGAGCCCTCCGCTCTGTGCATTGTGTTACAGTGATTCAGGGGCACAGTGATTCAGGCGCTATCTGAGAGGTCGGTCTTAGAAGGTGGTGCTAAGGGATTCCTGCTCTGTCCCTTGGCCATTGGCCTGTGGGGTTCTGCAAAGTTCAGTCTTCTCCCCCGTGTTACTTAATACCTATATGAAACCACTGGGAGAAGTCATCAGGAGGTTTTAGCTGCATGCCACCAATATACCAATGATACCCAGCTCTACCTTTCTTTTCCACCAAATTCCAAGAATGCTGTTGATGTTCTGAACAGGTGCTTGGAGTTAGTAATGGGCTGGATGAGGGCAAACAAGCTGAAACTGGATCCTGGCAAGATCGAGATTTTCTGGGTTAGTAGAAAGGCAGACCAGATCTCTCCTGCCTTGGTTGAAGTTATACTTCCTTTGAAAATCCAGGTTTGCAGCTTGGGCTACTGGACACAGCAGTCACCTTAGAAAACAAGGGAGAAAATACCATCTATAGTAAACTGGTATAACAGACTTTGGGATATCTTCATTATGGACAAAATAGCTGATCGCTTGCAATCCATTGACAATCCACAATGCCAATCAACATTCTTTGAACAGTGGTTACCTTTCGTACATCATATCAGCAATACCAGGGAATTACGCAACCCCGATCCACTCATTTAGACCTTTATTGGCGCAACTTGACCAAATATGTTGTAGTCAGTAAATGTTTTGTAAGACCTTAAGTTATATTTATCACGCTCTCTCCTAAGGCATACTTACGCTCTGTAAATAGTTTTTTGTTTGTTGTATATTGTTATGAAAAAAAATTGAAAAACTTATTAATTTTTTTTTTTAAAAAAAAGAAGTTGCGGTGGTTTGGAATACTTTTGCCCAGCTCGATTGGGGCATCAGCTGTGCCAGTTCCTGGTTCAGTCAGATCTAGCCACAGTGACCCATGCCTCAGTTACATCTAGATTGGACTACTGCAATGCAGTCTACTTGGGGCTACTCTTGAAGAGTGTTCGGAAACTGCAGCTAGCGCAGAAGGCTGTGGCTAGACTGCTGGTTGAGGCTAGCTATTGGGAGCATGTGATCCCAGTATTACAGCAACTACACTGGCTACCGATCTGCTCTCAAGTGCAATCCAAGGTGTTGGTTTTGGCCTTTAAAGCACTACATGGGACCAGGATATTCAAAGGACTGTCTCCTCCCATATCTTCCTGCCCACAAATTGGGATCACAGGCCAAGGCCCTCTTGTTTGTCCCATCAGCTAAAGAAGCTCACCTGGTAAGTACATGAGAGAGGGTCTTTTCTGGGACAGTCCCAAATTATGGAACCGCGTCCCCAGAGAAGTACGCCTGGTCCCCTCACTGCTGATCTTTGGTAGGCAACTGAAGACTCTTCTTGTTTTTTTAGGGCTGCTTTTAATCAACGTTGTGTTTATGTGCATTGGCAGTTCTAAACTGTGTTTTTAATTTTTTTAAAATGTATTTTATTTATATTGTAAGCCGTTTTGAGTTCCTGCAAGATAGAAAGACTGCTATTAAATGTTTAAAATAAACTAGTCAATAAATGGAGAATGCATAGCTCACTTGGGATTGTTTTCCCCTCATGCAGTGCAGCAAGTGTCAGAAGAGTATGCTTGGAAGTTACTTGGGCCACTCATAAGGTGACGCAATCAAATCAGTGCATATGAAACCAGGGCCATCTCCACACGGCTTACCTTGTTCCGGAAAACAGCGAAATCTCATGTGAAATCACGTGAGAAGACGCTGTTATCGCATCTTCTCGTGAGATTTCGCTGTTTTCCGGAACAAGGTAAGCCATGTGGAAATGGCCCATATGTGCCATTAAGGTGTAGAATATCTATTTCATGTCCATTTTGGGGGAGCCTTTTTTCTTTTGAATGGAACTGTGAGCAATGTTTTAACCACAGCTTGACTAGAATATGGTGTGTCGGGGCAGGGGAATCTAGACCACTGGCCGTATTTTACTATCTTTGTAAATTAAATGTATACAGTACTGCAGAGCATACTCAGCAGAATTCAACTACCACACATAGCATGGGCAACTCTCAAATATCTTTAATGCAGTCTTGAAAATGGCTGTTTACCTGGTTGCCTGTAGTGAGTAAAACTGTCTCCAGATAAGTGGAGCTGGGAAGTGTTACAAAAACTGGATCCTTTTGGGGGGGTTGAGACAAAATGTAAATTTGTGCCCATATTCCTTGAGGTATCTCATCCTGTGTCCAGGTGCCAGAACCGTCACAGAATTGTTCCACTAGATGACCTTCAGAGATAACACTTCAGTCCACCCCCTGTTCTTTCACCTTGCTACCAATTAATCCATGCAGAGAGCAAGGATGAACAAAATTTCCAGAGCAATTGCTTCAAGCAGAGGAACTCTGATAGAGGTTATAATTTTGTTTGCAGTCTGTTCTGTGCCTTTAAATTAGCGCTTTACAGGCTGAATTCTATGGTTGTCAACTCTGGATTGAGCAATTCCTGGAGGTTTTGATGGTAGACTCTGGAGAGGGTGGGGCTTGAGGAGGGGAGGGGCCTAATGGCATAGATCCCACCCTTCAAAGCAGCCATTTTCTCCAGGAAAACTGATGTCTGTTGTGTGACGATCAGTTGCAATTCCAGAACGTCTCCAGCCACCAACTGGAGGCTGGCAGCCCTACTCTGAACATATAGAAGCTGCCTTATAGCAACTCCTCTCTGTTCTGACAAGCTGAACTCTTCCCATGATCTCCTTGTAAGCAAGCACCTCAGATTTTCTCCTTTGCCTCCCTTACAGGGTCATTGTATAGATTGTAAGAAGATAACTTACATTTACAGTACAATCCTATGCAGAATCAAAAAGAGTCCAGTAGCACCTTTAAGACTAACCAATTTTATTGTAGCTTAAGCTTTCGAGAATCAAGTTCTCTTTGTCAGATGCATATTTGACCAGTTTCTGTACCATGCATCTGATGAAGAGAACTTGATTCTCGAAAGCTTATGCTACAATAAAATTGGTTAGTCTTAAAGGTGCTACTGGACTCTTTTTGATTTTGCTACCACAGACTAACACGGCTAACTCCTCTGCAATCCTATGCAGAGTTACTCCAGTCTAAGCCCATTGAAGTCAATGGCCTTAGACAGGAGTAACTCTCCATAGGATTGAACTGTTAAGTATTTGGAACACTTGAAAGTGCTCTGCAAAATGCAAAGTGTTGTTATGGGTATGAATGAGCAGGCAGGCTAGTAAATGTTTTTTATAGGCCATTCTGAGTACATATTTGCAACACCATTTTAATCATCCAGTTGTATGCCTAACAAGACTGTGAAGTTTGGTAAAATAGCAAGGGATTGTTCTATTCTTTCAGTGTTTATGAGTGGATTTGGTTATTTGTGTGTACAAAGCTAGTAATAGTCATTCTGGAATAATTAATATATTGTTCTTAGGAGTGCTGGAGCGTTCTTTATATGTTTGTGGTGTGAGTCAGCCAGACTTAGGATTTTTTCTGAGCTGGCAGTACAACACTTTCCTATCCTTGTCGTTCATATTTCTGTGGGAGGGAAGGTCAAGCAGCTTCCACTTGTTACAAGCAAGAAAACTGCCATATTACCTACATGCAATTTGAAGTAGCTTACCACTTGGTCTTGAATGTGCAAAAGACAGCTGAAGCAGCAAGACCAAAGCAGTAAACAAAGGCTGGTTAGAGCCAGTAGATAAGAAAGCAGGGGAAATTCCACTTAACAGTGAGAAGCAGGCAAACAGAAGAAGGTGGGCTTTGCCTCAGAAAAGCAAGGTATAAAAGATCCTTCCCGCCATTTTGGGGCAGGCTCAGACTTTTGCTGTACCTGTACCGCTTATTCCTGGAATAAAGTTTTTCCTCTTTAACGTTCTCCGGGCTGGTGTAGTTATTTTGGCAAACCACACCAAGTCAAACAAACTTGCTATTTTTGCAACACACTCCCTCATGCCTGTGGGTCTTTGGCAATATTATTCATACTGTGAGTTCTTTTGCTATTGACGTCTGCTGCTCACTGGCTGTGCTGTTTGCCCTGTGGCCAAAACCCACTTCCTCATTGTTAAGAACCTGAAAGATGAAGAAGCTGTGCTTGGAGGTCTGTTTCTCAGAATGCCCTTAACCTCAGGTTTGGAGTTATTGCCGATGTTATCTTTGCTGTCACCAGGTGGGTTAGTTTATTGGTTGAATTTAGGCCCTGCAATAAGGCAGATTGCAAGATTTTAATTTCGTTATTGAATTCCCTACAAATAGCTGAGAGTGGAAAACTAAGACCTTAGATCTTCATGTTCACTGCTTTCACAAGGCATGGTTATGTAACACACTGTCCTTGTTTCCCTCCCCCCGACACCCATGCACCCACTTTTAAAGGGCCCTGTCTACCAGACATATACTGGAAGTACTGTGTTTGGAAATCAATTTCCAGCTTTGCTAGGGCCTAATTGGCATTGAGATTGTGGGGAGAGGGCTTAAATCCCCCTTGCTCAATTTCTTCCATCCTGAAGCGGACTTGGAAGCCACTGCTTGCTGTGCTGGGGAAGCTTGCATGTAACCCATCAGTGTACATAAACTTTTCCTAGGGGGCAAACAGCAGCTCCCTGGAGCCATTTCAGGCCAGGAAAATGGCACAGGGTATAGGGCTACCAACCTCAAGGGAGGGCATGGAGTTAGGGTTCCCAGTTTCTCTCCAGGTGGTGGCTGGAGGTCTCCCAGAATTACAACAGATCTCCAGACTACAGATATCAGTTCCTCTAAAGAAAATGGCTGCTTTGGAAGGTGGAGTCTATGGCATTATACCTAGCTGAAGTCACTCCTCATGCAAACCCCACCCTCCATAGGCTTCACCCACAAATCTCCACAAATTTCCCACCCCAGAGATGGCATCCCTATGTACTGCTTCCACCAGGGCGGGCATCCGAGGTTGTCTGGGGGTGGGAGAAATTTTCCTGGCGAACTGTATTGGTTTGAGGCAAAATTGCCAGAGTAGTAACAAGTAACAAGACCCCTCCTACCGCTGCTATTCACCTTCACCAGCCAGAGGGCTTTGCTTCTGGCTTTACAGAAAACCTCTAGGCCCTACTTTTCCCCCACCCCTGCTCGATACTACTGGCCTCACACAATTTGGGACCATGTTCCAAGGCCTCCATCCCAGACCCTCCTATGTTCCAGAACATTTGATCTTGAGAGCTGGCAACTCTAACCATTGTGCCACCCTAGGCAACTGCCTAGGTTACCCAGGAGATTGGTTGGAGTTCTCCAGACTCCACCTGGAAGTTGGCAGCCCTATTAATACACCAGTCCAGTTTCTTGTGCTTGAAGATGGCTTCCCTGCTGAAATGGAGAGTGCACTTCAAAGTCTCTGCTCTGATGTAGATCCTGTGTGGACATCAGAGGTTTACTACTGCAGAGGTCATGAAGCAGTGGCCCGCGTTAAGCTGATAGCTGAGGATGCTACCTGGTTGCAGGTGGCCACCTCTGTACCCTGTTTCCTGATGTGTGTTGCCTATTTTCTTCTGCACTCTGTTATGCGTGGGAATAGCGATGTCATGCTGACCTGAACACTCTGTTTCCTTGTATGTGACTAGGCTTTACAACACCAAAGAATACATGACAGCAGTACCTCTGCACCTAAGAATTGCTGCAACTTTTCAACAATTAATAGTGCAACACAGAGACTACGGTGGATGGCATCTTTTAAAAGCCAGTTTAAACAAATACACTTAATTCATGCTGAGTTTGCAATCAGTCTCTCAGTCTCTCTTTAATGTTAACCTGTTTTAGCTTGCAAATCGAGAACATGATACATACCCCTCCTAATCACTCTACCGTTTCTCTGTTTTTCACTGTGCTGTTGCTGCTGTTATGTGTTTATTCATACCCCACTTTTCTCCCCAGTAGGAATCCAAAGCGGCTTACATCACTCACTGGTCTCTTGTCCTCCATTTTATCCTCCCAGCAACAACCTTGAGAGGTGGATTAGGCTGACTGGGGATTTGAACCCAAATTTCTCAGATCCTAGTCTGACATTCTAACCATGGGCTTTAGTACTATATTCTTGTCATATAACCCATATTATACGTTATATCTCTCTGGGTTCTTCTGCAGTGGCTCGGTGCAGATACAGGCTTAGATCCCTGCAGAAAGTCTCAGCTGCCGCTCCAGCAACAACATGATGGGGATTGTTGCAAACTGGACCGCCCCCCACCCCAGTCAGTGGCATCATAGGGCCCGCATGTACAAGAACCATGTTGAACGGGAGCTGTAGTATGGAAGGGAATCGGGTGTAAAAGCTGGCTGGATCCAACCGAATTTAATCAACTGCCCTTTTCCACACATTTATGCCTCTATTAAAAGAACAGGACATTTTTCTCCTGCACATTTGGCAACTCTAGTTGACACCTGTAAGAATGGACGGTTGCAGGTTTATCCAAGATACTCAATAGTCTTAGTGATTTAAAAGTCCCTAGTCTCTGTTAAAATCTGCATTTAGGTAGAAGGGTTCCAGGTTGAGCAAAGATATTTAACAGCTATAACTCCCAAGTCTTTGTTTAATCTTTAAGGCATTGCAAGACTTCATTTTTTACTGCAACAGACTAACATGGTTACCCCCTGTGGAGTTATTTCCCTATTAAAAGTATTGACTGTTGGGGCTCACCGTCAACAAGATTCTCTGCTGTGAATTCAATCCATTTTGCTCTAATTGCTTTAGTGGTTTTATGTAAGATAAGCTATTCAGCTAAGACTCAGTGTGTTTTTGAGTAACTTCATTATTGTAGCTAGAAAAAGCATAGCATTGAAAATGGCATTCATGTATGCCCTTGTTAGATAGCAAACAATATTTGTACATCATGTGGATGAAATAAAAATAAGAAACACATCAGGGAAGAGAATGGTATCCTTTGAAGAGAAACCAGTTCTTTCTCTTCTGAAGCAGTCACATACATGTATGGCCAAACTGTATGTTTGGGTTTTTAAAGAATTGGCTTAAAGTTTCCCTGACTGAACACAGGTTCCCTGCAGTTGCACAGCAGCTTTGGGGAATGGCTTTTTAAAAACAAAGGCGAGCCCAAATGGGCTTGGAATGCTGCCACAGCCTTTCCTCCCTGCCAAAACAGCAGAGGTGGTATGGGGGGCGGGGGAGGAATTTCCCCATCTTGCTACTTCATGTGGGGTATTCTATGCACAGTAAAAGGATAACAAAGTTAGAGGAGGGGGAGCTTTCCAGGTCTGCTTTGGCTTTCCTGTACACCTCTGCTCCACTCCCTTCTGCTCTGGGGAAAGGACTCATCAGAGCCAGGCCCAGAGGCAGCCACCAGGCAACTCGCTATCATGCAGTTTGCATGATTCACCAAGGCGGGGCAGTGGCAACCAGATTACATAACTCACCTGGGCCCATCATCAGCCTCCACACAACTTGTGCAACTGACAGTGGCCACCACAGAAATCACCTGAGTGACTTGCCACCAGACGACTTTTACAAACTCGGCTACACTTTTCTCAGCAAGTGGGTGCCAGGAGGAGGGAAGGGGGCAACTGAGAGCCAGTGTTGTGAAGTGGTGTGAGTGTCAGACTAGGATCAGACCAGGCCAGTTTAAAAAAAAGTTGATTGGCACTTTAATATCACTGTATACTCGCAGCCAAAAAGATAAGATCTAAGGTGGTACTGAATGAGGTTGTTTCATGATTCCTGGGATAGTTTGGCATACCTGTACTGTTTTAATTAATTTTAATTTACCTTTAGAAACTGTGATAATGGATTTAACTGTTTATTAGTCGATATTTGGTAAATTGTGATGGCCTATGGCTATAGACAATAAACTCTTTGGACTTTGTATACCATTGTAGTGATAGAGTTAGCCGGTTCTCTGAATTTCCAGCTGTCATTAAGAAGAAAAAGTAAGTCTCTAGCTCTGAGACCCAGTTTGTTGTAATGGTTAAGAGCAGCAGGAGGACTCTAACCTGGAAAAGCAGGCTTGATTCCCCACTCCTCCGCTTAAAGCCAGCTGAGCGACCTTGGGTTAGTCACAGCAGTCAGCCCCACCCACCTCACAGGGTGATTGTCGTGAGGATAATAATAGTGTACTTTGTAAACCGCTCTAAGTGTGCGTTAAGTTGTCTTGAAGAGCGGTATATAAATTGAATGTTATTATTAATGTTATCATATCTCCTTGAGGAAGAGGCTAAAGACTTACTTTTTGTTTTTAAATGAAATCTGGGAATTCAGCGAATCTGCTAAACCTATCATTACAATGGCATGTCGATACAGCAATATTAAAGCGCCAATCAACTTTTTGGGTGCATGTTTATAATGCTATATCACTATAAGGGTTGAATTTTTTAAAAGACTGAAAATGAAATCATTCATCTTGAGGGGGCGGGGTGAGAGGAGAGGGAGTGGTTTGATGCTGACCACAGTCTAATAATAGAAAAGTGGGTTGCAAGTGGGTGGAATAAAGAAAGATGAAGGAAACGTTACACACAAGAGGAAAAGGTGACTCAAAATCAGCTTCCCGATAAAAGGATGATGAAAGGAGAGGGGAAAAACTAAAGGAACAAAAATGTGTGTGAAAATCAGGGGATAAACGGAAGCAGTATAAATCTAGAACCAAAGGGGAGGGGAAACCTTGTGCGGAACTGAGATGAACCCCCTTCAGACCGCTGTTAGCATTCACATGCTTATGTGCTTCTCTATGTGCAAAGAGAAGCTAAAACTGTTCTCCCTGACGTTTCATTTCTTTGTGAAGCAAAATTATTGTTGTATGGAGGACATTCGCCAAACTACAAGTGACGCCTTACACAGGTTGGACACTTGTCAGCTTCCCTCAAGTTTTTATGGGAAATGTAGGCGCCCTGGTTTTACAGCTTGGCTCTCCATTACAGCTGCAAGACCAGGATGCCTACATTTCCCATCAAAACTTGAGGGAAGCTGACAAGTGTCCAACCTGTGTAAGGCATCATTTGTAGCTTGGCTCTCAGTCATGTGAGAACTCCTCTGCCATCTCTCCGTCTAAACTAGTCTAGGAATGACCATTGTCATTGGGCTGTAAGATCCATGGACCGTTTTACTTGCTTCTTAAGTTCATGGCAGAATGAAACATTGGCCCGTCTGATCACATGCCTTGCAAAAAGCCCCAGAAACCTCTGCAAAAGTCAGGGGGAACACAAGATGCAGAACAGTAGAAATTTTCACAGCCTCATTAGTTTTTGTCTCGGCTTTGGTTACATTTCTCTGAACATTCTGCCCTACACTTAAATGCACTTAATTTTGGCTGGATTAAGTATCATTTCTTCTCAGGATATATTGCAGATGGCTAGCTCACAAGTTTCTCAGTTCTGTTCATGCTGGTTTTGGAGGCTAACTCAAGAGCTCTTTGGAGGATGGGGTATGAATGTTAGCAGTCTTACATATAAAAAACAATTGCTTGGCTCTTTCTCTGTTGTACTGTAATATGATCAGAAAATAAAACCTAGGACGGGATTCTGCAAATAAGGGTTAGTTGGGGAGGGGGTGTTAAAGCAACCCCCTATTCTGGTTCCCACTGGTTAATCTATCGGCTTCCCTGGTTACCTCCTCCACTCCGTGGGGTGTGTGGGTTGTGGCCATGGAAGTGCTGCTGCCATTTTGGATGATGATTTACTGAACGGAATTGTTTGTACTTATGATTTTATTGTAGTTTTAACTTTTGTTGTATCCACCCTGAGCCCACTCAAAAGGAGAGTGGAATATAAATTAAGTCAGTCAGTCAATCAGTTCGTTCTCAGTGGCGTCGAAGAACTTCCACAGGACAAAGAAAACATAGACTGGGCCGCAGTGGCACGAGGAACAAAAATATGTCACATCAGCTCCTACCTCGGCCGTTTCCACACTACTCACCTTCATCTGGAACGGGGCGCAACGTCGCGAAAAAAACGCGGAAGATAGCATTGTCTCATGCGAGTTTTACACGATGTCGCGCAAAACTTGCGCGAGAAGACGCTATCTTCTGCGTTTTTTTCGTGACATTGCGCCCCATTCTGGATAAAGGTGAGTGGTGTGGAAACGGCCCTGATCTTTCTAACTGGCGTGCCGTGCCGTGGATCGAATCCAGGACTTCCTGCATACAAAGCAGATGATGTGTGTATCATGGAACCGTGGCCCCTTTGCAGGCAAAATCTCCATGCTCCCCCAAAGTCTTAAATTTCATTTAAATTAATATGAGTTATTTTTAGCTATGTCTTAAGATACATATGTTCTGGAAAAAATGTGTTTCAGTTTGTTATTGAGATGTTAGGTAATAATACTCTTTAAGCCTAAGATGTTCTTATTAGGGTATCTGAAAGGTTATGCGGAGTCCTCTGTTACAGAGTTAGCTTTACATTTACGCACAGCCAGGGCTTTTTTTCTGGGAAAAGAGGTGATGGAACTCAGTGGTGGAACTCACGACAGCACAATGACATCACTTTGGGTCAGCTGGAACAAGGGGGGCGTTTTTTAAATTTTAAATTGCCCTAGGTGAAAATGGTCACATGGCTGGTGGCCCCGCCCCCTGATCTCCAGACAGAGGGGCGTTTAGATTGCCCTCTGTGCCGCCATCAGGGGGTGGGACCACTGGCCATGTGACCATTTTTAAGAGGTGCCGGAACTCCGTTCCTCCGCATTCCCGCTGAAAAAAAGCCCTGCCCACAGCTGCTAAAATGGTTGTAGAAGCAAACAGGAAGAAACCAGAACTGTCTTCAGTAAACGAATGGTTTAATAAAATATGATAGATTTTTTTTATTGATGGAGTTAGCACATTATCAGAGAACCCGTTTGTTTTTTGTCTGTAAATTAATACATACATTAAAAAATTAATCCACCCTGCAAGGGTGTTGTTCCAGCTTCATGCAACCCTTTTTCCTCCCAGCAGTGGACCAACAAACCTTCCTGGGTTTATCTTGGTAGGTGAAACCCATAATCACCATGGAGCAGTTGCTATGGGTGAGCGGCAGTGTGATTGGGGAGGTGAACACGTTCAGGATCCCCCTCATCGCAGCGACACCTCGGGGTACCCTCTTGGCCTTTTCCGAAGCTCGAAAATACTCTGCTTCTGACCTGGGAGCTAAATTCATCGCCCTTCGCAGATCACAGGACAAAGGTATGAGAAAGTCTGGGAGGGAGAAATGGAGTGTATCTTACGTGTTTTAAAAAGAAGGGGATTTCAGTAAACTTAGAGGTGGAAGAATATTTATTTTATTTTATTGCACTTCTAGACTGCCCTCCCCATCAGACAGGCTCAGGGTGGTGTAATAACATACGATTTTTACATAAATATGGCAATGGATTTGAGTGGAAAGATATGCCGATCTTGGGGGAAAGGGGAGTATCCTACTAGTGCGACATAAGGTGTTTTTAGTTTGCTTGTTTATATAGTTGTAATGTATTTTACGTATGTTATTTTCATGTTGTCATTTTTATCTGGTTGTTTTTATATTGTTGTTACTCACCTTGGCTCTTGAGATGCTTGCATATATAGGTATATACATATTTTTTTATATAAACTAAGTAAAGCAAATTCATTTTGGCTTATCACCACCACCACCCAAACATACAACAAGTGCCCGGTACCTGCGTTTTGATATTGTTCCATCCCAACAGCCATAGATTTTGGAAGGAAAAAAATGGGCTGGGAAAGAATTTGTAGACTGGACAGGAAGTTGAAGCTGACACACCCTTTCTATGGTTGAAGGACACAGCAGAGTGACTGCAGGGAAGGGAGCAGTCTGTCCAGAAGTACTGCAGTCCAGTTGTATTCCTCAGCAGTGATCTGCTGAAGCTACCTGGGGCAGCACCTTGAGCCTTAAAGCTATATTAAAGGCATTGGCACAGGATTGGCTGTCTCGGGTCACCTGATTCCCAGAACCCAAATGATTCTGAACCCCGGCATAACCCAACTTGGATTGCTAGCGGTTTTCTCTATTGACCAGCAGCCTGCTGATGTAGAGGGTTAAGAACTCTATGGTGCTTCTAGTCTGAGCTGGGCAGCGTAACAATGCAAACCTACATACATGCGCTGCATTTACAACCTTGGTTTGTGAGTAGACATGTAAAATTGAGCTGCAAGTCAAAAACTCAGGAAAACCAGGGAGGTATAGTGGTTAGACTAGTGTCAGATTAGGCTTTGGGAGATTCCAGGTTCGAATCCCACTCAGCCATGGAGACTCATTGGTTGACCTTGGGTCAGTCACACACAGACTAACCTATTTCACAGGGTTATTGTGGGGATAAATGGAGAAAAGGAGAACACTGTAAGCTGCTTTGGGTACCTATTAGGGAAAAAGGCGGGGTAGAAAGGGAGTAAAATAAGTAAATAACAAGAAACCCGTGTAAACTTAACTTCTGCCACTAGGAGCCAATTTGAACAAGACAGTTGTGTCTCTACATCTGGAAGATGCTTTTGGGCTTGGTGTGACTCAGGGGAGTGGGGGAGAAAATGCCACAGCTGTCCGTCTTTTTGGAGGGTTCTGGAGAGGCCTTTTTCATGGCCTCTCCAGAAGTGACATTCAGGTCATGGGACCTGTGTTGTGGCCAGCCAGAGCTGCCAAAATCCCTGTTTTCTCCTGCTCTGGATATTTAAAAAAGCGAAAAGGAAAGGATGAGAGAGAATGCATGAAATAAGCACCACTGACCTCTGTGGAATTTATTTCTCCTTCATTGCTTCCTCTCGCCACGGTAAACTAGAGAAAGAGAGAGAAGGAACTCACCAGTTTTTGAGGAGCAAGAATCCAGATTTAGCCCTTTGCTCTCTTGCTTGCTTCTGCAGGAAAGCACTTGCTGTAATTTCAAGTCAAGCAAGCAATTACGGATTCCTAGAGAGGCTATTAGCGCTGGCTTTTGCATACGAATAAAGTGGTAGGTGGGCAGCCTGTCTTCTGGGGCTCCCAAAGCTACTCAGGCCCTGAGGATTTTGGTCCCTCCTGTTTTGGTGGCCCTCACTGTGTAACAGGGTATCTCCTCTATAGGCTTATAGGCTATTCTTTCAAGAGTAGCATGCTACTCACTGATAATTGGTGTGAGAGACCTAGGAATATTTTGCAGGAGGAGGAAGACGCTACTGAGTTGGAGAGCAGAACGGGCTCTTGCTAAAGCATTCCTCACTGCTCCTGTTCTGTCTCCCGCACCCCCCCAAGAAACAACCTCCCTTTATTGTTCAGTGAGTTGGGTGATAGGAAGAATGAACTTGCCTGTTCTTAGGCAACCAAAGCTCTCCCAGTGCTTCCAGCCAATGTAGCAGAGTGGCTAGGGAGACCAGGGTTTTAAATCTGCATTCTGACATGAAGCTCACTAACTGTGCTATCCTAACAACACTTTCTGGGGAGTAAACTCCATTGAGGAGATCTGAGACATGATAACAGCGTCTTCTCGCATGATTTCACTATTTTGCAGAATAAGGTAAGCCATATGGAAACGGCCCTGAGTAGGGTTCTGACTAGACCTGTTTAGGATGAGTCTCTCAGCTAAACCCACCTAACAGGTGTTCGATGTATTGTCGAAGGCTTTCACGGCCGGAGAACGATGGTAGTTGTGGGTTTTCCGGGCTGTATTGCCGTGGTCTTGGCATTGTAGTTCCTGACGTTTCGCCAGCAGCTGTGGCTGGCATCTTCAGAGGTGTGAAGATGCCAGCCACAGCTGCTGGCGAAACGTCAGGAACTACAATGCCAAGACCACGGCAATACAGCCCGGAAAACCCACAACTACCACCACCTAACAGGGATTGCGTGTGTGTGTAAGTAAAAGATAGGGATGACCCACACTATGTATGCCCGTGGAGGAAAGACAGGAAGAAAATACAATCAATAATAATTTAAAAAACTACCTGACAAGAAAAATGGCTGTCATCACTGACCTGGCCTATAGCAGCAGTTTGTTGTACAGAAATTAGCGGTTGAAGTTTTTCAAAGCACTAAAATAAGTATTATTACTTGTTACTACCTGCAGATCACACTCCCAAATATTTATTTAAATAGCCTGCGCCTGGACGATTTTAATGACTTTTTAAAGATGATTATTGATTTTATGATTTTGTGATTAATTCACTGTGTTTTATGAATGTTGTTACCCGCCCTGAGCCCATTTATGGGGAGGGCGGGGTATGAATCAAATCAAATCAAATCAAATCAAATCAAATCAAATCAAATCAAATCAAATCAAATCAAATCAAATCAAATCAAATCAAATCAAATCAAATCAAATCAAATCAAATCAAATCAAATCAAATCAATAAATAATAAATAAGCTGCTTCTGTGGGCACTGGAGAAGGATCAGTATAAAAAGTTGCAACTCCAGATGCAAAATTCATTGCAAGAGTGTTAGAGTCAATGTTTAGAATAATAATAATATTTGATTTATATACAGCCCTTCAGGACAATTTAACACCCACTCAGCAGTTTACAAAGTATGTTATTATCCCCACCACAATCACCCTGTGAGGTGAGTGGGGCTGAAAGAGCTCTGGAGAGCTGTGACTGACCCAAGGTCACCCAGCTGGCTTCAAGCGGAAAAGTGGAGAATCAGACTTGGTTTTCCAGATGAGAGTCCTACCGCTCTTAACCACTACACCAAACTGGATCTCAGAAACAGTCATCTTTAGACACCATGTTCCCCCCTATTCTGAAGAGAGTTATTCTTTCCCTCCCAAACAGAGACAGAACACCTAGTGATGTGGGAGTGTGTTTTCAGGATAGGCCTGCCTTACTTAGGACACCAATCTGGAAGGTCTTCCTGGTGCTCAGATCCTTTGGCAGTCTTGCAGTTCCAGAACTTGCTCCAGTTGCCTTGAGGTGTACACCAGTCCTGACCTTTGTTTGGGTATCTTTCCCAGGAGCCACATGGAGCCCAACTTCGTTCATAGTTGACGATCGTTCCCTGACAGATGGGCTCAACCTTGGTGCTGTGGTAGTTGACTCAGAAAAAGACATTGTGTTCCTGATCTACACTCTCTGTGCCCACTACAACCTATGTTCCGTTGCAAGCACTATGATCATTCGCAGCCGTGACGACGGGGTCACGTGGAGCATTCCCAGGAACCTTTCTGAAGAGGTTGGCACAACCGTGTTTGCTCCTGGACCCGGCTATGGCATCCAGGTGAGCTTGCATTGTGCCAGGTATACAGGCCTTTTAAAAACAAATTTATTTATTTGCTACTCTTCTTATACGTATGTGTATATACCATGATTCTACGGAAGCATGGGGAAAGCTACATAAACGTGGATTCATGTGAGAAAAGTACAAGTTTGTTTTTGTGGCTACAGATATGCTCAAAAGCCTGTGGGCAAAGTCTACCGATATCTGAACAGCATGAGGAGTGAAAGGGATTGGAGGAAGGGTCTTTGAGTTCTGTAGAGCTCCCTGCTCTTCCATAGGACTACGCAAAACAGTAAAAGCTGCTGATCATATCATATATCATATCATATCATATCTCACTTTTCTACCAGTGAGGCTTACGTCATTCTTTACTCCTTCATTTTATCTTCACAACAATCCTGTGAGGCAGGTTAGGATGAGAGTGTACTGGTCATCCAGTGACCTTCCATGGGCAGAGTGGGGATTTGAACCTGGGTCTCCTAGATCCTAGTCCAACACTCTAACCAGTACACCACGCTGGTTCTGCAAAGTGGAGAGGAAATATGCAAATGGGCTCAGTTTGCATGAATCACAAAATCCATCTTTGTATATGTGTGCAGATAGACTTTTAACTTATTTTAGTGTGGAGCGCACACAACCCCGTTTATTAAAAAACCCAAGTAGCGAACAATACAAAACAAAATATATTCAACCATTTACAAAGCAATAGCACTTTAAAGAAGTCTAAAAGTGTTATGGGAGGGAAAGTGACATGGTATAGCCCGATCTCATCAGATCTTGGAAGCTAAGCAGGATCAGTACTTGGGTAGGCGACCACCAAAGAAGACTCTGCAGAGGAAGGCACTGGCAAACCACCTTTGCTTCTCACTTGCCTTGAAAGCTCCTTGCTGGGGTCGCCATAAGTTGATAGTGACTTGATGGCATGCACACACGCACACAGGCACGCACGTGCATGCACACACAAAAAAGTGTTAAGAAATACCAAACTCCGTCCAGAGATGTTAAAAAGGTTTCCCCTCGAAAAGGGTGGTAATACTATTTATCACTTATAAAGTGCCGCAACAGTTAGATGCCGTGCAGTTGTAATATTAAAAACAAACCACCCTGCCTTCAGGCTTCAAATTCTAGAAACGGGAAGGGGGAGGGGCTTGTATGTATGAAGCTACTTTATACCAAGTCTGACCCTTGTTTTCTGAGTTTCCTCCACTTTACTGCAGTCTCACCAAAACCTAGTTTGAAATGATCTTTTGGGGAAGATTGCCGTCAAAGTGCCTTTGCATGCTGTGTGGATGGAAAGGTGCACTTTTTTTGAAAGTCTCACCTACACTGGCAGCATTTTCCTTGCCTCAGCTACCTGAAGATGCTGTTTCTGCCACACTACTTGAGGGTTTTTTGGGACCTTAAAAAACTAGCAATTGCTGGAGATCACATTAGCGTTTATAATGTTATAACAATGATGACTAGCTCCTCTGAATGATACTTCTCTGTAACAAAATGAGCTAGAGACTTTTTTAAAAATGAAAGTTGGCAATCTAATAATTTTCTCCCAGGCTGATAAAGACCTCTGGAGGTACAGGGAAAGATGGCCATCACTAAGGGGCTGATGCAAGGAAAGTGTGGGGGAAACTGCCATGTGGACACACCATTGCCACTGTGAATTATGGTGGCAGCCTGACCTACACAGAATAATCATCGCGGTGTGAATGCAGAATTAGGCATCTGCAGGAGTCACTAGGGAGGGAATTCCATAAAATTGGGGCAATTACTGAAAAGGTCCTGCTTCTAGCTTCCCCAGGGTGCGGCTTCTCTTAGTGACAGAAGCAGGGTCCCCCTTGTTGCTCTTAACTGAGAAGAAAGGATTGTATGGGAGGAGGGATTGTGAATATGGGATATCAACCTTATTTTGAGCCCGTTGCTCTGATTTGCAGAAACGTCACGAGCCCAAGAAAGGCCGCTTGATTGTCTGTGGTCATGGGATGAAGGACCGGGATGGGGTCTTGTGTCTTCTCAGCGATGACCACGGTTGGACGTGGCGGTATGGGCGGCAACCCTTGCACGGCATCCCTTATGGTGGAGCAAAACGTTACAGTGACTTCAATCCTGATGAATGCCAAGTGGGTGTGATCCTAAACGCAGGACAATTTGCTGTGAGGAAATCATGAGCAATTCTATCTCTGTATTATTGTGAACTGTTTATCATGATAAATTATTTAAGCACAAAAGTTACAAACAGCAGAGGCAGTGGAACAAGGTCCGTCACCAGAAAAAGGTGCGATAAAATGTTTAAAATAAATGTAGATTGGCACCGGCAGAAAAAGTGCAGCCTTTGGGCTGCTGTGAGTCTCCAAGGACCCTCTGGGTTCCCCCTGACACCGCCAAGACCCAACCCAAACATCAGGAAAACACACCCCATGATTTTCCCAGCTCCGTTGACCCCCAGGATGACTGAGGCCCTTGGAATTTTGTCCCCTTGATACTCCTCCTCAACCCCAACATCCTTAGCTGGACAAGACTTGCTTCCAAGGAAACGTAACTGGAGGATTTGCTGGTGGGGGTGGCCATTGCTATGTTTTATAGGGAATATTAAGTGCTGTGTGGAAAATTGCTTTACCGTCAGCTGCAAGCATATCTGGAAAGGTCCCCCTCGGCAAGATCCTCCAATTATGTTTCCTTAAGCAGCATGACAGGTCTATAATCTGAAAGCGCAAGGACTGAGTACTTAAAGAAAGAAAGAAAGAGAGAGAGAGAGAGAGAGAGAGAGAGAGAGAGAAAGAAAGAAAAAGAAAGAAAGAAAGAAAGAAAGAAAGAAAGAAAGAAAGAAAGAAAGAAAGAAAGAAAGAAAGAAAGAAAGAAAGAAAGAAAGAAAGAAAGAAAGAAAGAAAGAAAGAAAGAAAGAAAGATGATTATTCAGGAAAATAGATCCAGAGGAGTTAGCCGTGTTAGTCTGTAGTAGCAAAATCAAAAAGAGTCCAGTAGCACCTTTAAGACTAACCAACTTTATTGTAGCACAAGCTTTCGAGAATCACAGTTCTCTTCATCAGATGCATGGAGGGCAAGAAGAGACTGGTCAGATATATAGGTGGAGAGGGGAGGGAGGAGTAGATGCAAACAGTAGCTTCTGATATGGAGATCAGTTTGCTTCTGTTAAGGAAGTCAGCTACTTCTGATAATGAGATAACCATCCATAGACTCAGCCCGGAAAATCCACAACAACCATTCATAGTCTCTATTCAATCCCAGCCTGACTGAGTCAAATTTACATATGAATTCCAATTCAGCAGCTTCCCGTTGGATTTTGTTTTTGAAAGGTTTCTGTTGAACTACAGTAACCTTTAAGTCCTTGATGGAATGTCCTGGTAGATTGAAGACAGCCCCCCAACCTGAAACGACTTCTCACTTACAATCATGAATCGGCTAGCAGAGTCACTAACACAGGTACCAGGCCCTGCAAGAGACCCAGATGCCAGCTCTGCCCTTATATCTACCCAGGAAATACAATTACAGGACCCAATGGCGTCAACTACACTGTCTCTGGCTCTTACAACTGCTCATCCTCCAATGTGATATATGCCCTCATGTGCCAACAATGTCCATCTGCTCTGTACATTGGACAAACCAGCCAACCTCTGCGCAAAAGAATAAATGGACACAAATCTGACATTAAAAATGGCAACATCCAGAAACCAGTGGGAGAACACTTCAATCTTCCAGGACATTCCATCAAGGACTTAAAGGTCTCTGTAGTTCAACAGAAACCTTTCAAAAACAAAATCCAACGGGAAGCTGCTGAATTGGAATTCATATGTAAATTTGACTCAGTCAGGCTGGGATTGAACAGAGACTACGAATGGTTATCTCATTATCAGAAGTAACTGACTTCCTTAACAGAAGCAAACTGATCTCCATATCAGAAGCTACTGTTTGCATCTACTCCTCCCTCCCCTCTCCACCTATATATCTGACCAGTTTCTTCTTGCCCTCCAGATGCATCTGATGAAGAGAACTGTGATTCTCGAAAGCTTATGCTACAATAAAGATGGTTAGTCTTAAAGGTGCTACTGGACTCTTTTTGTATTCAGGAAAAGAGGCTGAAAGACTCAGACATTGTGAAGGGTAGCCCTCACTTTCTCCTGCCTTGTTTATATGTCACCCCTTGGAACCCAAGATTTCAGAACACCCCTTGCAACATTTTTGCTTATTTTGATAACTACCCTGTAATATTTTTTGTTATCTTTTATCTACCCTGTAATGGTTTGCTTGTTCTTAAACCTTTTAAACCTTGTACCAAAGGCTTTTGCCTTAAACCTCCTCTGCTTAACTGGTTTTACTATAAGTTTTTGTTATAAAGAGTAGCATGTCAGAACGTGAGGCTGGTTGTGAGGGGAAAAAAGGTCTTTTTTTTCTTAAACAAAAGTAGATTTTATTTGTAGGTACATAAGCTTGATGGTTGCAGAGTTTTGATAAGTGTATTGGTTTCAAAGTAGTTCTTAAGCTTGGCAGTTTCAAATAAGGTTATAAATTCACAAGCCCAGTCACATAGACTAGTTTTCCACACAAGTCTTCACAAACAAACTCCTTTTCACTAGAATCACACAAACAGTTCAGGCTTCACACAGATTGTCTGATTGAACTAGAATAAAGCCCCTTTCAGGCTTCCACACAGAGTGCCTGCTTTGCTCAGAATCAATGTTTTTTCTCAAACACCCAGACACACTCAGGCTGTGCACAACTTGCCTGTTTTGACCAAAATGAACACTTTTCTCTCAGCTCTCTGACTAAAACTGCAGTTCACTCCCCCCCCCCTCCGGAGTTCAGCTACTGTCCGATGAGATCACACACCATGCATCCATTCAGCCCCCCTTTTTCTTTCCTCAGAGGCCTGCATTTTAACTAACAGCAACAACTTTTTAAAAAACCACATTCATAAGCATAAATCAAATTTAAACTATTCACATGCAAAACATTACACCCCTTCTCTTCCTGAGAGTAACTTATGGTATCCTCCGTTTTTATATGCTAATGGGAGGGGAGGAAGTGGACAGTGTGAGAGGAGTAGAATGCAAATCAAGGGAGTATTTTTATTTCCTCCACTCAAATCTTATCTCCACCTGCATCTTCTTCCAGCCCTACGAACTGCCAGATGGCTCTGTGGTGATCAACGCCAGGAATCAGAACTTCTACCACTGCAGCTGCCGGATAGTGGTGCACAGCTACGATGCTTGTGACACCCTTCCGCTGGAGAACGTGACCTTTGACGAGACCTTGGTGGACCCAGCTGTGGCTGCTGGGGCCCTTGTCAAATCTGGCCTCGTCTTCTTCACCAACCCAGCCCACGAGAAAGAACGTGAGTAGGAAATTGGGTGCAGGAGAGCCAAGGGTGGGCTGAATTTGGTCCCATGCAAGACAGAGATAGCGGCTGGCAATCAAAGATCATACTAAGCTGGGTGGTAGTGGTATTTATTTATTCATTTATATACTGCATTCTTAATTAAAAACCAAATTATAATGGTTTTGCAGTTTGTCACAGCAAGCCTTTCCTAAATCAGAAAGCAGCTTCTGTAATACAGCTGCCAGCCTCCAGGTTGGAGTTCTCCTGGAATTAACAACTGATCTCTAGATCACAGAGATCAGTTCCCCTGGAGAAAATAGCAATTTCAGGGGGCGGGCTCTATGGCAGGAGTGTTGAATTAATTCATTACGAGGGCCAGATCTGACATAAATGTTATTTTGTCGGGCTGGGCTATGTGTTCCATAAAATTTAATGCCAGATAACAGAGATACAAACTTTATAAAGGACACAGGCAAACCCAATTAATACAGGTTTTTTGCTTCAAAACACAAACGTGCTTAAAACATTAACACTCTTACCCAGTATTTCTTTTATTTAACAGTCTTTGATAACTGACACCTCTTGCTCTGAACTGTTGCACAAAATTGAGTATGCTGTTCAGATGTGTCAGCCCTGAGACATCTGTGTTTTCTCCCCCTTCCCCCCTCTCATTTCGACTTGTTAAAGAGTTCTGGAGAACTCAAAAACTTGCAGTCTGTTTTGTGTAATTTTAGTTGCTCTTTATAAAAGGTATTATGTAGGCATGTGCTCTGTACTCATCACTTCTGGGATCCTCCAAATAAAGCCTGTATCCATCAATCTCCAGACCTTTTTCCAATGGATGAGGGTGATTGCTCTAAAGACCTGCTCTCTAGGGTTTCAGGCAGAGCTCTTCCACATCACCTACTGCCTGATACCTTTAGCTGGAGACTGAATCTGGGAACACCTGCATGCAAAGCAGGTGCATGGAACAATACTAATACCCTCTCCCCAAGTTAGCACAATCCCTGCCTGCCTGTCAGACTGAATTGTAAACTGTTTCTTTTCTAGATGGCTTTTGAGCTAGATACAGGAGGGACAGGGAAGGGACTGCTCCCATTGCCTGTTGTTCGTTGTTTTCACTGATGTGCCACTATAGATGTTTTGAGACGTTTGGGTGAATTTTACAGAAACCTGTTGAACCTGGCTGACTCAGTGAAAGCGCAGGGGTTATATTGGATCCAGGACTGCTGCTAGAGAAGCAAGTAAATGAAGCAGCAAAAAGTCCTTCTCCCAATTTAGACTAGCCTGGAAGATGGCCCCCTACCTTGATATGGCTGATCTAGCCACCTGGATTCATGCCATGGTAACATCGAGACTAAACTATTCTAATGCACTCTGCATAGGTCTCCCCTCAAAGTCGACCCGGAGACTCCAGCTGGTGCAGAATGCCGCCGCTCGTTTACTTGCAGGATCTAGACAAAGCATGCATATCACGTCCATTCTGCAGTCACTCCATTGGCTACCCATCACTTACAGGGCTCAATTCAAGGTCATGACTACTACATCCAAAGCCCTTCATGAACTAGGCCCCTCGTATCTGTAGAACCACCTCTCCCCCGTATGTTCCACCATGGCAGCTTCGCTCATCTGAATGGGACCATCTGCAGATTCCACCCTTCAGCTGGGCAAAATCAAAAGCTGCCCGCACTCATGCTTTCTCTGTAGTATCCCCCACCTTGGAAAAGGCCTGCCTGAGGAGGTCAGGAAAGCTCCTACTCTCCTGGCTTGCTGCAAGCTATACAAGACTGGATTATTCAGGAGGGCTTTCTACCCAGATTATAGGGCTGTCTTATAAGCAATAGGTCAAAGAGATACTTTGGTAAGGGACAGGGACCGTACACTAGGCTATTACTATCTGCTGATCTAGCTATACTCCTACTAGGTAGCATGATGTTGCTAAAGATGTCATGTCAATCACTTATGCTTTAATTCAGAAAGGTTTCATCTCTGCGTTTTGGCTTTATGCTACTTCTCAAATTTGTGGCTACCATACCCTATTGTATTCTGTTTTTCATTGAATGGACCAAGCTGCTGATCATATTGTATTTTTGCTGTGATGCCCTAGTCATTGATTATATTGTATTTACTTGTAGTGTGTAATCCGCCTTGGACCTCAGTGAGAAAGGCAGACTATCAATAAAGAAAAACAATAATAATTTCACTTGCTTTAAAATCCTATGCTGCTTCGAGCATCTCTGGGTGAAAAAGTGGTTGGTGAATAAATTCAGTCAATAACCAGAATAGCCCTGACTCTGAACTGTTTTCCTTCCCTCAACCCAGGAGTCAACATGACACTGCGCTGGAGTTTCACCAATGGCTCGTCGTGGTGGAAAGAGGCCTTGCAGATTTGGGGCGGTGCCAGCGGTTACTCCTCCATGACGGCATTAGATGGGACAGAGCCAGACGATGCCCACAGCCTCTTTGTCATTTATGAGAAGGGCCAGGTTGAGACCACCGAAAGCATCTCCGTGGCCAAGATCAGCATCAACGGGAAGCTCTGACCACACAGGGTGTCCTCTGCCAGATCCGGTTCCCTGTGTGCCTTTGTCAGTCCTGACCCTTGGCAGGGCTAGGATAGAAGGGAATTTGAACTGGGATCTAAGGGAGAGCCCCAGTTCAATGGGAACTCTCCAACTAGGACTGGTGGGGAGGATGAACAGTTGTGAGCCAAGGGCATTGGCAGAGCTTGGGGGACCACCAGCCGCTGTCAAAGAAGGGCCTAAGGGGGTTGAGTGTCTGTCCTTCAGTCATTTCCTCTCCTCTCTGTATGCCTGCCCACAGGGACGCCATGAGGGCAAAGCCTTTTCCTCCCCCTTTTACCATGATGCTGAGGCTGGCCGTCCTACCCTACCTCAGAAGCACTCCTGACTTTAGATGTTGCTATTGGATTTCTGGGTAGAGGGACAGAGGTGAGGGGTGGGCTGGGGTAAGCAGGAGATAAGAGGAAGGAAGTCAGAGAATGAGTACCAATAGACGTTCAGCCTGTACTTGATTATCATTGGTAGATTCAAAACAAAAAGAAGAAAACTGTCAAGATTTGTAGCAAATAAATTAATTATGCACTTTCTCTTATCTATTTTTTTTAAATGGAAGGAAACTATCAGAATTGCCTTGTTGATCAGACCAAACCTCCACTTAATCAGCTGGATGCCTCTGGGATTTCACAGGCGTGGCACGATGGGAGGTAGTTGTGTGGCCTGAGCTTCTGGTACCCAGGGCTATACTGCCTTTGAACATGGAGGTTCTGTTTGCCTATCATGGCTGATTGCTGCTGATAGACCTGCCCTTTATGAATTAGTTTAATTCTTTTTTTTTAAAGTCCAGTAGTCATCATCATGCCTTGCTGTAGTAAACTCCATAAATTAGTTACTCAGTCTCACTGGACAAGACAAGAGTCCTGTTTTGGGGAGAGGGATGAAAGATGTCCTTTTTCTATTCAACTTTTAAGATGATGATCTCAGCAACAAAAATCCATGCCACAATAAACTATGTAATAGTTTGGGGCTTTTTGTTAAGAGGAAAGACAAATAAGCGTGTGTGGCGTGTGGAGGTGGGGAACAACATGATAGAGGTTTATGAAGTTACAGCATGAGGCAGAGAAAATAGAAAGCAATCTTTTCTCAAACATGGGAAAAGCTGACATAAAAACCCTGTTTACATATTACAGAGAACGCGCATACACTCTGCATATACATGTGTGGATCGGCTTGTAAGAAAAAGCTAATGTGAGTTCCCTTTACAAATGAAACCAGGGAACAGTACTTGAATAAATGGGTTTAAATCACACGTCCAGCTATACATGCATTGAATATAAGATAAGAATTAACACATGTAAGAAAAAATCCAAGTGCACACCATATACAGAGCCAGTGTTGTGTAGTAGTTAGTGTTGGACCAGGATCTAGGAGACCCAGGGTTGGAATCCCCACTCTATCATGGAAACTTGCTGGCTTATAAATAAAGGGGGGTATAAATGAAGTAAATAAAATAATAAAAACAGATTGTGTGTTCACTGGAACTTGGAAGCAGAGTTGCTATTGCCTCTGATAACGTGGTCACATAATTCACATATGCGGCACAGTGTGTAACTGCACCTGGCAAAGCGACTCCCACCACTGCCTACTCACTACATTTTATTTTTGCAAGGAGCTTAGTGGGGTGACATGGGTCCCCGTTTTGTCCTCACAACAACCCTGTGAAGCAGACTGCACTGAGAGTGAGCAACTTGCAATTTGTGTGTGGGGATCTGAACCTGGCTCTCCCCTGGTTTAGTCTAATGCTGCTATACCATACTGGCTTTTGCTGGGGGTATGCATTAACAGAGGCTGTTGCAGCACTAAAAAGGTTGGTTAATGAATCTCCAAAGGGTTCCAATCGCAGGCAGTCCCCACTGACCCCAATCAAAGCTTTATACTAAGGGTATGTTACAAATGCACCTGGTACAGCTGAGTCATCATGGCTTAGCAACCCGATTCTCGACGGAATCCCTCCAAGGAGATAAACTGGTAACCTTGGCAACAGAACAGACAAGAGAAACAGGTAAGCGTGCAATATTGCCAAGATCCACTTTGCTCAGAAACAGACAAGTAACTCATAAACGAAATCAATACATGAAAACAGACATGTCACCCAGGTCTCATGTTTTTAGAATATAAGAACGCTACTGGACAAGGCCCAAAGTCTATGCATCTGTCTTCTTATTTTCCAATTAGGCATTCCCATTAGGCTTACAAGTAAGGCAAGGAATCCAAAGCTTCCCCTATTGCCTGCTCTCCCCCAACCCAGCAACTAGTATTCCAAGGTACAATGTCTCTAAGCATGGAGTTTCCAACTAATCATGGCCAGGCTGTATTAACCCATGGCCAGGCCCCTAGGTTTTCAGGTATTTCGGGGGCCCTCAGGCACTTCAGTTTTTCACCTCACTACAGCTGACAGCCTGACTGGTACAGTAGGTACTAGACCGCAGTACATAGCCCTATATCCATTTTGAGGGTCTCCTGAAGAATTCTATTCACAATTTTAAAAATATTTTTATTGCATGAGTAGAACTCTTCAAGAAAGCATATTTTGAGGGTATAACTGTTCAATACTGTAATATTTTGAAGTGAATAAATTTTTTATTGATTAAAACTAATTTATGGATAAGTGTTTTAATATAAGAGACAATTTGTTTCACTTCAATAATGAAGCAGTTAATTATCTTATTAATAGAGGCTATATAAGAGAATCAATTGTAATTTATGTGGGAGTATGCCTTAGCAAAAAAAAATTGACGGGCCCCTAGTCCCTGGGCCCCTTGGCTTCATTCTAGTCAGCCCTATGAATAATATGGCCCTGATCATGGCCTATAGGCATTTATGGGCTTATCCTCCAAGAGTCTGTCGAATCTCTTAGTGGCCATCGCTAATTCTTGTGGCAGTGAGGTCCATATGAATTCATAGTGTTTTTGACTTAAATCTTTTATTGCAGAGATATATCTTTCCCCTTATATCTCAGCGACAAAAGGAACTAAGGACTTAACTTTTAATTTTTTCTTTATATGAAAGTTGGAAATTCAGAAAACCTAACGGGCAGTGTGTTATAACACTATTAGCAACAGATGCCGTTTTTAAAAAAACGGGCCCTAGAAAACACAGGAGTGCTGGGCTCCCTCCAAAGGGGTGGGCTGGCTCGCCTGGCCGCCCCGCCGCCATGGCTCCCTCCAGAGGCCACATTGGTCACGAAACACTTTTTATCCTGGTGCTCCTGTGCAGGCGCACCAGGATAAAAAGTGCGTCACCGCCAATACGGCTTGCCTTTTTTTATAGAAAGTTAACTAGATCTCAAATGCCAATCCAGTAGCAAGGGAAATTGCCTGTTTGGGGCAGAGGGGCAGGAAAAGGGGCGCTGATGTGGGCAAGATAGATCCTGTCCCCATGGATGTCTGCCAGCTTCGCTGCGACCTTTCTCAAAACACTGCTGCCAAATAGGTTTTGGAAAAGAATATAGGAAAGATGAGAGGGGAATTTGGGAAGTGTACAGAAGCATTATGATACTGTGAAAAAGCAGTATCCAAGGCAGGACAAGCCAACCATGAGTAAGATCTGTGATATGCAGCTTTATTTAAATGTAACATTATTTAACACTATTTAACATTATTTAAATATAATTGAGTAACCAAAAGTCAAATCAGGCATAGTGTTCGGATTTTCAAAGGGGAATATATTTTTTAATTTAAAAAAATGTACTGCTTTGTCTGTCCAGGAATGTTGAGTGGTGATGTGGTATGATGGGATGTAGTTTGTGTAACTTCATGCCATCCTAGCATTTAATGCTCCAGTTTCCCAGATCTTGAAAAATTAGCCTCTACCACTGAAATAGATGAGGTTGAGAGGGAGTGATTGTCCCTCCCCAAAGGCCCCTCCACAAGCTTCCACGACAGAATGGGTATCTCAGATCCTAGTGTGGTGTAATGTTCAGAGTTTTTAGACTGGATCTGAAGTGTTACAAGGAAATGGGATTGGAGGTGAATGGGAATAAGCATCTGGGACATATCTGGATGAGCAAATGCAAGAAATCATATGTCTCTAGTTATCTCTAATAGCTGAAGAGGGAATTTTGGCAAGGCAGTTTTTCTTACCCTTGCAAATGCATGCCATGCTAAAGGGGTGCCTGCTGAAATTCTGTTTTCAACACAGCTATTACGGGAGAAGCCTCGTATCCAGCTGAATCTGGTTTGTCTACAAAGACAGAGCACCAGACTGACAGAACAGGAGACAAGAGGGGCACTAGGACCCAAGGCTGCCTCAAAAAGGATGTGGTACCCGGTTCAGTGGATGCAGGAGCATTAGTCCGTTTGGAGCATCATTGCTAAGAAACCATGGCCAGCCAGACCCAGGGAATCCAGCAGCTGCTGCAGGCTGAGAAGAGGGCTGCGGAGAAGGTGGCAGAGGCTCGGAAACGTGAGCCAAGGATCCTGTTTTTCTATTGGGTTGGGGGGGGGGAGTTTAAGGGCAGAGGACCAGACCTCCCCTGGAAGAGAATTGTGGAGTCATAGGCTACAACAGAGGGGAAGCTTGGCAGGGGATGCAGTAGGAGATAATTGATAGGGGATCTGTCTTTCTTTCCACCTCCCCTTCCATCTGTCCTCGACCCCACCCCACATCCCAGGCAAAGCACGGAGGCTGAAGCAGGCCAAGGAAGAGGCCCAGGCTGAAATTGAGCAGTACCGTTTGGAGCGGGAGAGAGAGTTCCAGCACAAGCAGCAAGCGGTGAGATTGGGGGGGGGGGGCTGTCCAAAGCGAATCTGGGTCTTAAAGGGAGGAACAGGAAGGGAATCAATAGCACTGGATTGCTTTATTCAGAGATGTTTAAAGAGGCATTATGAGAAATTGGGGGGGGGGATAAAAATAAATGAGAATTGGAGACCCACCAAGGAGAAGAGCTGAAAACACAGGGCCTCGCTTCATTGCTATCTCCCTAGTTAGTACTTGGGAATTGCTTACAAAAGGCCTGGGGGGAAAGGTCCTGTCCCTTGATCAGAGGCCTAATGGGCAGCTGACATGTTTCACAGTATGGAGGTCAGTAATATCCCCTGGCAAATAACATCCCTGTAAGCCTCTATTAAGAGGGCAGGGCATTTTTTCTCCAGGCCTGTTGGCAACACTAGAATCCAGCTGTGGCATTTGTGTAAAGGAAGAACCTGCCAAGCTAACCCCGGAGTCAATGTGTTATTGAGGACAGATCACAGAATGTGGAGAGCTGAACTCCAAACCTCTGTCCAATGCATGAGGTTGTGCTCACCACCGGTGATGCGCACAGGTTGGTACACTTTTGGCCAGAGAATTAGGGTTGCTGGCTCTTTGAGATACTTCTGGAGATTTGGCAGTGGCACCTAGGGAGAGTGGGGTTTGGGGAGGGAAGAAAGCTCAGTGGAGACGGGATGCCCTATAGCCCACCCCTGAAACTGCTGTTTTCTCCAAGGGAACTGATCTCTGTGGCCTGGAGATCAGTGGTAATTCTAGGAGAACTCCCCCCCTCCTCCGCCCCCAAGGTTGTCTGCAGGATAAGATAAAGATTCTTTGCAACCTACCCTAGGCACCTTGGATGGGATACTAAAGAAATAGTCAATATATCCTTCCTTAGACATCATGCAGGGTGGGGTGTAATATGAGGATGCAGCTGTGGGTTTATCTTTGGGACACTTGCTGGAGAGGGTATTGGGTGCTAAACCATAAAACTGTTATTGGAGCTCCTTCCTGGTTGTTATGCGTGTTTGTGTTTTTCTATGTTTTTATTGCATATATTTATGTTTTTATTTAATTGTTTATTTTATATATAATTTATTTTAAAAGCTGTTTTAATGTTTAAAAGTTTTAATGTTCACCGCCTTGGGGACCCAATTTGGGTGGAAAGGCGGCAGAGAAATGTTTTATATAAATAAAAGGAGTTTGTAATTTGTAAACTAATTCCATGCTATCTATAACATTCATTTTAACATTTCCTCACAAAAGCCTGTTAGAATAAGAAGATGGCTTTTTTACTGTCGTTAGTTGTAGGCTGAGGCAGGTCACCTTTGGAAAAGTGTTCCCCATGTTTTCTCAGTTTTGTTAAAAATAATTTGCCTTGCATCTCACTGAGAAAACCAGGCTATAAATGAAGTAAGCAAATACAAAAATCAGAGAAGGCCTTGCCCCAAGGGCCCAAAATTTGCAGCCCAGCCTCAATCAAAAATGAATTTTCTTTCAAGCATGTGTGCACACTTAGAATATTCGCTTTTGTTCATGGTTAAATCAAATTCTGATCAAGATCCTTGCTTGAAGATCTCAATAGATGTGTGAGTTCACGAAGACAAAGACATTCCTTCTCATAATTTTGGATTAAATCTCTCTATTGGAATTTGGTTTGTAATTTTTTTTATTGGCAGATATAGATGTAAAGTTGTCCCTGTATGTTTTGCCCCTGGTGCTGATATAACATTTTTGTATATGTGTGCTTCTGAATATATAGACTTTTCCTTTCTCCAGGCAGGAGAATTGGGGAAAAGGAATCTGCCCTTTTAGAAACTATAGCAGTTTCTAAAAGGGCAAATTTCAGGATAGGCTTTATAAAAGGCAAAGTGAAAAGAAAAACCACATTAAAGCAGATGATCCTTTTCTTCAATATGTGCTACTTTTTTTTGCTGGATCTATAACTCTAGTGTCTGCAATAAGTGCCATTGATAACGATCAGTGATCACAATTTTGGAATGACAGCACTTTTTTCCCCCTCAGGCTCTGGGCTCACAAGGAAACTTGTCTGCTGAGGTGGAGGCCCAGACACGCAAGAAATTGCAGGCAATGCAAGGAGGGCAAGCTCGGGGCAAAGATCGAGTGCTGCGTCAGCTTCTCACTCATGTTTGGGATGTGCAACCTCAGCTCCACCTCAATTACCGCTTGGCTGTCTAGAAGACTCACTCTTGTCCTGCACTTGCCACCTGGTTACTTAGGACACTTCACTGACCTACATCTTCCACCATCCCCTTGCAATGACAAGTCTCCTAATTGCTAGAGATTGAATTTGACATGCCTGCCTAGAATCTCAGCCCCCATCAACTGCCTGTACCTCCCCATGAAAACCATCTAACCTCTGAATCCCATCAAGGCTATTCATTCTACTTCATGGTATTAACGTTCCATATAAACACTCCCTAGGTGAACTCCCGTTTATTTATTTATTTACTTAATACCTTTCCTTTCTCCTAAATAGGCCATACCAATCTCCTCTTCTCCATTTATCCTCACAACAGCCCTGTGAGGTAGGTTTAGTTGAGAGTATATGACTGGCCTAGTCACACAGGAAGCTTCCGTGGCTGAGCCTAGTCTAACCCCTACATCACATTCCAATCCCTGGTGCCTTCAGTTAAAGAAATTAGGTAGCTGGTATTGAGAAAGACCTTTTTCTGCTTGAGATGCTGGAAAGCTACTGCCAGTCAGTGCAGACAATGCTGAGCTAGGTGGCCCAATGGCTTGACTTGATATAAGACAGTGTCATATATTTGTTCAGGATATACACTCCAACCTGAGACATGTCTTTAAAAAAAGTATACCTTCAGCACTTTCCTTTACCTCAGTTTTAAATCTGCACCTGGCTCCCCACCGCCAACTTTTGTAGTGCTTCCCAACCCTAACTGATTTTTAAGAGGGCTGAGGGAACCCCGTAGCTGATTCCTAGCAGAATGGGCCTATTCTTTTCCTTGTCACTTTTCCACGCTCTTGTCTCTACATTGCTCCACCCCATGGCATAAAGGAATATGACTAGGAAACAAGAGGTTCTAGGCATGCCCCTTCATTTCCTGCTGGTGTGTGTATACGTCCTGACAACGTGGCTTTCTATGTCCGCTCAGCTACAACTCTACTCCAATATTTTTGCTTAATCCTTTCCCCTGCTCCTGCTTTGTTGACCTACAAATGGACGTTCAAATAGGCATTATCTCATTAATAAAGTTATATGTGGTCATATATGTGAGAAAGTGATAATTATACAACTGTGGGGCAAGACTTCTGGATTCTCTGGGGTATTAGTATAGTCCAATGATTAAAGTGTGGAGCTGATAGCCAAGATATGTATTTGCATGGTTACCAATGGATTGTAATTAAGAAAGGATGGTACACATTATACTGGTTTTCATGGAAGGGACTTAAGAGGTGTGGAAACTGTTTTTGTGTTGCCTAGGGAGGGGTTGGGACTCAAGGGTTATAACTTAGCAGTGCTGATATCTTTTTCCTATGGGGAGAGTTTCATTGAGCAATAGTCTGGAGAGGCAGCATAAAAATATCCTAAAGAAAATAAGTTGCCTAAACAGGCACAAATTCAAGCATGGTGTCTGTTAAGAAGGCAGTAATAATTAAGAAGATGGTAACCTTATGGCTGAAAGAAATGGTTGGAAGCCAGATTCCCTTAGACCAGTGCTACTCATTCTGTGGATCATAGAGACCCACATTTGCAATTACCATCAACCAGAAAAGCCACATCTTTGGCACGAGGCCTGCATCTCAGGGAGGATGGCAGCGTTTACATTCTTTTGGCAGCAGTTGCTTCAAGATGGGAACCAAATGTCAATCTCAGTCTCCAATGGGAAAAGGTGTTACCTACTTTCCAGAAACACACAGTGGGTGCCACGTTTAGGGAATGGTGCTTAGAAGAGTCACATGTGGCTCCCAAATTACTGAGCTGAACATCACTCTCCTAGACTCAAAGTTAAAAGTCTGAAATGTTTGGGAGATAGGCTCACTGGATTTATGCACAAGCTAAGTAAACTACAAGTTTAGAGCCTCACACGAGGGGCTTCTAAAACTTTACATAACTTAGGGCCTCAGTATATCTTAAACTGGTTCTGGTTGATATGCAGGGTAATGCCTATCTCCAATTAACATTCACCAAGCTCTTGGGAAAGAAGATTTAGTAAGTTTCCCCAGATTCCTGTCCCCTTACTTAGGAGACAGGGTGCGCACCCCAGAGTGCGCAAGAAGTTGCCCTCACGGCCTAGAAAGGCCACAGGGCGGAACCCCTCTGGCAAAACCAAGAACATTATAACAAACCCATGGCCTGTAAGGAAACAGATCACAACAGGGGCTAATTCTCAGGACAATAGGTTGACATCTAAGGGCTGGTGGTCAGCCCACAGCAGTGTTGTTAGCCTCCAGGTGCTAGCTGGAGATCTCCCAGAATTACAACTCGTCTCCAGGCCATAGAGATCAATTGCCCTGGAGAAAATGGTTGCTTTGGAGGTTGGACTCTATGGCATTATACCCTGCTGAAGTCCCTCTCCTCCCCAAATCCCACCCTCTTCAGGCTCCACTCCCCAAATCTTCAGGAATTTCCCAACCTGGAGCTTGCAACCCTACCTAGCAGGCATTTCATATTTAGTGCACAGTTAACTTCCGTTGTGGTCAATCAAGAGCCACAAGAGGACTCTGTGAAAGCGTGTAGTCACAGTCCTACACACTTTCACAGTTGCCATGAAATACAACTCCAAAGTATGGCAGTAGAACTATTACTGATTTCAATGTGACATCATCATCAGGCCCTGCCCCATGAGTCTTAGGGTGTGGGAAGCTGGGGACTTGTCAACCTTGAGGACATGATATACAACTAAAGTTCCCATTGAGTTGATCACTTATATTAAAGTGCCATTGGATTGAATAAATAGAGCTTGAAAGTGCTTATCTTTTAAAATGCTGGCTTGTGCTTTGAACATTATTAAAGCTCATTCTAATGTTAAAAATGTTTCATGCACATTATCTCAGCCATCTTCAGAATAATTCCGTAACTACCTCCAGGTTATTATCGCCATAATATACAAGAGGGCGCGGAGAGTACCAGCGATGAGATCTAAACAGCAATGTATATTCCTTATGATGCTGCAGAAGCCATCACATGATGGGAAAGTGTTGCTGCTCCTGTTCCACTATCTTTAACAGCAGCAGGCCGAATAAATGTAGGTTAAAGGTTTCCAATATTTCCCTAACAGAAAAAAAAACCCTTTTCATATAAAGCTGCTATTAAAGGCAAAGGAACAGGGCTGGTACAAAGCTGGCTACCCAGAAACACAAAGGAGTCTTATGACACCTTAAAGACAAATAGGTTTATTGCAAATCACAGCAACTGTGGTTTTGTAACAAACAGTCTTCAAGAACGAAACTCGCTGAAGGGAGTTCTGTAGAAAATTCCCATTGGGTTGCCACATTTTCTCCTGGCAAGGCTCATGTGCATTTTAACAGCCGTCTCATATTCAGAAACCCAGCAGGTGCAAGTTGTCCAGTGCAGAGACTGCAACGGACGCAGAAAAACCACGCCTTGTGACTTTCCGTCAGCCACGCTGTTAAGAGCCCATCGCCTGGTGGAAAACAATCCCGCAGGCGTTACATACGACAGCCTCCAAATTACAGAGGCGGGGTCTGGGGGAGCTCAGTGGCACCTGGTGTGGGCTTTTGGGGACCACAGATCTCTTTGTCAGATGCATCTGGCAGGGAGAGCTGTGGTTGTCAAAGGCTCATACTGCATTGGAATTGGATGGTCTAGCTGTTTGGCTGCTACAAACTAACAGGAAACTCCTTTGAAGCCAACTGATCCACACACCAAAAGGAGATGTTTACATATACTAGCAAAGGAATGTTTTGGTTGCACCCTCCCCCCCAATTGACTCTTCTCTCTCCTCCTCTTCTCCTCCCTCCTCTTCTATATTTGACCAGTCTCTGTATCACGCATCTGACGAAGAGAACTTGATTCTCGAAAGCTTATGCTACAATAAAATTGGTTAGTCTTAAAGGTGCTACTGGACTCTTTTTGACTTTGCTCCCACAGACTAACACGGCTAACTCCTCTGCAAATTATTTGAAAGCGCCCAAGCCCCAGCAATGGGAGACTCCTAGTTTAAATTTCTGCAGCGGAACGCCTATTCCAAACGCCTTCCTCAAATATCTGATACGCGCAGCCTCGTATTCCGACATCTTCCAGGCCGAGCTGAATCCATAGACTGTTTTTTTTAAAAAATTAAATTCCATGGGATAAACTCTTCGCTAATTTAATCCCCCCCCCCAAAATCAGGCTTTGGATTAGACAGGCGGAGCCAAAACCTCGAGGGTCCTTGCGGCTCAGCCCTTTTCGAATCTCCGGCCCACCCCTTCCCTCCCCGGAAGCCACGCGCCTTCTGCTGTGATCGCCGCCCGGAGTAGTTGTGCGGCCCCTCCCCCTGACAGGAGGTAAGGCGCCCCTTCGCAATCCCCTCTGCATCCGCGGCCTCAGTGGCCATCCGTCCCGCACTCGGGTGGGTGTAGATCCTGGGAACGATTCTCTGTCCGATGGCGGGTGTATGGGGAGGCCATTTCCCCGTGCAGGGGCTCCAAATGGACTTGGAGGAGGGGTGGGTGTCTCGTCCCCCGCCATTGTAGCGCCAATAGGGAGCCAAGATGGCGCCGGGTTCATTGCGCGCTGCTGTGCTCCCCTTGCTGGGTCGTAATCCGAGAGCATCCACACTGCCTTGCTTTCTAGGTCTTAAACACGTGGCCATTTAGGGAGCGCTAACTCTTACTTTCCCCCATAACCAGAAATTGGTAGCGAAAATAAAAAGGTAGAGATTCGTTATGGTGTGTACGTGCCCCCCTCCCTTCTAACAGGGTGTCCTCTAATATATTAATGAAAATGAAGGCAGGAGCGATATCACATAATGATTGGGGGGGGGAATGGATATTTTGCAATTTGTAGTAGAGGTTTTTTTTTTTTAAAACGGGGTTAAGCTGCGAATGCTGCATCGTGATTAGGGAATTATGTGATGCAAGAATTTGCAGCAGCAGCAGCCGCCGGAGTGGTTTTTTTGCAGTTTGCGATTTCGAAGACTTTTATTTCGTTCTTGCCAGCTATTTAGAAAATTAATGGAAAACTTTGTCGGGTGTGGGCGCTTGGGAGCTGTTGAAAGTTGCAGTGCAATAAATGGTAGGTAGCCTGACGTAGGAGTTAACTGTCCATTTGAAATTTTCATATGGGGGGAGATTCAGGTGTTTAAGTATAACCGTGTTGGTCTGTAGTAGAATAGCCATATTAGGGCCCAGTAACACCTTAATGACCAACTAGAGTTCCCGGGTTGGTGTATATGATGCGTGTCTATTTTGCTAGGAAGACTGTTCCTGCCCTGAGTTTCATGACTGCCTTTTGTAGGAATGGTGACTCTTGATCATTCTCAAACTATATTCCTTAAAATTAGATAGATTTGAGAAACTAACTTGCCGTAGTGGGGTGATGTTTTTTGGGGAATTGAGTGGGTGGGATTTATATTGCCAAGAAGGACAAGCTGCTTCAGAAATAAGTCTGGGATGGTGTTAGGAGGTGCGGACAAGGAGTCCTTTATTGACCTCTCAACTGAGAGATCTCTGTAGGGCACCCCTCCTGCCAATGTGCTGTAAGCAGATACTGGGGGAGGGAACCCTCTCAGAAATGAGTTCTTCATGATAGTGGAATGCAATTTAGTTCTGCCGTCCCCTAATTTCTTCAGTTGTTGGTAGACAGGTTGTGAAGCAGGTCTCTGTCTTTCTTTCTTTACTTTTTTCTAGTTCTCAGTTTTTGCGGAGACCCATGGTGGATTACAATAAAAAAGACAGTAAAAAGATATAATATGTACAATGCAGTAAAAATGCCTGAAATTTTCCTCGTTATCAAAGCTGTGCATGCCTTTGTTCACTTTATAAAAATGCCCTGCTGTTGATTGGACCTGTTTGTAGGGAGTTTGTTTCATCTGCATGGATATGGAAGTGGGAAATCTGGCTGTATTTCGTTGTACCTCCCAGCCCGCCATTTCCTCAGTTTTGAAATGTTTGTTTCGAGTGGAGTGGTGGTGGGTATCTAAATCTGCTTGGGTTGTGAAGAATGGAGAGGAATGAAAACAGAGAAAAAAATCAGCCAGCTATTTCATACTACACTTGTAAAAGCCCCTCCACTTCCCAATCATGTTGCCTTTTGGAGCTTAGCATGTAACTCTTGGGCCCTCCATTTGTGGGGCTTAAGCCCCTTGAGTATGCTGGATTCTTGCTTCTTTTTTTCCTTTTTATACAGTAGGGGCAGAGGTGTAATTATCTCTTCAGAATGTGATGCGCGTAGGACTGAAACCTGGCTATTCACGTTTTTTGTGCCGTGCTTGCATTAATAGCAGACAGCAAGGGGCTGCTTTAGACTGTTCAGGAGGGTTTGCCCTAGTTCTTAATGTGTTGATGCTCCTTGAAAACAGCGTATGCCATTTTAGGAGGACCGTGTTAAGTTATCCTACAACATAAAGCGTTTTGTCTGTAATGCACCTTTGCGAGAAGGCGGAAAGATTCTCTCCTCTGCTAATTTACACACAGCAGGAGGGCAATTTCTCTCTCTTGTTATTTATTTAACGCACCCCTGTTTGGTTTCTCTGGTGCTGCTGTGAATCAGGAGGGTTTCCCTCCCTTGAGACTCACTTTCACACCACTCCTCTCAGTTCTTAGAGAGAGAGGCATCGCCATGACTGAGAATGACGTTGACAACGAGCTTTTGGATTATGAGGACGATGAGGTTGAAAACCAGGCAGCAGGAGAAGGGGTGGATGTCCCATCCAAGAAGGACGTCAAGGGCTCCTATGTCTCCATCCACAGTTCTGGGTTTCGTGATTTCTTGCTAAAGCCAGAGCTGCTGCGTGCCATTGTTGACTGTGGTTTTGAGCACCCCTCAGAAGGTAAGCTCCAGAGGTCTAGGGAGAAGACGTTTGGGGGGAGTTAGCAGTGTGGGAGGGGAGCTGAATGCAAGAGCTTCTGGGGAGTCCCTGCAGCAGAAGCAGCAAAGGTGCTGACTGTTTCCATTCTCAATGCAGTGCAACATGAGTGTATCCCGCAGGCCATCCTGGGCATGGATGTCCTCTGCCAGGCCAAATCGGGCATGGGCAAGACGGCTGTCTTCGTTCTTGCTACACTACAGCAGCTAGAGCCAGTCCCAGGACAGGTAGGCGTGGGAAGGGAAGGGGTGGGGGCAGAATCAGAATCCGCATGAAAAGCAACCAAGTAAAATGGACTTGCGAATCATGATGTAAGAAACAAGAAAGGACGTTTGTTGAGAGATCCATTCTCCTTGGCAGGTGTCGGTGCTGGTGATGTGTCACACTCGTGAGCTGGCCTTCCAAATCAGCAAGGAGTACGAGCGCTTCTCCAAGTACATGCCCAGTGTCAAGGTGAGAGCCGAGTCTTGGGGCAGCTGGGGGACTGGAAGCCCCAGCCTCAGGACTGGGGCTGCTTCTGTCCTACTCAGATATTGAGCATAATGTTCACCTGTGTCAGTGGTACTATGCTTAGTGGATTGTGAGAAGGGGTAAGAGGATTTCAGAGGTTTGTTCCATTTCCATTATAATCAGCGATATCTAATACCACATTTTACATAAGTTCCTGATTTACATGCCTTCAGGCTGCTGTCTTTGCTATTGTCAGTTTGCATGATGAGAAGCCTCGCTGAAAATGCGTTTCTCTCTTCTACACTTCATTCTGTAACTCTCCTTGCCATCAGTCATGTCTTGTATTGCCCTCCCACCCCGAATGGGGCAGGTATTGTTGGAGCTGGGAGATGGTCTCGTCAGTAGCTGCTTCCTTTCTCGCACAGCTCTCTAGTCCCCTTTGGCCACCTCCTCTTCGTTTGCCCTTCCCAGGTGTCGGTGTTCTTTGGAGGCCTGTCCATCAAGAAGGATGAGGAGGTGCTGAAGAAGAACTGCCCGCACATTGTGGTGGGGACCCCGGGCCGCATCCTGGCCTTGGCCCGCAACAAGAGCCTCAACCTCAAGTACATCAAGCATTTCATCCTGGACGAATGCGATAAGATGCTCGAGCAGCTCGGTGAGTTGGGCTGGACAGCCAGTGTTGCTTAAGGTAGGGATGGGAACGTGGGAGGTGCTGAGAGCCAGATCTTTGAGAGGTAGACGGGTGTGCCAGCAGTCGAGAGTTGGACAGAAAGAACAGCGGCAGCTTATTCCAGGCAGGTGGGATGGCTTCAGTTATCTGCAGTCTTTAGACATTCCTTGTATGTGGGAGTTTAGCTTCTTTGCCTTCTCAGAGTGGTATATTTCACTTACCACCATCGGAAGACAACTCTTCGAAATAACTCAGCTTTGAGGCACTTCTCTTGTTCATTGGAGTTGGTTCTTCAGTAAGGAGAAGGAAGCAGAGCAGCCTGCCTTTCTTAAAGTGGCCATACCAGAAAAATGCTCCTTTACAAGATTGCGTGTTCTCCAGTTGGGGCTAGAATTCACTCTGCAGCATCTTCCCACAAAAAGTACTACTTGGTTTCATCACTGATTAGCTACAGTACAGCTCTCTTGCTGGGGTGAAATCATGGAGATATTCCAGCATTCCTTTGACGTTGACTTTTGGAAAGGAAGTGACTATTCTCCCCCCTCTCCCCCTATTTCCCCCCCCTCCCACTGGAAAGAGGTAGAGGAAATATCCTTTTGAACAACGTTCCCATAACATACAGTTATCCAGTCCTATATGCTTTAAAGAGTAGTCCAGGCTTCTGTTTCTGCCTTCCAAGTCCGTTGAGAGCTCAGCAAGGGAGCTGTTAAGGGTTATTTAAACAGAAATAACTTCGTTTATGGGCCACAGCCTGAGAGTAGGACAGAAGGGAGAATCCTTTTAGTTCTGACCTCTTTGTCCTTTTTTCTGACTCCCCCCCCCCCCTTACAGATATGCGTCGGGATGTCCAGGAGATCTTCCGCATGACCCCGCATGAAAAGCAGGTCATGATGTTCAGTGCCACCCTCAGCAAGGAAATTCGCCCTGTGTGCCGCAAATTCATGCAAGACGTAATTAAATCCCTTCTACCTTCTTTATCCACCTGGCCAGCCAGCCAGCCTCCCTCCCTCCCCATCCAGGGAAGGAGCGGGGGGGGGTGGAGCCTAGAACACCACCCTTGTCTGCAGAGCACCGGGCTGCACCGCTGCTGCCCATCACCTCCCCCAATCCCGTCAAGGCACTTGTAGGGCACACACCTTCCGGAAGATCATTCGGGTTACACTAGCCAGCGCACCCACACACATGAATGACAGGCATCTCCTGATAGGGCTGGAGAGCACTCAGACCATAATCTGGTTCTGCCCAGCTGGCACGCTTGGCTTAAAGATCGTCCACTCTGTTGGGGGGGATCCATCCCAGAAGGATCCTCTTGTACTTCCACATCTGGCGGGTGGCGCAGAATTCATCGCGCCTCTCCTGCTATCCTGTTTCCCTCCATTCCCTCTGCCTGGATCCATCTACCTGTCGGCAGCGTGTTCCGAAGATCCTGGCCTACCACATACACGCATGTTCAGAAGATTCTGGCCCACATACACCCAGGCCAGTGTACCTCTTCTTTCCTTACCGCCATGCATTCATCAGGTACACACACTTGCAGCACGCATGTACACGTTCCTGCCCTCCTTGCCCTGTCTTGCCCTCCCCACTCACCCTGGCTGGCACTCCGGAGACCTGCGGCGAAGGACTCCAAGAGATCCGAGAGATCGGCAGCAGCCAGTGGAGCAGATGGCCTGGCGACCTGGAGGAGAAGTTTTATCCTTTTTTCTTCTGAACTGGCAAAACCGATTTTATTTCTTTCTGAGCTATTACCCCTTTCTTTTCCCTGCCCTGTTTAGGAAAGGGATTGTTTTAAATTTCAGGGATCCCATTGTGGGAGGGGAAGTATATGGAGCTTGTCTCTATAGGAACTTGCTAGCTCAAGTGATAGGAAAGGTGGTTGTGGTCACTTTTTATAGAGTGGATGTGGGAATGCCCCTTGAATCATGGAATAAATAGGACTAATCCAGTGGGTCCTCTGAAGCGAACAGTGAGGCTTTGAGGTTACCTGGCATGAATTCTTGGGAAGAAGAGAGCTAATCAGGAGCTGCTGTTTTCATTTGCTTGGGTGGGTGCTTTACCATACATTTTGAGGAAGCCAAACACTAGAGGCCAGGTCACGAGGCAGATAGCCGGGAATCTGGTGCATGCTGGGGATTGTGATGCAGAGAAGGTTTTGCAGGACTGGATGAGACCCTCTGCATGTTGGGGAAAAGAATCTGAAGTTCAGAGGAGAGTAGTTCAGGTGACTGGGGCTTTTGAATAGACAATCGATACATTTCTTCTGTGAGCACTTTTGTCCGTGATGTCCAGGCTGGGTGAAAACAAAGGGGAAGGCAGGGGGAGGGGAATCAACATTTTCCTGTTTAGTTTCTGGAGGCAGATAAATCTCCTGTTTCTTAAAACTCGTAACTTGGCCTTCAGAGTGGCTGATACGTTAGTGCTATGCAAAGGGGGGAAGACCTTGCCCGTGGCAGCGGTGAGCTGTTTCCCAGAGTGCTTTTCATAAGTTCTTAGCTGAATGGGAAGAACATTGCTTCCCAGGATGCCTTGCATGGAAGCTCTTGGCTGTTTGACATGGGAGGTGGTGGGGTAGGCCATCTGCTTTTTCTCTTTTCTGAGGGGCTGGAAGATCAGGGAGGGCACACAGGGCTGTGTGTGTATTGTGTAGGGTAAGGGTGCGTTTGCAAGGAAGTTAGAGCTGCTCCTGCGTGCACTTGTGCTGCTTTGTCCCCCCTCCCTCCGAGCCCAGGTCAGCCTTGCCCCTGGTCTAACCGGCCCTGGGTTTGCTCCTCAGCCTATGGAGATCTTCGTGGACGACGAGACCAAGCTGACGCTGCACGGGCTGCAGCAGTACTATGTCAAACTGAAAGACAACGAGAAGAACCGCAAGCTCTTTGACCTGCTTGATGTGCTGGAGTTCAATCAGGTGCCTCCCAGGATTAGACCCTGCCTCAGGGACACGGGGGTTGGGAGGGGGCAAATCTCATTGGAACGAGGAAGCATTTTCTTTTCTGCTTCTCTAAAGACAAGGGTGTTAACTTGGTCAGATGTTGGGAGGGGGAAAGGTGGTCACGGTGTTTGCATTTCAGAGGTGTTTTTAAGTCAGCATGTCGAATAAGATACCTCGTTTCTGGTCTCTCCATAAATATGAGGAAATGAAACTACATTCCCTTCCCCCTCCAGGTGGTGATCTTTGTGAAGTCCGTGCAACGCTGCATAGCATTGGCTCAGCTTCTGGTGGAGCAGAACTTCCCAGCGATTGCCATACACAGAGGGATGCCCCAGGAGGAAAGGTGAGGACCCCCAAACTTGCGACACAGTGCGAGTGGCTGACTGAGAGGCTCACTTGCTGTGATGAAATTGCTCAGACTAGAGTCTCTGACTCCTTTAGTGATGCGTCTCTAAGCCCTGAGCAGTGGCCCCCGCAGAAGCCAATGCACTGTCACATAAGGAGAAGTTGATGCTCTTGACAGACATGGAGTTGGTTAGCAGGAGAAGGTGGTATAGTGTGAGCCTATGAACCATACGATGCTTGGGTCTTGCAGGTTGTCGCGGTATCAGCAATTCAAGGATTTTCAGCGCCGTATCTTGGTGGCCACCAATCTTTTTGGTCGTGGCATGGACATAGAGCGAGTCAACATTGCCTTCAACTATGACATGCCGGAGGATTCGGACACCTACCTTCACCGGGTGAGTGAGGCAGGCGAGCTGGAGAATGGTTTGGGTTGGAAGAAGGGGCCAGAGTGCCCTTGTTGCGCTGATGAGTTTGCTCAGACTAGAGTCTCTGATACGGTCTGATGTCTCTTTCAAGCCCTGAGCAACAATTCTAGCCTGTGTGGGTTTGACTGTGTCACATAGTTTCTTGGCCAGTCTCGTTTGGTTCAGGAGGAACTGAATCTCTTTCCCCTTTGCTTGAGGCTCATAGCCAGAATGGCAGAAAAAGCACCAGGTCCCATCTTTCTTTACCTCCGCAGGTGGCTCGTGCTGGGCGCTTCGGGACAAAGGGTCTGGCCATCACTTTTGTGTCAGATGAGAATGATGCTAAGATCTTGAATGAAGTGCAGGACCGCTTTGAGGTGAACATTAGCGAGCTGCCTGACGAGATCGACATCTCTTCTTACAGTGAGTTATAGCAACATGAATTTGGGGATAGGAAAGAGTGTATGTGAGTTGGAAAGCTGGGCAGGTGGGATAGCTGGCTAAGTAGGATTGCCTTCAGCTTTGCAGTGGGAGGAGGGCTTGCAGCGTGAGCTGTGCAGGGAAAACAGCAAACAGGCTGCTGGCCTTGTGGGAAATGCTACTTGTGGAAACACACAAGCGCTTGCCCTGCCTGTTTAACATGTTTGTGTATCCCTGCAGTTGAACAGACCCGATAAAGGGGGCCTTTCCTCTACATCGACCTTGGTTTTAATTCCTGACCTCGTCCACTTCCCTGAAACTTCACGTTTAATTTCACTTGATGGAGAATGAAGTGGCTTTGACTGTCTGGAGAACACCCATTCACACCACTCCTGTGAGGGGGACGGAAGAGTTGCTGTCTCTAGGATGTGTGTAGTGGAGGGGGCCAGCATTTACACATCATCTACACTACTCGGAAGCCTAAGGGGAAATCCTGCTGGGCTGGAGTCCCGTTGCTCATCTGGCACCAAGAAGAGAGGAGTCTCGGTGTAGGTGCCTCTTCAAGGGACGCCTGCCTCCAGATGGATCTCTACTGCCTACCAGCAAGATGTTGGGACTCCGCCAGTCATATAGCTCCACTTTATCCTTATGTTGGCATTACCCAGAGATCTGTCTCCATGATGGGAAGCATAAAGGGGGAGGAGTTTCAGCAGGGGTGCTCTGTGAATCCCTGGCGCCTAAAATTACATTTTGTTTTATAGAAAAAAAACCTCCTGGGAGGAAAAAACTAAAAATATGAACCTTTTGTATGCCCATTCATGCCGTTTTCAAGACTGTTTTGTGTTTTCCTGTATGTGTGTGCTCCCTTTTTTAAAAACATGTGTTTGCATGTGAAAATTTAACCCCCTGTCCCAGGTGGTATGTCTTGGCGGATAAGCTAGTAGTGACAGACTGATGTTTTAGCTGTAGCTTGTTCTCTTTTCTCTTGGTTCCCTGCCCCCCCTCTTTTGTTAATAAAGGAGCCCAGCTCTTATGGGTATCTAATTAAACTAGTCTTGTGTATAACCTGTTGCTGGTATAGCTTGGGGGGGGAGGGGGTAGCTTTGTCCTGTTTACGATGAGATGTGACATTTGTATCTATTTCGTTGGGAAGATCCATGACAGCCACATGGCGGGTGCCATCATGTAAAACGAAGGAAGGGACTTGGCGCAAAAAACTTTTATCAAAGAGGCCATAGAATCAAATAAGTTAGAAAACATTAGGGGAATAAACTCACCAACAGAAGCAATACGGGTTGAAATATTGGGCCCTGAAGGTTTACTTGAAAGTGGAGGTGTACTGTCAACCTGCTCAAATCCTTGAGGCTGATCTCGAAGTGCATAAGGAAATAAGAGTCCAGGAGCACCTTTAAGACGAACCAACTTTATTGTGGCATAAGCTTTCGAGAACCACAGTGCTCTTCGTCAGATGGCATCTGACGAGAACTGAGGTTCTCAAAAGCTTATGCTACAGTAAAGTTGGTTAGTCTTAAAGGTGCTCCTGGACTCTTTTTGCTACTACAGGCTAACGTGGCTAACTACTCTGAATCTAAGGAAATGAGGTGACTAATGCAGATAATGAGTGAGTACCCTCACATTGATTGGGTAAATGCGCTTGAGCCATTTGATTCTGAAAGAGGGAACTTTACAGAAATGGAACTAGTTGGGAAAAGTGGAAGGTCTGCTGCAATGAAGTGAACAGAAAGGGCCACAAGGTCTGGCAAGATACATGAGTAGGCGTGTGAAGAGAGAATTTTAGTGGACTGCTAAAACCATCAAACAATAAGCATTTCTTTAAATTTATCTAGAGCAGGAAACAGGCCCGAGAAGCAGTTGGATGACCAAACAATAAGAGGATTGCTTAATGGAAGAGGAGATGGAAGAAAAGTTAATTCTTTGCATCTGCGTTCACTGAGAAGGATGGGGCATGCACCCAGGCCAAAGCCACTATTTTCAGGAAGAACTCTGAATCAAATTGAAGATGAGAAATTAAGTTCTAGACCTGTTGGGGAAATTTAAAAATATTTTAAGTCTCCAGGTCTTGGTGGCATACTCCACAGTTCTTAGGGAACTCTAATGTGATACTGTTGATCTACTAACCCATATCGGTAACAATACTATGCTACTGAGTACTATCTGTTCTATAAGTATGCTCCTCTTAACTGATTTCTGCATATTTAATGTGTCAGGTTTAATTGATTGTGCTCTCACCTGCTATCTGAAACTTGGCTCACATTACTGATCAAATGGTGTTCTTAGTGTATCCAAAAACGCATTACAGGAATATGTTTTCAATTTAGGGGTAGGTGAAGAAAAGATGACTGTAGCAATTTATAGTTGTATGACCTATCAGTGCTAAATATATACAAGCAAAACCTGTCATAGAAGATGTAGAAATTATGAACACTCAGTATTCGTTTAAACTTACATTGAGAGTAGCAAAGATTGGGTAGCTCTAGCGGAAGAGAACCATGAATATAGAGACTTTGAAGGAGCTTTGCATGCAGCTTATGTAAACAGTAGAAATGAAGGCGCACAGCTCGCATTCCTTCTGTCACATTCAAATCAGCAAGAACACTTCCCTATCCCAGTCAGCAAGAATACATTCCCAGCTACTCTCCTCAAGTTGCTCAGACAGCACAGTTTCTCATTAATAGAAAATGGCTTCTGTCATATTTTCTCAATCCTTCCTCTTGGCCAAGCAAAGCAATGGCCACTGCATACATCAGATATTTGAATGAACAGACTCTTGCAACAATTGTGCTGTTTTTGCTGGTTAATATTCATTAGCATTAGATTAATTTGTTCACTCCTTTGCTTTTCTTGCATCTCTAAAAGAAGGAGCTTCAGTGTCTGTCATTGTTTTGTGTTTCTGAAACAACATTTAAGGCAGCGTAAGAGCTGCTGGATTAGTACATAAGCAAGTACAATAATAGCAAGAATAATAACTACATACTTTATGGAAATACAGAATTTCTCCAAACCAACCCTTCCATGTTAGGTATCTAACTTAACCGATCCCCAGGATTTAGGGAGATCCCAACAGGATCCTGATTAACATTGTGCAGCCATTTTAACTGTTGTGAGCTACAGTTAAAAGTGAGCTATGATGTGAGCTACATCAATAACGTCATCTTTCCAGACTGGTTTACATAGGTATGGTAAGCGTTGTCTAAAGTATACTGCACCATTGCTGCAAAGTCAATATATCTTAACACCATACAATTCTGGATACAACAACTAGGGAATTTCTCTTGCAGTTTTAATACAGCATCACGAATTCCCTGTTCAGTTCTCTTGGTGCCTAATACATTTTAAAATGTGCATTCCAGCTCACCTATACCCGGAAGTACAGCTCTCATAAGCTTTCTCCACCACATACTATGCTCGGTCCCTATAAGGGTCTCGGGAGCCTTGCTTAATATGAAGAGGGGTTGGGAACCCAAATTGTAACCTGTGTGTTCTAGGAAGGGATGCTGGATTACTAGAGGAGCTGGAGCTCTCCAACCCCACATGCTCCTGTCCAATTTAGTAGGATTTTCCATGCATTTTGGCCATAGATGTAATAGAGCCCAGGGACAGCAATGTGTGGGTTCCAGTGTTGGTGAATTAACTTCAACTCCTGGAAGTATTTATATGGGAAGTGAGCTTTCATACGTGCAGTGTAATTTTGGACCTGCAAGAGGCAGATTTGTTTAGAGGCTGCAAAATTGAACTGATAGGAAGGGACTAACGGCAGACCTCATTGTGTGCAAATGTAGAAAGCAATGTATGGAAGAGTTGAGAAGATTCTGTGCAATGCCAGGATTTGGGGATGGAGCTGATATTAGGTTGGGCAGTTGGAACCCCAATCCCAGCCCGTACAAAGAAAGTGGAATTATACCAAGCAGTAATACCAGAGAACTCAAAATTTACACAATAACCTGAAGAGGTGCGTTCATCTATAGCCCAGTCCTCTTCACCCATCACCATTGGCTCTTCAGCTAATGCTCCAGTGGTAGAGTCAAAGGACAGGATATATTTGCAGTTGTGGGCATTTAAAGAACCTGGATTCTTACCTCTCTTAACATGTTCATAAAGGAAAAACAACTTCAGGGTGTTGAGTAACAGGATACGCCCCAGAGATGGCAGTTTCCCATTTTTCTACTGACAAATTCAATCAATTCCTGTTCAGGGGACTCCCAGAGTACACATTTTGTCAACGGGGAACCCTTCAACCCTCCAAAACCTGCCCTGATGAGGAATTAACACACTTTAGGAGGAGGGAATGTTGCAAGCAGATAAGCAGGTCTTCTAGCCTCTGTCAAGTCCTCTTCCTGTTTAATGCAGGGAAAGTTAGTAAAAAAAAAAGATACTTCGCCTGTAGTCTGGAGTGGTGCAGTAAATTATACCTGCTCCCTCAGCATTCTGCCACCTCATTTGGTAAGGCCTAATGAGATCCTTTAACTGGAGATGCTGGAGGTTGAACTTGGAACCATCTTCAGGCAAAGTACATGCTTTGTGACTGATGCCTTTCCAGTTTATGATGATGCCCCAGCAGACAGGCCTATAGTCTGCTGTTCTGTAGTTCCCTAAAGATGGAGTCTTCAGCCTGTGGTTCTAGAACCAAAGCGGCTCTCTTAAAAAAAAAATTGAAACTATATGGGAGGATTAGGTGGAATGCTAGAATGACCAGGATGTGGAGGGAATGGCAGACTAAAGGGCTTAATAGAGTTGCCAGGGATCCAGGTGTGATTGTGAACCGTGCACAGATTTATGCTACTGCATGAAAACAATTACAATTGGTGCTCCTGACACTGTGAAACCTTGTGTGTGCCGCTTCCTAATACAGGACTCACAACAACCCTGTCTGAGCTGTGAAAATTGGATTATTAATCAACTTGTAAAGTATTGGTTATGGTTATGTTGAATGGTACAGTTTAAGAGGTACAATTTTTATCTGAATTTTCATGTCATTTGTGGTCTCTTTCGTTATGTTGAGATCCCATTTAGCTGGAGATGCCGAGGACTGAAGCTGGGGCCTTCTGTATGCAGAGATACTCTGCTAGCTGAGCTCTCGGTTGGAAGCCTCTGAACAGGTTTAATTTTGCAGTTTAGATGTGCCCTGGTCATGTATTTATTTTTAAGTGTGGACAGCTGCCTTGAGAAACAAATTTGTCCTGTAAAGTGAAATGTAAATATAATAAAATAATCCGGAAGCTCTTGCAGCCAAATGAATACACTTCATTTAAAATGACCCCAGGACTCCTCTCTTCTTCGCTGCAACAGGTTAAAGCGAGCTCTGCCTAAGATTATAGAAAAGCCTCAAAGCAGACAGTGTTACCATAGCAACAGAACACCCAATGTCCCTCCCACGCGTTTCTGAAGATAGCCATGCGCGCAAGCCCTCTAGTGATTTTGAGGCGGTTGCCGTAAACGCCTGAAACGTTATTAAATAAATTCTCCTTCAATCCTCTTAATTTCCATTTAGAATAATATCTATAAGCTTTATGAAATAGAGTGTTATGCATTCCTGCAGTTCTTTTCGGTGAAACTTTTAAAAATATATATAATAAGGCATCGTTTGAACATCTCTGATGTCGTCAGAGCCGAATCAGGCTCACTGTCACAAACGTAAGCGTTCGTGGTTAGGTCTTTTGCTTAACGCTATCGTTGTTTCCGGAACAAAGCCTCTTCCGATTGTCTTCTTGCCAGTTTATTCTTTCTTATCGAGATAGGAATTATAGTCATCCGCCATATTTGTTAAGGGCACGGTCTTCCTTTTTCAACTTTGATGAAAATAGCTCCTAAGCCGCCAATTTTTGAAATGAGCACAAGCTTGTAAGTATTGCGATAGCCAGCGATTTAACAGCGGTTCTTGAGGGCTACGCACAGTATTTAAAACTAAAATTAAATGGATGTAAAACCTTTTGATGGGGTTCTGAAAATTTGAGTCAAAGTGTTTTTTCTTTCGAACGTCAATCTTAAATAACTTCCTCAGAAGTAAGGCTTATTGAATATTTCCTAATAAATATGCCTTGGCGCAGTAAGCAAGGTCTATCCCTATGGAAAGAACTCAAAAGAGTTCTTAAAAAGCCAAAATAGTAAATTTTTAAAAAATCTTGTGGCATTTTCACAGCTAACCTCTTGGTTGTAGCACAAATGTAATATAAAATATGTTTGTCCCACCTTTGATATATAAATGGTCAAGGCTGTTTACAAAGATAAAAAGACTACACTACAAACTGAAGCAGCCAATTAACATTTTAATGCAATTAAATAGAACTACAGATAACTAAAGCCAGTAGCAACAAAAAGTAGCAGTATCCAATTTTCAGCAATCAGGTGCTCTCTGAAACAAAACTGCTTGGTCCTTAAACACTAATAGAGAGGGGGAAAAGCTGCTGCAGAAAAGACCCTGTTCTGTATAGCCACTTACTGGTCTTCAGGTGGTATAGATTTGAGACAGATGAACATATATGGGCAGAGGGGAAAGGGGCTGAGATAGTTTTTTTCATTTGCCAGGATCTATATATTAATTTTTCATAGGTCTGTTCCATCCACACAACTCACAACTACCCTTTGTAATATGTCACAGGCTGCTGAAATCTTCATTGGTCTCATTTCTCTACTGGGCTGCAATTACTGAGGGTGTTTTGGGAACAAGGGAAAAGTCCTACTTGGGGATCCAAGTTTTTCCTCCTTCTAAAACTATAGATCAGGATCTGAATCCAGACCTTGTTAGGTTTAGCCCCGGAGAAAGAATGCTTTTGTGTGTTTCTCACTATAGGGTTGCAATGGCAAGAAAGGCAGTTCTGGCTTTCTTTCTGTGCCATCTGTAAAGGTATAGGAGCCCTTTGAGGCCAGGGTCTGACAGTTCTACTCTTATCACACTCCTTCCCATCCAGAGAACATAGGGAGTCCTGGCTTACTAATAATGCAGTCCTATGTATGTCTGCTCAGAGGTAAGTCCACTCTATTCAATGGCATTTAACCCCAGGTAAGTATGCCCTGGATTCCACTTAAAACTCATCTTCCAGGAAAGCTGATTTCCCTCTTTTCCCTTTTCATTGTTCAACCATCTTTTCTTACTGACTGCCAGGATTATTGTCAGTGTGGAGTAATGGATATTATGATAGTCTGCATTCAAAAGCCACACACTCAGCCATGAAACTTACTTGGGCCAGTTACTGCCTAACCAATTTCACCACGGCGAGGATATAATGCAATATATACCACCGTCAGCAACTGGCAGGAAGATGTGCGATCGTTCCAGACAGGCAGCCATGTTAGTCTGCTGCAGCAGAATAAAACGGGAGCTCAGTGGTATCTTAAAGACTAATAAAATGTATTCCGGCATAAATTTTCTCAAATCAGAGCTCGCAGTATAAATCCATTTGGCAAATTGGTAAAAGTAGCAGAAAGGGATGGGGGGTGAGTTGTTGCAAAGTTAAAGTGCTGGGCTAGGATCTGAGAGATTGAAGTTCAGATTTCCACTCTGCCACAGAAGCTTGCTGGGTGATCTTTGGATAGGCATATACTCTCAGCCTAACCTACGTCACAGTGTAGTTATTGTGAGGCTGAAACAGAGGAGAGGACAATGCCAACTGCTTTGCGTTCCCATTGGCTATAAATAAATGAAGGAAATAAATAAATTCAAAGAATAATCAGTTAACTCAGAATGGGAGTTAGATGCTCCTAATTTTTGCTAGATATGCAAAATGTAAAACGTAATGAAGTGAGACAAGTGGATGCAGTAGGAAATTAGAGATAACATCTGAAGTAATTACCATCTGCAAGGGGTGTGATATGCTAGATATTAGCACCTACTGAGTATTAGGAATTCCAGATCCTTATTAAGCCCTTGGGGGTAGGGTAGATTGTCTTGCTTTGTAAATGGATTGTAATTCAGCACTGTTGCCTTGGATTATCCTTTTGAAGTTCCTCTGTGGCATTTAGATCACAATAGGGTGCAATCATCAGATGAAACAAAGTTTAGGTATTTAAACCTAGGGTATTGTCCTTTGTTACCATTCCCTCCCCTTTAAATTGTGTACACTTCTCAGGACAGAAGCCTGCTGTGTTATTTTTGTCAACTTGTAAAGCTGCATTAGGTACTTAGTATATTTTTTGCATTACATTGACAGCTAAATCAGTCACTCATAACAGTAGGCAAGCTCTATTCACATCCCAGGCCTTGCTTATGGAATCCAGAGTTTATAGGCTGCCAGCTTTGAGTTTAGCTTTTCCTAAGCATGGGTCAGTTTCGTATTAGAAACAGAAAGGGAGCCAAAAGGAGGCCACTACAAAACAAGATCCAGCCTCAAATCAAGACAACCGGGCCACTTCCTCCCCAATATTTCATGTTAAAAGATTTCCAGGCCTTGCTTGATTCTAGCTCTTGTTTTTTAATCCTGAGATAGCCCCAAATTCTGTTTTCCACTGTTTTGTTTTTTAAACCAGCTACACACCCCATTGATTCCACACAACTCAGCCCTCAACCCACCCCCAACTTCTTCAGAAAACCCAGAAGTCCTAGTTCCCCACTCCTCCCCTTACTGTTAGAAGAACCTAGAAATGTGAACTCTTTCCCTTCTCACACACATCCTAGCTTTGCTGCCGAAAGAACCCAAAAGTTCTGCCCCTGAACCCTTTCCCTGTCCACTCCAGCCACAAAACCCCACGAGTCCTTTTTCGACCCAGTTCCTTCCCGACTCCTAGCTCCCATTCCCACCTTCCCAATAACCCAAGGCTGCAATCCTAAAACTGCTTTTCCAGGAGTAAGCCCCTCCAGTGAATAAAACTAGGCTAACTTCCTAGAAGACCTAACTTCCTAGATACCTATGCTTCTCCCCAAGTCCCGCTTCCCTCGTCTCTGAAGAACCCAGGAGTCCTAACTCCCACCCGCCAGGCTCCCTATTTTAAACCTCAAATCCTCCTGGGGGAAGGAACCTCCTGAGGCCTCCCTTTGGGATCTCGAGACCCCTCACTTCCAGACTGCAGCGCCCTTCCCGCCCATCCCAGCAACTAAACCCGGGGATATCCAGTCCCGCCTTCCTGGTTCATCTGCCAGGCGCTCCCTCCTCGGGCTCATTTCCCCAGAGGCTCCACCCGTCCTTGGGGTGGCGCTTCTTCGGATCCGGTCCTGCCAGTAGAAACCGAAGGGGAACGTACCCCTTCCCCTCCCCTCCGCTTCTCCCCGGCCAGGGTTGGGGCGTCTTCCCTTCCCTTTTCTCTCCTTTTCCCTCGGCGGGGTCAGAGATCCCGAGCGAAGGAAATCCCCCTCCACGCCCTTTTGCAGGAGCTTTTATTTTATTTGAAGGTGACTCCAAATCGCCCCTCCCGCGCCCCGCCATCGGATTTTTTTTTTTTTTGCGCCGCAAATCTGAGCTCTTCATTTTGCGCCACAAATCTGAGGTCGGAAAGAAGGAGAGCTGAACGGCGAGAAAAGTTGATCTCAAGCCGCTCGTGGTACGTGCCAAGCCGAGGCCGGAGGGACGGTGTGCGGGGCTGGGGGGGGGGGTGTGTGTTGCTGCGCTGCAGTCCCCTGCAAGGATCCAGCTTGCGGGGGCGGGGGGGCGGGTTAGGTATGCACGGGGAATTTATTATTATTTTGCTGTTTTTAAGACGGGGGTGATCGAAAGAAGTATCCGGATTAGGAAGACTGAATAATGGAGTTCAGGGGCTACGTGAAGATTTCATGAGGGGAGGGAATCTTGGACGGAGGGGGCACGTGCGTTAGGGGAGATACAGATGTTTTAGCTTTGGAGCTGCGGTGAAGGAGAGAAGATTGGAGCCCCTGGTTTAGGTTAGAATATTTTATTATTTCCAATTTTTTAAAAACACGATAGGCAGTTCCAGTGGCCTCCACGGGGAGCCTCGGAAAGCAGACATACAAGACCATAAATAGACTGGTTTTGGCCCCCTCCCTCAGCAGACACCCAAACACTTCATTACATTATTGAGATAATGGCTGCGTAGGGGCTTGAGTGCTTGAAATAATGGCTAAATGTCGTTGTCGTATAGCACAAGCCTAGCTTTGTAGAACTTAAACTGTTCAGGAGGCCCAAAAGAAAATATTACACGATACAATTCCCTCAATACTATAAACTGGTGGTGTGTGAGTGTGTGTGTGTCATAAATATGCACATCAGCACCATAAACACCCAGACTTCTGAATCTCTACCTCATTCAAAAGTTCTTCGAGGGGAGCTCGTGTTATGCCCCCCTATTGTATATTGTTATGCCCCTCTATATCATCAAAAGGTACAATAGTTCCCTCTTAATTTAAAAAAAAAAAGCTTGGAATTTGAAGTGGGCGGCATGTATATGTATGCATAGCTTGTTAATTTAAAGTGGGTTTAAAGTAAGGGTATTAGACAAATTAATAGAGATTAGGTCTATTAGCCAGGACAGCTAAATGGATCCTCTGTTTTCAGATGCAGTCTATCTCTGAAGAGCAAAGGCTGGAGCCTGGAGAGGGGAGGAGGAGGGGGGGAATAACATTAATGGAAAAGCCCACTTGGAGTCTTTCCGGTGACCAGTCACTGTGGGAAACAGGATGTTGGGTGAGATGAATCTTTTGGTTTGATGCTGTAGGTCTCTTGTCATTCTTAAAATATTTGTTGGTCTCTGCTCAATGAAAGTGCTGGAGGCAGTTCACAACATTAAAAAAGACAAAACTAAAATAATCAGTAGACACTGGTTGAAGCAGTGGAATAAAAAACAATGTTGAAAAGCAGTAATAAAAACAATAGCTATCTCTTATGTTTTATCCTCTTCTTCTTCCAGGGCGGTGAATGTGATTCTTTCCTCTTCTGTGTTATCCCTTACAACCACCCTGTGAGGTAGGTTAGACTGAGTGTGTGTCAGTGGCCCATGGTCATCCAGTAAGCTTTGTAGCATGGAGTGGAGAGTTAAATTTGGGCACTCCTTGTCTGGCCACTGTTTCATATGAGATCAGTAGAAGCTGCAAGTGTACAGGATAGTAAAAAAGCAACAACACGGCAACCAAATGCCTGGGTGTCTACAACTTAGCAAGATAGATGCCAAGATGGGTAGCCACATTAGTCTGTCTGTAGCAGTAGAAAAGAGCGAGAGTCCAGTAGCACCTATAAGACTAACAAAATCTGTGGTAGGGTATGAGTTTTCATGAGTCACAGATTTTGCGAGTCATCTGAAGAAGTGAGCTGTGACTCACGAAAACTCATACCCTGCCCCAAATTTTGTTAGTCTTATAGGTGCTACTGGCCTCTTGCTGTTTTCTTCTGTGGGATATGTTCCAATTGAGGTGCTACCCCAGAGATACCCGACTCACCTCTGAAGGGTGAGTGGCCCACATGGAGCAGAGCCTTTGATACTGATGGGAAAAGGTGTGACAAGTTAGGCTGTGACTCTTCTTGCTGTCAACACAGATAATTTGGGGTTTGTTTGCGTGGACAGAGGGAAATGAAGTCATTCCCTTTCAGCTCTCTTGGGTCAGTGTTTAATTTGTAAGGGAGCCTGGAATGCTGTTTGCCCTCTGCTTTGTAAGATTTGTTTGCTAACTCCAGAAAGCCCGTGTGATGTCATGCTTAAAATATCAGACTATAGTCTAGGAGGTTCAGGTTCAAATCTCAGCTCTACTATGGAAGCTTGCTGGGTGACCTCACTGTCTAACCTACCTCACAGGATTGTTGTGCGGATAAAACAGAGGAGAAGAGAATGATGTAAGCTGCTTTGGGTCCCCGTTGGGGAGAAAAAGTGGACTATAAATATCTAAATACATACATTAAAGTAAGCGAGACTGCTCAGTGTTTATTCTATGGTGAAGGAAAAGCTCTGCATGTGTTTAGGTATCATCTTTTTAATATTTCAAAAATTCTAAAATGTCAGTGATCCATAATAAGCCTATTCTTGGGTGTTGAAAAATTTATTTTGGGAGATTAAAAAAAAATTACCAGGCACAACGCCATTACAATCTGTTTTTTTGATACTCTTTCAAATTAGGGTTCTTGTACTCTCAGGGTAGAAATAGTGTTTTGGTGGCATGATTTTCCTGCCGCAGAACATTACAAGGAGGAGATTTTGAAAAGGCAGGTTATAACTTGTTGCCAAAGAAACTACCTATGTCAGAAGCACCTTGGGAATATATATATGTTTTTTGGGAAGCAGCCAGTTGATAGTCAACTGTTTACTTTTATTCGATTACCTATTTTGGGTTTAGGTCTTTCAAAAATGGTCCTTAGAGGGGAAAATACCTAAGATGAGGAAGTACAATTCTAGAGGCCTCTTGCAGAATTTGAAATAATGAACTTGGAACCTGATCAAGAGCTTGGCAGGGCTACTTCACCAGATTCAGATTTTAAATTGACAGTGCCAGAAGAAATCATTGAGAAAACGAGCAAGAGAGAAGGAAAATATTTTAACAGGCAGCACATCGAATCAAGTGGCAAAGATTTTCCTGGATGGTACTACTTAGGGATGAGATAGTTGTTGTAACGCTCCTCATAACATATACATAGAAAAATAGTATTGCCAGGGAAAGGGCTAGGCTGAGCTCTGCGTGGGCAAGATATGCACTAAAAATATAATGGGGATTTGGATAGTTTTTCAGTGTTGGATATGGATTTTTATTTATTATATGTTTATACCCTGCTTTTCTCCCTTATGGGGACCTTAAGTGGCTTGCAGCATCCTTCTCATCTCTTCTAATTTATCCTAACAAAAACAACCCTGTGAGGTAGGCTACACAGAAAGTGAATATGACTGACCCAAGGTCACCCAGCAAGCTTCTATGGCAGAGTGGGGATTTGAACCTACGAGCTCCCAGGCCCTATTCTGATTCAGTAACTATGGCGGCACCATGCTGGATGTTTTGAGGGAAGAGTCTTTTGTCTTGTGGCAAGGAAAAAAGAAGTCATGTCTCTTTTAATAGGTGATTAATATGCAGAATGCTTTTCATGGCATGGAGGTAAATAACATCTGAAATCATCTGCAGATCAGAACTGATGCTTAAAGGGACAGCTAGAGGGACCAGTTTAAAAGTTAGCAACATTATAGGGGGGCCATATGAAGTAATTGGTGGTGGTGGTGGAGAGTGCCCTCAAGTCATAGCTGACTTATGATGACCCCTGGTGGGGTTTTCATGGCAAGTGACTAACAGAGGTGGTTTTGCCATTGCCTGCCTCTGCAACCCTGGTCTTCGTTGGAGGTCTCCCTTCCAATTACTAACCAAGGCTGACCCTGCTTAACTTCTGAGATCTGATGATATCAGGCTCACCTGGACTATCCAGGTCCAGGCTTGTGAAGTAGATAGGGACAGGGTTTTTTTTAAATGATCATTTCAAGAAACATTTAGGAAATTCTGTTAATTCAAAGTCCTCGTCAGTAGCTTGGGGTGTGGGGAAATAACACCACAACTCACGTATTTATGTTAAGTTTTTCTTCTTGTGCATGTTGGGCTTACACTCTGTGAATGCTCAGGGGTTAAGCTCAAACTGCCCCGGCAGATAGTCTGATCAGCAGAAAGAGCCATGCCTCCGCTCTCAATTCCTTTCTCGGTTCCAAGCTGAAGAATGTGGCATTGAAGCCTCAAAACAGTATGTTAATGAAGGCAACTCTAGAGACAGGACAATTAAGCAGTGGAATCCTCCCAAGTCTTAGAAGTTACTATAAAGTTCTAATCTTTTTCCTTCTCTCTTCCTGGTGAATTTACATTGGGAGTAGTTTTGGAGGCTTGTGGGTAGAAGCAACTGTGGCTTGAAGAGAGGGGCAGACATGCTTGAAGCACCCAGAGACTCAAGGAGACATGCACAGATGCAGGTCTTCTTTCTCCAAATGGAGAAAGAAGGTAGCACTGAGATAAACAGAGCCTGGACAACAAACCTGGAAGCGTTAAGAAATTTCTGCCTATCTCCTTAACATCACAGGGATATGTTTTAGACATAGAAAAAGAGGCTTGTGTTTAAACCTATTTGATTCTCCTGTGCTCTGAAGCTGGTCGTTTTTTTGCTTTTCAACTGTCTGCTTTTACTTGTATTCATTAGCTGCTTATATTTTTTTAAGATCAAATTTTCTTTTTCTGAAATTGGAGTTTTTTGCTAATTGCAGCCACAGACAAAAAGCCTGGTGCTTTGGCTCATGCTTGCTGAGGTACAAATGGGAAGCAGGGAGAAGAGAACCTGCCAACTTGGGAATATCTCCAAGGTTCTCCCCTACCTTTGCAGTGGATCAAAAAAAGGGGATTCTGTATTTGAATAGGTGGTCTGACTGGAGGCCATCAGTCCACAATGCTTCTCGTGGTCTGCTGGTGGCTATTGATGAAAGGGAATGAGCGGTATGATGCTGGAGAGGTGAACTCCTCATTGAGGTCTAGTGGCTTGGGATCTGGGCCAGCTGAGTAAATCCCTCATTAACAGTGGTGAAAACGGGGGCCTGCAGCATCATTTTACCACATGGGGGTACAACTACTTCAGGCCAGCTGGAGAGCAGACCTATTATGGGATGAGTAAAGGTTCAATTGCTGTTGATCAGAGCCTTTTTATTGGTAGAGTGCTTTTCATTCTTTAACTGTTCAGCGTAGCAACATCCTTATGAGAGAGTGAGTGAGACTGACCTAATAGCAATTTAGCTACCCCTCGCCAATCCAGTGTGGATGGCAAAAGCAGTACAATGGGGCCACCCACAGATCAGGTAGGGAGCACTACCTAATTACCCCCTATGTAAAAAAATATCACTTACTAAGTTAACCAAAAGAGACTGGGGAACCCTTCAAGAACAGCCTCATGGGGACGGAATATGCCTCAGGAGGCAGCAAACAGCTGAGAATCAAAAGGAAAAAGAGGACTGAGAATTAACCTGCTTAGGCCCATGAGATCTTAGAGTGCTCTGGGTGTGGGTGGAGATTTTGGAATTGTTTATTCCCATCTCATGATTCCTCACTGGCCCTCAGTTCGTCATTCTTACTTTAAAAGATACAGAATGGAAATAATTCAGAACCATAACAGTGGCACTGATGTAGCCTCACTAGGTAGCTGCCAGCCCCATGATTGTACTTAACTGTTTAAGAACTGCAAAGCAGAATTCTACTCCCTCTTTCCCATTGCTCTGGGAAACAGCCTAATTCTCCCTTAACATCATCCTTTAATAGGTTGTTAAAAATAGGTTTGACAGACCACCGAACCTCATGCCCAATCGCCTCTCTTACAGAAAAGAAGCCCCACCCACTTCTGACTAAATCTTCTTAATCCCCTCTTGCAATCCATTCGCTGATTGAAAATGGCTTTGCTTAATTTCAGGAGGAGGCTGTTTTGGAGTAAAAGAGTCGATCTTCAGTGTGACATCAGATTTCTGGAGTTTTTGAACTGAGAAGAAGCTGAGATTTTTGCCTTGGGAGAATTGCAAATATACACAGAGAAGAGTGTATCCTTTTTGAGTGGAAGAGGGGGGATCTGGACATGTATTTTCTTAAGACGGCCACTGTTGGGTTGTCTTGAAAAAGCTTGTGATGTGGCAGACCACTGAATTTTGCAACGTATAAGTAACCTAATACATGCCATATGTATTGCCTGGACCAAGAGGATATATTCCTGACAGCCAAGACCTGGAATGGTTCCAAGGCTGGATGATTTATGGAGCAACCATCATTGTGGTTTACTGCAGGACTGAGCTAGCAACCTCAGTCGCCAATGGCATGAAGCACCACAAGCCAAGCTAACTCTAGCAGGAGTGAAACGCACAACAATACTGTATTCTGTTTGTGGAGAGCTGATTGTGGAGAACTTCAGACTTCCTTTGCCGGGCAACTAAGCGGACTTGTTGGTCTGGTTTACACATATCTGCATTTTCCTTCTTTGCGCTTGGCCTGGAGAGACCCACACCAAAGAGACCTCAGATTCCTTCCCTGCGCCATGTTCTTAAGCAGAGTTCGGTCATGGCTCCCAGCACTGCCTTGGCGACAAGGAAAAGCAAAGCAGATGGAGGATGAGCATGAGGCTTTGCCGGAGTGCCAGGCACCTCCTAAGGCAAGATGGTGGAGTGGCCGTCGGATATGGGAAGCCATCCGGTGGGACCGAAGTCCTGCTGCAGGAGAGCAGTCCCTATTAGCTGGTATACCCCAGCATCTTTCCCCCCACCATACACTGCCCACAGAATCTCCAGAACACTTCCAGATCTCCTTCAACTTTACTCGCCACCTGTTTGACTTGTGTGTGGTAACATTGCTCTGTGCATCCTCTCCGGCGTTTCGGCTGGCTTTGGACATCCTAGGCTTTGGAGGTCCCCTGAAGGTCTGGCTCCATGGCTTTGCTTGTTTCCTGGTCACGGCTTATGGGATGTACTTGGCCCTCTGGTTGGTGCAGGAGTATATTGTGCAGTTCGCCTGTCTCTATGGCTTCCTTCAGACCTTGGTCTTGTGCGTCAGTATCCGGGCCGGAGAATGTGAGAACCAAGAGGGAGGCCAGGGTGCAACTCCTGACGCACCCAAGGAAGATGAACAGTCAGACGCTGAATTGCACAAACAGTAATCGCTGTTCCAAGAAGGAAGAACGTGTTGATTCAACTCCTGTGGCCATCGGGGAAGATGTTGGGGGGTGGGGTGGGGGTGGAAACCAAAGGAATCAACTAAGGTGGCCCTTGCTGAGAACCGAAAAAGGAAGCTTGTCTTTTGTATTTAAGGAGGACAAAAAAAGATGGTGGGTTTTTTGTTTTTGTTTTTTGCTGTGTGTAAGTTTGCAAAAATGAACGTGGTTACAGGGAAATGACTCAGGGGATCTGATACAGAGTCTTAACTTGTAAATGGTTACCAGACCAGTCTGTGAATGGCTGGGAGGGAAGACCCCGACAGGCAAGCAGAGAAATAAAAACAACAACTAGTAGGCCTTTGTGGAGCAGAGTTAGAGGAGGGAAGAGAGCTTGGACAAATGTATACTTCAAACTTAAGCCAGCCTCAAACTGCTTTCCTTGTCAGGGTCCCTCCTTCCACCCCTGAGGAATCTGGAAAATGTAGTTTTGGAGGAAGGGACAGGAAGGCGTGCTTAGAGTTCTTTGCTGGGAATTCTGAGCTTTTGGGGAGTTGATAGCAGCTTAGTTGGCAGTTTTGGCAGAAACGGATGTGAAAACGGCATGCACCCTGCCCGTCCAGTCTCTCTGGGCCTGTGTTTTCATCCCACTCTGGGCCTTTTGCTTGTCCCCATCCATCTACATTTCAGGTAGGGGTTGCTTATTGGTCCAGTTTGAGCCATACAGAAGGAATTATTGGGACCATGCTGTGAAACTACAGAACAAACACCTGTGATCTTGCAACTCCAGCAAGTTGGCTGCTATTTGGACTCAACGCTTAGGGTTGGAATAATTGGGCCCATGGGAGGTCTGGGAGGCTAGGAAGAACAAGTAAACTGCACCTTTCCCCTTTGCAGTGCAGTCTTGTCAGGCCAGATAAATCCAGTTCTAGTACAGTGAGAGGGGAAGAAATCTTACCTAATCAGGGCCAAAGAGGGGATTTAACTTTAACTGAGCCATAGTAGACTTTAAGGGTGGAAGGGTGGAAGGGTTTGAGGGGCAGATCTAGAAGACTGACAGATTGTCTTCAGCGGAGCCACAAGGGTGTATAATCCATCGAGTATGTATGAAGTCTTCTCTGCCCTCAGAAAGGAGACTGAGATGGGGAATTAAGAAATGGAAAAATTAAATACGCAGGGGAACACTACTACTACTTAAATCTGATGTTTTAATGAACTGGGGGAGGAGAATGACAAAGGATTCCAGGGGGTCATAATTTGGGAGAAGCAGCTGCAAGGAATCGCAGAATAAAATGCAAAACTCAGCCGAAAGCAAATAACTTACTGAGCTGACCATTTTTGCTCCTCCTGGATCTGGGGCGGGATGGCTTTTCACAACTTAACTGTGATAAAAATAAAAAGGGGAGGAGATGTCCAGAAAGCTAATTCTGAGCCTACAATTTCTGCTAGATCTGAGCCTTGAATTTCGATTTCTTCTTCACCAGCATTTAGAATTATCTGCAGGTCTGGGAAGGGACGAGGCTCCTCCCCCTGTTCTGGTTTTTACCCTTTTGCAGTACTAACTCCTGGATCACAGCTCATGGTTACCAAAGTGGGAGGTAGATTGCTCTAACAAGTTGTATACAGTGTCTTTCTTCTGTCCATTTTGTGCCAGCCTATAGGGCAGATAGCCATTTTGCCGTATTACTTGGCAGGGTGGTACAGCGAACAAACCAGACGCGTGTGAGGGAGTCCATTTCGGGGCAATCTGGCCATTCATAGCTGAGATAAGGAATGGAGTTCTTACTTACTTTATTTCAAGTATTGTACAAACGCTTTTGCTGGCAGCCATGGGCCAAATTGATCCCCTTTTCAAAGACGTGTTTGTCATTATAAGGGAGTAATTATATCATGTCAAGCCATTGCAGCCTGGGACCTCTGGAACAGATGTGGTGGTCTCGGGAAGGCTGAAATGGTGTCTGTCTGGAATTAGAGAGCCTGATTCCAGAATGGGTTGTGAATTCCTCATGAACGTTTCTAGCTTGATTGGCAGACTTTGTGCCCTGAAATCTAGAACAATGGCCACACCTTGGTCTAAAACAAGCAACCCATTGCCATAGCACAACCGCATCCACTACTTCTAATTATATGGCACTGATATGCTAATTCTGCATCTCAGATATGCAGCTGCCTTTTTAAAAATTAAACCCATCCTCTGGCACTTTTAAAAAATCTAACTCCATTAGAATGTCCACTTGAACTGTCCCCCTTTCTTATTTCTGTGTCCTCCCAAATGATGGGGTTGGCATCCATCTGTCTATATGTAGCAAAAGAAAACTACATTCAATCAGAAAATCTGTTCTTTGCTTGGAATAAACATAACGGGGATTCAAAACTTCTCCAAAAGAGCCAAGCATTTTTCTTTCCTGCGAAGGGTTTTTTCTACTGCGTTTCCTAGCCCTAAATGAAAATACCCAGATAGTATCTTCTGATAGAACATCTGCCATTGATTTAAGATTCTTTCCTCCTCGAGGAATCTAGAATTGCTATTTTCTATTTGTGCCACCTGCCTTTGGCAAGAATCAAACCATAAATCTCTCGGTTCTGGTCTAGAATGCCTTCCTTACAAACTTCTGGCCTGCTATACTGGCCAGTGTTGGACTGTAGTTATCACTATGTTGAGATAATCTTGTTATGACTCGGTCTTAGGTGCACACCCCTAGAAGCAAGCCTTGTTGTTTTTGGTGCGATATCGATGTGGTTGAATAGGATTTGGAGGCAACTAAACATCACCATTTCTATCAGGGCTGGCTCTGGGGTTTTGGGAAATCTAGGATTGGAAGACCTGTCCTCATTGCCAAGTGGAGCATTTTGCTAGTTTCTCTTTCTAGCTGGAGACGGGACCCGATTCAGCTGCTCCGGGGGTTTGTGAGATAGTTGAGCACGTTAGGAATCGTAGCAGCCAAGTTGCAAGAGTATAATAGCAGGTACCTGTCACCAGGTTCAGCACCCTCGTGGCTTGTTACATGGTGGTGCCAACCATATCTGCGATGTCGTGAGTCCTCCTCGTGATACATAAATGTGGTGCAAAGAAATACACAGTTCTGGAGCTGCATAGCGGTTGTTGGAGAGTTCATACATGTACCAGCCAGACCTTGTCAGAGATTTCTCAGGTTGACTGAAGCACACCGTTGGTTTGGGCTGGATGTACATTAGAACTGTTACATTATTCATATTTTTAATACAATCTAGTTGGCCAATGTAGAACAAAGCCACCAGCATCCTTCCTTAGCACAAAGACTTACTGAATCCCTGCCTTTATGCCATTTGGATGCAATCTTCCCTAAATCCCCTTCTCCTTCCTCCTCCTTTCATTGAGTGCTCTTTAAACACTGGTGACATTCTTCTTCGACAAGAACAGTAAAAAAATGGCATGGTGGTTGTCCAGAAGGCCTTCACCCTTTGGAAGCAGAGGGAATGAAGATTCTGAGAACTTGTATACATGAGTGCTTTTCTGGAGCAATCCTCTCCCCCCAACCTTCATTATACAGAGGTATTCCTTTCAGATCTGTTGGACTGGATCCTGTGGTCAAGGTTCTTTCCATTGGAGGAAAGTGCTCCTACTAGCAGAAGAGTTCTTGTGGGCTCCTACCTATAATGTGATCGCTGTGTAAAACATTACTGGCATGATGGATTACCTCTGCCGCAACAACAAACACTTGTTTGTCCCTTTGAAAAGAAAAAAGATGGAGGAGAAGAAAAGGTTCTTCAAATGACAAGAGTAGGAATGAGAGGCTCGCTGTCTTTTTTTTAAAAAAGCATGATCTAGCTAAAGTTAATTGTAAATAAATCACGTTAAAAGCATAAGGGTGGGACTTGGTGTGTTACCTCAGTGAGCATGGATTCCCAAAACCATGTTTGCTGAAGTAATGTAAATAGGAGGTAGGGGGCGGAGGAAGAATGTTTAAGGAAAAACTGGCTGGGAAGGGGAAAGCTTGATTGTTTCCCTGTCTGTTGGTTCTCCCCTAAAAATACTCAGCCCCCCACAATTTTTTCCCTTTGCAAAACCTACTTTTCCATTTCAGAGACCAGCTTGGTTGGGGGAAAGGGTAAGAAATGGGTTGGGAGGGCATTTGCAAGGGAGAATCAGCTGGTGTGTGTGGGGTGGGGGTTAGGATTTGGTATTGTCTGGCCTGTCTGCCCACACTTAAGACGAGGCACTGTTTTCTTCCTACCATGTGGTTCCACCCAAAGTAAGCTGTAAGTAATTTGTTTCAAGAGGGCTTAGTTGCAACCAAAATTAGCTGGATCAGGGCTTCTGTTTTTAAATAGCTGTGTGTGTGAAAAAGTTAATCAGCACTCCATCCTTTACTAAACTAAACTATTTCTGAAGCCCCTCTAAATCTGAAGGCATTGGCAGTTGAGAGATTGCACTGCCTTAGCAGTGACATCTTGGGCATTAGCCAAGTGGTGCCTATGACAGAAATTTAGAAACACAGTTGGATTGTAAGAGTGCTGGTTTCAGATGTATGGGATTGGGAGATAGTGGTGTCAGGTTTAGGATTTTAGCAGGTACCACTTGATGCATTCTGAACATTTGGGGGTGGAAATTGGCTTGTCAGTGACAGAAGTGCAAGCGTTGGTAAGATCTGTGTCTTGAAAATGTGCCATCTGTATATGCCCTGAGAGCAAAAATATACCTCTTCCTTGTCCTGCTCTGTCTCGCTAAAAGCAAAGAGGTCGAGATGTTTACTGGTGCCTTTTTCTAGAGAGAACCTTGCTATGTGCGCGTTTGAATGCGTAGTAGACATTCCCCCTACTTTTTGGTTATTAATTTAGGAAAGCATGGGACATGAATAGGATGGGTATGGGAGAAGCACATCAACTAACCTGTGTATCTATATCCTGAATACTGTTCAACAGCTAAACACAATTGTTCTTGGATCCATTTATTTTTCCTACTTGTGTTAATATAATATATATATATATATTTAAATAAAAAGGGAATCGTCAAAGAAGAGCACATATGCCACTTGACTAGAATGTGTCTGTGTTGAGTATGCGTGTTGCTGATCCTCATTCTACTTGGGAACTGTGGGCAGCTTTTGCTAAACTGACAAACTTTAAACAGTCAGGGTGGTTTCTAGTTAAGGAAGCACTTCACTACTTGGTTCAGGTTGGAATTCTGTGGGATGCAAGGAGCTTTCCCACTGAATCTTGTTTAAGTTCCCTCCTTTCTACAGCCTCTTCCCCGCCCTGTCCCACATGGATTTTTCTGTCCATGCAGGTCCAATAATCCACATAACTGAGGAAGACGTGAGCTGTGACTCACAGACGCTCACACTGAAATAAATGTTGGTCTTTAAGTTGCCATGGGACTTATTTTGCTATAACAGATTAACACCCTTTTGCAATTGCCATGATCACTTCCAGCATAACCTTTTTTGATGGTGGTGGTGGGGGAGCACTCTTTCCTTTTTTATCAGCAGAAAAACTGGTTGGATCCAGTCCTGTGCGATCCCTGCAATGCTTTGAGCCCAAATCTACCTTTCCCAAGACTGTGTGAATATAAAGAGGGTAATTTTAGGGGACGATCGAAGGGCAAAGAGGAATGGGGATTAATAACAACAACATTCGATGTATATACTGCCCTTCAGGACAACTTACCGCCTTCTCAGAGCAGGATACGAAGAGTGTTATAATCCCCACAATAATCACCCTGTGAAGTGGGTGGGGCTGAGAGAACTCTGAGAGAGCTGTGACTGACCCAAGGTCACCCAGCTGGCGTCAAGTGGAGGACTGAGGAATCAAACTTGATTCTCCAGGTTGGAGTCCTGCCACTCTTAACTATACCAAACTGGCTTCTCCCATGTTTACAAATTCTTGCTGGCAAATCCCCCCCTCTCTGAAACTATAGTCCATGCCCTCATCTGAGTTTAGGCTTGATTTTATGAAGGAAACGATCATTTAAAGTGGCAGGGGGGGTGGTATTTGCAAAAGAAGATTGGACAAGCATCCTCACCAGCCTGCCTGCCAGTTCTTTGCTGCAATGTCCCCCACTACCATTACATAGAAACAGTTTCTCATTCAAATTCTCATTGTTACAGAGGAGCTCAGTCCTGGACACCAGCTAAAGAATCTTGGGTAGGCTAGGAAAGGCTGATGCCTGCAGTTTTGGAAAGATACCTCCACTCCCGTTTGAAGAGTATTAGGCAACAAGGACTTGGTCTCCCTCAGTATATGGGAACCAGTAAATTCTTTCCACACCCCTGATCTTATCTTTTTGCCTCTATCCGTGTTCAAAGTCTCGGCTTTCTGTGTTGCCTAAGACAAAATTTAAAGCAAAAGAGAAGAAGATCCGTGTATTCCAAGTTATTGAGGGATGGAGTGGCCAGAATTTTTGCAGCCCCAATTGCTATAATGTCCGTGTTAAGTGCAACTTTGTGAGATCTGAATAATTTATTCTAAAGGCAGCCTGAGGAATTCTAAATGCCTTGTTGATAACTGCTACAAAACTTCCAGATTTCTTCTTTTTCCAGGTGATGGCTCCCAAGGTTATTTCAGGTCAGGAAAATGGCACCGTAGATGTTTTATGTTAGCACAGCGGTCTCTATCGAAACTGAGCCCCCGTGTGCATGACAATGGCATTAAAGAATCACCTGGGATTTTTGGTCCTGATGTGTCTCCATGCAATGCAATACACGGTTTAATGCACTCAGCCCATTTTTCTCCAGCGTTCAACCAGAAACCACTCAGCCTTTTGATCCAGTCTTGATTACCTTGACTACCATCATTCTTTCCTGGGCTCTACTGAGAAAAGTCTGAACATAACAGCATCTTTTATAACTATTTGTTTTGACCATCAGAAAAGGAATTTTATTTAACAACGTCAAAGACAACTGCTTCTCCAATTGATCAAGGCAAGTAAACTTCAATGGATGATTAATTCCTGCCACAGTGGGTTTGAAGCTGATGAGAAAACAAGAGGAAAGGGGGGGGGGGGAGAATGAGGAAATGAAGCAAATTGATATGACAGGATCTGAGACTTCATAGTTCATTGGTTGGGTGAGCAGCTGAGAACTCGAACTGTCCAGTCTATAGAAGATACGATAGCATAGTGTAGAAAGAATGCAGGGAGTGGCTCGAGGGCTCGTTCCTTCCTGTCCTTGCAAGTGCATTTCCACTCTTTTCAAAGCTAACCACGATGCACCCTTATCCATTGTGGACTAGAGACGTGGCCACAAAATGCAGTATGTCCAAAGCTGGATTTTGTTCCCATCACCAAATTTCTAGGCTTGACCTGTGTGTTGATCATGTGATTGTGGTATACCCACAGCCCTCAATAATTTGTCAGGAAGCAGAGTGAAAAACAGATTTGCATTCCCTCAGACTTTCTCCTGTCAAGGAACTCATCCCATGGTGACTAGTGCGCCCAGAAGAATTCTGGGTATGTTGGTTTTCCGGGCTGTATTGCCGTGGTCTTGGCATTGAAGATGCCAGCCACAGCTGCTGGCGAAATGTCAGGAACTACAATGCCAAGACCACGGCAATACAGCCCGGAAAACCCACAACAGCCATCGTTCTCCGGCCGTGAAAGCCTTCGACAATACATCAATTCTGGGTATGTTCTAGGGCGCATACTTAGTTCATGTGCTATGCAAGTCAGGCCTGTCAAGCCCTCATTGTTGACCCACTTGAACTGGGAATGTGACCAAGAACACACCCGATAACGCTACCCTGCAGTTAAGCATTCCAGGGGCAGACCAAGGCAAGCTGTCTTGCAAGACTGTAATCTGCCATTTGTGCTCTTTGAGAAAACACAAGCTCTGCAGGAACCCCAGGGCCCCTTGGAATGTAGCTTGGAAGTCCTGGATCTAAACGAACAAAACAGGCTGTTAAATACGTGGCTCTTTTACAGGCCTCATGAGACATGCCACAGGAAATGGACCCATGAGGCTTCCTCATAGTGAACCAGACTTTTGGTCTATCAAGGTTGTTCATTCCAACTGGCAGCAGCACAGGCTAGCTGAGCCTTTTAACTGGAGCAGTTGAGGAGTGAATGTGGGTTCTTCTGCATGTCTATCAGACTATCTCTTGCTGAGCCATTCCACCCCAAACCCACCATCAGAATTACAAGCACCTTGTGGTTCTTAAAATTATTAATAGCCATGGTGGAGAAAGGGAAGAAATTCTGATGAATGCTGTGGGCATAATAACCCTTCCTTTCCCTGGCCCCCTTTTTTTCAGTTTAAATGCTTCCTACCCACCACGCACTGCTATTTGCCCTGAGAATAAAAAGATACAGATGGCTATTCATGATGTATAATGAACAAGGGAGATCCTAATGACGATTCCCCTGTCTCAGGTCTTGTTTGGCCCTTAGAACAGGATGAGTGTAATTCTAGCTGGGAGGGGGAAATTGTAGGTGTGCAGTGGGGCAGGAGGGTTCATCTTACCTAAGAGTGTTAAGTTCAAGATTCTTGAAATTCACAGGCGCCTGGGAGAGAGAGCAGAAGTGGAATGGTTATTATAGCAGGAATTTCCAGCACTTTTGGTGTGCCTCTGGCCTTAGGAATCCAGACAAGCATTTCAGCTAGCCTGGCATAACCTTTCAACACAGTGACAAGATACGCAGGGACTTCTGATGCTGCAGTCCTGTGCAGAATCACTCCAGTCTCTAAGCCTACGCAATGGGCTTGGACTGGAATACCTGCATATGTAGGATTGCGCAATAAACGAGGGACATCATGAAATGAGAACATGAAGCAAACATGCAATTTCCCCATCAAGTTACTGAAGCAACATTTTTTCAAAGAGCTGTTGATTTGAGGGGAGAAAGGAGGAAGACTTTGACGTCCGTAGGGTGTATGGAAAGCATCTGAGCAAAGCTCTCCCGCTGTGCTTGTTTGATGGCACTGAAGCAGGTGACTGACGATTCGTGTGACTGTAAGGCACATGCTTGGCTAATGAATGTTCCGCCTGTCTAGATTCAAGGCGGTTTGTGACAAATATGGTTGTTTAACCCAGGGTGGTGACTACTTTCAGAAAAGGCTATGAGCAAGGATGTGGAATGCCTCCCTCCACCCCTAGCTATTCAAGGGCCTGCCTGCCTGAGCACTTCCCCCTGGCACAGATGCTCCAGTCCTCACATTCCTTTTAAGCTTCTGGGTTGGCAGGGGAAAGGAGGAAGAGTAGCCCTTCAAGCAGCTACATTTGCACCCAGCGCCGTCAAGTGTTGGCTGCGGGTTGTGAAGAAACAAATGGAATTCATCGTGTCACTTTGAAAAGTTTACAGTGGTCTCTTCCACCAGGCTGCAGGGCCGGTCCTTAGGGTGGGAAAGTAATACCTTGTCCATACCCGATTCACGAACTACTTACTCTGAGTTCTAGGAACCAGCAGGAATTCATTCATATCAAAGCAGGAAGCTTGGTTCTTGAAAGCAGCGATACAGTTCTCAGCAGGATGGAGGGTACGGGCTGGGAGGGGAAGAAATGAGTTACAGCTCAGGCCTAAGACAAGAACCCAGGATTTTTGGCTCTTGAACCCCTAGCCTATCAAAGTCCGCTCCTTATCCACTGGACCCAGAAATCTTGACAACTCACAGTACAGGAGGATCCTCTCATAGTCTTTATCTGTTTCCTTGACCATAATGAAGTCAGGACATCTGGTAGAGAACAACTCTGTCCGCATGTGGGGCCGACCTGAAAGGTTGGATTTAGAGACAATCGTCTGTCAGGATTGTATATCTTCAAAAGGAAAGTGGGAGAACGCCATGCTTGAATACTCCTCTCCCTTTGGTCTATCAGGGACTAATCTAGCCTGCCAAGATAGCTGCAGTCAAGCAGAGTAAAGAATAAGCCATATTCAATAACTATGTGGAGGTAGATTTATTGCAAGAATTCATAATGGAAACCTTTCTACATTCAGTCAGGACTCAAGGTAGGTCAAAACAAATAAAATACTAATATTAAAACTAATATTGGTCCCTGGCCCCAAGGAGGCCCGCCTAGCCTCGACTAGAGCCAGGGCCTTTTCGGTCCTGGCTCCCACCTGGTGGAATGGTCTGCTGAAATCGGCCCAGCAGGACCTACTATCCTGCCGGGCCTGCAAGACAGAGTTGTTCCGCCAGGCATATGGCTGAAGCTGGGCCTCCACTGGCCTGGAAAAAAAAAGGGAGAGTGTATAAAATTGTAACCCTCCCATCCTGTTTTAAATATGTATGGATTTTTATTGTATTTTAATATGTTTTTATTTTGTTTTGTATTTTAATATGTTGTTATCCGCCCTGAGCCCGCTCTCAGGAAGGGCGGAATAGAAATTTGAAATAAATAAATAAACCATTGTTAAAACAAGCGATTAAAAAGCAACCAAAACAGCGAATCAAAATAATGAAGCACAAGCACATTTAAGCTGCACCAGAAGCTCTTTTAAACAATAGTGTTTTACAGCCTTACCGGAAGTCCTCTAGGGTAGAGGCCAGCCTCACCCTTTCTAGGAGACTATTCCATCACACCGGAGCAGCAACAGAAGGGCCTAGACCTCAAGAGCAGGGGCGCATATTAGGCAAGGAATGCAGTTACTGTTGTGGGGAGCATAATTGCTGTGCAAGGTCTTATCAGGAGAAATAGTCCTCCATGTGGACCTCAGGTCATGAAGGAGTTTAAAAGTAAGCACCAACATTTTAAATTGTACCTGGAAACACACAGGCAGAGAGTGAATAGACTTCAGGACTAGTGTTTTGTGGTTCCAACAGGCAAATAGGCTGCACCAGTTGAAGTTTCTGGATCATCTTCAAGGGCAGCTCCATGTACAGCATGTTACAGTAATCTTGCCTTAAAGTTAACCTCATATGGAATAGTGTCATCAGATATCTACAGAAATGGGGGCAAATTCTGAACTAAATGTTGCTGGGAAAAATCAATTTTTGCTCCTGTGTTAACCTGTTATTCTAAAAAGGAGGCATGGAGCCCATAGAACTCCCAAGGAGTCCTTCTATGATAGTTGTGCCCCATCAATAATGGGGTTAACTACCTTGATCACTGCACACACCTTATTAACCAGCACCATCTTCGTTTTATCTGGATTCATTTCCAGTTTTTTCCTTCATGAAGAAGCATTCATTGTTCTCTGGATCAGAGGTCTTACTACCTCACCACAAGATTTTATGAGGCACGAAGGTCATAGTTCTAAATCACCGTTGCTGTTTTCATATTCCCCGGGATCTTGTCAACATCATTCAAGAAAAGTAAACTAGATCGTAGGGATCCAAGCAACTGCAGTTAGTTCTACAGACACCCTCACATTTTTCACGTTAAAAGACAGCAAAGTATGCATCATGAATGAGAAGACCATACAAAATACATTTCTGAAATAAAAACTATGTATTTTCACTATGCACCAATTATGTGAACCAAAACAATAAAACAGATTATGTCATACCGCTAGTCATTATAGAAAGAAAGCTCTGTGTTGTAATGGGTAATGAAGAGCTCTGGATTCAGTCTCTTTTCCGCCAAGAATCTTGCTGGGTGACTTTGGGTCGATTGCTTTCCCTCAGCCTAGCATACCTCACATGGCTGTTGTGAGGATTAGAGAACCACAGGGCTTTTTTTCAGGGAAAAGGGGTGGTGGAACTCAGTGGGTTGCCCTCGGAGAAAATGGTCACATGGCTGGTGGCCCCACCCCCTGATCTCCAGACAGAGGGGAGTTTAGATTGCCCTCCGTGCCACCGAGCGGCACGGAGGGCAATCTAAACTCCCCTCTGTCTGGAGATCAGGAGGCGGGGCCACCAGCCATGTGACCATTTTCAAGAGGTTCCGGAACTCCGTTCCACCGTGTTCCTGCTGAAAAAAAGCCCTGGAGAACCATATATATTTCCTGGAATTAGGGCAAATAATGGAGGTAGAAATCCCAAAACTTTATGAAATAGCATCAATCCAGCAGGTAGATCATTTATAAATGACCAATTGCTTTACCTGTTGGACGAATAAATTGCAAATGATCAATTGCTTTACCTGTTGGACGGACGGTATTTCATTAAACTTCAGAGATTTGGTACAGGAGTGATTGCTCAATCACTTATACATTCTACCTTTTGGGACTGATTTTTCACATCAATTATTCATTTAGTTTAGAATCTGAGTTAATTTTATCTGCAACTATGTTAACCTTACATTATGTTTGCTTTTCTGCAGCATACTATAGTGCACGGAGTTTCCGGATATTAATTCCTTCAATAAATCTACCTTCTCACTCAGGCTATAGCATGGAATCCTTCTGAGCTTGGCTCTGACAACAGGGGAAGGGGAAGTAAGCATTTTACCTTCTGTAGTTAGATCAGCACTCAGCTCCATAAGCAAGTAAATCCATGACCGGGGAACACACTGGCCTGTTTTCCTGTAAAAGAGACAAGGAAGAAATTAATGTGTGCATGTATGTATTTATTTACAAATTTATAGACTGTTTGCCCCCACATCAAGAATGGATTGCAAACAGTTTACAACATAATAAAAAAACCAACAGAAGCTTATTTCCTTAGTGACTTAAGCTTAGTGACAATTTAAAAACAAAAGCATCACACCCTCTGTCTGTCTGTATATCATCCTGCCCTTTCAAGGAGCTCAAGGCAATGTACCTGGTTATTCCTTCCTCCCTTTTGATCCTTAGAACTAACCTGTGAGTTAGGTTAAGATGAGAGTGACTGGCCCAAAATCATCCAATGAACTCCTAACATAAGAACATAAGAACATAAGCAAAGCCATGTTGGATCAGGCCAGTGGCCCATCCAGTCCAACATTCTGTCACACACAGTGGCTAGAAATCCAGTGCCATCTAAAGGACTGTCAGTGAGGCCAGGACACCAGATGCCCTCCCACTGCCTTCCTTCCAGCACCAAGACAACAGAGCACCACCTCCCCACAAAGAGAATACCATCTATCTCCTGTGGCTAATAGCCACTGATGGACCTCTGCTCCATATATTTGTCCAGTCCCCTCTTGAAGCTGGCAATGCTTGTAGCTGCCACCACCTCCTGTGGCAACGAATTCCATGTGTTTATCACCCTTTGTGTAAAGTAGTATTTTCTTCTATCTGTTCTAACCCGACTGCTCAATAATTTCATAGAGTGCCCACGAGTTCTTGTATTGTGAGAAAGGGAGAAAAACACATCTTTCTCTACCTTCTCTAACCCGTGCATTATCTTGTAAACCTCTATCATGTCTCCCCTCAGTCGTCTTTTCTCCAGGCTAAAGAGCCCCAAGCGCCTCAATCTTTCCTCATAGGGAAAGTGTTCCAACCCTTTAATCATTTTAGTTGCCCTTCTCTGTACTTTTTCCAGTGCTATGATATCTTTTTTAAGGTGTGGCGACCAGAACTGTACACAGTACTCCAAATGAGACCTCACCATCGATTTATACAGAGGCATTATGATACCGGCTGATTTGTTTTCAATCCCTTTCCTAATAACCCCTAGCATAGCATTAGCTTGTTTTATGGCAGTCGCACACTGTGCTGACGTTTTTAGTGAGTTATCTATCATGACTCCAAGATCTCTCTCTTGGTCAGTCTCCGCCAGTTCAGACCCCATCAACTTGTATTTATATTTTGGATTTTTGGTTTCAATGTGCATTACTTTGCACTTGGCTACATTGAACCTCATTTGCCACATGGATGCCCACTCTTCTAGCCTCGACAGATCCCTTTGGAGTGCCTCACAATCCTCTCTGGCTTTCACCACCCTGAACAATTTCGTGTCATCTGCAAATTTAGCCACTTCACTGCTTAATCCCAATTCCAAATCATTAATAAACAAGTTAAAAAGCATTGGACCCAATACCGACCCCTGTGGCACCCCACTGCTCACCACCCTCCACTGTGAGAAGTGCCCGTTTATACTCACTCTATACTCCTAGTCTCACTTTATACTCCTAGTCTTCAATCAAGCCCTAGTCCAGTAATTCCCAACGTAGCTGTATGTTTTAATATCCTGCTGCAGCCCTTCCCCATGTTCTACCCCACAATCGCCAGGAATTTCCCAATCTGGAATTGACAACCCTATGCATATATGTCATGTTGCTGGCATGATGTCGAGGCGACACTAGGATTTGGGCAACAATCTGTGTTTTTGCCCTAATCCTAGAGTGTTGCTTTGTCATCACGCCAGCAACGTGACATCATTTCCGGGTAGGGTTGGGAAACTCCTGGAGATTTGGGGGTGAAGCCTGGGGAAGGTGGTGTTTGGAGAGCTGAGGGAGCTCAGTAGGGTATAATATCATAGAGTCCACCCTCCAAAGTAGCCATTTTTTTCCAAGTTAACTGATCTCTGTAGTCTGGAGATCAGTTGTAATTCCGGGAGCTCTCCAGGCCCCACCTGGGGGCTGGCAACCTTACTCCCAGGTATCCACTGACTGTAACATGTCACTGGCGCAGCACCATTTTAAAAAATTCCTCTCGTCAGCCCTTGGTAGGCTGGTGGTTAACATAAAATGGGATCAGGAGGTTCCCTAGGCTCTACCTGGAGGTTGGCAACCTTAGATGGTTCTGCAGGAAATTATAGAGGATTCAACTCCTCTGGATCTTTCATAATATTCCAAATGACTTACAATAAAATCTAAGCAGTTCGGCATAGAGGGGAAAAATAAATCAAAAACAGTTCATTGTGGCACAAAAGTAAAAGTCAAAAGTGCAATACAATGATCAGAGACTTGTTCACAGAAAGAGTCTCAACAAACTTTTGAAAAAACGCTTTCCCACAAAGCTGCATTTGTCACAAACAAACCAGTTTGTTATTGAGAAGCACAACCCTGGCTTTTTTGGGTGGAGGGCTCACAATCTCCCTCTACCCTCGGTCTCTTACATATATGGGAAGAGTAAAACCTTCCTGGTTTCATCTGACTCCAGTTTATCATGACATTGGAATACAGGCACCTTAATACATTAGAGATTTTCTTTCACACAAATTGGATTTTAAACCATAGTTAAAATCCTGGGTTTGAATCTTGGTTAGTATGAAAGAAATGAGCCCAATATTTTAAAGCGCCCGCATTCAGACATCACAACAAATTGGAGTTAGATTGAAGACTTTCTAAACCAGGAAGATCAAAAAGAGTCCAGTAGCACCTTTGAGACTAACCAATTTTATTGTAGCATAAGCTTTCGAGAATCAAGTTCTCTCCGTCAGATGCATGGGGAGTCTTCCTTCATAGCAGGGGGTGTGAAAGGAAGTGAGAGGGAGCATATAAGACCACAAAGAGAACCAATGTGGTGGAGTGTATCTTTATACTCATTTTTAATTTATATCCTGATACTCTCCTTAATCAGGGCCAAAGCAACTTATCACATCATTCTTCCCTCCTCCTCCTCATTTGCACAACAACTCCAGGAGATAGGCTAAACTGAGAGACTGGGATGGGTACAAGGTCGACCTAGTGAGCTTCCATGGCAGAACAGCAATTCAAACCTGGTTGTCCTAGGTCCTAATCTGACCACTAGGGTTGCCAGCCTCCAGGTGGGGCCTTAAGATCTCCTGGAATTACAACTGATCTCCAGACTATAGGGATCAGTTCCCTGGGAGAAAATGGCTGCTTTGAAGGTCATACTCTTTATAGTCTTATAATCTGCCAAATCCTGCTCTCTCCAGGCTCTACCACTAAATCTTCAAGAATTTCCCAACCTAGAGTTGGCAACACTGTCTGGCATTCTAAACATTACACCATGCTAGCTGTTGTAGAGTAATTGGAGTGTTGGACTAGGACCATGGAGATCCAACTTTGAAAATTTGCTTGCCACGAAACATTAGATGATCTTGGGCCCTTCATCCTCTCTCAGCCTTAGCTACTTCACAGCATTGCTATAAGGATAAAGTGGAGGAAGGACAGGAGAACAATGTCTGCTGCTCTAAGCTTCATTAAGGAAAGGAAGGATAAAAATGCACTTCATGAACAATATCTAGTTCTGTTTCTAAGGCTGCTGGATGACACATGCCTTCTTTCCAGTAACTACCGATGCCGTACATGTTTAAACGTACTAATTCCCATTCGTCATGGAAAGCTTCCAAATTAAAGCATTCATTGTCGCCCAACAACTTTACCACAGAGTATCATCATATATTATTGCTGTAGATTTTTGTTCCACCCTTCCTTGTCAACTCCTTGCCCTGCCTTTCCTCAAAAAGTAATGAATGGATAGGGGCTGGATTTACTACAGAGAGGATGAGTGGCCCATTTATGGGGAGTGGATTATTTGAACATCTGGCTGAAGAGATGTGTGTGGAGATGGTGAAACATGAATATGGGTATTATCGTCAGAGATCCAAAGGACTTCCTCGGAAAGTGTGACCTCTGGCCTGGGAGCTTTCCCCCTGCCCACCATGGGTTACTAGGAGTGAATGCCAGCGTGACTCTCAACCTAACTTACCTCACAGGGTTGTTGTGAGGATAAAATGGAGGAAAGAAAAATGATGCAAACTGCTTTGGATCCTCATTGGGTAGAACAGTGGGGCATAAATGAGGTAAATAGAAGTAAATTATTAAATAAATGTACAGATTACAAAGTCCTCTTACAGTACAAGGACTCTGAAGCAGTTAATGGGCGTTTTGAAACTCCCATTACACATGACCTTTTCTCCTCATGAATGGAAGGCACAGTGAGAAGCAGTGGCTACCTTTTCCTGAATGCCATTTTCTCTTCGTTAAAAGTACCTCATGGAGATGCTACAGATTCCAGTGCAAAACATTTATGCAGCCACATAAGCAGGGCTTTTTTTCAGCTGGAATGTGGTGGAACGGAGTTCCGGAACCTCTTGAAAATGGTCACATGGCTGGTGGCCCCGCCCCCCTGATCTCCAGACAGAGGGGAGTTTAGATTGACCTCCGAGCTGCTGGAGCAGCGTGGAGGGCAATCTAAACTCCCCTCTGTCTGGAGATCAGGGGGCAGGGCCACCAGCCATGTGACCATTTTTGCTGAGGGTGATTTAAACTTTTAAAAACTTCCCCCTTGTTCCAGCTGACCCAAAGTGATGTCATTGGCCCTGGGAGCATGTGTGCACTTTGCACGTGCACATGTGGTACCAGGGGCACCACCTCCCACCAAGAGTTGCCCCCTGTGCTGGCAACCCACTGAGTTCCACCACCTCGTTTCCCAGAAAAAAAAGCCCTGCACATAAATAATGTGATTTAGCAAACAGAACCCAAACCAGGCTCATGAGATGCTTTGAAGAGGACAAAACAGTGCAGAGGGTGAGGGATCTGCTGATTCTGCCTACATGCCCCAGTTGTGAGAGGGGGGAGGAAATCTTGTGTGAATCTGGGCGGCACAAAACTCCCATTGAAAGTCTGCTTCATTGTCATTGCCCAACACAAACCCAAGGATTCTGCAACTTACGAAGAGGCCATCTAGACATGAGCCAGGATAAAATCCCTACTCTGCCATGAAAGCACAGGGGTGGTGTTAAACCAGTCTGTGACTTTCAACCTAATTTTCCACATAGGGTTGTGAGAATAAAATGAAGGGTGGGTGGGAGGGATCCCACTTCGGAGGGTAAGTGAGATTAGCAGTGTGGATCTTGGAGGGGAATGCCCAGTTCCTTTCTCCACCCTTAGGCCCAAGCCTGAAGCAAAAAGGAAGCAGAGGCCACTTGCCTCCCTCCGCCCTAACACCCAGCATCAGTTGGCTGAGAACTCCTGCGTGTATATTACTTTTTGCTGCTAGAGTTACCTGACGGCAGGTGAACAGCATCCCTTTCCCTGCGCAACCCTCAGCCTTTGATGCATTTTGCAAGGGGGGGGGGCGGTGATAAACGAAAATTGTTCTGACTCCCTGACATTTTCCTGCAGGGTTAAGGGATCTCAACTGAGGTAGCAGAATCCCTCTCCTCTCCCTGGGCACCCCACTTGACTAATTAAAATGACCTGTGAGGACTTGTGGGGCAGAGGAAACCCCACCTTGCTCATCAGCCTCCACTTCCCTGGCTGGGACTTCTCGCCTTCCCCACCTTCCAGCTTCTGCACATGCAGGCTACATTTTTGTGGGGCAGTTGCAGCGAGCAACCTCTAATGCAACCCAGACTTTGCATGTGTGTTCTTACTGTGTCTTGTTTGGTTTAGTATTTTTAAGCCCTAATTTTTTAACAAATCATATTTTCCAACAAACTTGAGGGTTCTCCCTTGTTGCAAAAGCCTAAATTATAGCCATGAGACTGGCCCTTGGTGTCAATTTTGGTGAATGCATGGGGGCTTTCCTATAACTGTTAAAGAATATAAATATCTCTCAAAGTGGATTCCATTTTAATTTTCTGCCCCAGGTGCTCTCCGTTCTGCAAATTTTAAAAAGCTCTCTTACTTATCATTGATACTCATGTGCCATCTTAGAACACTTTGGTCCAGTTAAATGTTGGATGGCTGGAAAGATTTATTTTTATTTTTACTTGTCTTACATCCCACTTTTCTCCCCAACGGAGACCCACAACAGTTTACAACTTCATTCTCCCCTCCTTCACTTTATCCTCACAACTTTGAAAGGGGAGGTTAGGCTGATAGACTGTGATGGGCTCAGGGTCACCCGGCAGGCTTCCATGGCGGAGTGGGGATTTGAACCTGGTTCTCCTAGATCTTATTCTGCCACCTTAACCACTACACCATGCTCGTTCCACAATCTAGAGGATGAGGTGTGACGGGGCATAGAGGCCAGAAAAAAGATGGGGGACTCACAGTCGAATGGCAGCCCTCAGTTGTAGCCGCTCTGGGTTGTCGCTCTGAGTCATACTAAACATGATGCTGTCAGTAGTGGTGAAGGTCTCCAGTGAGGAGGGGGAGGATGAAGCTGCAGCTATGAAGAACCATCTGCCAAAGTACTGCAAAAGGAAATCAGGAGACAGTCATTTAGAGCCAAATGACGGGATTCAGGCGACCTTCAGCTGAGAAGTAATAGGGGTGAGGGTTCTAGATGTCTCCATGCCTGATGCGTTTTCTTTGCCATGTCTGGAACTGGAGCCCATAGGAGGAACTATGGCTTAGGGGATGGGGAGGACTAGCAGTGGAAAAGCAGCAGGTGAGTATTTAGCTTATCACATCCTCCCCTACCACTTCCTTTTGAACACTCTTCCATCCCCACACTGTTTTTCTCTAGAAAAAGCAGACGTCAAGAGTTTAAATTATATGATGATGAGGAACATAGTCTAGAGACTATGACTGAAAAGACCCTGTCCCATGTACTCATCAACCATAATGACAGTCAGGATTGCCAAGCAGCATGCCCAGACCAGAGCAGAGGTGCCCATGGGTCTTGCTATTCTAACCCCTTCCTAGACTCCATTGTACTGATGCCCACCTCCGCTCAATAAGCTGGAACCATAACTCAGTGAGACTCTGGACATCTCTCCAAAGACAATAAATCTGGTATGCAAACAAGGCTGAGGGGTAGAAGTGAGTTTCTGGGTCCCAGGACAGAAGCCAAAGAGGATTGGGTGGGTGGGGGATTCCGTTGTGGGGTGGGAGCTGTGACACAGTGGTAGGCCGCCTATTTTGAGTGTTGAAGGTCCCAGGTTCAGTCCCTGGCATCTCGGGCAAAGGGATCTTGGCAATGCATTCGAACAGATGAGTTCCACAAATCATTCTCTAAAAATCAGACACGCACCTGGCTTGAGTTGGATCAGGACCACGTCAGATTGCCAAGCTCAAGGTGGGGCCTGGAGTTCTCCCATAATCACTACTGAGCTCCAGGCTACAGAGATCAAGTCTCCTGGATAAAACAGTTTCAGGTGGGTAGCCATATCGGTCTGCAGTAGAACAGCAAGATTCGAGTCCAGTGACACCTTAAATCCAACAAGATTTCCAGGGTATCAACTTTCAAGAGGCAAGGTCCCTTCAGGGAAACCTTGTTGGTCTTTAAGGTGTTACTGGATTAAAAAATGGAAGCTTCAGAGGGTGGACTTTGTGGCATCACATCCTTTCTGATCTCCCTTACCTCCCTAAACCCCACTTTTCTGGGCTCTGCCTCCAAATATTCACGGATTTCCCAACCCGGAATTGGCAATCCATAGGAATATGGTGAGAGGAAAGGGAATTAAGTCCTGTCCTTCATACCACTTTCCTGACTGTAAGGGCCCCCGGGGAGCGATTTGCCACAATGGGTTTTCGCAAGTGTTGGGAAAGTCTTTGCCTGAGTTCTCGAAGAGCTGCTGACAAGGCTGAGCAGGCTGGCCCAATGAGCTGACTTGCGGTCACACAGCTTCATATGTGGTTACCGAATGTTCTTGCAGGGGCCCCAAAGCCAAGCCCAGAAGTTTGGGTAGGTCTGGTGATGGAACCTAAAATAAAAACGGGCTGTTCACAAAAAATGCAGCCAAAAAAATATAGCCAGAGGCAGCAGGCGGGGCAGGCATGGGCTTAGCTTCTGCTTTTCTGGCAATTGTCCAGAAAAACAACCACCCCAAAACATTTGCTTGAGCTTTTTAAATGAATGGAGCTTTTGTTCATTTCAATTCGCAGAAGAACTTCCCAGCGGATTGTGCCCATTGTCCATAAATGAGAATCAGGCACTAGTGGTATTTTTCTCAGGCACTGTAACATCTTGAGCATGTTCGTACTGGAATTAAATGGTTTGGCCTTGTTGGGGAGGTATTACTGAGGAGAAAAAAATTAGTAAAAATGTCAACAAAATGTAAGAGAGAAAAACAACTTGAGATGGAAGCTTATATGCTATAGGAATTAGCATGGCACAGTGGTTAGTGTGTCATACTAGGATGTGAGAGACCCGGGTTCAAATCTCCACTGTGTCATAAATCTAGCTTTGTAACTTTGGGCTAGATACTCTTCCTCAGCCTAACGGGGTAGCTGTAGGAAATTGACAGGCATCATACCACATCAAAAAGTATTCCCTTAAATATTTGTTAACAGGGCATTTCAAGACTCAAAAGGTGCTTCTTAGCCAGTAGTGTTTGGTATTTTGAAAATATTTTAAAATATCTTTGGCAAAGCAGGGCTGTTTCCACACTACTCACCTTCATTTGGAATGCCACGGAACATTGCGAAAAAAAACGTGGACGATAGTGTTTTCTCACGCGAGTTTTGCGCAATGTTGCACAAAACTCACGTGAGAAAATGCTATCTTCCGCGTTTTTTTCGCAATGTTCCGCGACATTCTGAATGAAAATGAGTAGTGTGGAAACGGCCCAGGTTACCAGACCTCATTCCCATAACATAAAATCCACATTCTTCAAACATAAAAACAAGCAAAAGCAGGATAGGTATTTGAGATACAAAACTACGGATGGTGAAATTTCCCCCCATATCACTTGGACTTGTCCATAAGCAACGAACTCTAAGAAGTAGTCATTAAGAATAGTTCTGGAAATTACCGGATATTTTATACTACATAATCAAAAAATCATGTCACTAGGTTATCCCCAAGAAACAGTAATTAAAGCAGATCATGAGTCATCTAATTTTAGCGACATTAATTACTTCAAACTGGAAAAATTGTGACAGCTCCATCCATTTCAGACTAGCGTCACAATATACAGACAGGTCCTGTTAAGACAAAATATAATACATTGTGAGAAAATGGGAATAACTTTATCAGGTACATTATGTTTGTGGTGTAAAGGAATGGCATCTATTGAGATAATGTATTTATTGACTCAATTTCTGGTGAGGACCATCTACATTCTCTGCTGTGCCTCCCAACTTGTGGAATAGCCTGCATGTGGAGGTCAGAAAGGCGTCCTCACTTCTGACATTCTGCAAAGTATGTAAGAATTGTTCTGGAAGGCATTTTTATAAAGGTAATAGGGCTATACTATACTTGAATGGCCCCGGAAGATGACTTTATAAAAGGAACAGGATTGCAGGATATGCCACTATGTATGGTATGTGTTTGTTATGGTATATGTTTGTTATATGCTTTATTCTGCACTTACTACAATGCTTTCTACTTTTGCAATACAACTGTTCTGCATTGTTTGACATACTACACCTAGTACTTTTGGCTTTGTTTCAAATGTTTGTAATCTAGTGCTATTGTATTGCTTATTAGATGCCTTACCCTACTGATTGCATTGACTCATACTGTGTAATCCTCATCGAGTTGCCAGGTCCCCTCTGGCAAGCGGTGGGGCATGGAGGGACTTATCAGGGCCGATTCCAGACGACTAACCTAAAGGCGCTGCATGCCGCCATGTTCCGGATCGCGACGGGGAAAACGCGAAATACCGCATTTTCCCCGTCACGATCCGGAACATGGCGGCATGCCAGCGCCTTCAGGTTAGTCGTCTGGAATCGGCCCTGGTTGGGGTCTCGCTGGCAATCCCATTATATCACTGGTGTCATGCTGACATCACTCATCGCGTGCCCAGAAGTGATGCGCGGAGCCTGATGTGGGTGCCTTGAGATGCTGCTGCTGACTTTCCCATTTTCCCTCTGTTTCCATGCCCCACCCCCAGCTAGCTGAGTTACAGTCTGAAGCACCCGCTGGCAGTGGGGAATCCGCTGCCCTAGTGGGGATATGGCAAACTTAAATCCTCGAGTCTCAGTGAGAAAGATGGACTATAAATAAAGTAAATAAATAAATTCATTGCCCCATGACGAGATGATAGCAGCTAGCTTAGACTTTACAAAATGATTAGATAGTCTATTAATGGCTCATAGCCATTAATTCACACTTCTGTAACATCTCAACACTTCTGTATGTAGTATAGTGGTTAAGTGGCTGGGTTCTGAGCCAGCACTCTGCAGGTTCCCGCTACTGCCATGAACTCCGCTGGTGGCCTTGGATAAGCCGTTCCTCTCCGCCCAGCTCCCCAGCTATATTGTGGGGATAATAGTTGTAACACTGACTTTGTTAACTGCTCTGAATGTGACACTAATCTGTCCAGAAGAGCAGGATATAAGTACATGGTTATTGTTGTTATTGCTGTTGTTATGCCTAGACTACTACGACACACATTTGGGGCTGTTCTTAAAGAAACCCCAGATACTCCAACTTGAACAAAACATGGCTGCCTGACAGTTGTTTGGAGTCAGCTGGCAAGCACATATTATACTTGTTACATCTGTGTTGAATCAGTTTCACTGGTTGTCTGTCTGTTTCTGAGCTCTGTTTTAAGTTGGCAGTTCTTACCTTTAAAGCCTTTTGCTGTCTGAGGCCCATGTATCAGACCATTCCTATATGAACCAGTTACGTGCCTCTGAATATCAAATGAGGGAGGACGGCTGCATCCTTGTTTTGCCAGTGGACTTCTAGCTGACCTTTGCTAACACAGGATGTTGGACTAGGGTCAGCCTTTATTTATAATCTGTCTAGGCTTTTCCTGTATTAGTGTCCAACCTTACGTTTTGTTTACACTGTTAAGGAAGAACTTGTAATAAATATTAATATAGTGAAATAGTGCACCTTTCTGCCCTCCCCCCAGTGTCGAGTGGATATATTCTCTTTCTGAGACCACTGACTAGAGATGCCAGGAAAGATTGAATCTGAGAGCCTTGCTACAAGTGACATTTTACATGTGAAGGATAAAGGATCATTTTCGCAAGTCTTTCTGGGAACTGAAGTTCCTCTCCCCCACCCCTTTTCCTTTTGTTCCTTCCCCTCGCTGCGAGAGAAAGCCTGCGGCAACAGCAACTTTTGCAAATCGTTCCTCCATTCACAAGCCTGCTCTCAATGATCTTTGGGGCAGGCAGCTGGAACTTTCTCAGCTTTCTCCAGAGCATTCCACCTCCCCCGCCCAGCAAGACGATTTGCAAAAGCTGATGTTACCCTAGGCTCTCTCTGTCTCTTCAGGCAGCGAGGGGAAGGAACAGAAGGAAAAGCGGTGGGGGAAGAGGAACTGCAGTTCCCAGAAAGACTTGCGAAAATGATCCTTTATCCTTCACGTGTAAAATGTCACTTGTAGCAAGGCTCTGAGTTGCTCTGTGCCTCCCATCTGCTGCTAACCCCGGTATCTCTTCCTGATGATACGGCACCGTCCGAAGCAGAGCTGCACCCTCCTCTGTCCATTGTCTTCAACAGATTTTTAGAAGGGTGTAAATCTGCTTAGGGTAACCCGGTTAGTTACCTGGTCTCGGTCTAGCTCGTTAGCATGAAGCTTCACCGGTGTCTCACACAGGGAAAAGACATCTACCAGGAGCCCGCACAAGTAGAGGAGAAAGGACCACAAGCTCTGCATTGCTGGGAGGTTTGCTCCAAGCATCGGGTTCTGCACTTACATCCCATCAGTCTCACCTTTGTTCCCTGCCTGTTAAATATTTAGCCCTTCAGGGTCTAGAGTCCATTTTGGGCTGTGCACTGGTTGCCGCTATGGGTGAACCTGAAATCCAGGAAGAACCCCCCAAATAGTGTCTGTGGGCAGAAGCATGAGGGTTACTAAGTCCAGCGCTCTTTGTGATTAGGGGGCTGTTGCTGCCACTGGTAGAACAAATAGTGATTAGATTTAAGAAGGAACTTCCCATATGTTAGTTCGGCCAGTGACCTTGTTTGCTGTATTTCTCTTTTTGTTTGGCTTTCTTGTGTAGCTTGTAGTTTGAGCCACAGATCGGGCAACCGATGTGACCATTTACAGCACTCTAGGGCTACCAACGTCAAGGTGGGGCCTGGAGATCTCCCAGAATCACAACTTATCCCCAGACTCCAGTTCTCCTGGAGAAAATGGGTGCTATGCTAAAACCTATGGGTAGCTGTACATATGTGTTTCCCCAGTGGGCCAAATAGCAGCTCCCTGGGGCCGTTTCAGGTCATGAAAAGAATTCAGGATGGGGGAGCAGAGGGTAAACACGTCCTTGCATGCTGTGGCATCTGATCTGTCTCATTTACTTCAACAATATTGTATGTCTCACCCAGTTTTGCTCCCTCAGCACACTGAGTACCAGGAAGCTGCAGCTCTGTCTGAGGTGTGGAGGGAAAGCAGATGTAGCGTGTGACCTTTGTTAGGTCTATCACAACCTGGGGCAGTCACGCAGTTTCCATAGCAGTAGTGAAGTCCTAAATGTAGCCCAAGGTAGCCTCTGTGTGGATGTTGAAATCCTCAAGGACAAAGCGTTGGGCTTTCCAACACCAAACCAGATATCATTTTGGCAAGCTCAGCTGGGGCACCCTCTGGCAAGCTAGAATACACGGTACAGAATATACAAAACTGGCTACTGTCTGAACCAAGATTTGGGTCCAGTAGTACTGTAAAGACCAACTAGATTTCTAGGGTATGAGCTTTAGAGAGTCAGGACTCCCTTTGTCAGATACATGGAGTGGAGTCCTTATAATCCAGGCAAACGTTAGGAGGGGTATTGTAAATTAGAGTGTCAGGAAGCTAGTTATAATACATGTTGTAATTGGTTTGATAGAGCATGGGTATGAAGTACAGAAAATTAGCATTGGTAATGTGAGAAAAATCCTATGTCCTGATTCAACCATGGGGGAACCATTGTTCCAAATTTGCAAATAAACTAAATTTCATCAATCTTATATTATAATTTTGATTTGAAATTTCTCTGCTTGAGAACTGCTACTCTTAGGTCAGCTATGGAATGTCCTGGGAAACTAAAATATTCTCCTCCTGGTTTTTTAATGTTGTGACTTTTAAAATCAGATTTATGTCCATTCATTCTTTTGCAAAGCGACTGACCTGTTTGTCTAATGTAGAGAGCAGAAGGGCATTGCTGACACTGATGGCATATATAATGTTGGATGATGAACAAGTGAATAATCCAGAGATGGTATAGCTGGTACCAGGGCCGGATCTAGGGTTCCCGGCACCCGGGACAACCCAAGTCTGGCCACCCTCGTGCACGCACAGCGCGCACGCGCTCCCAGCGCTGCATGATGATGTCACTTCGTGATGTCATCATGCAGGTTGGGCGTGCTGCCAGCAGAGTGGCGGCAGCGCCGGTGGCTGGGAGGCCGCCCGCGCCACTTGCCTTCCCTGCTGAGGGGGCAGCTAGCTTGCCGTGTGCCCGCTGTCCTGCAGGGCAGGAGAATGGCGCGGGCGGCCTCCCAGACCTCCGTGCCACTTGCTTGCCCAGCAGGACAGGGAGCGTGCAGCAAGTTGGCCGCCCCCTCAGCCGGGCAGGTGAATGGCATGGAGTGCTGGGAGGCTGCCGGTGCTATTCGCCTGCCCCGCAGGACAGGGAGTGCGCGGCAAGTTGGCCGCCCCCTCAGCGGGGCAGGCAAGTGGCGCGGGCAGCCTCCCAGTCCTCCGTGCCATTCGCCTGTCCGGCTGAGGGGGCGGCCAGCTTGCCGCACACTCCCTGTCCTGCTGGGCAGGCGAATGGGGCGGGTGGCCGCTCAGCTGCCGGTGCTGCCGCCGGCGTGCTCCTGGCGGCTGGCAGCTGCGCCCGGCGCCCCCTCTTTGGCAGTGCCAGGGGGCATACTACCCCCTCCCCCCGATCCGGCCCTGATTCTATGGTTTGGAAGTCAGCAAAAGTGAGAAATTCAACGTCAGCAAAGGATAGTGACCAAATATGGGGAATAGAAAGTTACATTGATAAGATGCAAAATCGCAAGATTAGCTAAAAGAACTGAGTAGTAGCCAGTCAAAAGAACTGTAGAGATCAGATGTATGCAAAGGACCAATTGCAAATTAATCTGCAGGCAGTTCCTTTTGTACTGAAAAAAATGTCTTTAAAACTGCTTGTAAGCTTTATGTTCTTTGGTACTCATGGCTCCTTTGAAAGCTGGGTACCCAGGGCTCATTTTGAGGGGGAACGCACAGGAATGCAGTTCTGGTAGTTCCCCGTAGAGGTCACATGTCAGGTGGCCCTGCCCACCTGACTCTCAGCCATTTTGGGCCCGTTTCGGCCCGGATTCGGGCCGAAATGGGCCGGATCGGGCCTCTCACGGGTGGTGGATCACTCTCCCACTCAGCAGCAGCCCGATCCTGACCATTTTGGGCCCCATTTTGGCCATTTTCAGCCCCTTTTTGCCCTTTTGGGCCCAATTTCGACCCTGAATGGCCAGGATTGGGTCCGACAGCCAGGATAGGTGATGTCAGGGGGTATGGCATATGCAAAGCAGTTATGCTAATGACACACTTCTGGTGATGACAAGGGGCATGGCATATGCTAATGAGTTATGCTAATGAGTTATGCTAATGAGTTCCTCCAGCTCTTTTTCTACGAAATGACCCCTGTGGGTACCCATATTGCAATATTCAATACAATCATTGAAAAGATTTTTCTGTCTCTTCCTTTTGCTCTGAAGAATCTGGGTAAGGGCAGAAGGGTATTTTTGTGTAACAATGCTTTAAGAGGAACTAAAGTTTCTAGCTTGAATACTTCTATTACAACAACCAGGCCTGCAATCCCTTAACAGAGGGGTGGGAAATTGTTTTGGCTCGGGGGCCACTTTGTGGGAGCGGAGGTTAGCGGAGGGCCGCACCTTTTAAAATGATTGCATTCATTAGTTAAGTTTGCATTTTAGAAAAGGTATAAATTGTATCATAAAAATCAATAAATATAAATTAAATAAAATAGTGGTAGTTTTATTCAATTTATTTATTGTGCTAATTTCATATCATCTATAGCTGCAAGCACATTTAATTTTAGAATCAGTTTAATGAGACAAATGTACCCTATCACACTTTTCTACTGTCTTGGTGGGCCGCATGTGGCCTGCGGGCCACAATTTGCCCACCCCTGCCTTAACATATTCCCTCTTACGAGGCTTTGCTGACTCAAATAAAAAAAATTATCACCTTCAAGATAATACTGAGCTGCCTTCCCAACTACAACAGGACGCTTGAAGAGAGTACTAAACTGCATCACAAAACATTGGACAATAATGTATAGCACAACAAAATCCTGTACCTAAAAGTAAAAACATTCCCCCCAATATAAGAAGCCACTTCTTATAATGATCTTAACCAGGGCTTTTTTTCAGCGGGAACGCAGCGGAACGGAGTTCCAGAATCTCTTGAAAATGGTCACATGGCTGGTGGCCCCGCTCCCTCATCTCCAGACAGAGGGGAGTTGAGATTGCCGTCTGCACCGCTGAGCAGCGTGGAGGGCAATCTAACCTCCCCTCTGTCTGGAGATCAGGGGGCGGGGCCACCAGCCATGTGATGATTTTCTCTGAGGGCAACCTACTGAGTTCCACCACCTCTTTTCCCAGAAAAAAAGCCCTGATCTTAACCATGCTCCAAAATCAGGGAGCCGGTTCCAAAGCCATTCCCAATTAGGCCTTTCCCCGTTATCTGAATGAGCAACATTCATAATATGTCAAGTATGGTCAAAAATAGATGAGTTATAATTTGGGATGTACTCTCAGCATTCACTGCCACTAGTGCACACATTCCCCCATTGGAGGCTAATAAAAATCAAAATCAAATCCATTTTGTAGCACCATAACTTGAATGACAACTTCTTGTTGTTCTGCTAAGCTTTTGAGGGAGCGAGTGGTCTTATTAGTGATTTCAAGGAGAGCTTGAAGTCTCAAAATAGCCATCTCAAGAACTGTAGCGGTGCTGGCACAGAGGACAAGAAACCCACAAGCTGCTGTCCAACCATACGTTTCCCCCCAAATCAGTGTTGGCATTGCAGCAGCATCATACACATTTCTGCGATTTCTAATATGGCCAGTTGGCAAATCAAACCATATCCTGCTAGGAGGTTATAGCCAGGACAAATAACAAGATACTCTCCAATTTGGTGGTAAAATTTATAAACATTATCTCCACACACCCAATAATGTCCGGTTAAAGCTGGCTTTTGAAATAAGAAAGGGTGAGTGGCCCAAGTAGAATCGAACTTTGTGTACCGCCTTTACCATCCAGAAAATAAGGGTGGGAACCAATACTAACCTGGGAGCCAATTTGGTGTAGTGGTTAAGAGAGATGGGAGTCTATTCTGGAGAACATGGTTTGATTCCCCACTCCTCTGCTTCAAGCCAACTGGGTGACCTGGGGTCAGTCACAGCTTCTATGAGCTCTCTGTTTTACCCACCTCCGAGTGATCGTTGTAGGGATAAAAACAACACACTTTGTAAACTGCTCTGAGTGGGCATTAAGTTGTCCTGAAGGGCTGTACATAAATCGAATGTTGTTATTATGGGGAAGAATGACACAAATAAAGACGTGCTGTAGCAAAATAGAACCGAATTCCAGTGCCCTGTTAAATACTAATATTTATTCAAGAATGGCACTCCCTGAGCTAGAGCTGCTCTGCCTCAAAAACCTCCTGGAATAATTTTTGTTAGTCTTTAAGGGAGGAACTGGACTTCGGTCTTTATGACAGTTGTTATGCAGACATTTCTTTAGTGATACCACCAAAGGTAGGTGCGTCCTAAAGCTTTATATGAGCGATCCCATTCTTCCATAAATTGCTAGGGTACGGGCTAAACAAAGATGGCGGCCACAATTGTCCCAGGATTAGGGGCAGGGTACCATAAACAAAGATGGCGGACAAACACCTCCCTCCCGCCCCCGTTCGCTGATGGCGGACATTCTAGCTTCACTACGCTAGCCGAGCGACAGACGCGCCCGGAGGAGACGCGAAGGATGTTCGCGCACGCGCACTCCCTTCACAGCCCCTTCTGTTGCGTCAACGGGGGAAAAAAATTGCGCGCTTGGATGCCTAGTGCGCAAGAGCGCACCGGTCCCCTTTAGATAGGCCAACTCAGTTATTCCGCCTTTTCAGTTCACGTATCAAAAGAGGCTCTCAGTCGTATAGTAAAGAGATGAGTCGAAGAAGTTAAATGAGACCGGCTGGTACAGCGACTTAAGCTTTGTTATAAAGCAGCAGGAATTATTATAGCCACCTATACATGGGAAATGGGGGGAATAAGCAAACGGGCTTAATTGAACACTGGCGCATGCGCAGCTGCGAATCACTAAAGAACGCGGCGACGCTTAGAGGTCGGAGACGCTTCGGGCTGCTGGCGGTTTCGCCCCCAAACGGCCGTTTTAGCACTTCGTGAACTAACAGGTGTGAAACTTGGTGGGGGGAAAATCCGAAGAATCCGGTTATCTATTTGCGTACTCTCACCGAAGGAAGCGGAAGTTTTGCCATCTTGGGAGACAAGGCAAGTGAGTGGCATAGAGACTAGAGTGACACAGTTGTTGCTTCCGGAAAAAAATTGATATTTATTGGCTCATAATGACGTCGCTCTATCATGGGCCATCTTTATGGTCCCCAAACTCTCCATTAGACCGGAAAGTGGGATGGAAAACCAATCCTATACTCAGCCATTATCGGCGTTTCCGGTGGTAGATGCCTCTCAGTAACCTTCACCATAGAGATGCCGACGGATGGACCGACGTCGCTGTAGGTCTGTGGCCAATGGCGGCTGTCCATTATTTACCGGATGTGCAGACTACGCGTCCCTCTAGTTTTTCATCTCTATTAGGAGGGCCGCTTGTAGGAAAGGAAATATTGTGTCTTTGAGCGGAAGTGGCCTTCTGGAGCTGCGAATCTGTCCCCTGCCTTGACGGGAAGTGAGAGGCTCCGGGGCCAGGTTAGAAGAAAATAATGTTGGGGGTCTCGTGATAAAAAATAAAAGGGTGAGGTGGAGAAGGAGAGGGGAGGATATTTTCGTCTCCAAAAATAGTGTAGGTTCGTTTGTACATAATATGTAGTTTAATATATGAATGTGTACATTGAGGGAGCGGAGCTTGGCGGTGGTAGATAGGGTGGCCGTCCTCCATCTGGGTCTTGGAGATCCGCTAGAATTACAACTGATCTCCAGATGGCAGGAATCAATTCTCTTTGAGAAAATGGCTGCTTTACATTGTGGACTCTTTGGCATTAACACCCACCCGCTCTCGCTTGAGCTCCCTCCCTTCCCCAAAGCCTGCCGTCGCTGGGCTACACCCCCAAATCTCCAGGAAGCCCTCCATTCAGTTGGCAACCATAGTGGTAGATAGTGTTTGGCTATTCGTGGTGCATGTGGGAAGCAAAGGGCAAATCTCTCTTCTTTCTCTCCCTTTAATTCTGTTCCTGACCCTGAAGCTTTAGCTTCGCCTTGAGAAGGAGCCAGTGCGTTGTACTGGTTAGGGAACTGGACATGGACTGGAGAGACAGAGGTTCAAAGCCCCCCTCTGCTGAGTTGTTCCCTGTGTTGTGGCTAGTTGCAGTTTAAACTGTAGTGTAGCGGTGAATGTGTTGGAATAGGATCGGGATGAATCACCACTCTGCCATGGATGCTTGCTGGGTAAACTTGGGCTAATCACATCCTTTCTGCCTAACCTCCCTGTGAAGATAAAATGGAGGTGAGGAGAATTATGTAAGCCACCTTGGGTCTTCATTGGAGAGAAAGGTGGGGTACACATGAAGTAATAGTAATTAAATTCCTTTACAGGGCTGTTGTGAGGGCAGAATGGAAGAAGAGGTAATCATATATACTGTCTTGAGATCCTTGGAAGAAAGATTAAAAATTTAACAAATAAATCTCTGACATTCTAGGTTAAACTCTGGTCTCTGTGCCTGTCTGTAGGTAAGCCCTGGTAACATAGCAGTGGTGGAGGGAATTATTTGTGTTTTTTGTTGGGGAGGGTTTCCTGCTGTTAGACTCTGATAAGTTCACTGGGTCATCTCCTCTTGTTTAACCCTCTTAGGGGATGTTCCTTCTGGCTTTAGCTAATGTGGTCTTAATTGGCTGTGTTCTGGTGTCCTCTGTGGTACTGCTTTGTAAGGTAATGAAGATATGTGCGGTCAGAGAGAAGACATTGAGTAGAATTTGTTGCCTGTGCAGTTTAGATAAGCTGTATAATAATGTAAGGGTATATAGTACTTCATAGAGTAACATAAATAAAAAGTAGGTCTCTGCTAACTGCTGTGCAATCAGTATAAATGTTGACAGCACATATGCAGCATAATGATAGAACGGTGGCTTTGGAAAACTTGGGCGCAAATCTTTGCTTCATCAGGAGGCAAAAATGGAAGTCTTGGGCAAATCATCACCTTGCTGCCTAATCTAAAGTGGGTCAACTGTGTATGTGTCCCTCTGGGCAGAAGGATTCAAATGTGATGTTGATAAATAATATACTTCAGCATGACCTCTCTGAGGTACCCAGAGGTCTTCTTGTCTTCTCTTCTATCGTTGCGTGAGTTTAAATATTCGTGCAAGATGGTACAACCAATTGTCAGGATGATGGTTTTGAAATGGATTTGTGTCTTGCAGTTTTTGAGCTGATTAGGGAGGGAAGATTGCTGTTGCCAGTGCCCAGAAGGACTTTAGTATTGGATGAAATTTAGCACTGAAAATTAGGATTTTGTTTATAGAATGCACTCTTAAAATGGCTTTGTTTTCTCCCATCTCCAGTGTGTTTTATTTATTACAATGTGAGCCCCTGAAGAATAACAATGTGTCTGAAAAATTGCTGTTTGCCAGCAAGGATCTGACAGCAAGGGTGCTTAATCTGGAAGAAGGGAATACACATACACAGTCCTCCCCCCCACCCACTTTTGTCCTAGGAACTTAGCCCAGTTTTGGTTCAGCTGAGATACTTGCCTAAGGCTGGGCAGAGGTTTGAAGCTGGGTTTCCCACACCCAGCCATTCTACTGACTCATGTGCTGTTACTTATACAGTTAATACCTAAATGGTGCAGAAGGTATAATGGAGGCACTTTCTAATGGAGTATTAAGTAATTTACCTAAATGTTGTTTCAGTACAACACACTGGCAACTTCTCAAGGCGAAGCTAAAGTCTCAGGGTTACTGTTACGTTGTTTCAGAATTAGGCCTCGCTCTCCCAGTCTTGAAAAATGGGGGCCTCTCAATTTTTTAAATAAAGTTCACATAATATTTTTGGTTTACCACTAATTATATTCTTGGATTAATGAAACAATATGCAGGGACTTGACTGTTTAAGGGCCTCTCCTAAAAGCAGGAGATTGATATCGGAAGTGTCTCTTTTCTTTCTCTTAGCTGTGCTCTAGAAAGGTTTTTATAGTTCCAGGGAAACGTGTTGTACTTTGGATGTTTGTACTGTACAAAACCTTCAGCTTTAATTTTAAAAAGTTTTTACCTTGCTTAGATGAGAACAGGAAGGAGAGGAGAAGTCAATTGTACCCATCAGTGCTTTAGAAATGATAATGGCATTCCTGGTCAAATATAACGAAGTGATCAAATTAAGGGACACAGACGTAGGAGATGAAGAGAATCTAAATTATTATTTTCTTGGAGACTTCAGGAAAGGCTTCTTTGACCCACAGGGAGGGTGGGCAAATAGATAATTAAAGCCCTTTGGTATGGAAGGGGAAGCTGTCTTGGCTAAGGGCCACCATTGCCATGTGGAGGGCTGGCTGCTTGAACAAGGACACCAAAGTAATGGGAAGTTTTAAGAACTTTGAAGTTAAAGAGCCTGCCTTAGAATAAGATCAGCTAGGGCATGTACAGGGGAGGGTCAGAGGAATTGTGTTTTTACACCTTTCTTTTGGGTTCTTTGCGCAGTCAGTTGCTGTGCAGAGAATATGCATGTGTACATTTTCCTTTTAATAAAGGTTTTATAATCTTGAATGCTGGTAGCTGGTCTTTGTTAACACATAGACCTCCGTTATTCAGACGCGTTGTTTAAAATGGGTGTCAAGAAAAGGGGGTAGTCAGTTGGCAAACTGCTAATCCTCCAGTGATGTGCCAGTGCAATAAGCTGTCCCCATGGTAACCAAACGCTGGGTAGCAGGAGATGCGGGAATTAAGCAGGCCTTAGAAGAGCAGTGCAGGGAAGGAAAGGTCCGAGTCCTGCTCCTTTTAGTGGTAAGAGGGAGACAAAACACCTCTGAGGGTAGGGAAAGCTGGGAGAGTGGCATGGAGCTGGTGCCCAGATGCTTTAGAGGGCAGGATGGAGCAGTGCCCACAGGCCAGAGTATCAGTGTAAATGACACTTCACAGAATTGGAAGGAAGAGAGCACTCTGCCCCAGAGAGTCTACATTCCAAAATTGTGGGAGGTTTGTGGGGGGAATACGACAAGGACAAATTACATGACATAATCATTTACATTGTTACAAAAGGAGAGTAATGAAGGTCGATATGAATTTGTTAAATTAAAAAAACACAGTAATATGGGTTAGGGCTGTCAGCAGATTAAAGATTTCTGAATTGTGACATTTCAGCCTTTGAGGATGCAGCATTATCAGTTTCCATTTATGACAATATTTTTAAAAGTTTATCCCTTATTGTTTAGAATGCCATTCTCTTTTTTTTTTTGCTCAAATTTGTCACACAGTCAGTACTGTGACCACAGTTTTGTTTAAGGTGATCTCTTGAGGCAGCTGTGGCCAATATTATTAGAATTTCATTATGATTCACCAGTGATGTTCAACCATGTCATCAAGTGCTGCCAGCTTGCTAATTTAGGCACAGCTGAGAAGTGTGAGTGGTCTATTTGGAAGCGACCTCAGCGCTACAGTGGATCCACCTTTGGCAAATGTTTTTGTGGCCAGATATAGCTTTGTCAGAGCTGTAGGCTCTTTTGATCAGGCAACAGTATGCTTTGAATACAGAATCTGCTCCAAAAAGCAAACAACTTACATGAGCATCAGGAATTATTTTTTTAAGCTGACAGTTATTCCTACATTCCTGTGGTTAAAAATGGTTAAAAAGTAGAATAAAGTACACCCTCAAAAAAGAAACCCCCAAAGTAAGTTTTCCATTTTAAAGTGAGAAATTATTATGGTCTGGGCCTGCCTGCCTGCCTGTCTCTCTCTCTCTCTTGATAGCTTGACATGCACCCTACTATTCCACTGAGCAAAGTCTGGAACCTTCTTGTCTTGACATTTGATATAGAATCTTGTGCTTTAAAGACTCACACTTAATTTGTGGTAAAAATAGAAAAGAGTCCAGTAGCACCTTTAAGACTAACCAACTTTACTGTAGCATAAGCTTTCGAGAATCACAGATCTCTTCGTCAGATGCATGGAGGGTAAGAAGAAACTGGTCAGATATATAGGTGGAGAGGGGAGGGGGAGTAGATGCAATCAGTAGCTTCTGATAATGGGATCAGTTTGCTTCTAATAATGAAATCAGTTACTTCTGGTAATGAGAAAACCATTCATAGTCTCTATTCAATCCAAGCCTGACTGAGTCAAATTTACATATGAATTCCAATTCAGCAGTTTCCCGTTGGATTCTGTTTTTGAAAGATTTCTGTTGAACTATAGTGACCTTTAAGTCCTTGTACACAAACCTTTCAAAATCAGAATCCAACGGGAAGCTGCTGAATTGGAATTTCATGTGTAAATTTGACTCAGTCAGACTTGGATTGAATAGAGACTATGAATGGTTCTCTCATTGTCAGAAGTAACTGATTTTGTTATCAGAAGCAAACTGATCCCATTATAAGATGCTACTGATTGCATCAACTCCCCCCTTCCCTCACCACCTATATATATTTGACCAGTTTCTTCATACCCTCCATGCATCGGACAAAAAGAACTGTGGTTCTTGAAAGTTTATGCTACAGTAAAGTTGGTTAGTCTTAAAGGTGCTACTGGACTCTTCTATTTTTGCTACTTCAGACTAACACGGCTAACTCCTCTGGATTACTTTGTGGCATAATTTTTCATAGCTCAAAGGTCACTTTATCAGATGCATGGAGCTTTGCCCTTAGTTGGCATCTATGACATGCGTGTATATCCAGAAGGAGTGGGGTTGGAATATTATTCTAAAGAGGGGCCCAAAGGTCTAGCTGGTCTGAAACATCAGTGTGTCACATTGCTATGCAGAGCACCAAAGAAAACAAGAACCGGTCAAGAGTACAAGGCTCAAAGCGAGTGGGTCTGTAATTTGAGAATGGGCAAAGCAGAATGAATCAGGCATATAAACCTCTGAAGAGGGCTGTTACTTTTGATCCTTTTCTTCTTAATCCTTGTCCAGGCCAGGTCCAATCATACCAACTCTGCTTGTTGTAATAACTTCTGGTCCTGGCTGTTGATTTCCGTCTCTGTTTTTTCAGCTACTTAGGATAACTGTTTGTCTGTCTGATGAAATGCGGTCTGACCCATTAAATCTTGGGCCACAGTATATTTGTTAGCCCTTATCCATTGTGGATTTGGCTGGTAGAGACTAGCTTTGCAATTCCTTAGAAACGAATATATGAATGTCTTGTCTATGATAACAGAACCAGTGCAACGTAGAGGTTCGACTTGGTCTTGGCAGACCTGAATCTTCATTAAGCCAAGGAGCTCACCAGGCAACCTTGTTGTCAGGATAAAATGGAGGAGGGGAAAGAGAGGCAAGTGTGCTGCCTTGAGTTCAATGGCGGAAGGGCAGGATAAAAACAGATGGTAGGAATGATGTCTCCAAAGCCACCTGGAAAGCAAATGGTGCAGGTGCATTTAGTCCTCCTCCTCCCCAAACTCTCTTTGGTGTTCCTTGCTTTCAGGCATGCTTGAAGTTTGTGCTGTCTGCCTGCAATCTCCACTGCCAAGACTCACCTGTTTCCCCTTCTCACAGCAGGACAGGAGGGAGCATTTGACGAGGCATCATGGCAGAGCCGGAGAGCCTTGAGGTGATGGTGAAAACCTTGGACTCCCAGACCAGGACATTTACAGTGGAGGTGGAGGTGAGCATCACTCAAGAGGCTTGCAGCTAGCAGGGGTGTCTGGAGATGACTCATTCTGGACCACTGCAGTGGGGTTGCTTTGGCTCAGTGTGTCAGGCCCGGCTAGAGGACTCTCTCAGACTCTCCACTTCATCAGACACAGCTGCATGAGTTAAAGGTCTTTATTATGAGATTTCCACCCCCCCCCCCAGTAGTGCACTGTACAAAGTAATTGCCTGGAATGCCAGAGCGAAGCCTTCCCAGTATAGAAATACCCCTCATTTCCCTCCCCCTATTTCAAATGAAAGTCAGAGTTGGCGGCAGCTCCTAAGCAGGAAAAGCCAGGGACAGATGCAGAGCTGGGACCTCAAGGTCGGCCAGCTGGTTCTCAGGCGTCTGGTAGCTCCATACACTCCCACTTGTACTGATAAGACAGCTCAGCAAAACAGTAACGAGACAGCAGCAAAGAAACAACAGAGAAACAACAGAGAAACGGCAAAGCAGCTATTTCTGTTCCCCATTCCCCCGCAATAGTAAGAAACCTCCATGTATGGCAGGCAGGCTGGCTTGCTAGCCCTGCCTGACACAATGGACTGTCTTATTAAAAGACCTGGATCCTGTTTTTCCTTCCTCCCCAAGCATCATGTTCTGTATATATTTTTGTGTCTTTTGTCTTTCATGCTCTTTTAATGCCTATCAGTATTAGTGCTCCCTAATTTCTTTTGCCTGGGGTGTGATGGCAGCAGCAGTGAATTTGACGTCCCCAGTTTGGTCTTGTAGAATGTTTAACTGTCTGACTAGATCCCAGTAAAAGTCTGGTCCGTTAATCCATATCTTACGGCTTTTATTCATCCAGACAATTGGAGGAGGAGGAGGGTAGTGGTTGTGGTGGGTGGATCTGTAGCATGCCACTGCAAGTGCCCGGAGCCCATCCCAGCCCCTAGGCCCGTGTGTCCCTCCTCCAGTGTGCCTGTTCCCCATCGCTCTTGTGCTGCTGGTTGACCAGGGCAAACTCAGGACTTCCTCTGGTTTTAAGTGGAGCAAGACTATTGTATTCTAACCATTTTCTCTCCTGTGCTCCTCTGCTGCTGTTTAAGTGTTCTGGTACCCTGGAAACATGGTTCCAGTGACTGTATCCCAAAAGTGTGTCCCTGTCCTTAGTGGGTTCAGTATTAGACCGCAGAGGTGGAAGGGGAGAGCCCTGGTGGTCGATGAAGGAGCTGTGACTGGGCTGAAGGGTTTGCCTGCTGGACCTCTCTCGATTTTGATTCCTGCCTTGCAGATCACAGTCAAAGAGTTCAAGGAGCATATAGCAGGCTCCGTCAACATCCCCTCAGAAAAGCAACGCCTCATCTACCAAGGGCGAGTTCTGCAAGACGACAAGAAGCTGCAGGAATACAGTGAGAAGGGGCCTCGGAGGAGGTTGTGGGTTGGCCTTAGAGGGGAAGTGGGATAGGATGGTTGTTGGGAGGCCTGAGGGGCTTCAGCACGGGCAGAGGGCAGTGGGGGTGTGAGGTCAGGCTGCCCAAGTGATTCAGTGTATGCCTTGCATTTCCACATGCCCTTGCCGCCCGAGAATGACCCTTGAGAGCACAAAGACAGTTGAGCGGGAGCCTTGTACTAAGGAGCAGTAAGGAAAATAGTGTGCATGTAGATTTGCTCCCTGGGTTCCCAGACCAGTCCCTGGCCTCTGCATCTCCGAGAATCTCAGACAGCAGGGAAGATCCTTCTCTGCCCAAGACCCTGAGGAGCTACTATGGCTCTCAGCAGAAACAGCCTTGTGCTGCGTGGACCAGTGGTCTGATGACTCCGTCCAATGCAGCTTCATTTGCTTGCTCTGAATTACTTGGGACGCGCTTGCAACTACTGATTACTCAGATGCAAGTTACACAGCATGTGAAAATGTGTGTATCAAATCCCCGTGTTTTTAAAAACCAGAAGCGGCCTGCAGAGTTGTGGCCTTGCTGTTGTGAACAGGAGAAGTGAGGGAGGTAAAGTGGGTGTGCTCAGCCCTTTCTCTCTTGGCCATTTTCTTCTCCGTTCCCTTGCCTGTTGCAGAGTTTTGGATGAACCCTAGTCAACACTGGCAGAAAGACAAAGGTTTGAGCTGGAAAGAGGTGGGGAGGGGAAGGTTAAACTCCCCTCTCCCTCCGAGGCATTTTTTCATTTTGTTGAGTTCTTGTAATGTACGACTTGGAAGAAGGGTGGGATATAGGGTTGACAACAAGCTATTAGACAGGTTAACTACTCTTTTGAAAGGGGGAGGCATCTTTCTAACGACTGCTCTTTGATCATTCGGTGTGCATGAATACTGGAACAGGCTGTTATGCCACGTGGGAGAGCCCGAGAACCTCTTGTGAATTCTTCTCAAGCGTTCTGTTCCTGTGGTCTTGGTTCCAGATGTCGGAGGAAAAGTCATCCACTTGGTGGAACGTGCACCTCCCCAGACGCAGTCGCCCTCCTTGGGGGGTCCCTCCGGAGTGGGACCTTCACCTGTCCCTCACAACGGCACAGGCTCTCGGGGGACGGGTCCCACTGTGCATGACCGCAACGCCAACAGCTACGTCATGGTGGGAACCTTCAACTTACCAGTAAGCATTATGGATCCGCAGCCACCCACACAAGTGAGTTTTAGCAAAAGGGTGCTGCTGTGCAGGGACGAGGGGGAGTCTCCTGCTCCCTGCCTTTGGCTCGAGCCCCTGTGCAACAAACGTGGTACCGCACTGCGGCTTGCTGTGCTGGGCGGGGTGTGAGCAGGCGCAAGCAGGTGCGGTTCCTGAGTTCTGGCAGTGAGATGTCCTTGCCTTCCTTGTCTGTCCAGAATGGAGTCAGTAGTAGCGGTTGCTAGGCAGTACCTGAAGACTGAGGTCTGGGTTCAGAGATGGCAGACACACACTTGTGCATCTTGTGGCACAGTGAAGGAGAAGGCAGCCACAGTCACATCCTGTCTGTCCGTCCGTGCCCTGTCACTTCCCTTGTTCCCTTGCTTGCTGTGTGGCACATCTGGGGACCCGGTTGCTGCCACTGTTGAGGGAAGGGAATGGGTTTGGGGAGAGCATGATTGCCTATTCAGTCTTGCTGCATTGGGAAAGATGCATGTTAGGGCTGGCAGCCCGCTAGTCCGCTGCTGCCTCCTGATGCTTCCACCCTGAGCATTCTGGCTCTTTGGGACCACCTGCATGATCTTCACTGGACTCCTGGGCTCTCAAGTCAACAGTAGCAGCTGCGGAAACAAGGCTCGGAGAGTCTAGTGCGAAGTTTGCTTCTGTAATGACATGTGCACGTTAATATACTTACAACTATAATACTAGGACTCAGGGAGGCCTTCTTTCAAGTTGCTTGTTTTGAGGTTTCACGTGAACTGAGTACTAAAGCGTGCCAGCCCCACCTGTCAGAAGAAGCTCAAAATGATTTGCTTTTGGCATGAAGGGCAAAGTAGCTGGACAGGACTGGAGGGGGGTCCTTCTTGGAAAATGGCTAGTTGTGGGCTGATCTGAGACATGCTTTTGTAGCTTAGAATTTCTTTGAAACACCTTATGGGCTGGGTTTCCACATTGCTCAAAGAAGTTTCCTTCGAACAGGCTTTTTAAATGTAGCCTGAAGCTAAAAACAGCATCACCAGTAAGAGTAAAAGCGACAGAACAATTCAGCAACAAACCTCCTTGAGAAGCTCTGCCGCGCACCTTTTCCTGAAAAGCAGCAGAGACGTCACAGCCCTCCGTGTTCTGGGCAGCTTGTTCCACAGTGGAAAGGGGGCCCCAGGAAAAGCCCTTGACTGAGCTGCCAGAAGGCTCCCCTCCTCGCCGGGTGGATAAGCAAACTCTGCTGGGAGGAGCAAATCCCAAGGCTGTGTCTATGCTCTGCTTGCGCAGAAACATGTTTAAGAAGGGAAAGGTGGCCTAGATAGATAGCTAGATAAGCTTAGCAAGTGTGGTTCTGGGGCAGAAGCCTGCTACCCGTGAATCTGCTTTTGCTGTCTTATTTTTAAAAGTCAGTTTTTAGCCCTCACACCTGCAAACGTGTGCTTGAAAGCATGTCGGCAATTGAAATCTCAGAAGCCAGAGTTCTGGCTAAGTGGCTGGCAGTGGGACTTTAGTGCCCTGCATTGCCCTTCCGAGCTGGAATAAATGTTGCAGAATCAAATAAAAATGTCCGTTTGCACGACCTAGGCGGGTTGCTGAATTCTGCCTGCCCTGGGACAGAATGGAGATTATCTAGCCACAGAACTTGAAGCTTTTTGTTTTAGTGTGGAGTATCTGCAGCCCCCTGGATCTAATTCAAATGATATCTTGACTAAGAGAGAGACTAATGAAGAATAAGTTAATTTTTAAACAACACACTTCATGTTAAGGGCAAATAGGCAATGTAGTATCAGGAGGAGGATCTGAGAGTGGGGTGAAGCCCCCAAATGATACGTATGGTCGTTTGGTCTCCTGTGATTCCTTGCCTTTCTTTCTGCTTTGTTTTGTCCTTTCTTTTTTCCCCTCTCTCATCCTTTCTCTCTCCTTTTTTTTCCTTTTAATTTGTTCCCCTGTCTCTCCTTTTTCTCTTCCCCCTGCTTTCCAAAGAGCGATGGATCGTCTGTGGATGTTCATATAAATATGGACCAGGCTCCTGTACAGGTACAAGATGTGGGGCGGGAAGGCTGGAGTTGCCTGGGGTTACGGTTGGTAGATCTGTCGGGGACTGGGTGGCTTTTAGAGGTTCATTGCATAGCTTACTATTTCAGTAGGATCTTGTTGATGCTTGATTGTGTGTGTGTGTGTGTGTGTGTGTGGTGGGAGCTGCTAGCAGTAATTTATGACTACTTGATAAGCCTTCAGAACGAGTCAGGGCTGGATGTGGTGCGTGCGGGCCTTAGGACCGGCATCCAGAGTCAAATCAATGTTATCAAATATTCAATAAAATCAAAGAGCAAAATCTGACTGGAAAAGGAGCACCTTGAATTGCCTCCCCCAGGCAGAAGGTGGGCTCTGCAAAAGAGAAGGCCCCAGTCAGAGGTGAATGTTCCAGCCACCACACCATGCTGGCCGCTGGTTGTTTGGTTGTGGACCTGCAAGCCTCCACTTTTCAGTTCTGTTCTTGAGGGGTATGGTAGGTGGTGCTAAATGGGTGAGGAAGGCAGTCTCGCCTTTGGAGTGTTCCTATGGGTTTGGCGGGGGCTCACGCTCTGAGGCAGTGAATTTGGGCAAGATTGGGTCCTTGGTTTGATCCCAGGCATCTCCTCCCCTCTCATTGCAGAGTGAACCTCGGGTCCGCCTGGTCATGGCCCAGCACATGTTACGGGACATTCAGAGCATCCTGAACCGGCTAGAGGTGAGCACGCCCAGACCTGGGGATGGGCCTGCAGTATCAGGGTACAGACAATGGGCGGGAGTGGCGATCCTGCTTCTGGTCCTTGACCTCCACATGCCCCTCTTCTTCAGGGACATGCCAACAGCCAGGCCACATCGGGAGCTGAGGAAGCGCCGTTGGCCAGCCCGATGGAACGGGAGCCGATGGAAGGAGCTGAGTCTGAGCCTCCGAGCGAGCCAACGCCAGCCGAGGAGACACCCCCGTCGGGAGCCGAGCCACCCCCTGTGGCTGAGGCGGCTGCGCCCAAGTAAGGAGTTGGGGTTTGTGACAGGAAGGAAATTCTGAGTGCAGCCAAGCCAAGAAGCAGCAGCTCTGTCAAGAGTTCTGATGGGTGGGATGAGGAGGGCAGAGGAGATGGAGTACTACATTGGGGAAGATCAGAGGAGAGGATTCAGTGGGGAAGGCTGTGGTCAGGCAGTGGCCCTAGGGTCGGGTGAATCAGGACGGGGGCCTGGGCAATGGTGACCATTGACATCTCTTCCCACAGCCACCCGTCGCCAGGGGAGTACGTGGAGGTGCTGGGGGAGCTCCGAGGGGTGGAGAGCAGGCTGCAGCCCTTCTTGCAGAGATATGAGGAGATCTTGGGAACTGCCGGCACCGCCGACTACAACAATAATGTAAGGGATGTTGAGTTGCACCCCGTGGCTATAGGGGCAATCCTTACTGTGCTTTGTTCTGTTTGGTTTCCAACCCCCTCCCCGGCATTGCAGTGACAAGTATAAGCATTCTCCACCCCCCCCCCCACACACCCACCCCATGACATACTTATGAACAGGGATGCAATCTGGCCTTGAAATTGTGGCTTAGATTGGATGCCACTTGTTCTAAGGTCACTTACGTCAACTAGTTGAGGCTGCTTTACTTTGCATGTGCTCACACACTGTGTTATAACCACACATGGTATAGGAGCTTCTGGGCTAACCCTGAAGTGTCTGAAAAAGAGAGGTCTGACTCTTGAAAGCTTGCACTCTGGAAAATCTTGTTGGTCTCTAAGGTACTACTGGCTTAAAACCCCACTAGGCTAAACCAGTTGAGCAGCTGGTCCTTTCCACATGCTAGGGAAAATGGTCTATAGCAGTTACTGGGTTCGTACATAGTCATATGTTCTGTGTATCAAAGATAGAGAGGGAAAACTGGAGGAGACTGGGCTACACCGTCGGCATGCTCCATGGAAGCTGATGAGCATGCTGGGTTGGTGCTGGCTTCTTGTTTCCCGGGGCTTCATTGGTCCCACCTGCTTCTGCCTTTGTTCTGGGGTGGATTTTGTTGATGGCTGTTCCACTTAGCCTGTTTTTTTAGACAAAATGTGCCTGAATTCCAGTGCTTGTTCCTGCTGAAGTGTGTCTCCCCTGAGGTTTGTGCTGAGCCAATGAAGAATGTTCAGCACTAAATAAATTTGACAGTGAAGGGAGTGTGGAGACTGGGATTCACCCTGAAACTCTGCAGTGGGGGAATGGCCCATGGCTGGATGATTGATTGAGGTTGAAAGAGCCCTGAGAAACCTGGGTGCAACAGTTCTTTACCCTTGTTTGGCTACCTTTTATGTTTTACAGACGGAGGGTCGAGAAGAGGACCAGCGAATTCTCAACCTGGTGGGGGAGTCACTGCGCCTGCTGGGGAACACGTTTGTGGCGCTCTCGGATCTGCGCTGCAACCTCGCCTGCAATGCCCCCCGCCACCTCTACGTGGTGCGGCCAATGTCCCACTATACAGCCCCCATGGTGCTGCAGCAGGCAGCCATTCCCATCCAGGTGAGTGAGCTCCTCCCCTGCTTGTTGTGACCCCTCCAAGCCCATGCAAGGCTGACTCAGGCAGCGGCTGTAGTCCTCCAGCCATAAGCAAACAACAAACCAGGAGAGAGAAACAAGAAACACCTCGTCTTCTTACCCATCTACAACTTGCTCTTATCCCAGATCAACGTTGGAACCACTGTCACCATGACAGGCAACGGTGCCCGCCCCGCGCAGGGCAGCTTGGAAACATCTGCCCAGGCCGCTCAGGCTGCTCCTGTTACCCCGCCCAGCGCTCCTGGTCCTGCAGAGGCTGGCCGGCCCTCTGAGGGATTGCCCCCTTCCTCTTCCCCGGGAGTCACCCCGACTCAGACGCAGGCTTCTCAGACGGGCCACCCTCGAGTGATCCGCATCTCGCATCAGACAGTCGAACCCGTGGTTATGATGCACATGAACATACAAGGTGAGTCGTTCATGGGATCCCCCTCGGTGGGAGAGGGGGGCTGGATTGACTGTAGGGCAAGGTCATATAGGCTGGGGCTGGTCTTCTCTCATGTGCTGGCTCCCTTCTTTTGCTGGTTAAGTAGGTGGAATGGTGGGTGGGGCCCAGTTTCTCCATGGATGGGGCAGGAGGGTGGGATATTAGGTCCTCTCATTCTTTCTGAGTGGCGTTCATCTTACCAGCCTGTTCTCAGATGCAGCCGGTGTCCCAGTCCAGAACTGTAGTAGTTTGAGCTTCCTGTTTTTAAGTTTCAGCTCTGACTCAGTCTCACTGGCTGGCGTTTGGGCCCCCCAGCTTTAAACCTTGGCTTATATATGCCACAGGGACCCACAAGGAGACGTGGAATGGGAAATCTCACTTCCCCGTTCTCTTTTGGCCTTCCTTCCCCTCCCTATTTACTCTAGCTTCTCCTCTTCTTCTCCCATTAATTCCTTCCATTTCTCTTCTTCCTACTTCCTTTTACTGGTTTGTCTCTTCCTCCCATTCCTCGCAGTCTTTGTGGCCTCTCCTTGTCTAGTGTGCCCCCATTACCTCCCGGTAGGCAACCCGCAACGTTCATTGCCACAGCAACCTCAAATGCCACCAGAATGTTTTTACCTGCATCATTTGCATATGTGCAGACCTAGCGGTTTTTTTTTTTTGCTTTTGAGTTTTTCACATTTCGTCTCTCTATGTTCGGCAGAAACACTTACTTTAGCCCTAGGCGGCCCTCCCTTGTGAACTGTGTGGCTGCAGAAATGCGATAAGGGCAGGGCTTTTTTTCTGGGAAAAGAAGTGGTGGAACTCAGTGGTGGAACTCAGGACCCCACAATGACGTTACTTGGGGTCAGCTGGAACAAGGGGGGAGTTTTTTAAAGTTTAAATCACCCTTGGTGAAAATGGTCACATGGCTGGTGGCCCCGCCCCCTGATCTCCAGACAGAGGGGAGTTTAGATTGCCCTCCGCACCGCTCAGCGGTGCGGAGGGCAATCTAAGCTCCCCTCTGTCTGGAGATCAGGGGGCGGGGCCACCGGCCATGTGACCATTTTAAAGAGGTGCCGGAACTCCATTCCACCGTGTTCCCGCTGAAAAAAAAGCCCTGGATAAGGGGATATCAACTCTGACCTGTATGATAAGCCTATTGTAACTTCTTAATACAGAAAGTGCTGTGAGCTATAACAACAATGTTGTGATGACTGTAAAAACAGTCCCTCTGGATCAGATCAAAGGCTTATCTAGTGGCCTCTCCTGTGGCTCCACCAGATGCCTCCTAAAGCTCCCAGCAGGACAGGAAGGACACACCCCTTCCCCATGTATAGTCGGAGTGCCTCTGCTGCTCAAAAGCTTCAGGTCACTGAGTGATGGAGAGGAAATCAGGAGGCCCCCCTCCTTTCTTTCCCCTAGGACATAAGGTCGTTTAGTTCAACCTGAAAAGAAAAATGCTCCTCTGCAGAACAAGAGTTCCTTGAATTTGCTGGCACAGGATGGTTGGGGTAGCCACTGCCTTGGACAACTCGGAAAAGGGTGTTAGACAAATTCTAATGGAGGTCTACAGATGGCTATTAGCTGTGATGGCTGAAAGGCCATTTTTGCTCATTAATTTGCTGATGATGCCAAATTGGGAGGAGTGGCAAACACCCAAGAGAGTGGACTGTAAACTAAATACGAGCAGTCAGTGTGATGTGGTGGCAAAAAAGACAAACTCATTCTTGGATAGTATCAAAAGGGCCATTGCATCGAAATCGCAGGAGGTCATAGTCCCTCTGTATACTGCCCTTGTCAGGCTGCACCTGGAGTACTGTGTGCAGTTCTTGAGGCCTCACTTCAAAAAGGATGTGGACAAAATTGAGGGTGCAGAAGAGAGCAATGAGAATTATCAGGAGACTGAGCCCTACGAGGAAAGGCTGAGGGCCTTGGGAATGTTTAGTTTGGAGAAGAGGAGATTGTGGGGGCACATGATTGCTCTCTTTAAATATTTGAAAGGCTGTCATTTGGAGGAGGGCAAGGAGCCGTCTCAGTTGGCAGCGGAGGATAGGACCTGAAGCAACGGGCTTAAATTACATGCAGAAAAGTGCTAGCTGAATATTAGGAAAAACTTTTTCACGGTCAGAGTAGTTCAAAGGTGGAACCAGCTGCCTAGGGAGGTGGTGAACTCCCCTTCCCTGGCAGTTTTCAAGAAGAGGCTGGATGAATATTGGTCAGGGATGCTTTAGGCTGATCCTGCATTGGGCAGGGGGTTGGACTAGGCCTGTATGGCCCCTTCCAACTCTGTGATTCTGTGGAAATTTCCCAGACAAGAGGCCCTGGCAATTACGGGATGGCGAGAACAGCGGGGAAACATTGTCCTCCAAGTGCTGCATGAGAGCCTTCTGGGCATCTGAAACATGCTGACTTTAGATGGACCTGTGGTCTGTTCTAGCGGCGCTTTCCTGAAGACACTGTGTTTAGGATCGAGAATCGTTCTGTGGGCTGCTGACTCTGAACAGGGAATGGGTCTTTGGTTTCTTTATTTTAAAACCCCACCTTTCACCCAAGGTGGCTCCTGTCCCTCGCCAGCAGCCGAGGCCAGAGCATCTTTCCCCTCCTGCCTGCCATCCCAGTGCAACTGACAATTAGAGCAGATTTTTTTCTGTCAGGGATGGAGGGGCCTTCACTCTCCCTGCAGCTGCTTGTTATTCTTCGGTGGATGGCTGAAGCCAGGCTGCCTTGGTCGTGGTAGGGTTTGAGGGTGGGGTGGGGTGCCATCTCCCAGTGGCCCTTGACCTCTGGCTGGTGGCATGGGCTGGTGGAGAGTTCTTCTGCAGGCCCGCTGGAGCCCGGGACAGTTCTGTGGAACCAGGTGTGTGTTTGTGGATGCATTTGTGAGGTAGTGTCAGTGGATTTTGCATTCAGACACAGTCCAGGGCTGTCTCTTCTTGCTCGACTTCTGGTTTCTGCAATGTGTGGGTCTTCAGCCTCTGCACAGCACAACCTCAGCAAAATGGCAGCCCCTTAAAGGTTTTAGGAGGGAGGGAGGCTAGAGTTGGTATTGGTAAAACAATCTAGTACTTGTGGGAGAGCTCCAGGAAGCCAGCGAGGCCATTAAGATCTGACCGCTTATGAATAATTTCCCCCGCTCTCCCCCCACTGTTTAGATTCTGGTTCCCAGATGGGAGGAAGCAGTGCTGGGGGAGCCCCCCCAATGGGGCCTGCTGGACCTGGCCAAGGAATGGGTAAGGACAATGGAGGAGGCCGCTGAGCTGGCGTAGTCGAGGGGAAAGGGAGGTGGGGAGGGGGACTCTACACATGTTGGTTGTGGGCCCTGGTTCATGGGCCACACCCTGTTGGTGTGTCTCCTCTCTAGGTGGTGCTCCTCCCATGCCACTCAGCCTCCCGCCAGAGTTCTTGCAGGTGGTGGCCCAACAGATAACTCAGCAAGCCATGGCAGCAGCTGCTTCCGCAGCTACAGGTAACGACCTGCAAGATGTGGAAGTGCCGCATGTGTGTGCCGTTCCAGGCAGGGTGGGGAACGGGAGGCAACGGCTATTCATCCAACCTCCCCCAGCGCCCTTGGCTGTGACGCCCGAGTTCTGAGTACGCTGACCTGCTGCATTCTGCTCCCTGTCATAGGCCAGCAAGTCCCGGGCTTCCAGTCTGCTCCGACACGCGTGGTGATTGCCAGGCCCTCTGCTCCTCCGGTGCGGCCCACTCACCCTGGGTCACCCCAGGCACCAGGACAAGGGGTGAGGACTGGAGTTCTGTGGGATTGGGCAGGGGGGATGCTCTTGATTTTAGAGATTTGTTTGTTTATCATCTGACTTGCTTGCTGAGATGCAGGGCAGATTGAAACATTGAAAACATTGCAGTTGCTATTCCTAACCAATGATCTGTATCCTCTGTGTTTTCTCTTCCCTTGCAGGCCCCTGGCATGGGGGGAAATGCTTCCTTGGCTCAGATGATCAGTGGGTTGGTCGGGCAACTCCTCATGCAGCCAGTGATAGTGGGTAGGTGGCGGTAGCCAGAGGAAGGGGGTCCCAAATGGTAGCCAGTAGCGGAGGAGAGATGTGCTGTTTAAGTGACAGCACTCAGTGCAACTTCTGTGTGGTCATTTTATGATACCCCTTTGGGATAGCAAGGGTAATGCATGTGGATGTGTAGGATTGCCGGTATCTGTCCATTCTTGCAGTTTCACAATAGACTGGCGTTTCCGTTCCAGAACCGGGGGGTGGGGGGGTGGATATGATTCCCGCCAATGCCCTCCTCCCACTGCAGAACCCCTGCCCTGAACTTTGCTTCCTGTGCTGGTCTGGAAGGTCCTCTGACAATGAAGAACGAGTTGTTGGGGGACTCGGTGGGCGGCAACAAGAGGGGGAAGTGGGAAGGTTCCCCTCCACGAAATCTGTAGATCATTGAATACACACCACTTTTTAAAATCCATGTAAGCTCTTTCTGTGGCAGTCACTTTTTCTTTCTGGAGAAATCTTAGCTTATGGTCAGTGTGGTGTAATGGTTAGTGTCAGGCTAGGCTCTGGGATTCCCCCGTTTGAATCCCCCCTCTGCCATGAAAGCTTACTTGGGTGACTTTGGGTCAGTCACAAACTCTCAGCCTAACCCACCTCACAGGGTTGTTGTGAGGATAAAACGGAGGCGAGAATGATGTAAGCCCCTTCGGGTCCCTACTGGGTAAAAAAGTGGGGTGTAAATGAAGGAAGTAAATGAAATGGCCAAGAGTCTGTTGGACGAATCCTGCGCATGCTGCTTTGGGGCAGATGAAAGACTGGGATAATGATACGGAGATGCATGTTAGAATTGAAAAATACCCTTCAAGGCCAGAACACTGGATGTGGGGAATGTGGAATCCTGGGAATACGCTTAGTCTGGGTGTGACGTGGTTGGCCAGCTAGAGGAAAACAGTAAAATGGGGGGTTTACTATCCAGCCATGTTTGGGGAGGGGGGGGGAGTTGGATACCTGACACTGGTTAAATAGGGCATCCTGAGGCCGTCGATGATTGGAAATCTGCTCTCTTCCCAAATGATCCCGCATCCTTGTCTGAACCCGGACCAAGCAGCCCTCTTTGTGTCTCCCTCCTAGCTCAAGGCAGTGGAACTTCCTCATCAGCTTCCTCTTCCATCAGCAGCCAAGCGACCTTCAGCACCAGCACCTCTGCCTCCCCACCCACAGCCTCAGCCAGTGCGGGGACCACCAACACTGCCACCACCGCTGCAGGGGGCAGTTCGGCCAGTGCCCCGGGAGGGCCTGTCCCATCTGGTCAGCCTCCCACAGCTGCAGCCGAGCTCCAGTTCTCTCAGCTGCTGGGGAACATCCTTGGGGCGGCGGGCTCCAGCATGGCAGGGGTGGCTGGCGTGGGTTCTCCCACCATCACTGTGGCTATGCCGGGCGTCCCTGCCTTCCTGCAAGGCATGACGGACTTCCTGCAGGTGAGCCCCTCTCCTCTTTGCGGCACTCGGCGCCTGGGCCAAACGGCAGCGTGTCTCGTGTGGGAGATCTGCCGCCTCTCTTCGGTGTTCCTCCTCAGTGATCCCCCTGGGGCCGAAGCAAAACCTGATAGATTTAAAAGTTAGGAACGTGTCAGCCAGCGTTAGTTTCTCCGCTCAGCTGTGGGAGGCAGGCAGGTGGGCCAGTGGCTTAGTCTTGTGGGGGCCCTTCTGACACCGGCCTGCCTCCTAAGTGAGATGCTAAGCACTTGATGAGGGGCTTAGGCATGTGGCAGAGGGTTTCGGGGTGTGCGCTCAGTTCAGATGTGGGGCTGGCCTTGAAGCTCTTCATCTGTGAATTCACCCTGACCCAGAACTCCTCTGCTGAGGGATGCAGCCGGAAGGATAGCCATAACAAAGCACTGTGGAGCTATTAGAGTTCCTCTCATTGAGGAACTAGTAGAGCTCCTCTCTTTGCGTGCAGAGGATGCCAAGTGTAATCTTTAGCACTTCCAGTTAGCAAGTCTCAGGTAACAAAACAGAAGGAAAAACGGAGACCTTGCAGAGCTTCTGGCAGCAAAGAGATAAACCTTGGCCAGATGTCACAACTCTGTTTTTAACTGGTTTTTTTGATACATTTGTTTTTAGTAAGCTGCCTTAAGCATCTTCAGAGGAAAAGTGGCTAATAAATGCTTTAATCAATCAATCAATCAATCAATCAATCCACTGGTGGTCTAGGACTGAATAAAGGCAACTTCAGGGGTTCGTGGCCGCCCAAAGGAGAGAGAGCACATCTGGACAGATGGCAGCCCAGTGACAGTTCCTTACAGAAAGCAAGCCCTGGGAGCAGGGGGTGGTGGTGGTGGTATAAATAGGATAACAAGCTTTCCATCCTGGCTGGAGGGGTCAAGATACTGAGGTACCAGCACGGCACGAGTGTTAGTTGCCTCTAGTTGAGACCTCCTCACTTGCTCCATGTTTCTCCTTTTGGGCCCTTGTGGTTAAGAGTCTCTGGCCCCTAATGCTATCTTGAGAGAGAGAGAGAGAGAGAATCTCTTCCACCACTCTAGACAATAGCAAGTTCCTGGGACGCTTAAGGCCCTGCTGCAGCCTTGTGCCCCGTAATGCTTTGTTTCTGAGTTGCCCGAGCGAAGTAGGGAAGGACCAGAGTCACTCCAGAAGTCTTTGCAGTTAAGCATCCTGTGCTGGGCCGCTCTCACCTTCTCTTTTCTCCCACCAGGCGACACAGATGGGGCCAGCTCCCCCCCCGCATCCCCCTGAGCAGGCCCCACCTCCGGCACAGCCTGCGGCCTCTCCACCACCACCTCCCCCCTCTGTGCCCCCAAGTGGGCCAGAGGTGCCCTCAGCAGGGGTGGGAAGTGGTGCCAACGTTCGTGGCGCTGCCTCAGCCGATGCTCTGCCACCCGAGTTCTTCACCAGCGTAGTCCAGGGGGTGCTGTCGTCCATGATGGGCTCCCTCAGCGCCCAGCAGGGCAGCACGGAGAGCATTGCGGACTTCATCCAGCGGCTGAGTGGCACCAGCAACATTTTTGAGCCAGGCACCGAGGGGGCTCTTGGTAAGGAATCTTCTGATTGCCCTTTGCTGGTGGAGGGGGATAGGTAGCTAGTTAGTACCTTGCCCGCCTGTCCTCTTGATCCTGGGCTGCTTCTTTTCTGAGTCCCCCACTTCCTTCTGGAATGGAAAGCAACCTTATCTTTTTGGTGGTTAAACCAGTGCTGCTCAAGCATTTTGAGGTGGGATCCTGCTTTTCAGAACCCATTCCGAAACAGCTCCAGGGGGAGAGGCAGTGGCTGCGTGGCAGAGCATCTGTTTGGCATGGAGAAGGTCCCCGGCCTCTCCAGTCAAAAAAGACCAGACAGTAGGAGATTGGAAAGCCGGTGTGTTGTAGCAGTTAGATTTGGGGGCTGGGTTCTGGGAGGACTAGGTTCGAATCCTGTTTCTCCACCGTGACCTTGAACCAGTCATTCACCCCACGCCTATCCTACCTCAAGGGTTGTTGTAAGGATAAAATGGAGAAGGGAAGAATAATGCAAACTGCTTGGGCTCTCCATTTGGGAGGAAAAGGAGGTACAAATGAAGCAAAGGGGCATGCACCTGACACTGCGGAGAGCTGCCGCCAGAGTAGACGAGATCGACCTTGCCTTCCCTAGCTCAGTTGAAGGCAGCTTCGTGTGTGTTCATATGCTGCTTTTCCCTTTGCCAACTTAAAGTGCAGGAGTCTCCCATCTGTTAACATGATACATGTTTCTATTTCATTTTTTTCATATCTCACGTTTCTAAATCTTACCTCATTAGTGATGCCATTATTTTAATTTCCCCCATAGTGTGGATCACGGGGTGGATGGGCTGTTGAAACGAAGAGCATCCCTAAAGCGCTCCCGAGTGAGCTGTGTTGCCTTCAGTTGCCACTCCCTGGCTCACCTCTCGGCCTCTGAGCCCCTCACTGGCACTTCCAGTCCTTGACTGCTCTTTCAATGGCACTGTGCAGACGAGCACCGGCTGAGGGGGGAACGTGTCCTCCTGCCCATTCCTTCCTTTTCTCTGGCTTGGCTGGAGTTCCGTGGGCTCTGTCTAGCCAGGAGGGAGGCAGAGACAGACCTGATCCTGGGAAGGAGCAGTGCGGGCAAGTTGGGGTGCTGTGGCACTGGGTAGGAGGGAGCCCAGAAGGGTGATCTTGACAGCCTTTTCTAGTTGGTGAAGGAGAGAGTCGAGGCTGGGTGGTTGCTCCTCAGCCTAGATCCTCTAAGGAAAGAAGCTGCTTGGCAAGTTCTAACGCCCTATTCTCCTTGTCCCTCTGTGAGTGAAATGAAGATCTCCTCCTCTATTTTCGCACTCTCTCCTGCCCTGTCAATTTCCAGGCTTCTTCGGGGATCTGCTCTCTCTGATCTGCCAGAACTTCTCCATGGTTGATATGGTCATGCTGCTGCACGGACAGTTTCAGCCGCTGCAGCGGATCCAGCCCCAGCTCAGTCGCTTTTTCCGGGAGGAGTACCTGCATGGCCAGGAGCCCACCGAGCGCAGCGTCCGGGTGAGATGGGCTGGCCTCCTGCCCAAGTCCTGGGCTTGGCTTTGCTGCGGACACTCACTGCCCTTCCTCAGGGCATTCGCTAATGGCTGCCCTCTTTCTTTCTGCTGTTCCAGATGGCCACTTGCAACTTGATTAACGGCTTGGAAGAGTACATCCGTGAGAGCTTTGTGAGTTTTACTCCCCCATCCCACCTTTTAAACTACATAGTAGGGGGCCTGGGCTGGGCCGTAAGATTAAAACCCCTACCCTGCGTATGGAAGCAAGCTTTGGGGGACTGGTTTAGATTCATCCCACCTCCTCAGTCATGCCCTGTTGGCCACTGAAACCTTTGGGATGCCCCAGAGCATTGTGGGAATGAGGTCCATTCTGTGCCTTCTCATGTGCATGGACTCCAACGGGGAGTGAAGCACTCTTCAAGCTGACGTTTGCTGCAATTTGGATATGCCTAGTATAAAAAACTGCCAGCCCCCCATCGCCCTCCTGGTCTCTGATCCCTTCCGTTCTCCTCCCCCTTAGGCCTCTGTCCGAGTCCGTGATGGCGTCGACATCACCCGCACCAATCTGGAGTTCCTGCAGGAGCAGTTTAACCGCATTGCCACGCACATCCTGCACTGTGCAGGTAGGGAGGGGGCCGAGCGCAAGAGATTTCTGGGGCTTTTGGGAGCACCTTGGCTTTCTTGCTGTGTCCCACCCCTTCTGATCCATGTCATCTCTTCCTCCCTTTCAGACAGCACCTTTGGGTTCCGGCTCCTGGAGCTGTGTAACCAGGGCCTGTTTGAGTGCCTGGCCCTGAACCTCTACTGCTTGCAGGGGGAACAAGCAGCCCTGACGGCTGTCATCAATGACCGCATTGTGAGTGAGGAGCCATGGCTGGGCTGTAGCTCCATCCCCGAATTCATTGGCTTGGTTATCTTGAACTGAAGGATGGGAGCTTTTCCATGTGATCAGGGGGTGGAAGAGCTACGGTCAAGTGTGTGAGTGGAAGGGGATGATCGTCTTCGTCCTTCTGCGCAGTCCCAATGTGTGTCTGCACAGAAGAGACTCGACGATCAACAGTTACAGGTGAGAAACCCTGTTTTTCCTAGGTGTAGGGTAATCCCTGGCAGGGGTAGCCTTGCATTTCCTAAATTTTGTATTGAAAATCCAGATGGGAGTTCTGCAAATGAGCAGAGTCACATAGGCGCTGTACTGACAGAGGCTTCTAGAGATTGCAGAGGGGGAATAGCACCTCTGCAGTATAAAGATGAGCCCTGCAAGATCCTTAAGATTTCATATTGCACATGCGTCTGTAATGTGCAGTTGCTATCTCGAAAGAGCTCAGGGTGACATATGTGGCAACTGTCTCGAGTTTATTATCCTCACAACAGCCTCAGGCAGTAAGCGCAACTGTTAGATTGACTGACCCAAAGCCGTCAACTGAGCTGCCTGGTTGAACAGGGATTTCAGCCCAGACTTGCCCTATTCAAGTCTTAGCATACTATTCGCTGTACCACTCTGGCCATTGAAGCTAGCTCAGTTTCAAACTGTAAATTATTTTGGGACCTCTGCAAAGATGCATGGAAATTCTCAAGTCTTTTCCCACAATGCTAATGTAAGTCAGCTTTCTGTCTGAATTGGAGTGGGGAATACCTGGGTTCACAGCCATGTGAGACACTTTTGGCCTACCCTACCTTTCAGTGGTGGTGTGGGAATACAATGGAGTGGAAGAGGAGAATAAATCGTGTACTCTGCCCTGAAGGGTAAGATAAAACTGCAGTGGAATGAGATACCCAGAAACAGGGCCTTTTTTTGCAGCAGTACTCACAGGTACTGAGTACCAGCACTTGGGAGCGGTTCTCCAAGTCCTGATGAAGGAATTGGTGGAAATTGGCACTACTTTATACAAGTACCACCACTTTTTTAGAACAAAAAAAAGCACTGCATAGAAATATTCATGATGCCGCTGTGAGGTTTCCATGTTGTGGCATGCAGCCCGATTTATTTATGCCCCTCTTTAAATGTATCGGTCTGCTAAAAGCGGGGCCTGCTTCTGTAGATCTTCGGCTGACTAGCTTGCTGTGAAGGCCCTGTGACTTGCCCTGGCTGGCAGCGAACAACTGGGTCGCACAGAAAGCATTTTATCACGTGTCGTGTGCTAAAGACAGCCACTGAGGATGGGAATTTACGGCAAGTCCCCTTTTCCTTTCCAGTCCTGACAGCCCTTTCTTTTTCTTTCTCCGCCCACCTCCCGGTGGCAGAGGCGGATGTCGGCAGACATGAACCCATCCCTGGTGAGCTGGCTCACCACCATGATGAGCATGCGGTTGCAGGTCATCCTGGAGCACATGCCCGTCACTGAGGAACAAATCCTGCAATATGTCCGCAGGGTGGGCGATCCCCCCCAGGTAATACCTGGGGCAATAGCAGCAAAGCATGGGCTGTAACAGTGGTGGGAGGAGTAGAAGCAGGGCAGTCAGCTCCCGGGGCCGGCTGACCTCTGTGCCGTTGGTGTGGAGAGGGGCAGCTCTGTGCCACAAGCCATGGGGAGTGTCTGTGTTGCTTTGTGGGCGGCGGGGCACTCCAATAACGTCAGTGCTGCCTTGCAGTATTGGGGGGCACAGATGCTGGAACATGGCACACAAAGCTTAGAGGAGCGAGAGAGCCTGGACTGCCGGGGGGGATCCATCTTTCCCGAAGGGTGGATTATTTGTCACACCTTGAGTGTTATTTGGTGTGGCCACCAGAAGCCAAGTAGGATAGGGCTTTGTGGGTCTTATTCAGCCTGGGGCATCATGCCAAGTGGCCAGTCTTGAGTTTTGTAGGTAGCTCCTTTTTGGGGTGGGTGGTGGGGGAATGGTGGTGCAATGGAGAGACTGGATTTCGGAGTGTGGGTGTGAGAGAGGTTCTGGGCAGCACTGTCCAGAACGGGGCATCTGCTCGATAACCGCCTTTCCCCCTCCCTCTTCTCAGCCTGTTCCTGAGGAGCCCATGGATTTGCAGGCCACCGAGCAGCATCCTGAAGCTCTGCAGGTACTGACTTGGAGGGATCCAGCCGATACGGCGACACATCTCGAGGGGCTCTTGGGTTTCTGTGCCAGTAGATGCCAGGGCTCTGTGGACTGCCAGTGTGTGCATTTGTGTGTATGTTGTAGTCTGCATAGCACTTTAGAACTTTCATTATAGGAATGACCTTTTCCCTCATCTTGCTGGGTAGGACAGTATTGTGCCCATTGGTGGTGGGGCTTTGCTGTGGGCCACCCACATAGTTTGGGCCAAAGGTGGGACTGTTCATTCTTAGGCAACAGAAGTGACCTAATGAGAGAAGGGTGCCCTTTTGGCCATGGATTCCTCTAGGCCAGATTCCAAAGGCCTTCGTCCCTTGCCTTTCTTCTCAAGATGTCTTCTAGGGGGAGATGCTGGGGTGTTCATAGCTGCAAAGCGGATGTTCCCTCTCCCCTTTGAAAGAATGTTTTGTGTCTGTGAGGGTCTCTCTCCCCACTGCCTTTCTCTCCCACTTCCTAGCGCGAGAGTGCAGCATCCCCAGCCCCAGCCACCACAGCAGAGGAGGCCATGCCCCAGCAGCGAGGGGAGCCAGAACACGAAGAGCCCCAGCAAGGAGAGCCCCCTGCTCCTGAGGCAGAGCCCTGGGCTGCAGCTGTGCCCCCTGTGAGTATGTCTGGATGGAGCAGGGAGGTCTGTGTCCAGCAGGAGGGTGGTCTTCTGAGGCGGTTAAGGGATACCCAGATCTTTGCTCCTCCATGCCTCCCTTCCAGGAGTGGGTGCCCATTATTCGCGAGGACATCCAGAACCAGCGCAAGCTCAAGCAGCAGCCGCCCCTCAGTGATGCTTACCTGAGTGGCATGCCAGCTAAGCGCCGCAAGGTAAGAGGGGGCTGGGTTTGCACGGGTAAAAGCCAGTGGACAGGGCAGCACTTGAGGGGGAATCGGATGAGTTTGAGCAGAAAAGCTGGTAAGAACACGGCCTTTGCTCTTATTGGGGGCTCACTAGTTAATTTCCAGTTGTTTTGCTTGCACAGGGTTTTCATTCCTTTTAGTCAGTCACATTTTAAAGGTGGAGATAGCAAACCAGAAGCTTAGAGCAGTCCGTTGAGGGTCGGAGCAACATCCCCTGCCTTGGCGAATTTGCTGGGGAAATGGGGAGACCAGGGGTGAGGCTGGTTTTCACGTCTGCTTTAGGTGAACAGACTTCAGGAAAAGGGATGTATTTGCTCACTTAACATGGAGGTAGACGGAAGGTGGTGGAAGATACTTCAGGGTCATGATGCCAGAAGGGCTAAGATCTGTTAGGGTAGTATGACACTTCATGTTTCACTGTTGGAGCAAAGGGGTGGGTTAGCATAGTCACTAGATGCTAACATGCGGACAAATGACGTCAGTAGCTTATGCAGGAAAAGGTGGGAAATACTTGCACCAAAGCTGGCCTTGGCCTCTTTTCAGGTTTGCCTTAGAGAATTTTCACATTTGCCACCCTTAGTCAGTAATGCTGTGGGTTACTTCCTGGGTTTTCGTTGATATTGTAGTTGTAGCTGTGCATGCTGAGTTACCTTGCATTTGGTGGGGGTGTTTATTGGGTGTGCTCAGTGCCTCTAGTGGGGCAGGACTGGCTTGTTTAAGGGGACCAAAGAACCACTGGGTGCTGCTGGGAGAGGGGTCTCATTTCTGCTCACAGTCCTGCGTTTATGCAATTTGTTAATGGAGTAGCACTGATTTCTGTTTTTCCCTCTGAAGACCATGCAGGGGGATGGGCCCCAACTGCTTCTGTCTGAGGCAGTCAGCAAAGCTGCCAAAGGGGCTGGCGTGAAGCCCCTGACCAGCCCAGAGAGCCTCCACAGGGACCTCGCAGAACCAGCCCTACAGGAGAGCTACCGGCAGCAGGTGAGGCAGCCCCTCCCCTCACTTTAATTTCTTAAATGTTAACACCCTGATGACTAGCTGCTGCTTTGGGGGGGGGGGGTAGCTGGTTTCATCTTCCCCCTTCTGTTTTCTAGCTGAAATCTGACCTGCAGAAGCGACTGCAAGCTGACCCTAGTTTCACTCCCCAGAGGTTCCCCAATGCCCAGCAGGCCTTTGTGGCTGAAGACTCGTAATGGCTGCTGCCGGAACTCTCCTAGGTCAGAGGTGGATGGACTCTGCTGCTTGTCTCTCTCTTCCCTCTGTGCACGAAGCAGACAGCCACTCCTTTCTCAGGCCAACTATTTAAGTTCCTTTCCCACTTGTTTCCTGTCTGATTGCTGTGATCTCTCTTGGCCAGTGGGAGGGCCCCAGTTGCTGCTGAAATTACTAAATAAAGCCACTTCTCCAGGGGCCAATAGCATGTGTGTTTAAATAAAACATTTTTTAGGGGAGGAAGAAGTAGTTATCTTTTTTGTGGATGACTTTATGTAAACTGTTAAACCCCTTGCTACCTTTTTGGCATGCTTCTTACATTAGTTGTTCATGTAATGATTTTACCAAGTGCTTTCTGCTATGTAAAAGAGTACGTGGGAAGTCATCTTGTTTTTTTCCCCTTGGTTGATATCCCACTACTTTGGTTCCTGAACTTTAATAATAATTGTGTGGTGACCCCACCCCACTCCCCAGTTGCATTTTCAAGGCAAGAAATGAGCAGAGGTAGTTTGCCATTGCCTTTCTCTCCATACACCCTTTGTGGTCTTCTGACTACTATCCATGGTTAACCCCTGCTTAGCTTCTAGGTTCTGACAAATCAGGTTAGGCTGGGTTCTGGGCCACTACCTAGACTTTACCAACACATTATTAAATTTAAAGCAGTAGTTTCTAAAGTACAGCCAGGCAGACAGGGTTAATTCTTCCAGGAAGGGTGCTGCCACATACAAAATCAGAGGCTCTTGTGGAAACCAAGTAGAATCAGAGCCAGTTTGGTGTAGTGGTTAAGAGCAAGGGAACTCTAATCTGGAGAACTGGGTTTGATTCCCCACTCCTCCGCTTGAAGCCAGCTGGGTGACCTTGGATCAGTCACAGCTCTCCGGAGCGCGCTCAGCCCCACCCAACTCACAGGGTGATTGTCATGAGGATAACAACAACACACTTTGTAAACCGCTCTGAGTGGGGTGTTAAGTTGTCCTGAAGGGCGGTGTATAAATAAAATATTATTATTAATCCTGGCACACAGCCTAGAGCAGTGATGGCAAACCTTTTTGAGCCCGAGTGCCAAAACTGCAACACAAAACCAACTTATTCATTTCAAAGTGCCAACACTGCAATTAAACCTGAATACTGAGGTTTTAGTTTAGAGAAAACAACTCATACAGTTGTCCAAACTAATTAACATCTCTCTCTCTCATTCACTCACTCATGAGCCACGAACGAAAATAAAGCAAGTGAAATCAAAGCAGCTTGCCTTTCTTTACACTAGCAGCGTCTTGCAAGCACTCTCTCACTTAGGAGTCACGATGGAAGTAAAGCAAGTGAAATCAAAGCAGCTTGCCCTCCTTTAGAAAGCCAGGCCTAGCAGCCTGGCTGCTGCCTCCGCTTCCTGCTGCTAGAGAGACTGGCAGCAGGGAGGCAGCGTTGAGGAAAAGGAATCATGTGGGCAGGGCCAAAACCCACGTGATCACTTTTCAGAGCTATGGGAACGCTGTTGCAGCACGTTCCTCTCCAACTGAGCCCTGGACGTAGCGATCCGTCGACTTGACTCGCGTGCCCACAGCGAGGGCTCCGCGTGCCACAGGTTCGCCATCGCTGGCCTAGAGCTATAGGACATAGAAAAGTTGAGATTGTTCTAACAGGAAGCTGGCTGCCGCCCTAAGGCTGTGAAGTAGCACTGGGAATGGGGCTCTGATTTTAAGGAAGAATTCCTAGAGTTGAGAGTACAGTCTTATACTGGAACACACCTCCCTTTTGTTAGCACCATCCTCAAACGAAACCATACTTTATAGAATGGACATAATAGTGACATGAATATACTATAAGCAACTGCTAAAAAAAATCTACTTCTACATCTACTTTGAGGTTATAGGAGAAAATGACCTATCCATAAAAAAAGGTGGTTGTGTATACTAAAGAGAGGTGGGTGAAATTGCATCTATAGTAATTTGGGGTTCTACAGCTCTTGGCCCCATGCAGAATGAAGACTTGACCAACCTCTTCCCACATTCAAGAACGCACAGCTGCAAGGAACAGGAAAGTTCCTATGCACACAATGGATGGCTCCTACAGACTAGTATGACACCCAACAAGGGTGCCAATAAAAGGCACCTTAAAAAGCCTATGAAGAGTTTTAACAGCATGAGGTGTGCATGGAGTCTTCCTCCCATGTTATCATCATTTGGCTTCTCTTGGAGGGCTACTTCAGAGAACGCCTATTTTCATTAAGACAGAAATAAGCACAAAGTGTTTACCTTATTATTCAAACATAACTGAAGGTGGATAAACCTAAACAGAAAACAAGAACCCTCACCAGCTTTACTTCGTATTTTATTGTTTTTTTAAACAATTTTTTTTGGTTTTATTTATTAAACAAACCAGCTCGACCACCTTTTAAAAATGTAACGCTTCCTATTTCAAACTCAGGGGTGCAAATGGACAGGAGGAGGAGGGCAGGCTCCCAGCCTAGCCTCCCCCATCCCAACTGAAGGGGGAAGAGGCAAGTTCCCACATGTTCATATTTATATATATTTACACTCCACACCTCAGAGCGCCTCCCCTCTGATCCAAGGGCAATTATAACCCCCCACCAAAAAATAAACTCAGGTGAAACCAAAGGATATAAGCAAAAATACATTCAGCTGGGAGCCTCCCAAAATCCTGATCCTTGCCCCCCTCAAAATTCCACACTGAGCACCCCTCTAAGTGTTTAACACCCCTAACTGATGGGGCAAATTCCAGTGTCACCCCTCACATAAACAGGAAGGGAGTTAAGGAGACATTCCATGCTCAGGATACACCAAGAAGAGGAATGAGCCCCTGCAGCCCCCCCTTCGAGGGGGGGGGCTAAGAATCAAAGAGGAGGGGCGTCGGCATCCTGGGCTAGTGGTGGTTGGAGAAACCAGGGTCTTGTTTGTCAGAATGGGTGCGGACATCGGGCTCAAGGCGGCGGATTGGAGCTCCATCTCGTGGTTGAGCTGCTCGCTCCCAGGCACGAGGAGTCCAGCGAAGGACATCGGACTGTGGAATGGGGGAAGGGGAGAATCACAGAGGGGAAAGTCATGTATTCAATCCCTCCCCCCTCACAGACCAAAACCTGCTACTTCTTAGGGGTGCTATCATCTCACCTGCTGGTAGACCTCAAAGCGCTGGGCACGAAAGATGCCACCATAGCCAGACCCAGGGGACTTCAGCCGAGCATTAAAGCCTCCAGCAAAAGGCCTGTGAGGGAGAAAAGGCTCAAGCAGGAGCAAGGATCCCACAAACCATCCCCTTCCACGGGCAGATTCCTTGTTCTGCTGCCTGAGGAACGGCGTCCTCTGCTGGTTCCTTCCATCATTCCTGGAGCCATCCACTCACCTGCCCCCTGGCGGGGGCCGGGCCCCTGCAGACCCCAGGCCATTGAGTTTCCTGTAGTCCTGCAGTGGCTTCATTTCCAGAGCATGAAGCTAGGAGAGAAAAGGGCTCATCAGAAGCGGAGGACACAAGACCCTTCCCTTCCCCCTGAGCTCCTAACCCTCATGTTCTTTGGTACCTCGCCCCGGCCCACTGCGCCATGAGGAAAGGCCCGCACAGCTGGAGAGACGAGGCGCCCAGCCAGTTGTCCTGGCGGCCGCAGGGCCTGGGTGGCCACAGGCACCAAGGGCATGGGGGGAGGTGGTGGCGGTGCAGCGGCAGTAGGTGGCGCTTGCTGCAGGGAGCCAAAGTTCACCACAGGGGGCAGCTGGGGGGGCTCCACCACTGGCAACAGCACCTGGGGAAGGAGAGACACTTGGTTAAGGGCAAGAGGGGCCCAGAGAAGAGCTCCCTTTGCACACAAGGTGAAGATTTACGCACCTGCTGGGCAGGGGCTGTGGCTGTCAGGAAACTGCTCTGGCTGCCTTGTCCCAGGGGGGCTGGGTAGAAGTCAGAGGGAGATGCAAGTTCCTGGCGTACCTGGCAAATGCAGAAGCCATGAGTTTCTCGCAGCTGGCTGGGGAGAAGGCAGCGGCAGTACCTTGTGCTGGACCAAGACAATCACCACAACCCTTCACATCCCCTCTGCCAGAGCGCCGCATCCCCAACAGCAGATGCAGGGCGGCAGTTTTTGCTCATTGCTGTGCCCCAGTAAGTTCTTCCTTAAAGCCCTACAGTGGAGGCTCTTTGAACAGGTGGAGGGAGGCCACGTGAAGCAAAATCTCCCCATTTAATAAAAGCTGCTCTGAATCCTGTTTTTCTGCCCTAGCAGTCTGACCTCAGGGAGGCAGGGGAGATAATCGTTTTTACAAACAGGCAAGGCTGGGGGAGGGGGTGTTTGCAGTGGAGGGGGAACTCCTGGCAGATGCGACTTGGCTATAAGCTACCTGTATAGAGCTGCCATGCAGGAAAGCGGAACAATTTGTTTCCGAAGATAATTGAAAAAATTAGGCTGAACGTGACTATTCATGCAATAATTTTGCTTTCAGAGGAAGTTGCTACCCTGTTCAGTTCTCTCTTTCCTCTCCAAAGGGTTCACAGCAGCACATGTCATGTCTCCGAGCCTGCTTTATGTTCACAGACCACCCCCCCCCCCCACCCCCAGTGTCACTTCTTCCAGAATGCCACGGAAGAAATAGGCCTTGTGTCTGGATTTTGGTTGTCTGCATTGGTATTTAAACGCTCAACGATTCTCAACCATGTATCTGTAAGCTGCCTTGATTGCCCTATTAATGGAAAGATGGCCTAAAAATCTTTAAAAAGCAACAGCTCAACTTCCCTCTCCCCCACAAGCTTCACTGATGAGTGGGGATCTGAACCCACACCTCCCCAGTGGCACTGTTGTTGCAACCCCACACAGTGTTCACACAGGGAGGAGGAATCAAACCTAAAATGCCAAATCCTGCCCGGCTTCTGGCTTTGCCAAGTGCTACCCGACCTCATCCTAACTCCCTTTCTGCTTACATCTCCCAACTCTGCCCCCCAGAGGCCTAGCTTTTGTGGTTGCTGCCCCTTCCCCTAGAACACAGTAGTCCTGCATTTTTAAAAAACTTGTTCCCACCTTGCCACCCCGACCTTTGCAGTACCTGAAGCAAGGCTTGCTCCGGAGCCAACTGGCTGCCACAGAAGGCCGAACTGTATATGAAGGAGGGAGGGGGTGCTTGGTACAACAAGCCTGTCGCTGGCAGCTTGGGAAGCTCAGTGGCCTGCAGGGCTGAGATCTCCACGTACTGACCCTTCAGGGCTACCCCCGAGAGCAAGGCAGAACTGGGCAGCACTGCGCCTGCTGCCGTCTGAGCTGGAGAGGTGGGCGCTGGGCTGGGTTGAAGATAGAGGTGCTGGGACCTAGCCAAAAATCAACAGGGAGGAAAAACACAGAGTACATTTCCCCAAAGGGGCGGGGGAAACAAACGACCATTTCTACAAAGATGTCCCACCAAAGATGCCTCCTCCTCCATGCATGCACACCCCAACAGGCAAAATTCCTCAGCTCTGCCTGTACCTGTAAGTGTGCAGAGAAGGGGTGTTTGGACGGAAGCTGTTCCCGCCACCGGCACTGTGAAGCTGCGACTCAAGCTGAGTGGTGGGGACCTGCAGAGAGGGGAGGAATGAGGAGGCAGCCTCAGGCCCCCAACTGCTTCTGTTCTCACCCAATTCCAGCCCAACTCGTTCCTCCAATCAGCCCCTATGTATCTTCCACAGCTGCTACAGCCTGGAATTTATATACCCCACCCCCTAGAGGCAGCCTTCCTGTGCCACTGCTCTTCTCCAGGCACTTGGCCCCAATGCTTTGCCAAGATGGGTACCTGGTTCCCATAAAACAGCTCCGGGTACAGTCGCTGGCCCTGGCCCCTCTCACCTGTAGAGAGAAGCAGACACTCAGGTCCCCATCTGGGTACCAGCCACACAAGAAGGCCCCCCCCCCGTCTCTCCGCCCTATACCTGAGAACACAGAAGTGTCTGCTGGCAGTCCGTGTAGACAGGAGGCAGCAACTGGGGCAACAGGGAAAGGCTTGGGCTCGCAGGTACGACCAGAAGGTACCTCGGGGGATGCCCTGTGGCTGGGGGGCGCCGGAGGGAGCAGCTCCCACTCTCTGGGGGCTGAGGTCAGCTGCGAAGGAAGGAAAGGCACGAGGCAGTGCAAAAGGAAAGGGGCAGCCAAGCTCTTGGCTCTGCAAGTCTTTTTTTAAGGTGAGAGGTCTGGAGACCAAGTCCCAACAGGAAAGGCTGAAGCCTGGGAGGAGGTGACCGAGAGGCGATACGATAGCCCTCTTCAAACACTTGAAGGGTTGTCACATAGGTGGAGCAGAATTGTTTTCTGTTTTACCAGATGGTCTGATCGCAACCAGTGGGTTAAAACTAAACTGAAAGTTTTGGCTAAACATCACCCCAAACTTCTTGACAGAGTGGTTCTTCAGCGGAAGACACTTCCTCGGGAGGTGGACTGGCACTCCTCCTTTGGAAGTTTTTAAGCAGGCACTAGATGGCCATCTGTCAGCAAAGCTGATTCTGTAACTCAGGATGAACTTAGGCACATTGAGAAATGGAGGGAAGGCAGAGATGAGCCAGTGCTTGGCTCTCAGGACCTTACGTTCCTAGGGCAATACTGATCACCACTTTGGAGTCAGGAAGGAATTTTCCTCCTGGCCAGAATGGCCAGGGGTCCTGGAGGTTTTCTACCTTCTGCTGGGCACGAGCAAGGTGGAGGCAGTGGCGGGGGGAGCTGTGAATTTCCTGTATTGTGCAGAGGGTTGGATGAGATGACCCTTGGGATCCCTTCCAGCTCTCTGTTTTTATGATTCTAACAAGAGATTAGACACATTGTGGTAGAGAGGTCACTAGGGAGATCCAGTCCTTTCCCCAGCTATGGAGTAAACACTATTTCTCAATCTCACAGCCTAACCTACGTTGCAGGATTGTGAGATGGGAGACAATAGGAATAAAAACAATATATTTACTTTTTTGGGATTGCCTGTCCTACTTTTGAGCCTCCTGCTCAAAAGGAGGAGACACTGCTGAGCAGAAGACAATTGCTTCCATTTTTTTCTAGGCGTCTGGCCTCAGTTCCACAGAGAGACCATTTGATTTAGCTTGACTGCTTCTAGAGTTCATTCTAAGTAATAGAAGGGGAGCATACTTCAGTGTGCCTCTCCCCTGGGGAATGAGCGTAATGTGGAGTTGTCCACTTCTAGACCAAGGAAGCTTCAAACTTTTCCAGTACAGAATGCTTGCCACCTGTCACCCTCCAACTGTCTCTGTTCTGCTACTTACCCCCTCTGCAAGTGCCTGGTGCAACTCTTCTTTGTCTGATTTTGATCCTTCGTTCACCATGAAGCGAAGATCTGTATCCTGAAGGGGCAAAAAGCCAGAGTGGAGACTTGATGACAGGATTCTCAGACTTGCTCACAAGTGGCATAGCAGCACTGAGGGCAAACGTTGCAAAACAGTACCTCTCCCGTACCCCCCTGGGCTCCTGGCTTTCGTACATACCTTGTCACTGGCTCCAAACTGGATGGGCGGGCCAGCCCCAGGGGGCTCCAGCTGGGGGCTTGGCTCAGACTTGACCACCCCCACCCCCTCTGTGCTGTCTTTTGCCTTCTCGGCTCGCTGGGAACGCTCTGTGCCAATTGCCCCAGGGGGTGGGTGTTCACGGGGTGGCTCAGGGGAACTGCTCACCTGTGGCAAGAGGAATGGTGAAATTCGTGGGTCCTTCTAGACAGGCCACTGATACACCCCTCTCCTGGGGGCCCCCTACAAGACCAAACTGCAGACTTTCAAGACCACGGCTATGATAGCTAAAGCTTTCATTTAGTGCCAGTTGACTGCTTCTTGGCATCAACTCTGATTGTTCTATCAGCCTTTTGTAACGTGCAAGCTCTCGGAAAGTACTGTGCAACTCTGCCCAAACAGTGGACAAGTCACAGAATAGGACACACCACAAAATTTGGTATCCTGAGAATTTCAATTAGACCCCCACCCCACCAAGTAAGTTCCTAGCCCTCATGGGTAGTGTGTGGACAATGTGTGGTGTAGTCTGAAAGCAGGGAGTGGGATTGTGGAGGGCCTTCGGTGCCCTGCCCCTTCCCCAGGAATTCACAGGCACTACTGAACACACACTAGGCAATGGCAATGCCAATGGGTAAAGATAACAATTTGGACTAACGCAGACCGTGGGCCGACTTTTTAAAAAAGGTTTTATATATTTTATTAAAAGAGGAAAAATAGAGACCAAGAATAATAATAGCAATAACAGAAAATAATACATTACTGTGGGCTGACACTGTAGATTCCTCTTGCTGAGAGCAGAGAAGGGCTGAGAGCACAGCCTCGAGCCCATTCCCCGCTCTGGTGCCAAAGGTCTTTTCAGCAGTGAAAAGGGAGCAGCCCAGAAGAATGCCAGGGAGAAGGAATCAAGGGTCTACTGTACTATGCAAGCACGAGAATTCGAGGGGGCTGCAGGGCAGAGAGACTCCTTGAGAGCGCGAAAGGGGCTTGGCTCCTTTGCCACTGGAAGAGTTGCTGGAGAGACGTGGGGAGGGCAGGTACAGCTCCTCTCGAATCCTTTTTGCAGTTTCCAACTCACCTCCATGCCCACAAGTCCCACAGGGAGAGCAGAAATTATGTGAGCGTATGCATCTTTGGAGCCCCCTCCTCATCCCTTTCAGCAAGAGGCATCCCCTCCCCACAGCCTTGAGCTTTCCCCATGCAGGCTATTGCTGAAACGTGTTGGTGGGAAAAAGCAGGAGGCCGAGGCTTCAATTCTGTGGCATCTCTCACTGGAACATGAGTGATGAAGGAAGGTCAGCGAAAGGAGAGGTCAGCCAGGAGACAGAGATTTGGAATGTGGATGGTGAGACTAACTGTGTTGAGGGAATACTACACAATCTCAGAGCCAAGAAGGATGGGGGGAAAGGCCGTTAAATATGGCTCCTGTCCATCAGAACATGCCAAAAACCTTCATGAAGGCTATTTTTGGCACAATGGGATGGGTAAAGCCTAGGCCAGTGTTTCCCAACTTTTCCCATGGTGGAACGCCTACCTATGAAAATATATACAGGCCAGAAAAGTTGACAGCTGGGGAGCACAATTCAAATTTATTTGTAAAGAGCTGCCTCCTCCTCTCTCTCTATAAATTTGATTTATAGCCCGCCCTCCCCACAAGTGGGCTCAGGGTGGGTTACAACAAAAATAAGAAATACAGGCACAACAATAAAATCATAATCTTACAATATAGCACTTCAGCAAATTCACCTGCTCATCATGTATAAAAAGGGTGAAGGTGTGGATTGGTATCCTGCGGCTGCTCATACATGGAGGGCAGGTGACCATATGCCCTCCCCCCCCCCAGGAGGGAGGACGGCAGGGAGATTCATCTGATGAATTTAACGTTGGCCTCAAAAGGATGGGAGATCTTGGAGGGCACGAGAGTCTTCTGACAGAAAGTTCCACCAGGTCGGGGCCAGGACCGAAAACGCCATGGCCCTGGTTGAGGCCAATTGAGCCTCCCTGGGGCCAGGGACCACCAGTATGTGTTTACCTGCAGATCTCAGCACCCTCTGGGGTATATATATGGGAAGAGGTGGTCCCTCAGGTATGCTGGCCCCCAGTCCGTTTAGGGCTTTATAGGTTAAAACCAACACCTTGAACCTGACTCATAACTCCAGGGGAGCCAGTGTAACTGCTGCAGAGTTGGCGTTATGTGTGCCCTGTATGATGCACCCATCAGGACATGCGCAGCAGCATTCTGGACCCACTGCAATTTCCGGGTCCACAGGAAGCCTCATGGGTAATTTCCGGGACTCACGGGAAGCCCTGCGTAGAATGAGTTACAGTAGTCCAATATGGAGGTGATCATTGAATGGATCAGTGCCTTTAGATCATGGGTCGAAAGATAGGGGGGGGGGGCAAGCTTCCTGGCCTGCCAAAGATGGAAAAAGGCAGACCGGGCAACTGTCGCGACCTGGGACTCCACTGAAAAAGAGGAGTCCAGCATCACACCAAGGCTCCTGATCAATGGGACGGGCACAAGTGGTGCCCCATCAAAGGCCGGGAGCTGGAGCCCCCCTCTGATGCCCCCCGGCCCAAGTACAGGATCTCCAGCTTTGTGGGATTCAGCTTCAGTCTACTCTGCTTCACCCACCCAGACACAACCTCTAGAGCTTTAATTAGAGCTTCAGGGGGAGAATCAGGCTGGCTGTCCATCATCAGATACAACTGGGTGTCATCCACATATGGGTGACAATCCAGTCCGAAACGCTGTACCAGCTGGGCAAGGGGACACTTATACAGACTGAACAACAAAGGGGAGAGTATCGTCCCCTGGGGGACGCTGCACACCATTGGTTGGCATGCTGACAGCCTCTCCCCAAGTGCTACCCTCTGTCCCCGACTGTGGAGAAAAGAGACAAGCCACTGTAAGGCAGTCCCTCATGTTGGCAAGGCAGTGGGTCAACGATTTGTGGTCGACCATGTCAAATGCTACTGAGAGCTCCAACAACACCAGCAGTGCCGACCCGCCCCAGTCCAGATGGCTACGGAGATCGTCTGTGAGGATGACCAGCACTGTCTCAGTGCCGTTGTCCGGACAGAAGCCAGACTGGAATGGGTCCAGGACCAATGCATTTTCCAGGAAGGCCTGAAGCTGCTCCACCACCGCCTGCTCAATCACCTCACCCAGAAACAGTTAGTTCGAGACTGGGCTGGCGGGGTTCAGATTTGTTTTTTTCAGGAGGGGCTTCACTACAGCTTCCTTTAATGCTACGGGTTAAACATCCTCCTGGGAGACCAGATTGAAGTGGTCTAAAATCAGACTGGAAGACGGCCAAGGGGTCTCCAGTTCCCTTACCGTATCAACTGTGGCTGGCAGGTCGCAGTGGAGGGACAAGATTTTATCTGCAAAAAAGCTCCCCAAAGCCTCACAGCTAATGGCCGAATTTCTAATTTGCCAGTCTCCCTGTGAAAGGGAGACCAAAGACTGAACTACTTGAAACAATTTTGCTTCCAAAATCTTAATAAGCACAGTATTCTGAGAGCTATTTGGAATTTTTTGTGATATTTCAAATGTCTTATTTAGTCCATAATTTCTTGTGGAATCCCAGATGATGTCCAGAGGAACCCTGGCTAGCACACACAAGTCTAGGCAATGGTCAAAGAGATGACTGGGGATACAGAATTACTTTCCCAAAGAGCCCAGCAAGGGGAAAGGGATAAGGCGACGAGGACTTCCTGGAACAAGGTCTGTACCTTCTTATCCTTGAGCAGAACGGAGTCTCTGGCTGGCAGCCGTCTTCTCTGCTCTTTAGGTTCTGCTCCCTCGGAGCCAATGGATGCGGCGTTTTCATCATGCTTGCCCACAGCTCCACCGTGTTCGGCCCCAGTGTCTGGTGTAGCCTTCAGGCCCCCATCAGGAGAACTACGCTGGCTACAGGTAGCTGAAGAGACTTGTGAGTCACTGCTGAGGTCCACGCCACTGTCTGACAGGCTCATCTAGGCAAGGACAGTGGTATCAAAAAAGTTACGGGAGAGAATCAGGTCTTACCACCACCCCTCCATCCCACCACAGCACCTGCCCCCCTTCACAGAAGCAGAGGTAACACAACTGACGACGAACCCTCACCTCTGTACTGGCAACTTCCTCAAAGGCATTTAGCGGATCAATCCAGGGCTCCACTGAGGCAGGCCGGTAGCTCTTCCGGGAGGAGCCTGCACGTAGGACACAGGCAGCATCAAGGGAATGCATGTACTTCTCCTTTCAGAGTTTTCTCAAACACCCCCTGCTCTGCTTCAGCTAACAGGCAGATTTCCAAGGCAATATAACTTCCTTCAGCCCCTTCCCCGAGGAGCAGGCAATGAGAACCTTGTCACCCACCACAGCCAAACTACTCACTGGCATTCAAGTGACTCCAGATCTGTGGGGCAAGCCCCTCAGTCACTGGGACACTTCTGCTGCGTGGCTCCCCTGCGGTTTCCTCCTTGGGTGCTGTGAAGCTTGGACCACTGGGGAAGGCCAGGGGTTCCTGAGAGAGAAGAGGGAGAGGCCATTATTCAGAGGAACTTGGAGCGCGCCCTCCATCCCTCCCCTCCTGACAGCTGAGTTGTGAAACCAGCCTCACCTGCTGCAGCAAGTCTTGCTTTCGAGGCCGTTCCCGGCGCTTTGCAGCAAAGCCACTTACTGAGCTGGACTCCTTCAGGGGGCTGCTGCTGGAGCGGAGTAGCTGGCTCTTGTCTAAGAAGCAAGAGTCTGAAGAAAAAAACAAATCAATCCTTGGGATGGGGAGGGTGGGGGAGCAGGGAAGTTAGAAAACCATCTAACTAGCCATTCCTTTTTACGACTCAGCCTCAGATACATTCTCTCTGGCGCTAAGCACCCATGGCAACACACCAAACAACGCAAGGAGCCTGGGATCCAGAAAGCCAAGCTCAGACTGTATATGCTGAGGCTTCCAATGCTGGGGCTTGCAAACCATCTCCCCCTGCCCCTTTCCCACAATCTCTAACCTACTAAGCACAGACACCAAACGCTACCTGTACCACTGCTAGTCCTGGTCTCGAAGCGCCCTAAAGGAAGGGCAGAGGTGCCACCTCCAGGACCCGGGAAGAGTGGCTGGGGGGGACCAGGTGAGGCAGGCTTAGTATGGCGGCTGCCCAGTTCAGCCAGGGCTTGCTGGATGCCAGCTGGGTCGCTGTGAATGACTCGGTCCAGGCGATACACTGTACTTGTGGTGGGGGCTGGAGGCAGGCTCAGGCCTGGAGAGTGGTCATCAGTGTTTCGGCTAGTGAAAGAGACAGAAATCGTTTCAAAATGGAGGGCAGGACACTTTGCCATGCATGCAGAGGAAGCTGAGGAGTGCCCTATTTTCCATTTCTCTCTGCCGATGCATTTCTAACAAAGCAGCCAATTGTTCACCTACATTTTCGAAAACAGGACAGGTGATCCAAGCAACCCCGGGGCAAGTTAAGTTTTAAGGGACAGAACTGATTAAGAAGGGACATATTAGGGGAACTACTTCAGACAAGAGAAGGAAGCATCACTGCCCTTGTACAATGCACAGAGAAGGGTTATCTCCTTTTGGTCACCCATGGCCAAGAAACCTGAATGCCACATGGAATCAGATACGAGGACAGCATGCTACAACTGCATTCAAGTCCGTCATGTGAAGAGAACATTAAAAGCTTCTGCTTTTAACCTATATTCAGCAATTACAGGTAACGGTTATGTGTAAGCTGCACCCCCCCTTCTATTTTTCATCCTTTCTCCCCTTCCAAGTACTAGGAAATGCCACAGCTAGGGACACAGCTGCACTAGACTTAGCATGCACTAAACTAGATTCCTTTGGGGTTAATGAAGGGGGCACAACTGAAACCAAAATGTACATAACAGCAAAATAATATGCAAGGTATGGTGAAGAAACTTCAATGGGATAGCCTTGATGGAAAACCTTAACTCTGGCAGCTATGGTGTTTGCACACCTCCTTGCCCCTTGTCTGCTTCAGAGGTTCATATCACTAACTGGAAAGCACCTTAAACCGACTCCCAACTCCTTAAATCCAAATAGTCTTTCAACCCTTGGGCTGTGACCCTCAGAGAATGAGTGTGCCACACCTCCTGCCTTGCTGCACACCAGCACAGCGATGCAAGGCCACTCAGTAGTGGAGAGGCTTCCTCCAGGGCTCTGATCCCATCACTTGTTCCTCGCTATGGTACCACCTCTTAAGTGTTAAGGCTCTGTTTTCTAGCCCCGCACCCCCTTTCTTGGTCTGCTGCACTCTGCCCTGGCCTTGACACTAGTAATGTCTGAGCTCTGCCTTGCTTCCTGTCACATGATGGTGACTGTCAGGTGCTTACAGCTGAGTGCATTCCATGCTGCTGCTTAGAAGCTAATGGTAGATTCTACATCTGGAAGACCACTGCTCTACACAATGCCTACTACTCAACAGACAGCCATCCCTCCCTCCAGCTGTCTTGCCCCATGTTCACCCTCACCCACTCGTCTTAACCTTCTCTCTCAATGCCAGTGTCTTCACCTGACATGCTCCACTAAGATTATGCCACTACAGTGCTCCTTCTGCTGTCTCCCAGTGCCCAGCCCCTGCTCGATACAGCTGCGTTGCCTGTGTGGTCACTCTCCAACCCCGCCCCCCATACAATGTTCTCTGTTCCTCCTTAGTGTCCAGGTATCTCGTGCGTATCACTTGCTCTGATTCAAAAGAAATCATGCCCGCCTTTTTGCAGAACCCGAGCAAGCTGTCAATGATAGGGTGTTTTGGAGGTCACTAATTCATAGGTTTACCGTTAAGTCAGAAGTGGCTTGATAGCACGGAACCCACACACCACTCGCTCAAACAGCTTCCCAACACTTTTTAATATGTCGCGCCAAGGACTTGCCTGCGGTTCTTGGGAGACGGCCAACTCCTCTTGTCGCCTCCGCTGCGCCCACTGCCGGCCCCTCCACGACCTGTCTTGCCTCCTCCACCGGGACCAGGGTTGGAGCGCCGGTTCTGTCGGTCCATGCCTGGCCGCTGACTGGAAAAGCTGCGCTTGGACATCTCTTTGCGCTGGGCCAAGCTGAGCTCGTTGTTTGAGGCCCGCCCACCCATAGAAGGAGCACCGGAACAGCCACCTTTCAAAAAAGCAGTGGGGGGAGGCCCGCCAGGTGCTGGCTCCTTCTCGCCCCCACCCCGACGCTCAGTGAAGTCACTGCTCTCTGAAGCTGTTTCCCACTCTTCGTTCGCCTGGTCTGAATTCTGGTTGGACAGATCAGGAGATTTTGTGCCAGCAGCCCGCCGGGCCGCTGATTCCTCCTGGAGTGGGACTGAAGGAGCTGGAGAGAATGGCTGGCTGACCCTCTGCTCACCATTGAGTCGGGCTGCGTTCTCTCGCTCCTGTTTCAGCCTCCGGAACCGGGGGGGCTTGTCCTGTTGCTGTGAACGCCCATGGCGCCGCCGCCGAGGGGGTCTCTCAAAGTTGCGGTCCGGGCCGGGGCCAAGCTGCTGCTGTTTAGGAGGGGCTTGGAAGCTGCTGGGTTCTTCAGGGGCCATTGATGGGGGAACTGGCAATGCCTTTTCCTTGACTGAAGACTCCAACACTACCTCTTGCTGCTTCTCAGGTTTCTTGTTGGGCTGTGGCTTAGATGGAGGACTCCATCCACCAGGGGGTGCGCGACCACCTCCTCGGCCCCGACGTGAAGGTACACCACGGGGAGTGAAGACACGACCACCACGAGTGCTAGGGTCGGAGAGGCGTGGGGGCATCTTGTCAGCAAATCGAGGCAAGCCAGGGGGCTGGGAAGAGGGCACTGATGTAGAAGTCACTGGGGCGCCCCTGTTACGGTGGCTCGGGGCCGGTTCTTTGGTGACCTCTTTGTCTGAATGAGCCACATCACTTGCACTTTCATGAGTCTCACTTCCGGTCTCAGAGCCACGCTGGCGTCGCCGTTTGGGGATCTCTTCGTACTCAGAGCCCTCACTACGTGTCTCGCTGGTGTTGCGCGGGCGGAAAGTGGAGCCTGATCCTGTGACTTTACTGGTGCCATCATCCAGTCGGTAGAAAGGTTCACGGTAGCTGCGGAACTCCCGGCTTCTACCGCGACCTCCTCTTCCGCGCCCACTATAAGCCCCCCTAAAACCCCGCCCTCGGGCAAAATACTCTCCTCTCCCTCTGGCTCGACCACGACCAGTGTAGCCACCACGCTCATATGGGCCCTCTCGGCGGCGGCGGCTTGGTGAGAGTGTCCCCTGTTGCTGCTGCTGCTGCTGCTGCTGCTCTTTGGGTGGCATCACTGTTCCACCATTGACCACTGGCTTAGCCTTGTTCTCTTTGCCTGGTTTTGGGGTCTCTTTAGGGGGTTCAGGCTTGCTGTTCACTGGCTCTCCACCTTCCTTGGCCTTCCCACTAGGACGCGCCTCTTCGCTCTCATCTTTTGTCTCCTTAAGGGGAGGCGGTTTCTTGATAGGCCCAGCTCGCCGTGGCACCTTATCCCCAACAATTTCCTCAGTTCTGCGACTGCTGCCAGGACGGGGACCCCAGCGCGTCTCTGTCTTGGACTCACGTCGTGGCTGCTTGTGGAATTCATGCTGCTGCCGTGGAGGTTTCTCCACTCTGCGCAGTACCTCCTCTTTGGGTGGAGTCTCCTCTTTAGACTGTTCTGAGGGAGGTTTCTTAGTTACTATGGGCCGAATGACTGGAGGCTCAACCGATTTGATCTCTTCAGGAGGATCATGATGCAGCAGCTGTGATTCCTCCTCAATTTTGCGGGATGGCTGAACCTGGGATTCAGTGCGCCCATTTCTGCTCACCTCTGCTGGTGCTGTCAGAGCCACACTACCTTGCCAGGGTGCTCCTGGCCGTGGTGGCTCATCTGCTGGGAAGCGGTGCAGCGGGGCAGGGTTGCCATTTTCAGAGAAACCTTGGTAGTTCCCCATATAGGGCTGGGGGGTGACAGCCTCACGCAGGCGTACTGGAGGAGTCTCACTCCTGAAAGGAGAAGAAAGGCTAAGGCAAAGGCAATGTTCTCTATACCTGGGCTCTGCAACTGGTGGCCCTGGGACCAGATCTGACTCCTCAAGTGCTGCCATCTGACTCCTCTCTGAACTGGGAACCTTCCAGGCACAAGAAAGGCCCAAACACCAGCATGTGTATCAAAAAGGCCTCAGCAGCTGGCATTCCTAGAGAGACATAAGATTGCCAACATGCAGCCCTCCAGTAAAATGAGTTCCTATCAGGTATCCATGACTTGCTGCTCTAGTTCAACCAACGAAAAAGCATCTTGGCTCAATTCAGGACTGGTTCATGTTTCTACATCTCAGTCTCTTGCCCAGCCAATGTATCAGGGCCACTTAAAAAAAAACTCACCTCAGCCCCTTTTCTTCCTCCTCTTGCTGCCGAAGACCTGCTGCTTGAGGTCGCGTGTCTGCACTTGATGGGGCATTCGTGAAGACATCTCCGCCCCAGGCCAGCTTGGGATCAACTGGTGGGGTGCCACGCTCTCGGAGGATGGGAGGGTGACGATCAAACTGCTCTGAGCTGGAGCCCCCACTGTCTGATCGCTCGCGGGGCAGAAGACCTGGAAGAGAAACAGAGGCACTAAGACCTGATAGCCCATCTAGCCTGTTAAACTCAGCACCTCCAGAACTGATCGAGGAACTTGGCTAGCCTTCTCTCTTACCTACAGATCTGCCCTGGATCATCTTCAATACTGTTTGGTCTTTTCTGGAACTACTTACCAGAAGGGTGCACCCCAGGTGGGTAGAAATCCATAGGAGGCCGCCCCTGCATCATGCGTGGGTCCATGTAGGGTGGAATCATCATCCAGCGAGGGTCAAAGTTCATCTGCGGCATTGGCGGAGGCCGTCCAATGGAACCTGGGTACATGCCTTTGGGCGGAGCCTGTTGCGCTGGAGGCGGGGCTGGGGCTTGCTGCTGCCCTGGTGGCCCAGCTTGAGGGTGGACACTGCCTGAGGGGCCCATAGCAGCAAGGGGAGCTGCAGCTACCTGCTGCTGTGTAGAGGACGGCAATGGGGGCTGAGCCTGGTTGTGCTGCTGCTGCCACTGCTGCTGCTGCTTCAACAACTGCTCCTGAAAGGGGTGGAGGAAAAAGAAGAAGAGCCAGTGCCCCCTTAGCGAGCTGCCTGCTAGTTAGAGACCGGCTCATTACGGTACAGAACAAGCCATTAGTTGAAAAAGCAGTGCGTTGCTCAGATAGCTGCGAGGGCATCAATGGGTGTCAGAGACTCTAGTCTAAACAGGTTCATCACTGCAACAGGCACTGCAAAGTCCCTTCCCCATCCCCCCTGGACACAAGCATCTATTGACAAACTCGGGCTTTCAGCTCAGTTCCCCCATACCTGCTGTTGCCTCTGGAAGCGAGGGGGCAAGGACTTCTGATACTTTGAATAGCCAAGAGTCTGAGCTGGAGGCGGCTGGCGTGGCTGAAGAACAGTTTCTCCCTTGGGCTCTGTCTTGGCTGGGTTGGGAGCTGCTGGGAGAGCAGGCCCAGATAAAGGCACAGGCTCTTCCCTTACCTCAGGTACTTCTTTGGGGGGAGGTGCCAGCGGTGGCTCAGCTGTAAGGCACACAAGAGAGACAAACAGTGACACAACAAGTAGACTGATCACACTTTCTGGCATTCTTAACCACCATCCCCCACTCCCCGTGCAGCCAACTAGGGTTGCCAGGTTGTGTCTGGCAACTGGAAGCTTGGAGAGCAGGGACTAGTGACACATCCGGGAAAAACTGGAAGTGATGTCACATCCCTCTAGAAATTGCCCAAAACATTATGGTAAAATCCTAGAGCAGCATGTCACTGCTGGGTTTCCCCTGGAAGTGACATCACGCTGGCCATGACAGTGGTATGTTTTTAAAGATTTTCTCCCACTGAAGCTCAGAACAGAGGCAGGCAACATGGGCTGCCAACAGGAGACCTGGCAATTCGCCCCAGTACCTCTCTGTCCCTTCCAATCAGCAGTTGCAGCCCAGCTCCATCTTCTGATACTACACAAGCTGAAACCTTGAAAGCATTAAGCCAGGCTTCCACAGCAAAGGTGCTTACCCTGTGGATATCATGATCCCAACTCCAGTCTTCTACTCTTTTCAACAGCAAAGGAAATCATTTATTTAGTGACACTTTTTGAAAGAGGAGTACTGCTGGTAGGCTGTGTCAAGTTTCATGTTTGAACGGGTTTAAGTGGGTTTTAGCAAACATCATCTTGCGATGTTTTGATTTAGTTTGTTTCTCCATGAATCCAGGAGAGAAGTTTAATCATGATAAGGTTTAAAAATTAAAGTAATAAAAGGAACTGTGATTTAGGGCTAAAATGGTGACTCCTCCTGTGCTCGGACAAGTAGTAACATTCAGATGGGAATTCAGGAGACATGTAATGGATGACCACAACGCAGTGGTTCTCAGCCTTTCCAGTATGGTGGTCCACAAATTCAAATTTACTTTGTATGGTAAACCATCCAGGGCTGGCCCAAGAGATTGATGAGGAGCTGGGAAGGGGGGGAGGCATTCAGTTGAGCAAACGTGGGAAGATGGCAGATGCCGGCAAAGAGGCGAGTGGCAAGTGGTTCAGGGCAATACATCTGCCACAAAAGGTACAGGGAAGGGAGGCAAGCACAGGGTCTGGGCAACAGGTTTGGATGCTGAAGGTGTAGCACCAAGACAAAGCCTATGCTCACATACCCCTCCTCCTCTCACTTTTCCATGCTCCAAACAGCTCCCCACCTACTCTCCAGCCTCCCCTGCCCTTCTTCCAGCAACTGTTGTAAATTTACGAGTTGCCAGTTTTGTAGCCCTTGTTATTGATACAAAAGGGAAAAGCAGGGCAAGAACAGGTGAAGCTAGAAAGGAGAGAAAGAGAAGGGCGCAAAGAGAAGAGCTGTCATTAAGAATGGCTGGCCTGTGACCCACTTTCAGAGGCTCTGAGACCCACAGGTTGGGAAAATGCCACAATGCATGCAGCTGATAAGCTGTGTGCGCCAGACAGCCATCCCACAATGGTGCAAATTCCCCTCAGGATCATAGAGGATGCAACTGCCAAGCTTCACAAGCTCACAGGACCAGGCAAACGCATTCTCTCACCTGCACTGCTTGAGTCCAGGCTGTTCCCACCGCTGCTGCCCCCAACCGCACCACGAGCCTTGCTAGCTAAAACTGGCTCCTCTTTCTCCCTCTTCTCCTCTGGAGGGGCTGGTACAGCTGGTGGAGTGGGTGGTGCTGCCATGGGAGCCGGCGGAGGGGTAGGTGGCTCCTTGGGAGACTCTGGCTTCAGCCGCTTGTCGGGCGCACCAAACTTCTCGTCTAGTCGTTTGAGTTTCTCAGCACAAGCAGCACGCCGCTCCTCTTGCATGCGCCGCTCCTCTTCTTCCCGCCGACGCCGGGCACGCTCCACTGCAGCAGAGATCTCTGAGGATGACTGCTTCCGGCGCTGACGCCAAGCTTCATCCTCATCCTCTGGAGGAAGTGGCCGCATAGGGCGGTCCTGGAAAAGGGAGTCTCAGTTCAGTGTCTGGGTGTTGAAAATGCAACTCTGTCTGGGGGCAGAAAAAGATTCTCTCCTCACCACTCACTAAACCTAACAGTGGAAGTTCTACATATAAGGAAGTCTGCACACAGGCTGTTGCATTCACTTGTAGCTCCCCCTTTAAACAAGTCAGCAGGCACCTTCTGTTCATCACTGGTCGCTTATTCAATGTCAGCAAGAAAAGCTAGACTCAGCCCCAAGGAGGCACATTCCAAGAGTCATTTGTACATCACAATTCTGGTATCCGCACTGTGCCAGCACAAAATTCTACCGAGCTCAGAATTCAGCCTCCCAAGAATTTTAACTCATTCCTGGTAACGTCACTTGCCTTTCAAGGTTGCAAACAAAGACTTGCATGCACACACATAATGCCAGGTGAATTCTCATGACTCTTGGGGATCAGGCACAGGGGATTTATCCAATGCAGCACTCTGTCGCCCACCCCACCCTGGCAAAGCCAGCCAAGTATATCTACACTTGCTTAATTCATACCAGGCACAGAATTTATTTTCTTGTCAGAAATGCTGAGTATTTTTTCCTAGTGTTGTATAAAGACTCCCAAGTCTTTACTACCACTCTCCTCCATGCATACACCTCCACCTTCTCTACCTGGAAAGGCATGCTAGTGCAAAGGGGTTTAGCTTAATCATCTCCCTCGCAGAAAATTAAGTGCTCAGAAGTCAGAGAGAACTCTTCACCCCTGCACCAAATTTTTAAGGTATTATCTGGAGGAGCATCTGATCTTGTGAGCCCCCATCCGGAATATGAAGAGTCACCACTCAGAAATAGCTTTACAACCTTAAGGAGGGGCCATGTTTCAGGTCTCAGGCATGGTTGTTACAAGGACAATTCAGAGGGAGGTCACCTATGGGATTCGTTTTCCAGACTGCGTAAGATTTCATCAATACAAGCGCATTTGCTCCTTCACCTAGACATCCAACACGGCAGTGGCTCTAACCTAATCTACTCTTAGCTTAATGTAGGAGCACTGCCTTCCTTGCTTTAACCACTAGCCTTCTATCTGAACAGCAGCTGCCAAGCTTCCCAAGCCCATGAAGACTCACTGGGAAGTCATTTGGTTGCCCCCAGTTGCCCCGGTTGGGTGGGGGTGGCGGCGGAGGCGGTGGCCGGACTGCAGGGGAAGGTGGTGGCAGCTCTTTGGTGCCCTCCTGGGGACGTGCGTTTTCAGCCCAGGCCATCTTCACAGGAGGCTGATCCTCTTTTGGGGTTCCGGCCTTTGCGTCTGGAGCTGACGGTTGGCTTTCAGGGCCAGAGACCTCATTGTTGCTTGCAGGAACAAACGGGGGAGAGGGGAGGGAAAAAAAGGTTGTCAATCAGGACTGTGGGGATCATGGCACACAGCGCATGGCGCACATGGAGCACGGATGACAAGAACCAACTACAGATCAGACTCTGCTGCCTTGCAGCGGCAGCAGTGGAGGAAAGCAGCATTCTGAGGAATGACTCCCCCAACACTGAGAGCTCACCGACCTCCTGGATGTTAATTCTGTGGGAAAGCTGTGTGCAACTGGTCTCTATGGCTGCCTCGTTAACCAATTCTTACCGGTTCTCAGTGGCTTCTTCATCAGAATCCTTCCCATCTTCTTCATCACTGAATTTCAGCTTCTCAGTGTAGTCCACTTCTTCGTGGGCTCCTGAGGGGGAGAGACAGCGGCAGCTTCAGACTAACAGGTTCAGGACTGACAGAGCATCCTGGAGGGTAAATGAACCCCTTTAGGGAGCCCTCCTGGATCAAAAGAGAGCGCAGACCAACTCAAAAAGCCCTGTGGTGAGGCGACAAGATCATGCTCCTCAGGGAAGGGCCTTCAATTACCTGCCCAGCCTTCATCATTCTCCTGGTCCAGCTCATCAAATTCTTTCAGGTCGTCCTGTTTGAGGACAGGCGGCCTGCTCACAGGCTCCGGCATACGCAGTGGAGGCTGCGAGGGGCGGGGTCCTGGAAGCCTCTGGAACCTGAGGAGAAAGATTAGAAGAGGCCCATCTCTGCCTCATTGTGGCCACCCCAGCCAAAATGTTTCTGGTACAGCACGCGCTACAAGAAGCAGAAGATCAAATAGTATGAAGCAGCCTGGCTACGACGGACCTCTCTCCCAGCCCACCTCTCAATCATCTCTTGAAAGGGTTAAAGGTAATGCAGTGAGAAAGAAGAGGCAGATTAGGGATTTTATGGTACAGTGGCAAACACTGGAAAAGTTCTTTTGTAATCAAACTGTAGTATTGCACTCTACAGATTTAGTCAGCAGAGTGTCCCCTTCTTGTTAGGTTAGCTGATGGAAAAGATCAAGAGAACAATTTCTGTATTTTTACACATGCTCTTAGGTTGCAGGAGCAAAGAAATGATGCCTGCCTGGGAACTCTTCTACCTCATTGTCTCCATGGCCTGCGCTCCTCCTTTCCACTGACTGGCCTCATCCCACCAATGTGTTTCTTAAGAAAATGAGCACACAACTGTCCTTCACTCACCTTCATTGCATTTGGAAATATTCAAGCTTCAGAACCTCAAGGCTACACCTTAGCATTCTACCACAGGAAACCCTGGCTCCGGCTTCCATGGTCTCCAAAACCCTGCCCTCCTTCTACCCATGCTCAGACCGTTCATGTGCCTTCTCTCAAAAATCACAAAATGCTGATCCCCCCCCCCCATTTATCTTCTTGCACTTACCTCTGTGCTTCAGCTGAGGGGTAGCGGTAAGGTCCTTGCGGCCCATAGGGAGGCGGGAACGGGAGGTACGGGGGATACATCTGTGATGGGGAAGGAGGACTTGATTTAGGGCAGGGCCTGCTGTTCTTCCCCTGGTTCTCGAACACCTGCAGCCTTCTGCCAACCCACAAAGGAAATGCCTTCCTTCCTGCACTTGTAACCAGGCAAATCTAACACCACTTCCACTTTCATCCACCACCCCTATTATTCCAGAGTGAAAATGTCAGGTCTCAGATGAAGAAACGAGGCACCAAAACCCCCAAGCACCATCCCATAGCCTCAAGAATACTCACAAATGGCGGCATCATCCCCCGGTAAGGAGGGAACTGAGGCGGGACATTGGGCTGCATGCCGACCACAGCCCGTCCATCCTCAGGCAGCAGCTCCCCATCGGTGCCCCGCCCGCCTCCATCCCGCCAACTGGTTGCGTCTGTGAGATGATTGGGGTGGGGGGTGGGGGGTGGGGGGGGAGAAAAAGAAGGAAATAACTGATTTATTACAAGCATCAAGGACTTCTGTGCAATTCTAGTTTATGTTTGTGAGTGAGGCCATCCGCTGGCCCTGGGCTGAGACAGAGAGATTGCTACTCACTCTGGGGGCGGAGGTTTGGTCCGGGCCCATACGACGCATCGGTAGTGTCCTTTTCTTTGCCAGCTTTGTCCTGGTCGCCAGCCGCCTGCAGGGTCGGAAATTCCTCGCGAGAGAATCGCGACAGTAGGCTTGATCCCTTTCCACCTTGACACCAGAGGAAGAAAACCCATGTGAGCTCCAGCTCCTAAGCCTCTGGAGGATTTTTAAAAAAACAAAATACCGGAGGCAGTGGTCCAAGACTTGGGGAACTGATGATAACACAGGACCAGACCTAAACAGGGACAGCCCTCCAGCAATTCTCTTAGGTATCACTCTGTATAACATTTCTTCGACTGGTGACTAATAAACCATCCACAATTCATAATCCTGCAAAGACGACCAGATGTAATATGGAGGATTGCTGCAAAGGGCCTCACTCGAACAAGAGCCACTGCAGTATCTTGCAAAACACTTGCTGCAGGGAAGGCTAGAGGTCTGCAAATTGCTGCGGGCTCAACCGTTGATCTTTACTGACCCTGCTCCCCAAATTCTAGTTCCAACTTTAGACAAAAGTTTCAGCGCCACTTACCATCTCCTTGCGCTCCATGGGTAACGCTGGCCTGTGCCCAAGACTTTACCCCGCTTGCTACTGTAGGGGGATTCTGAAAGAGGCAGGGAGCCATGAATTAGAAACAAGTCTTCATCTTGAATTCCTGTTAAGCAGGAATAATCAACAATCCCCGCATGGTCTAGAGGATCACAGCTTTCTTTAAAAAACTACTTTTTGACCATGTGGTTTTATTTATACTCTGCCTTTTTCTCCAATGAGGATTCAAGCAGCTGTTTTTTTCTCAACAATCCTGTGGGGTAACTAGGTCGAGAATGTATGACTGGACCAAGGTTACCCAGTGAGCTTCCATGGCAGAGGGGGATTCGAACTTGAGTCTTCCAGATTTACTGAGTAATCCTGAAAGGGGGGGGGGCGGCGGCTGAAAGTACACAGGGAGTGAACTAAGGGTTATGCTGGGGCATCCCGGACTTACATGGGCATAACCCCCCCCCCACAACAGTGCCTGGCTGTGGTGCTGCTCCACTACTGCCCTATGTCCAGCTGCGGGAGCTGGGTGCTGCACTGGTGTCGGGGGAGGGGGGTAGTTCGGGGAGGGGGGGGAGAGCAGGGCACAAATTAGTTGATTCCCAAAGCCATTGCAGGCCTAGGAACCCCCCTTGCAGTGGCGAAAATGTACACTGCGAAAAACAGTGGTGTAGTCCATAGCACCCATTTTATGGGAGATACTCATTTGCTTTCCTATGCCCGGCCCCCTCCAAGCGGCTCAGCAGAGCACAGGCTGCTGACTATTATGGGAACCAATCTGCTTGTGCCTGCGTGGTGGCTGACTCACCTCCCTAGCAGCCAATCAGTCCCCCACACAACCTAAATAACCTCTGGCTGGGGCGCGGCTAGAGGCCCTGCCCGGAAGCCCCCTACCATGAGGACTTAGAACATGAGGCGGGTGAAGGTGCATATGGTGGTAGGGTGAGGGTGCATCGGGGGGACTCGGTGAAAACTGGCGAGTTCTGTGTACTCACTCAGGGAAGGAGAGTTGAGTCCAGAACAGAATTTCCCCAGGAGGGTATTTTAGGGTACCAAAAACCTCCTGAGCCTCACAGGACTCCATAGATACTGCTGGACAAAGCACCTAAACCACACAAACCAATCAGCTATCACAGAGACCAAAAACAGGAACTTCTGTTAAAAGTCAAAGAAGTACCAGCTTTGGATCCTGATTAGGGAAAAAGCAGGATATAAATAAAAAATAAAGAGTGTGGAATAACCAAGAGGGGGGTTGCGGGGCATCTGTTTAATTACAACCATGGGGTGAATGTCGAGAAGCTCAATGGCTGAAGGGAGATTCTAGCTGGGCATCTTCAGTCCCCACATTACTGCCCTAGGTTTACCTCTGGGGCTGTTGGGGGTCGTTTCGGTTGGTTTGAGGCAGACGTCTGTGAAGCCGGCGGTGACTGCGATTCCGGCGGCTGAGCTGTCGAGGCATCGGTACTGGAGACAAAAGACAGTGCACACACCCCCATGAAGAGCAAAAGCCAGAGGGGCGAGTAGGAGGGCGGGGAACCACCTGCAAGCTTGCACGGTCCTTCCGGCTTCTCCTTACCTCTTTGGGTCTGGCTGTTCCTGCTTGCTTGCCCATCCTGTCCCGTCTTTCGGCACTAGTGAGACGTTGGGGTCATTGCCTTTGTTCTCTGCTTTTAAACTTGGCAGGTTCGCAGGGGGTGGCATGCGCCGGGCAATGGCAACTTTACCGAGACTCTGCAAGCCATGGCGGGGAGTGACTGCAGGGAGTGAGCAGCGAGGGTTAGCGGCAGACCTGGGGCCTTGCTGCGATCCTTCTTCCTGACACCTCTCTCGCTGCAGCACGGTACCCTTTAGCAACCCCACTGCATGAGCCCCGAACCAGCAAATCAGCATGAGACTGAGGTGGGACAGCTGCTCAGGGCGCTGCGAGTGCCATCATAGAGGCATCAGAGACTCTAAGTTCATCACAGCAACTGCTTCCTCCTTTGAGAACAAGATGTGAGACTACCATTTGTGCACATGTGCATACACATCTCTACCTTAACACACTGGCCACTGTACCTGTGGGTTTCTGGATCTCTAAGGACTTGCCCTTGTACGTATCAAACAGGTTGAGCGATGAATACTTTTTTCCATCCTTCCCCTTTGCTGTTTGCCCCAAACGATCTGACATTGCGCTGTAAGGTCATTGAGTACGATGGTTCCTCCTGGCTCCCCACGAAACGTGCCTCTGTTTGACAAGGATGAAGAAAAGGCTATTCTTTATCCACGAGTGACAGACCCTTCTTTCAATAGCCTGCTCAGACCTGTCATACTATCAAGAATCCTATTTGAGTTGCAGTTCATCAAGCCCAGAAAGCCTTTATGGCTGTGGTAGCCCACTCTTTTAGGTGCACCAAAACACCATCACTTGATAGGAGAGGCTGGAGAATCCCAGTTCTACATAGGAACTGCCTTGGGTATTCATGTGCAGGTACTGCCTTCCTCTAACAATCTTATTTAAAAGCAACGCTTAATTTCCAGTAAAACGTAACTCAATCTTTTGAATATTAGCCATAAATACAGTAGTTTAGATTTTAGTTTTCTTAAAGGCAGCTCTAGAAGTTTGGTTTATTTGATACAGCTTTTAATAGTGCTCGAGTCGCAGGCATTTCAGAGGTGTGTGATTAAAGGGGGTTTAGCTGTATTATGTATGGCTAATTTGGAAAGCTGTTGAGCCACAAGGGAAAGGCAAGGTATAAATATTTTAATTAATATATTCTACAGAAGTTAACTTCTCCCTTAACATAACTCTCCCTCCATTACACCACCATTCAATTAATGCTTTAAACACTTGGCTGATCTTTGACCATCAACTATATTATGATCAGTCTTACCTATATTGAGGATTAGGAATAGTTACCGGGGATGGTAAGTGAGCTCTGACTCTCAAAAGCTCAAACCCTGGAGATCTGGTTGGTCTTTAAGGTGCTACTGGACCTGAATTTTGCCCTTTTAGTCAAAGGCATGTTTGTTATTTACCAATTCTCTTACAAAAGATCCCTCCCCATGCAGTAAAGCAGTAGCATAAAGAAAGAAGCTTCCAAATTGCAACATTACTGAAGTACCACACACCTCTAAAGTCTGGGAGAACCAAACTGGTAGAATTTAGGAGCATCAAGGTTCCAGTTAAAGGATAATGTAGGCCAGCCTAGCTGATCACAACAAAAGATATCTTGGGATTCTGTTTCCTGACCCCTGAAATGGCCAGCCATGCCATGCTCTGTAACCCTCCCACTTAGACTGGGAGCAAAAGCAAACTGAACAGCTTCTCGCCTCTCACTATCCCACTCCATGCCAATCAACAACTAGCTTGCTCCAAGCTACAGTAAATTGCCCCATCTCCCAAATACCTAGATTGACAGTTACCTTCAAACAATTAGCCATTAGATCCTTGCAACCCCCCAAACACTATTGACTGACCAACCAACCAGCCTGCTAATTTCATAGCCCCTGAAAATAAAGGGAAACCAAATCATGTATGTGTGCCATACTAAGCCCAAAGGAGAACAGTAACAACTGTCGAAGCCAGGACCACACCAGTAAGGCACAGTGATTTAATTAATGGCAATATAATTCATGTTTGAAATCACACAAACATTGCAGATGGGAGTTTCCCATCAGGCATATCTGCATCTCATCCTGTTTTTGATTTACTAAGCAGCCTGAACTTGAACACTTGCTCACTTCTTTATGCTTAGTTGATTCTTCTAAAAATACCATGCTTCAGTTGGGCCCCAAATCAAGCCCCTTCCCCTCCAATCTGGACTACAGTATTTATTTAAATGGATTTGTAACCTAAATTGCCTGCACTCAAGGCAACCACTACTGTAATTCACTCTACATAGGGCTACACTCGGAAGGTGCTTTGGAGACTTCAGTTGGTACAATGCAGCCGCCAGACTGTTGATCGACACACCGTGATCAGTTCATATCATTTTGATTCCGAAGCAGCTGCATTGTCTTCCAATTGACTTCCAAATCAAATTCAAGGGGTTAATGGACTGGGACCCTCATACCTACGGAACAGCCTCTCCTGGTATAATCCCCCACGTATCCTACAGTCCGCAGCTTAGGGCTTGTTGGTGGTTCCTGGCCATAGGGCTGTTCGACTCTCTTCAACAAGAGGGAGGGTGTTTATGACTGTGGTTCCCCCCCTCTGGAATGCATTAACAGAGGAGACTTGCTCCCTCTGGGATTTTTTTCATCTAGCATTTGGAAGTTGATTTTGGTATTTTTATACACTCCAAATGACTGAGTTATTATAGACATTGAACATGAGTAGGATTTACAGATGACGCTGTTCTTTGAGGTGTATGGGTTTTAATGTTTGTATTTCTATTTTAATATTGTATTACCGATTTTAATGTTTGTATTTCTATTATTTTAATAGTGAATTGTATATGTATGCTGCAAACTGCCTCAAGCTCTAAACACAGTGGAGAGGCAGTATGTTAAATAAATAAATAAGCACATACGCCACAAGATATATAGTTTAACAAAAACAGCCGTTTTCTGAATTAGCTTATATTGATCCCATGTTGCTTTTAAGTCCGCAAATCTAATTTTTAACTTTCATGCTGCTTTTGTATTATGCTGCAAAACTGTATTTGATTTTTTAAGTGTTGAGCTGCCTTGCCATTTTCTAATTGATGGTTTCTGGAACAATCATGTGTATATGTATATATTAAACTAAACAAAGCCTTTAAAATACTTCGGAGCATAATCCAGAAATTAATGATCATGGTTAACCTTTGGTAGATAGGTGGGAAGAAACATTCTGCAAATAACTGCAGTCCACAAGCCTCCAGCACTGCCCAATTACATCTGCTTAGACACTATATATAACTGTGAAATTAATGTATTTCTGGTTGGATCTGGGTTCACATACAAGGGCAGTAAGCATCATTTACTTAAACCCAAGGGCCACAACCCAGGGCAGAGTTAAATGCACGGGATCAAAGGCTACATGCACAGACCTCTCCAAAAGCAAGGCTGCTGATTAATGGGCAAAACAGTGCTTGCCCATGAGACTGAAAGTCAATGTCCATGTCACTGGGTTGTAAGAGTCATAAATATTACTATTACAATAAATATATGACCCACTGATTTATAATGCTGGCCTCAGAAGTCAAATATTTTTCCCTGTGGTATTTTCTTTCACTTGATTGAGGGTGACAAACTGAGCTTAAGAGATGACTGCAGAATAGGGGTGTGCACCCGAAAAATATTCAGGTTTCCTGCTTCGGGCTTACCCGAAGTGGGAAAAACCTTCGGAAAAACCCAAAGGTTTCTAAGACACCTCGATATGCTCCATAAAGATTCAGAGCATAAAATTCCAATTTCATTTTAAATCAGAGTCAAAAGCAACATAATATATAGTATTTTTAAGTTTTAAAAAACTATGAAAATCTGAATCTGAGCTTTAAAAACTGAATTTTTAAAAGCCAGATTTTTACCCATCCTAGCCTGGAACATATCAGTGACCATCTGTGTCCCTTCCCTTTTATCATGTGTCCTCCTCAATTTGCTCTTTGGAGCCAAGATCAAAAGAATTGAGGCAACAGGGGCCCAAGGTCTCTCTGGCAGATGCAGGATTTTAGCGTTGTGGGCAAGGACAGGAATCCCACCTGTAACACCAAAGGGATTCAGCTTTTATCTGGCAGAAGGCAGCAACAGAATAAAACCTACTTTGCTCATCTGAACAGGGTCTCCTGCAGGTGCCACCCTGCACATGGACAAAATTAACAGCAGCCCATACATGGGCATTCTTTGTGGTGGCCCCTTCCCTGTGGAACAGCCTTCCAGAGGAAGGTGGGAGAGCCCCTACTTTCTGCAAACTATGCAAACCCGAATTATTCAAAAAGGCTTTTTGTACTGTAGGGGTCTCAGTTGCTCCGCTAACGAGTTAGGGACCATAGACTTCACCCACAGATTTAACCACTATTTTGCCTTAAGTACCGCTATGTTGCCTTATCTTGTGCTTTAACTATGTGCTCCTATGTCAGCCCTAGAATTGCTTATGTTCTGTTTCAGCATTTCTTCAACTCTGTATTGGATTCTTGCTAATGTTATGTTTTTGTAAACTTGCGTTTATTTACCCTATGAAATTGTTTATGAAATTGTCCTTGATACTGACTGTACTAATCTCACACTGTGTAATCTGCCTTGAATCTCAGTGAGGAAGGCGAACTCCAAATGACAAATAAATGAATAAAAATACGAAGAGCGCCTTTAGCACCATCTGTATTCTGGGCAGCAGCAAAACAGCAACTGTGCCTTATGAAAGACAGGCCACTGGTCTACCTAACTAGTGCATACATATCAAGGTTTCAGGGTATTCAGTTACTGGTAAAATAAAACCTAACATACAAGGTTTGACAACAGCTGTTTTATTAAACTATAATCCTTTTCCAGCAAGAAATGTACTATTCAACCCCTAGGAGACCTTAATTCTCTCAGCATTTCCTGCTTAATATGATTTTACAGCTGGCAAGCCCAGGAACCATTAACAAATCTGAAGGCCCAACAGAGACCCGGGACCTAGATTTGTCAAGACCTGCACTACCAAACTGTCTATTCCAATGTCACATCTACCTGGGGCAGGCTGCAGAATAATTCTAGGCTGACCCAACTACACACACATTCTAAAGGAGATAACAAGCAAGGCTCTTTAAGAAGACTCTCCAGGGGAGAATAGTACATTGGTATGAGACATTAAGAAACACTGCGTAAGTTACAATTATTTTTCTGCAGTGGGCAACATGCAACCCACAAAGCCATTAAATTTTGTTCTCTCTGAAACAAATGCCAAGCTCCATCAATTTAATGTGGTCTGGCTGTTTGGGGGGACTTGCATGAGCATACATAGAAGTGATAATGCCATTATGTCAAGCAAGTGCAGCTGTACTCAGAATAGAAACACTTGCTCCGGGCCACTGGGAGAAACTGAAAAATTGTGGCAATAGTGCAACTTTTCGACATATGCATTTTAATGACTGCGAGTGATCCTGACTGTAGGAGATTCTCACATGGCCTCGCTCAGCTGTAAAAGGATTAGAATACTGCAGGGTTCCATCTTCAACCCAAGGGCTGAAGTCACCACGAGGCTCTGTTCTGCGTGCCCTGGTCTTTAGAAGCAAGGTGGGCAAGTACAAGCAGGATTCCCCACAATCTGTGGCATCCATTTTGGAATTCAGAACATAGGAGGGCATGTCAGACCTTCTCACTCCTAGCACAAAAAGCCGATCCATTTCAAAAGGCTTTGCAGATGGCTGCCCTGTTTTTTTAAAATGTTGTTACTTTAAATTGGGGCACACTTCTGATTCTGTTCTGTGAATGTCTATTGTCAGCTTCCTTGAGGACCATTTTGAGCCACAAAGCAGGTGTACCAATGTGAGAATTAAATAGTTATAACAAACTGCCAGCCACTAGACTGAGGTTTTTCTTACCTTTATTACTCAGCAGCTCATTAGAAGAGAGCAAACAAACGCACTCCCAAAAGAAAGAGTATTTTATTTGATCAATACAGAAATGGCCTCATGTCAAGAGCTACAGACATGTACTAGACAAGGCGTTATTAGGCAGTCTTTTCACTCTCTGCAAGTTCCAGTGCAGAGTATCAGATTGAGTCAAAAATGCTTAAAGGCAAAACTAAGAAAATTAAAAAAAAATAATTAACAGTCTTCAGAGAAATACAGAAAATATAAAGATACACAAAACCCTGGCTCACTGTTCTCCACATAAGCCCGTTCATGAGTATGCGCAGAAGAGCGTACCTTTAGGCTATTCCGAGGTGTAGTGTGCTTTTCCTTTATTCTAGGATTTGGCCCAGTTCACCATAACAAGTAGTCTGTACAACCCAAGGAAAAATTTTAAAAAGTAGTACAAGAATTTTTCAACACACTGAGCCCTTTCCCACATCTTCAGTTACCATACAACCTGTAACCAGGTTATCAACATCCTAGCATCTAACGGGCAGAATTTTAAGAATGTGCAAAATGCAATTAGGCAGAAACATGTCTTGCTACTACTTTTCAAGGGCCACCACAATATTGCCATGCTGGATCACACTATCTAGTCTAGCATTCTGCTTCCAATAGGTGGAGAACAAGACCCCCTCAGGGTGCATGCAAGCAGAGCATAAAGGAAACTGCCTTCCCCTGTTTTTGTCTCCAGCATCTGGAATTTGGAAGTTTGCCTGTGAACATAAAGGCTCCTTTTAGGTAGCACGACGAACAGCCTACTGTTCGTGAATTTGTCTAATCTTTTTTCCAAGGCTAGACCACGTTGCATGTGGCAGGGAATTCCACACATTCATCACCCATTATACCTTCCATTGTCTAAGACAGTGCCTGCTTTACTAACACACATGAACTGATTAACTACCTAAAGTATTAGAGGGAAACTTTTATGCTGGATTTATTAACTTCAGCAAACACGAATATTCCATCCTCCAAGAGGCAGATCCACTTCAAATGTACACCCAGCAGCATGGCAGCCCCTTTGTGGAAGCCCACACCAGTTTTTCCCACACAGCTGGTGCCCCCTAGGATGTCAATTCATTAGGAAAGGCCATCAAAATTGCCCCTCCCCCCAAATCTGGCTGCTGCAGTTACATGTGCACACCTCTGTTAAAACAACTCCCATGGTGCGAAAAGGCATAATTCCATTTATGTGGAAGCATGGGGCAAATATCTCCATGTTGGTTTCACTTGCCAACATACCTCTAAGCAAGCATTACCTTTGAATAACTAGGCCTCTCGCATAAGGTGTGGACGCTGCATGTCATGCCAATAACAAGATCATCCCCTGAAAGATGGTCTACAGGAAGTACTTTGTGGAACAACAAAATTTAGGAAGTTAGCTTGCTTTGGGTGCAATTTCACTATACATCCAAGTTTCACAATGTTATTCATTTTTCAGGGGTGGTAATATATTTATAATGATGTATACAGATGATTTACAAAGATGCTATACAGCTCTGGTCAGTTATCAATTCTAAAACTGAACGGAATGATTTTCGGGGAAAGAAGAGGAATAGCCCAGGGGGGCGGGGCAGGGGAGAGTCTGAATCTTTGACACATTCAGTGTCTATTGATACAGAAATGAACATATTTAGGACTCCAGTGGTAGTTAATCTTCCATTATCAGACACATGTTACAGTTTCGGCCTCTTAAGCAGTTACTCCAGTCTAAATCCATTGCAATCGATGGGTTTAGACTGAAGTAACTCTGCTTAAGACTGCACTGATAATTATACAACTACAGGCTTATCTGTAAAAAGTGTCATCTTATTGGAATGAAGGATCTAGAGGCTTTCATGCTATCACCATACTACTATATAAGCACTATTCACAATTACTATTACTCAGTTTAGCATAAAAGATCTTGTTCACTTGTAAATATTTTTGCAAACTGAAGGAAACCTTTCCCTCCACCAAAAAAAACCCTGCTTGATATTTTTTATAAACATAACATACAAGTAACTGTTACTGTACAGTATCTCCGGGAATGAGATTGCACTAATAAAATGAAGTAAAATAAACCCGACACTGGGCCTGATTCAGCTATGCTTGCACAGCCCACTCATACAGCAAGCAATAGTGCTGATCAGCTGTTCAAGAGGAAAAGCCTGCCTCTAGCTCCCCCTCATGAACAGCTGATCACCCACCACCTTAATGCAGTTGCATCAGGCCTGGAAACGCATGCACATCATCTAACTGTATTTATGAATCACTTAAACCCATGAAAACAGAGAAGACATACATGTTATCCCAAAATGCAAAGCATCTAGTACTTTCATTAAGGCCACCTCGGGGTCACACTCCTTCCATCCATGAAATGGAAAAGAATTTCAGCCACATTTAACCATATATTTGTTGTACAGGCACTCGATTCTTATTAAAAATTGGCTAGTTTTTAACATACTGTGTACATTACTGAAATCCTTTGGGAAGGCATAGCTGAACTAAACATTACAGCCTTCTTTGTACTTTGCTATGTAACATGCAGCCAATTCCCCCAGCACTGCACAGCTAGCTATAATGGCACCTGAGCAAAAAACAAGCCAATACCACTTTTAAAAATAGCACATCCTACCAGTAGCAGCTAGTAATTTTTAATTCATTATTTATGCAGTCTTTCCAGAATAACAAATTCTCCATTCTGCCCTGCCTTGATTGTATACTATCTTCTCACTGCTGCCTATTCATTTATTATAAATCCACATGCTTGAGTTACAAATCGGTATGTTTAATAATGCAAGCGATTAAACCTTCTATTCACTGATTTTTTTCCCAATTGGTAAGAGGAAGATGCAGACCCCCCCCCATTTCAAAGCCACCCCAATACTGAATCAGCAACCATTAATTATTAATATCTCCGATTTATCTGCAGAATCCCAGAGCTGCATTAGAGAAATAGACTTTAAAGTCACACAGAAGGCACTCCTAGTTTGAAAGCCATGTACACAAGAGAAACCAGTGTTTATATTCAACACCCCTACCTCTCCCAGATCTGACATTAGCAGGCATTTTAATGGGAAAAAAGCAAAGCCCCTAAATCCCATCACTCTGAAAGAAGGCAGGGAGGTTAAGCCAAGCAAGGAAACACACAACCACAGCCTCAACAGTTACACGCTCACAAAATTAACATGCACAAATTGAAATCCTGGGTGACAGAAGAGCGAGGGGAGAATCGATGGCACCCTGATATGCCCTCACTCATCCTCACATCTAACATCAGAAACGGTATGAACTGGTATTTAAAAGTGCTTGATGCTTATGGATGCAAATTAAGAGACAAATCTCGGCTTCCTGAAATTCTAGAGGTGGATTTAGCAATTTCATCTCGAGCCAAATACTGAAATCCGTCTGCCTTTATATGCTCAGCAAACCTGACAAGGCTCCAGTTATGAGCTTCATCAAAGCTGACTCTGCTTTCACTGTTTTCCAATATTTTAGGGTGTACATTTAGGCAGCTGGTGGGAAGAATGCAAAATCCTCCCCACCCCAGCATATATAATCCTACATTTCAGACACCACCCCAATCAGAGACCTGGGGCTTGGAAATAAAAGGGAGCCATATTAGCTCCTTATTTTGTCAGCATGTTCCATCATCCCAACCGGCTCGCCACATTACTGGGAAATCTGAACTCCACTTTTATGCTAAATGCATTCAAGCTGTGATGTTTAAAACAAGCAAAAAAAAATCAGCACCCCTCACCCCAGAATTCAGGACCCTATTAATATTTGTGAACCCCAGCCATAGGGATTCTCCACACACCCCACATTTGATTTTCTGTTTAAAGTGCTGTAAAAGAAATGCAAGGCTTCACATTAACCAGCTCTCTTTCCCAAAACGCACACCCTCAAATGGATGGTAAGTCCAACATGTCATTTTCAGTCTCCCCACTGTGTTATCATAAAAACACTTTTTTTGAATAAAAATTTTTTCTGATTTTTTAACTGAATGTGCAGTAAAAAGGATTTTTAAAAACATTACCCTCTGCATCTCATAATTAACAGAACTCTAGTTTCATGACTATGTTGATGTTGCCTTGATTAAGGACATCTCCTTCCCCAAACTGAGAATCAGTATCTCCTTAGCATTACAACAGGCAATGAGGTTTGCTTAGCATCCCTCTTCAAACAGCCAAATTGCCTTACATCACTATATAACACCTGCCACACCTCCCCCCTCCTTTCCTAGATCTGGATATTTCGTAGCATTTTTTCTTTGCTCGGTTTAAATATCACAACGAGACCAAAAAAGACTGAATTTTTCAGCGACCAATTCCAGCAACCATGGAGACAGTATAGTATTAGATTTTTAAAAACAAAAAAAATCCATCGAAGATCATCTTGCAGTGGTCTCCAATTTTAAAAAAGGCCTTTGAATTTTTTTAAAAAATGGGCTCACATTGGCTTCATGTCTCCATTCCCTGCAACACTGCATACCCCAGATGTCGATACTATACCAAAGGTATGCTGTGGGGGGTCGATCTCCCCACAGTGGCATTTTGGACTTGGGAAAGATCAAATCCGCCCCAGCAAACAGATATAAGCGTACAATAACAATGAAATACCAAAGGAGAACGGAATGCTTATATTAAACACCAAATCCCTAGCTCCCAGCCTCTCCCTTTTTCTTTACCCCACCCCCCACAACTCCACTCTAGGTCTTAATTAAGAAATTCGTTCTGAAGGAAATCGTTTAAAAGTATGAATTAAAAATACGTTGGGAGAGGCCACCTCAGGTACTTCTGGGTCCCTCTTCCATTTCATTAACACCCCCACAAGACAGAGACTCAACTAACACAGACTCGGTATTTATGCACAGCAATAAAGATGGATACAGGAGGATTAAATGACTTAGGCTGCATTTCAGCTACCCCACTGCCCCTCCCGTTCAAATTTAGGCAGTTTCTCTCTCCTAAATTTGTGATTTCTTGGCCCTGGGGGTGGGGAGTGAAGTAAAAAAAGGGGGGGGCGTAAACTGAAATTCATCTCATGTCTCCGGTTCCCTGAAGGCCTACTACAGGCTCTCCCCTTTTCAATGGCACCTTCACCCTCCACCCGCCGTTTTTCTGCCTGAGGGGAGCAAATGTGAGGCGGGGGTGGCTCAAGAGCAGGCTGCCCCTTGCTGGAAGGAGCCCCCTTTCTCTGCTCTTTACGAGAGGCTCCACTTGGGTTAACAATTAGGCAGCCAGCTCCCCTCCACTGGGGCAAATACCCACCAGAAGCAACGAGGGCAGCGCCCCGGGAAGGGCACGGCTGATTCAGGGGAGCCCAGAGTGCAGCCCGAGTGAAGGATGGCCACGGATTCCGTTTGAAAACAGACACAGAAAAGGAAGGCTGGGACAAGATGGCGGAGGCCTGAACGTTCTACCGGCTCAACCCGACCCATTCCCTATCCTTGCACCAGCGCCGCTTTCTGGAAGTTCAAATACAGGCTTCCTGGGGACCAACCAAGCCGATACCCACCTCGTCGGATCGGGCTCGGTCCGCTCTATCCGGATACGAGCTTCCCGGGGGCGGAAGGGAGTCCTAGACGGAGGATGGAGGCGGATTACACTATCCCCCCCCTCCCCCTGCTTTGTAATTTGTCCAAGGCCCGATGTAGCAGCCTCGGCGTCTAAGCACCGACTAAACGGCCATCCGGGTCCCAGGCCCCGGCGGCGGCGGCAAAGCCACGCCCCTCCACGCAGCGTGGGGGCGGGCTAAAGAGAGAAAACCCGGCGGAGGGCGTGACAAACAGCAAAAGAGGCGGTGCTCGGGTGAGGTCAGGCAACGGAACCGTCGCCGGCGGTTGTCTTTAGCGTGTGCAACACTGGAAGCGCTTCCGATGCCGGGAAAGGCTTTTATTTACATACTTTATTGCAAACGGTTTTTATTTTTACGTATTTAGAAATCAAGCCAACTGCTTTTTTTTAAGCGACACCAAACCGTAAAGTTCCATTGCTGTGCTAGAAGAGGGAACTCATTCTGTTTTCCCCCCGACTATGCATCACAAAACAGACCGTTATAGCAATATTAAAACCAAGTACATGATAGAGGTTTATAAAATTAAATCGTGGGATAGATAACTTTTTTCTCCCATAATAGTAATAGCCAGAGGCACCTAGTGCAGTTAATAGGTCTTATTTATTTGTTTATAGTCTTGTGTTTCTCACTGAGACTCAAGGTAGTTAACAATCAGTGTAATCTACAAGATGGGGCATCCAGGGTATTTATTTCACACAATTGCTAGTTAACTTTTGGAATTCACTGCAGCAAGATATAGAGATGGCTGCTATTTTTAAAAAGGGAATGGTCAATTGCATGAAGAATAATTTCATCGAGAGGCTTTAGCTAGAAAGGTCAAATACAACCTCTGTGTTCCGAGACAGTGTACCACTGAATAACTCCTCTTTCTTGGATCCAGAGGAGTTAGCCGTGTTAGTCTGTAGTAGCAAAATCAAAAAGAGTCCAGTAGCACCTTTAAGACTAACCAATTTTATTGTAGCATAAGGTTTCGAGAACCACAGTTCTCTTCGTCAGATGCATGGAGGGCAGAAAGAAACTGGTAAAATATAGAGGAGGAGAGGGGAGGGGGAGAGGAGGGATGTAAACAAGCAAACTGATCCCCACATAAAAAGGAGCTGTTTGCATCTCCATATCAAAGGAGTTGTTTACATCCCTCCTCTCCTCCTCCCCTCCCCTCCTCTATATTTGACCAGTTTCTTTCTGCCCTCCATGCATCTGACGAAGAGAACTGTGGTTCTCGAAACCTTATGCTACAATAAAATTGGTTAGTCTTAAAGGTGCTACTGGACTCTTTTTGATTTTCCTCTTTCTTGCAGGCTAATCAAAACAGTGCTCTAACTGAAACGGAATCCTCTCTTTGGGTTGGCCCCAGCAGTTTTTCTGCCTGTACAAAAAGCAGGAAAAGATTCCAAAATGACTCTGCTGGGGATCACAAGACGTGCACAGACAAAAGACGTGGGAGGGGGGGCTTTAGTGAGGAACTGGAGTTAGGTGAGATTGAGAACGAAAGCTGGCTGGATCTAGCCTTGTTGCTGTCTTTTTTCTTTGCCGGAACAATAACAGCCTGGGTAGGGTGGCATTGGGAGTAGGTTTTGATTAGTGCCTCGTAGCCAGTGTGGTGTAGTGGTTTGAGTGTCTGAGTAGGACTGAGTAGGGTCAGTGCTGGTTCCAGCTTTGGGGGCCTCTGGGCAGACCGTGTCTAGGGGCTCCCTTCTGCCTACCCCCAGGCACCTCTCAGTCTACCCTTTCCACCCACTCAGCTCTGTGCCCGCCACTGGACTGTGCATCTTTCCCCTGCTCACAAGTCTTCCTGGTTGCCTGCACTCACAGCTGCCTATACCACATTCATGCCCTTTCCCTATAGCACTGGCTGGTGTGTGCAGCTGGTAGTACTGCTGCTGTGATGACCCACCTGTGTTTCCCCGCCAGTGCTGAAAAGCTGGGAGCATGGATGGTGGAGCACTGGCAAGCTAATGGACAGATAAGGGAGCAGACAGGTGGCAGGGAGGTGCATAGAGGGTCCCTGATAACGGACCCTGTTGGAAGCCCTGGGTCCTGGCTGCTGCCCCATTTCAGGGTATACTGATGCCAGCCCTGCCTGGATTCAAATCCCAAAGATTTAGCTATGGAACTTGGGCCAGTCACACTCTCTCAGATTAACCTACCTCATATGATTGTTGTGACAATAACAATGGAGGAGGAGAGAACTGTCGGCTGAGCTCCTTGGAGGAAATGCAGGGTAGAGTGATAAACAGGTGACTCTAAGCTGACTTTAAAACAAAAACCTGGCAAGGTTTAATCGTGGCTCTTGCAACATCTTGTCTGATTTAACCTTAAGGTAACTTATAAGACAAAACACCTGATTGCTGCTTTTTAGAAAGAAAGGACATCTTTAATATTTTTGTTTTCACTATCACAGTAGCACATCAGAAACAAAATAGTTACAAAGTTTAAGAAGTGTACTCTTCTCCAATTAATATTTGCTGTCACGGATTGATCAACTAACCTTTGGGTTGATTCCTCTATAGATTAGACCAGTCAAAGGGGGCAGTGCTTCTTCCCTAGCATGTGCGTAGTCATGGGGGTAGGTTGTGGAGATGCTTCCCATAGGAGTTGAGTAAATGCTTTACAATTACCTTCTGCTGTTTTGGTGAGGCAACATATGATCCATGGACCTGCCTGTGTGCTCCATTGCCACCAAGCCCATTGCATTAGCAGAGGCTCTCCTGTTAGGGTTGCCAGGCGTTTGCCTTAGGAACCTTGAGGGACAGGGCTTAGTGAGGGGAGTGTAGCATAAGGAGTAAAAGTCACTCCTGGGTGAAAAAATCCAGAAAACAGGGTTGCGCTTACCTATAACTGTTGTTCATTGAGTGGTCTTCTGTCAGGCACACATGGCACTGCACAGAACTCACAAAGATGAAGTGATGTTACCACATCAAGCAATGTTCTAGGAATCCCCCCCCCCAATTTCTATGGTAAATACCATAGAGAGTGTCAGAATTCCTAGAGTTACTCAATGTAGTGAAGAAGAGAGCTGCTCAACATGGTGCTGAAGCAGAAGTTGGGCCATGTGTGGGTTTGAGGAGGGACAGATTGCTGGGAAGATTCTGCTTGCCTTTCAGAGGCGCTGTTCCACAAACTACCCCCTACAGTCAGATATGCTGGAGAACAAGATGGCACCCTTACTAGATAACATTAACATTAACAAGAATGGAAAGACAGTAGTGACAATAATGTGTGTGTGGGGGGGGGATAGTATTGCTCTAAATTATTTTACTCTTTGTTATAATAGAGAATAACTCCTGAGAACTCTTCCAAATTCTTCCAAGATTTCCAGTTTTCCTTTATGCTGAGTTGGGTGGATGGTCAAGGAAAAAATCCAGATTTTTCTGAACCCTTCTTCTGGAGAAAGGTTACTTAGGATGGAGGAAGGCCTGAAACTTTGATGAGTGGAGTGAAATGGCGCAAGCCAATCAATCAAAATAAAGTGGGGACCTTTAAGGAAGATCTGAAATTATTTTCTTGGGAGGGGGCCCAGGTGGTTTTTCATCTTTCTCTTTGGCTTTTTCTTCATACATCAGAATTCTGCAGAAAGAAGAGAGGGGACATGTGAATCTACAAGCATGGGGGATAAATGGGGATGGAGGCTGCAGCCAGGGAGTGGGAACTGGAGGCAAACAGAACCTACATTTTGAAGATTGCTGACCGCTTGCCCAGCATCATACGGACAAAGTCCCGATAAGAGATGGTCTCGCTCATGCCCCCTGTCACTTCTGTGATCATCTTCTTCAGTTCCAGGTGGGTTTTGGCTGCGCCCAATTTTTCCAACATGCGCTTCAAGGCCATGATATCTGGAATGGTGGGTGAAGTGAAGAACAATGTCAAGTAAGTTCTAGCAAGGGGTTCAGAGAGGGGGGACAAAGGACCGAGGCATCCCCAAACCCACATATTTTGGACTCAAATTGCCTAAGGTTAGTAGACAAGGTTGAACTTGTTGCACTTTTCATCTTTGACCATCAAGGTAGATTTTAGAGAGGCAGAGGAGTTAGCCGTGTTAGTCTGTAGTAGCAAAATCAAAAAGAGTCCAGTAGCACCTTTAAGACTAACCAACTTTACTGTAGCATAAGCTTTCGAGAATCACAGTTCTCTTCGTCAGATGAGTTTGACGAAGAGAACTGTGATTCTCGAAAGCTTATGCTATAATAAAGTTGGTTAGTCTTAAAGGTGCTACTGTACTCTTTTTGATTTTAGAGAGGGAATGTAAAAGACTCTTGTGGTGGCAGGTGACCCCCATATAACATCATGGGCAAACTGGCTAGAAAATCATAAATCCAACCTGGCAAAGGAAGTGCCAATTTGGTATTGCTGTCCACCCTGGAGCATACGTTAGCCCTTTTAACTTTGTTGATTAAAGGGAAGGGGGCCGTGGCTCAGTAGGAGAGCATCGGCTTTGCATGCAGAAGGTCGCAGGTTCAATCTTCAGTGTCTCTACTTACAAGGATCAAGTAACAGGTGATGTGAAAGACTTCTTCTACCTGAGACTCTGGAGAGCCACTGCCAGTCTGAATAGACAATACTGATCTTGATGGACCAACGGTTTAAGGCAGCAGCATGTGCACATATATGAAAAAGTGCACTTCAGGGTGCCAAAATATAAAAATCTTCTACATGTGCATCATTACATGTATAGCACTCATGCAAGAAAATATCTATCATGTAGATAAGCATGATACACTTTAATAACAAAAGCAATAATAAAATAATAGTATATTAATAATTAAACGACGGCAACAAATACATGGATGATTACTTATGCAACAGAACAAAATTTGAGCATTGTAGTAACTTAAAAGACCAGAAAAACTTTTCAGGGTACAAGCTGTTGGGAGTCAAAGTTCACTTTGTCCAATACGTATGCAACACTTTCCGAAGAGTGTCCTTCACAAGCTCAAAGCAGCCAGCGCTGCAACCCAAAATTGATGCACTTAGAGTAGATGCATTTTCTTGCATTACATGCGGAAGATGAACTCCTTACAGTGGATTGCCATTTGTGTATTACTAGGCCACCAAGCACTGATTCCTTTACCCTTGCTTATAGCGCCACACATTTTAGACACAGCATCACTACCTCTACTGTGGGAGAATAGCAAAGAGTCCAGTAGCATCTTTAAGACTAACCAACTTTATTGTAGCATAAGCTTTCGAGAGCCACAGCTCTGTTCTTCAGATACATGACAAAGAGAGCTCTGGCTCTCGAAAGCTTATGCTACAATAAAGTTGGTTGTCTTAAAGGTGCTGTTGGACTCTGCTATTTTGCTACTGCAGACTAACATGGCTAACTCCTCTAGATCTACTGTGGGAGGAATATTTTACTATCACTCTAGACAGTTTGGAGGACGGTCGCTGAAGGTGTTGAATTGAATGACTATTTGGATGTGTATATGTGGAATTTTGATATAACGACTGCCAGGATGAAGAGATGAAATGGGCAGATTGCTGGCTTCCCGTCGCAGTTGTTACCACAATCATCATCGTTGCTGTTGTTATTTTCACCATCGTTATTGTACAAGACCATATACACCTATATTGTTCCAGAAAAATTATTTTTGATAGATTACTGTTGTAGACTCTTTCTATTCGCACCTTCAAAGAAATACTTTTGGTGGTTACTTTGTAGACATTTTTGTCAATTTCAGGCACTAGCACTTTAAAACTTTACAGATATTCTGGTTGATTATTGCTTTGTTAAATGCCTTGCCTTATGATGATGTAACCTAACCACATACGTATATATTCACTACTTCTTTACTTTACACTATGGAATTGTGTCTAATATTATACTAAATTACATACTACTTGTTTGTTAGTTAGTTTATCACGGCTTTTTGTGTTTCTTGCCTTTGCTTCTTACCGTGATACTCTCCAACCTGCTAGGCTCTGGGAGCAAGCTTATTGGGTTTCCTCGGCTGAGGGCTCACTTTTCTGTTTAATTTTTTTTTTAAATTTCAATTCATATTTGCTTGTGGGGTGGTGGGTTAGCCTAGGGCTCTGCCCCAACCCAGTCTCAGAGCTGTAGTAAGGCTCTGGGTGCAAGCTTATTGTGCTCCTTGAGGGCTCACTCTTCTGTCTCATTTCCCCCCGTTTCAATTCTTATTTGATTGTGGGGTGTTGGGCTAGCCTAGGGCTCTGCCAATTTCTGCAAGCCAATGCAAGTCAACTGGCGTTTGTGGCTCCTATTCTATCTACTGGAAGTTTCCTGGGGGCAGCTGCTTTGGGGGGTCTGTAACTTGGACCTCTGAAATGCAATCTTGGCCAAACTTGGCGGGTGGCTGGAGGAGAGCCTGCCGAAGACTTGCTGCGAGTTTGGCATCCTAGGGCTCCTGGAAGTGATAGACCACAGACTGACAAACTGGTCCGCAAACAGGAGCAGGATCGTGAAAAGTTTGTGGTCTATGGTCCATGAATTGCGATGGACCGATGGTCCGTGGGTTTTTCCCAGTCCGTGCCCATGTCTACTTGTAAGTTTTCATTTCTATGACTAAACACAGTAATAGACAGTAATGGGTCCTAAGATATATGATACTGGAATCCAAAGATGTCATTTGTTTGAATGTAACAGTCAAAACGACCTGTCAGGTAACCCTCAGCATGCAACTAATAAAGTAGTTCAAAAATTATTCAAGAAGCAAATGACTGGCATGTTTAATCTAAATGAAAACCCATTTGAATGTGATTTTACAGTGCAATTCTATGTCTACGAGTTTATGAATTTATTTAGAATATTTATACATGCTGCCTTTGGTCTAACTTAGGATCCAAGGTGGGTAAAAACCATAGATACCATACAAGAACCTGTTGAAACAGTAAAAAACAAAACACATAAACCAAACCCCACAAGTTCATTTAAATAGTTCTATCTTACAGCCTTACCAGAAGGCTCCAGTGATAGGTGCCTGCTTTACCCTTCTCACGAGACTGTTCTATAACAGAGGAGAAGCTACAGAAAAGGTCTGGCCTGAGGCTGTAACAAATGGTTATCTTCAAAGTGAGGTGGGAGATCCTATAGTGAAGAGTAGGTTTGCCATGTCCCCTGGAACTCAAACCAGGGGACAGAAGGGGGAGAGGTGTGCTTTGGGAGTACTCACCTTGCTTTGGATGATACACCTCAAGATTGTGTTCGCCTCTTTTGCTGCTGCATCACACTGACTGCTCATATTTAGCTTTCCATCATCCCATATCTACTGCCGGCGCCAGGGTCTCTGGCGCCTGCAGCAACCCCCCTCCCATGCGCGTGCAGCACGCACGCGCCACGGACTGCACGATGACATCATCGCACAATGACATCATCGCGCAGCGCAAGCCGGGGCACAATGACATCATCGCGCAGCGCAAGCCGGGGCATTCGCCGGCGGATGGCTGGGGTGGTGGGTGGAGGATGCTCTGTGCTCCGCACGCCACCCCCGCAGCGGCTCATGGCTGCTGTGCCCAGCTGGGGGTGTGTGGCAGTGGCAACGGCACGGGGCTGGCTGGCTGCAGCAGCTGCGGGCCAGCCATGCCAGCTCCGCGGCACGTGCCTCCACTCCCGACACCCCCTCCGGCGCCTCTCCAGGGCCCTCGCACCTGAGTTCACCGCCTACCTGGCCTCTATGGGCATGCCAGCCCTGCCCATATCCCAAGATCTTGTTCACTCATAGTGCTATCCAGAAGTGCATCCCTCATCCAGTATGCATGGTTTTTAGAACATGAGAATCAAATTTACCATCATCAATTTCAGACAGCAACCAACTACAAAAAGATAATCCTTACTTTATGTAAGTTGAATGTACTCTGAAAGTGAGGTAAGGATCTTTGATTAACCGGTCCAAGTACTTTTGTTATTACTTATCATGAGATATATTTACTTGTACATGTACGAAATGATGTGCATGTAGAAGATACATAAATTTTGCACTCTGAATTACTCTCTTTTATAAATAATCAAAGCCAAGACTGTATTCCTATGTAGATTTATTCAGAAGCAAGTATTCAATGGGGCTTACTCCCAGGCAAGTGTGCATAGGATTGCACTGTAAAATGGCTAAATTCTGGTTCTGGGTGGACAGCAAGACTAAATTTGTATCTTCTGCCTCACCAAGGTTGATTTATAACATTGGTTGGCTTGTGAAGTTACATGAGGTCAACCTCCTGCATTCCAAACTGCCTCACCTACAGTTTTGGACAGAAACTTTATTTGATGTAAGATGAAACTCAAGATCAGCACAACCAATTCTGATTTCTAAGGATACATAGGCCCTTTTCACACTACATACTTGCTTCTAGAACATCGCGAAACGCGGGGCAAAAAACACGGAAGATCGTTTTCAACGTCGCGCAAAACTCGCGAGAAGACACTATCTTCTGCTTTTTTTGCGCTGTGTTTCGTGATGTTCTGGAAGCAGGTATGTAGTATGAAAAGGGCCATAGATTTGTCTTCCCCTATATTGTCCCCTAGAGGGGGCAAGAAAACTTTTGTCCCTTTTTTTTGCGTTTGATAATCCGTAAACAAAAAAGCCTGTTGGATGCCAGAAGTACTAGACCTCTCCTTTTTTGGTCTCCTGACCCACTCTTTCATCTCCCCAACAAGTGGTGAGCCTCCATAATAAAATGTACCATGATCTTGCAGTAAGAATTACAGAGGATGAGCTCAGGCATAGCATTATAGTTATATTTTATATTTATGTACTGTTTCATATTAAAAGAGATGTAATATTGTGCCTTTTACCTTGGATAAAACCTGGCTGAGTTGCCAAGGGTTGCATAAAATGTGTTGAGGGGGGCATCTGTGGCCACAGGCCCTTGAGTGGCCATTCACAAGAATGATTCCGACATGTGAACACAACTCACCTATATCACCTTGGGCATTGAGATCAAATTCCAAGTATTTCTCTGCAAAAGAGAGAAGATTAACATCAGAATGCAAAGGTTGCCCTGCTGGATCAGACACAGCTCCTGTCTTGCTCACTGTTTTTTATTAAACAAGGGCCAGCTATGTGCCTCTCGGATGTTCAAAAGGAAGAGTAATGGAGGTATCCATACTCTGCAATGTGTCCCAAGCATCGGATGCATTGAGACATACAGCAGCTAAACACAAAGGTTCCATTTTCATGTATCAGAAAATGATTGCTAAGCCTGCCTTCCATGGGTTCAGTTCATCCAATTTTTTAAAAAAAATCTATGCTAATGGCATCCAGGACCTGATTAAGGCACGCTGAGACCCTAAACCGAGGGTGTGTCACCAAGCTTTTTTTTAACAAGAGTTATTTCTGCATACCGGGAAAACATCCTGAGCTACTCTCCCCTGCCCAGCATGTTCCCACGTTTTCCCCCCAGTCCTAGAAACAGAAAATAGGCTAGGAAGAGCAGTAGAAATGCACAGAGAAAAATCCTAGGACATAAAAGCTTGTTTTAAACAACAGCATCAATAACAAAGAAGGCTAGAGTAAATCTTTTCAAAAAACATTTTTGGGGTCTTATATGGAGTGTAGCAGCTACTCTGCCACCCCTGGCATGCTCAGAAACCCTTTCCCAAAGCTATGCTAAGATTGAGGCCTAATAGTATAACCAAAAAAAGCTAGAAATTTGATAATTAAAAAAAAAATTTAGAGGCCTCTTCTAATCTGCAGCCCTAAATTGAAGCTTACTTAGCTTCCATATAAATCTGGTTCTGGTGGCATTACAGTATATTTAAAAAATAGATCCAATTCTTCTCATTCTGTGACATCGAAAAATCTAAGTCCCTTCTCATATCATATCCAGTCGTCCATCCAACTCCACTCACTTTTAAACATTTCTAATTTTTCAGCAAGGTCTTCATCTGTGCTGTATTTGGGGTCATCCAAGAATTCCTATAAAAGATAGGAGAAAATTTTGATATGGTGGTTAGAAGAGGATCTGGGAGACTCGGGCTCAACACCCCGCTCTGCCATGTAGTTTGCCGTGTGATCTTGGGCCCGTCACAACCTCACCTACCTCATAAGATGATTGTAAGGATAAAATAGGTAGAAGAACTATGTACACTTCACCACCTTGGGGGTATAAATAGATAAATTGATGGATAGGACAATATCTAAGGTAGGGTGGAAGCCGCATGCCGCATGTCTCATGCCTATATCCAGGGGTATCACAAAAGCAAGCTGTTAGTGCCACCCTAAGCAGCTTATCCCCTTGAAATCAATAGACTTAAGAAGTGTGCAATTCTGCTTAAAATGGCTTCAAATGCAAGATCACACCTTTTTCTTAATCATTGTGCCTGGAACACTGACGACGTCGTTTGTTTGTTTGTTTGTTTGTTTGTTTGTTTGTTTGTTTGTTTGTTTGTTTGTTTGTTTGTTTGTTTGTTTGTTTGTTTGTTTGTTTGTTTGTTTGTTTGTAACCTGCCCTCCCTGCAAGCGGGCTCAGGGCGAGGTACAACATTGATTAAAATACAACATAAAAACAAACACAGCATAAAAATAGCAATCAATAAAACCATTCCAAGACGGGCAGTCCTGCACTCCTGCCCATCAGCATACAAAAAGGGGAGGTAGTAGCAGACAGATAGATTACTGTATCCCTTTTTGGGGCAGCCAGCAGTGGACCCTCCATAACCCCTCATAGAGGGAGACTGGTGGAAGGCTCAGCACTGATGGACTAAAATTAGCCTCCCCCATATGCCTGGTGGAACATCTCTGTCTTACAGGCCCACCTAAATGATACAAGATCATGGCGGGCCTGAGTGTCCTCAGACAGAGAGTTCCACCAGGTTGGGGCCAGGACCGAAAATTAACCGATTCATTAATTCCCAGTGGAGAATGACCTTTCCAAACAAAATATCCTCTCGACCATAAATTTGTTAGGCAGCCACTGTGCCTTGTACACACAAAGTCCGTGGCATCCTCTTTTGGGCAGGTAGTATTGGGACAAAGCTGGTCCCTGTCTGAAATACTGAAGAGCTATGGCTAGTAGGGGTGTACACTTAGGTTTGGTATTTGGATTAAAATACCAAATTTAGGCTGTTTTGTTGAAACTTGAGTATGCCAGATCAAAAAGGTCTACAAACCTACAAATCTACAAACTAGATTCGGTTTTCTGGATTTTTTACCGAATTAGTTTGGTAAAATTCGGTAAAGTTCGGCCATTGTTTCCTATGGGAAAATTGATCTGGGGCCTATCCAGGCGGCTGCAGGGTCATTTTTCAAGCAAACTGAACCAAATTTGCAGGGAACCTACTCCTGACTGTCCCCTAAATACCCTCAAAGTTTCAGGAACATTGACCCCAGGGCCCAATTCTCTGAGCTCCCAAAGAAGGTTTCCCCAGCCACTCTTTTTATTCCTTATGGAGAAAATTATTTGGGTTCTGGGGGGGCATTTTTCATGAAAATACCACAAAATTTGCAAGAATCCTATTGCTGACAGTTCTCTAAAGATCCAAAAAGTTCCAGGAACTGTGGACCTGGGGTCCAAATCTATGGGGCCACTGATTAAGTTCTCCCCAGCCACTCCATGGGAGTAGCTGGGCTATGGGAAAAAGTCAAAACTGACTTCTGCTGCAGAAACACCCTAGAGCAAGGCTGCCATGGCCAAGACACGAAAGGGACACTTGCAACTTATCCCAACAGAAGCAAACAGAAGCAAGGGAATGCCTTGTGCTTCTGGCTGGATACTGCTTGGTTGTGTTCTGTATTCCCCCAGTGGCTGAACCCAGTGTCTGGCTGCTGTAAATGACCCTGGTTTTTTTGGGCTAAGTTGCAACAGTATCCATTGCTTCAGTTTGGCTTGGGTAGAATGGGTGTAATTCCCTGAATTTTACAGAATTTGTCCTATATTACTGAACCGAACTAGAGAATCAATTTGGTATTCAGGGAATACTTAATTTTTTCTTGGTTCAGTATTCCCAATCAGGATTTCCCAAATTTTTTTGGTGCACTTCCCTAATGGCTAGTCAGAGTTGACAATACTAAGCTGGATGGAGCAGTGGTCTGATGGTATAAACCCTCTTAATATGTCTTAACATATCTCTCTCTTAATGGTGATGGGGGAAGCCATTGTGTGCTGTAGTAGATGGAGTGTTGGACTTAAGTATTTCCTATTCTATTGTAATGCTTGCTAGTAGAGGTGGCAGAGTCCGCAAAATGGACCTAAATTTGACATGGTCCAGCCCGTTCCATGGTTCACGAACATACAGTTTGTGGGACTTCCCCCCCCCCCAAACTTTTGGCCCGGTCTGTCGGTCCATGGTCCGTGAGTCCAGACATCCTGCCACCAATCTATCAATTCCTTAGGCAATGGAATGGATGTTCGCAGCCCTTCTGCAGCCCTTGGAACACACCAATCCTAGCCCTCAAAACCTTGATAGGCAGCTCTGGCTGTCAATCAGATAGCTCCCATTCCTCTCTATACAGCAAGAAGCAAGAATTAATTCCCTAGGCAATGGAGGAGAGGGACGTTCTGCAGCCCTGGGAACACACCAATCCTAGCCCTTAAAAACCTGATAGGCAGCTTTGGCTGCCAACCAGAGAGCTCCCATTCTTCTCTATGTGAGCAAGGAGCAAAAATTAATTCCCTAGGCAATGGCTGGGAAGGTGTCTGTGTGGTGAGTAAGGGGGCTCTTTCCCTTCCCTTTTCTGTTTGATTTTGCTTCATTGCAACTTTTTGGTGCTGCAAGACAATGCAAGTCAATTGGCATTTGCGACTTCTAGTATCTACTGGAAGTTTCCTGGGGGCAACCATTTTGGGGCTCTGTAACTCGGACCTCCAAAATGCAATCTTGGCCAAACTTGGAGGGTGGCTGGAGGAGGGCCTGCTGAAGCCTCACTGGGAGTTTGGCATCTCTGAGTGCAAAGGAGGTGGTCTTAGGGCCCCTGGAAGTGACAGACCATGGGCCAACAAACCGCTCCATGAACGGGACATGTCCGTGAAAAGTTCGTTGTCTATGATCCGTGAAACATGACGGACCATGGTCTGATGGTCCGTGGGGTTTTTCCAGTCCATGTATACCTCTACTTGCTAGGTGATAGGGTTACTACTTACCCGTCCTCAGCAGGCAACCTCCCACTCTCCATTGAGCACCTGCTCAGTGTAGCAGGGAGGAAAAATGGGGGGATGACATCATCATGTTGCATAACACTCTAGGAACTCCCACAAATCTCTGTGGTAAAGACTAGAGAGATTGGTAGAATTCCTACAGCATCACTTAACATGGTAACGTCACATCTGGGCCTTCACTCAGAAACGACATTGAAGTATTGCACCCCTTGCCCTTGCCGCTCCCCTAAAAGCTCCTAGGATTGCCAGGTGCAGGCCTGGCAACCATTGTAGGTGATCTTAGCCTGGTCATTTTATCTCAGACTATTCTCTCTCTCAGAACTGTTGTGGAGATGGAGAAATTGGTGCTATGTATTTCAAGTTCCATAAGAGGGCAGGATAAAATGTAATAAACACTATTTCTGACCCATCTTACATGGTTCATTGAAGGATCATTAAGGATCATTGAAGTAATGAATGTGGAGAATTCGGAATACTGTTGAAATGTTTACTTACCTATCACGTTTTTATGCCACCCTTTCTCCAAGGAGTGCAGAGGCCTCCCTCCCCCATTTTATCCTCTCAGCAACACTGAGAAGTAGGTTAGGCTGAAAAACAGGCAACTGACTCAAGGCTCAAGGTTATATTTCCTGGAACCTGGGTCTCCTTGGTCCTGATCTGACACTGCAAGAACCACAGCACCACATTGGCTTTTTAGCTTTTCACAAGGCAGTCTGGAATGTAATTTATGTCCCTCAACAGAATTTGAGTCCAGTGGCACCTTAGAGACCAACAAGATTATCTGAAGAAGGTAGCTTTGAGTTTTGAAAGCTTAAACCCTGAAAATATTGTTGGTCTCTAAGGTGCCACTGGACTCAAATCTTGCTTTCCTACAGCAGTCCAACACGGCTATCTACTTGAAACTAATGTCCCTCAGGTAAATGCTGGATCATGGTCAGCCTTTCCTGTTTCTTTCCATCCCATGTTTTAAGTAGGCTGCTTTTACTCCTAATTTAAATTACCACATGTACAGTTGTCTGGTTTATATGTTTATTCAACCCATTAAAAGCAGAACATTTTAGAAACAGTTGCAATTTGCAAAACTGCTCTGGGGGTTTGATGTGTGTGTGTGTGTGCTCAGCTTGGTGACACAAGACTTTATTCACCTTGGTGACAACATAAACACTGGCCAATCAGTGCTGTCCATAGCTGGCTTTTTGGGAAATCCCTCCCCTCCTTTTTTAGAATGTAACCAGGAGAAGAAAAAGGTGTGTGCAGACTGAGTGCAGCAAGAATTCTTCAAACTCAGATCCAATGATTTACAAATGTTATATTTGTTGTCATTCCTCCATACCTTATTGAGAGAGTCGAGGAAGTCTTCTTGCTGGGCCTTCAGCACCCCAAAAGCCTTTCCTCCTGGGACATGGAGAAAAAAGTTAAAGGTTTGCTGTGATACCTCCAATCTCCTCTCCCCCCAAGACCTTTGCATTCCTCTGGAAGGTCCTAGGTTTTGAATTTCCTGTTTCCAATGCAATTTCCTGCCCAATACTTCATTTCTGTAGAATGCTTTACATTTGGAACTGTTTGGTTAAACCAAAGAGGAAGTAGACAAATTTCCTGACTCTGAGCTTTTTTGCCTAATGAGGAAATGGGACAGATAGCTACAGGAACGAAAGCAAAGCTAGGGTGGGTGGGGCAGGGGCATTTGTGAAACTGGATCTTGGGTAAGGGTAGAGGGTTACGGTAAATTATAGTTTGGGGTGTGGAAGGACAGATAAAGATATTGAGAAAAGGAGTAATGGAACCTGCAACTCTTTTTTAGAATTTATGCACTTGACCCCAAAAATGAAAACTTGCACAGGTAGATATCGCAAATGGAATAACATGGTAAATAATTTATTTTAAATGTATTTAATAAAATGTCTACCCCACCTTTTTGTCCTCACAAATATGTCAGATATTTCGTCTTTCAGAAAGAAATAATTCAGGATGCAGAGACAGAAAACGTCTGTACATCTAAGAAGAATCCAGACAGGCCGTCTCCCCTCTCCATTTGTTTGTAGTCACCTGGGATGGCCCCCAGTTGGGAGGGACTGCATTCTTTATGTCAAAAGGTCTAATGAGCCTCTTTTGAGTTTATCATACTTGGAGGGGGCTACTGACCACCTAAATTTCTCATTATAGATGCTCATGGGCGAAATAGAACAGGAGGAAGAGACAAGGTATTTATGTTGGTGAAGAGCGGGGAGGGTGATCTTTCTTCTCCTGTGTGGGCTTTAGTTATAAACCTGCTAAGGTAGCAATGATGCAGGTTACACTTATGCATCTTCCATAGATCCTGGAGTAGGTTAGGCAAGGGCCAGAAAGCAGGTGGCAGCGGCGGGGTTACTCTTTTTTCTGAGGTTTAAAATGGCAGTTGCTCACTTGCCTATGCTAACAGTGCAGTCTTTAAAATAGTTACAGCCTTCTGAATCGATTGAAATCCATAGCCTTAGAAGGATGCAGCTCTGTTCAGGGTTGCACTGTAATTCATTTAGATGTCTGCAAATTTAAAATAGCTTCTTCAAGAAATGAACAAAGCATGAAAACTCCTTGCCTATATTTGTTTTCCATTGGGCAGTTGCTTTATCTCTTCACCTAACCTGCCTTCTGGCGTTGTGAAGAAAAAAAAGCACAACCCCCATCGATGTCCCCCTCATTTCCTATGTAGAGGTCCTTGCTTGCTCTATTGCTGCTAATAACTGTTCAGTCCCAGCCTCTGCCCTTACATCTGTCTTCTCCCCCAGAAAGAAGGCAGAGATACCATCCCTTTCAGGATCTTTAACTGTTTTTGCTACTGCTAAGCCAGCTGTCTTAATAGCTTGGTACCTTGTGGATTCATTGGTCTCCGCTTCGTCTGATGATCTCCCTGATTCTCAGACACCGTCTGTATGTGCTCTGGTGGGGCCAGCCAACTGATTTCCCTTCTTTGGGTTCTTCTCTCTATATATGTATGGGGTTTCAACTTCCTCTTTTGCTCTGAGAAAGGGCCGTCCACTGACACATTTACCATGTGGAGAAGGAGCTGCAAATTTTGAGAGGCCCTGCACTGAAACAAGCAACGTGTGGGAGGAAGTCTCCCTCCCCCCGCCACCATACGGTTCAACAGAGAGCAAAGCAGCAGCTCTGGGCAGAGGCATGATTGGGGCAGCCTGGAGGGACACTTGTAGGTACAGTTGCCAGGCACGGAATGATCTGGCACCCAGAGGGAGATAGGGATGCCAGTACTTCTTTATTGTGTGTGTGTGTGAGTGTGAGAGTCGGCATCCCAAATGCAATGACATAATGCTCGGTGTGACAGGGAAGTGACATCATCACACTGTGTGTGTATGTGTGCTCTAGCATTTGCCCCCAACTCTATGGTTCGATCATAGAGTTCTGGGCAAATGCTAGAGTGTTCCCTGGCATGGTGACTGTGCTTCTGGGTAGGGTTGCCTGGCAAGTTGTGGTAGGTGGGTGTTAGTGGTAGGAACTTACTGGAAGGGGGCACACAATCCTTGTCTTTGTGCAATGCTAGCACTCCCAGTGTGACCTAGAAACAATGCCGTCATCCCAGGGCCTATTCTTTAGCATTTGGCGAAACGTAGTATTTTGAAAATGCTGTTTTTGGACAAGCTATAAAGAATTGATCCTGGTGAAATGCTGTCACTTCCAGGTTGTGCTGGAAGTGATGTCATAGTACAGATAAGTAGATTGCATGTTCCCTCTTTTGGCTGGCCTGCCTCCTCCTGCCGATCAGCTGAGGATTGGAGGGCAGAGGCTAACTGCTGGGAATTTGCCCATTATAAGCAGGCACCTGGTAAGCCTACTTCTGGGTTGTGCTGGAAGCAACATCATCACACTGGGGATGCTAATAGCATCCACTCGTTTTCCCTAGACATTTCTTCCCACTGTCCAGTGGAATGGCAGCAGGCAATGGGAGCTGGGGGTAGGAAATTTCCTGCCTCTGGCCGGAATCTACAACCAAACCCCAGGGAAAATGAATAAAAAAGACAACAATAAATACCAAAATGCAAAATATAAGTCTAAAGTACTAAACAGTGAAACCTAAGTCCAGAAGTAATTTCAAAGAACCATCTCAGTTGAGTAAGTACAGAGACCAGTCTTAGTCAATTTCAAAAGACCGTGCCTCCCGAGAATGAAAAAACGGCGCTGGGAGCAGAGTAAATCAAGTGAACGTCCGTTTGTTCTAAAGTCCTTTCGAAGTCCAAGTGTCTGTATAGTTCACGAGCCATTGAAAATGTATTGGTAGAAAATGTGGAACCAAGTTGGCAGACAGTAATCCCCTAAATAAGTTCTTGTATGTGGTGGAAACAGATGGATCCCAGGAACCAGCCCGGTCCCGGGTTGGCCGAACAAGCAGCCAACAAGTTTAGTTCATTCAGCTTGTTTCATCTAGCCATGGTTTCATCAGGGGCCACAACAAACACAAGCTGAATGAACTAAACTTGTCGGCTGCTTGTTGGGCCAATAATTGTTGTGGTCATAATTTATTTAGCGGGGAGGGGCATTTGCATCTTTCATTTTTCTCTGTATTCCTCTTTCTAACTTGAAATAAATGATCCACCCCATACATGGACAGCTTCTTTCCTGGTAGCCTTATTTTATTCCCTTTCATTATTATTCTTTTTATTGTTCTCTCTTTGTCCTCCCCCGATCTCAATTTGTATGATTTTTTAATTCTTCCTATTGCTGGTCTTACATCATTTTGATGCTATATTTCCAGTCTCAGTCTCAGGAACTGGTCTGCATATCAGTCCCTAAACTTCTTTTCTCTCAAATTTTACTGCAATTCAGAATGATCAATGGCTGTTTTTCAGGCCAACTGTTGCTTCCAGCTGCCACCAACGTCTCTCAACTGCCAATCTTTCATCACTATCAGAGCTTTCAGTTGCTGCTGACATTTTTTTCCTATGGGATGGCTTCACACAGGCCTCATTGGTTTTTTAGGTTCTCTTGCTCTCTTTTACTTTTATCCTGTGATACCTTTAAGATGTTCAGGGTAGTACACATGGTTCTTTCCAGCTACATCTTCTCCCCAAACAACCCCACACACTGAGATAAGACAGGTGACGAGAGAGTAGCTAGCCAGAGTTTAGTGAGCTTTAGGCACAATTTGAACCTGGGTCTCTACAGTAGGGCACTGTAATTTCTACATCACTCTGGCTTTTAAAATGAAAGATTTTTTCCCCTGTATACCCAGGGAGTTCCCTGTGTGTGTGTGTGTGTGTGTGTGTGTGTAAAGTGCTATCAAATTAAAGCTGGCTTATGGTGACCCCTGCTGGGTCTTACAAGGCAGGAGACGAACAGAGGTGGTTTGCCATTGCTTGCTTCTGTATAGGAACCCTGGTCTTCCTTCGTGGCCTCCAATCCAAGTACTAACCAGGGCTGACCCCCTGCTTAGCTTCTGAGGTCTGACAAGACTGGGCTAGTCCGGGCCATCCAGGTAAAGTAAATGGAATTCCCTTCTTGTTTGTAGGTAGACCAGTTTCTTTGCCCAGCTCATTGGCAGGGATCACCAAATTTGCTATAAGCAGGAACAAGATGGTGGTATGTGAGGAATCATAGGGTAGGAAGAAGAATTTGGAAATTCCACCCTGGGTGATTTCTCCTCCTATCCCTTTTTGCCACTCTGAGATGGCACCTAAATCTTGCCACCTATTGCAACTGGCTCATGGTTGCACAGTAGGCTCACAGAGAGGTGTCCATCTCCTTTTTCCACCAGTGCCTTGCCAGAAGTAATTATGGATGCAAAACGATAGGCAGATCTATGTTGGAGGAAGAAGGTTTTTCCCCCTCTTACTGGAGCAGTCCAGCATCATCAGCATGGGTACGGTTCTGCATTGGTCGAGGAAAGAGGAGATTATGACCATCAGATGTTTTGTTAGTGCATACATATACATCATTATAACAGTCAATAGACACAATTGCTTTCTGAAATTTTATTTGGCTTCATGTGCCATGGATACTGTGGCTGTGGCAAGTTTACTACTTGTCAGTTTAGGCTGTGGATGGCATCCCCTTCTTGAGACAAATGGCAGCGAGACTCCAGAAACATAACTCTATTAGCTGTCAAGAGAGAGAGAGAAAGAGAGGTTCTCTGTGTAAAACCTGGGCAATTTTATTTTCTGCGGGTCCTATTTTAATACAGCAGACTCCCACCTTTCAGAGAATCCCTGACTTTAGGGTCACCACATTTCCCTCTGCACTTTGCACGTCAGGCAGAAATTCAGCTGGAGTACCTTGAAGTTCCAATGACTGGAGAAACTGTACCTGTTATATTTCTGCCTATCATGCAACTGTTAACGTTATCAAGAAAAATAATAGCCCCTTATCTGACTCCTACCTTCTCACTGACACTGTCACTCAGTTATGTTACCTTACAGAACCCTCAAGCATTCTGATTCCCTTGCCTATCCTGGTGGGCCCAAATCCCGCCCTCAGGGGAATCTAGGTGCCCTGGTTGGTTCCTAGCTGTCACAGGATCCAGTATACGGAAGGATGTAACTCACTAGGCTTCAGTGGGCTGTGGTCTTCTGTAGTCCACAGTGAAACTGTCTGTGTTCCCATTCTCATCGCTGATCAGGACCTCTGCGTAGGGAGAACAGCAGTTTGCTCTACCGAAGGAGACAAAAGGATGACAGATGAGCTGCCGGGCCTGATGCACCAGCTGAGATTGGAGAGCCTTAGACAGGAGAACTGGGGCAGGCATATAAGTAAGGTGCAGGATTCACGGGTTTAATCATATATATGTATGCATCCCAACTTCTACAAATGGGGAAGTGAAAAGAAAACTAGTCAAATTACATACATACGCTTATTTTTGGTTGCAATTGTTAAAAAACTCCATAGATTATAGATCCTGTTACAGGCACCAGAGTAGTGGGAAAGAGGAAGAATAATAATACTTAACATTTCTATAGCACTTTTAAGTATTCAAAGTGCTTCAATGACATTTTATAATCCTGTTAGCAACCCTATAATGCAGGGATCCCCAGCGTGGTGCCTGTGGGTACCATTGTGCCAGCTGACACCTTTCCTAGTGCCCACCAAGTGTTTTTATGAAGTGGGTGGGGCCAGATAGGGCTTTTGCCAAGTATAGTGTCTGAAAGGCCAGTGGAGATTTGATCGGCTGTGCAGATTTTTAAAAACACAACTTTGGCAGAAGCTGCTTCCATAGCACAGAGATCTTCACTGTGCGACAGAAGGTAAGCTGTGGCAGCCATTATGTGGCTGGCTCTGCATCTTGCAGCAGCCATTTTGTGGCAGCTATTTTGTCGCTGTAGGGCTGCCAGTCCCCCAGTTGGGGCAAGGGATCCCATGTTCCTAGCCTCTGCCCCTCCCACCACCACTCACCTGGCCAGCGGGAGGAAAAGGTCCTGGGGAATGGGCCCAGGAGTAAAAAACCTTCCCAGTCCAGCACACAGTGGGCGTGCTCCCCTCAGGCACAATGATGTCACCTACAGGAGTGAGGTCATCTTGCCTAGTGGTGGACATGTTCCCGCACATCACAGGGGCCAAAGGGTGAGTGCCACATCCCCACCCCAGGAGGGTAAGGGGACCTAGTAATCCTATGTAGCTGTTAGGGTTGCCAGGTCCCCCTGTCCTCCTGGCGGGAGATGGGGTCCCTGGCACCTACCGGCTTTGGTGCCTGTTGCATGCGCAGAACGCGTGTGCCCCTAGGCCTGTGCGATGACGTCACTTCTGGGAAATGATGTCATTGTGCAGGCCATGGCTGCCCCAGGAGCACTCCTACACTCTGTGGGGGCCGAGTTGGGCCCAATTCGGCTCAAATTGATCCCGAATCAGCCTGGAATGGGCCCCTGCGGAGTGTGGGAGTGCTCCCATGCTCTGCAGTGGCCTAGGGTTGCCAGCTTCAAGTTGGGAAATTCCTGGAGATCTGGGGGGGGGGGGGCGTGAAACCTGGAGAAAGTGTGATTTGGGCAGGGAAAGGACCTTGGCATGGCATAATTTCATAGAGTCCACCCCCCAAAGTAGCCATTTTCTCCAGGTGAACTGATCTCTGTGACCTGGAGACCAGTTGTAATTCCAGGAGATCTCTAGCCACTACCTGGAGGCTGGAAACAACAAAGGGCGGCCCCGGTACCAAATTATAGCGAAACAACAAACTGGGACTCCACAGTATTATAAGCCAAAATGTAATCTAATTTTCTGTATTTATAAAGTGCAAAGGTGCTATAAATATAGACAAAAATACAGAACACGTTATACAAAATCGTCTAGAAGTGCAACAATACAGAGTCCAAACATTTACAAATGTATCACAATACTTTTGCTGTCCGGAATAATCAAGAAATTTTTAAAGTGCCAGTTGCCAATATTTTCATAGAGCTGGTAGGTAGGGAGTTGTGCACAGTGCTATTTATTCACAGTCCATAAAGTTGGATGTAGTTAGACGAACGCCGACGGGGGTTTGCAGGCAAATATCATTAACCCGTTTAGTGAGTAACACGACTCACTTCCTCCTGGGCGTGAAGCAGTTCGGACTGATCATACTTAAGTCCTTGTCTGAACTACTCCTCGCATCTTCTGGGGGAGAAAACCTGATGTGCTTCTTCTTCCACAAGTATCTGAAGAAGGGAGTCATGAGAGCTCATACGCGGGGACTCGAGCTGGTCTTGAAGGCGCCGCTGAACCCGCATCTTGCTGCCCAGTTACACAAAAAGCCCCTGCCCAGATTCCCTTCAAGGGTGCTCTGGCCTTGTACACCCTTCCGCGCTCTAACTCTGGGAAGCACCGGCCCCGGGAAATGCACTGGTTAATGAAACGGGTTAATGATATTTGCCTGCAAACCCCCGTCGGCGTTCGTCTAACTACATCCAACTTTATGGACTGTGAATAAATAGCACTGTGCACAACTCCCTACCTACCGGCTCTATGAAAATATTGGCAACTGGCACTTAAAAAATTTCTTGATTATTCCGGACAGCAAAAGTATTGTGATACATTTGTAAATGTTTGGACTCTGTATTGTTGCACTTCTAGACGATTTTGTATAACGTGTTCTGTATTTTTGTCTATATTTATAGCACCTTTGCACTTTATAAATACAGAAAATTAGATTACATTTTGGCTTATAATACTGTGGAGTCCCGGTGTGTTGTTTCACTACCTGGAGGCTGGGAACCCTGCAGTGGCCTGATCTGGGCTGATTAGGGCCTGAATTGGCCTGTTTCAGGCCCAAATTGGCCCATATTGGGCCTGAATTGGCCTGGAATGGGCCACTGTGGAGCGTGGGAATGCTCCTGCGCTCTACAGCGGCCTGATCTGGGCTGATTTGGGCCTGAATTGGCCCATTTTGGGCCCAATTTGGGCCAAAACTGGGCTAGATCAGGCCTGCGGCAGCGTGCCACACCCTAGGAGGCCTGTGTCTCCTCAGCCATCCAGGTAGGTGGGGGGTGGCGGGTGGGAGCAGGGGATCTCCTGCCCCTGGTGGGAGAATGGCAACCCTAGTAGCTGTGCCCAGCACAATGTGTCAAAATTCCGAATGTACAACTCAACAGAAGCTACCACGGTGTAGATATCAAGAGCCAAGGGACTACCCCTGTGGTGTACAATAATTCACACTGTTATATACAATAAGTATTTAAGTATTTTTGAAATATGTTACAGTTTTATACAGTGCTGAAGTGCAAATGTGTTAGCTTGAAAGGAATTAATACAGGGACCTAGAATTCTATGTCTGGGGCAGGCTAGCATTGGATGAAAACTAATGTATACATGTTTCCAGTCCAACATAGCTTAGCATTGGTCATCAAAGCCAGCCTTTTACAATCTCCAGAAAGGAGTTGGGTTCTGCCTTTGGTGATTCTCAAGGGAAACAATTTGAATAGAGCTACTAAGGACAATTCTCCCCCACCACCTTTCTGGGTGAATTTTGTTGAGCAGATTAATAAACTCAAGAGGGCACTGTTGGTTTAAGTTTGCTTCACGCATGCCATGTTGGCATTCCCCACATAGCTAAAAATTGCCTATGAGGAAAAATCTAGCCAAGTGTGTAGACTGTCAAATGTGATGCTTGTACAAACATATTTTGTTAAGCAAATATAATAAAGGCTTCAGTCAGACACTCAGGCTCAAGAATTGGTAAGTAGCTGAAGTAGGTAGTTCTCTCAGCAATGTTGATCACATTTGAAGCTGTCCTCAGAGCCCATAAAGGACTCTGCCTCGTTGAAGGAATCTTTGAAAGTGGGTGGAGGCAATGCCTGGAATTTTGCTCCATGAAGAAGTCCCATCCCACCCTTAACTATTGGCTTATAAATCTTTGGTAGAAGTTCCAAACATATTTTCAAGGCTTTTTTGTCGAGCACATTTGAACACTAGTATCTTTTTAGCTTTTTTAAAAGAATGAAAGTTGTGAGATGCAGGATTCTTTTCCAAATGTCTGATTCCTTATCGGAGGTCATTTGCTACACTCAGGGATGCTGGCCATGTATATACATACTCATAGTGACAGATGACGTCCTTATTGTCATTTGTCCCCCATGGGTGGCAAGACAGGTGAGAAGGATTAACGTTGACCCGGACAGTGACAGCACTGTGAGCATCTTTAGCAGAAAACCTCATGCTCCAGATGTGCCGAGAGCAGTCCAGTTGATGCTGGATTTGGCCTACGCAAGGCATGTAAAAGTTGAGAAGCTTGTGTACCGGTGGGATGTCATCCGTCTCCTACAGAAGGAGTCAATACCATCAGTGAGTAACAATCAGTAAATACTTCCATCAGTGTATGTGTGTAAGGGTTGAGCAAAAGAGAACTTGTAGATTTATTTATGTATTAATAAACGCAGTTTGCATTCTACAAGCATACACATGCATTCTTCGCTGCTACTAGAAATCCCCTCAAAGCTGATTCAGATATGTGAAAGGCAAAGAAGCTCTCATTCCATACATGGACATTCTGTTCTATTCAGGGCTTTTTTTCAGCAGGAACGCAGTGGAACGGAGTTCCGGAACCTCTTGAAAATGGTCACATGGCTGGTGGCCCCACCCCCTGATCTCCAGACAGAGTTTAGATTGCCCTCCGGCAATCTCAACTCCCCTCTGTCTGGAGATCAGGGGGCGGGGCCACCAGCCATGTGACCTTTTTCTCCAAGGACAACCCACTGACTTCCACCACCTCTTTTCCCAGAAAAAAAGCCCTGGTTCTATTCATAGTTTTGCTTTTACTCTGTGCTCTTTAGGGATTTAAACCCTATTTTCTCCCCAATGAGGACGGAATGCTAGTATCATTCTCTCCTCCTTCATTTTATCCTCACAATAAGAACTCTGTGATGTAGGTTAAGCCAAGACAGAGTAACTGGCCCAAGGTCACCCAGCAAACTTCCATAGCAGTTCAAGGATTAAACTTTGAGTCTCCGAGGTTCTGTGCTGGCTGTCTCTGTGTCTGCTCTAGTCCTTTCAAAGGGTTTTAAGAAGTTGCCTTGGCTGCCGCTCCTCATCTGAGGTGCCTTGAGTTAGTCAGTACCAAGAATCGGGTGCATTAGGGTATAAACATTTATAAGGTTTTACCTATCTAGCTAGAGGGGAAATATCTTCACTGTTTACAAGTGCATTATATGATACTCATTTCAAAAAAGAATTATACACAGTTCTTGTTTCTTGTTTCCAGAGTTTTCTGTTGATGGGTCACCTTGTCCCAGGGAACCAGGCCCAGGAGGGTTCTTGCCTTCCGGGCCTGTTCCCTGGGGCTTTCCCCCCTGCTGGCCAGGTGAGTGGTGGTAGGGGGGCAGAGGCTGGGAGCAGGGGATCCCCTGCCCCCATCAGGGGTACTGGCAGCCCTAACTCAGCAAGAAGATCCCCCCCCCCCAAAAGCCTTTCTTAAATTGGTTTTTACCTGCTTTCTAAAATTCTGCACAAATGGCCTTAAGCTGCACCCCATGGTGTGGTGACATGGAGCAAAGCTTCTCCTGAACATCTCAAGATGACTTCTACAGGGAAATTTTTTCTTCAAATAATGATGTTGGATAACTTAACCCAGAGCATATAGGGCCTAAACTGTCATAAATAGTACTGTGAATGGGGCCTGAAAGTGGGGTTTTCCACACGAGTTTTCTCCATTGCTTCTGGCCTCATAATGCTTCGATTTATTCCCTGATTTCCACACTCATTTTTTTTTGCCTTTAGTTTTCACTTTGTTTTTGGGGGGGGGGGGTGTTTCCCTCCTTTTTCTGGTTCTTTTGAGACCGCTTTTACTCTGATCTTTTTCTGGAAGTTGATCTTGAGTAGCCTTTTCCTCATGGTTTTTTTGGTTTTCTTTGTCCTGCCCACTCCTACCCACCTCCAACCCACTTTTCAACTCCTCCCCTGCCACCTTCCTTCCCCCTCCCTTCTGGTTTTGTTTTCTTTTTTAAATAGTCATTTTCATAGTATCATATCAACTTACCAATATATATATAACAATACATATAGCGGGTTCTCTAAATTCCCAGCTTTCATTTTAAAAAGTAAGCCTCCAGCCCCTTCCATTGCCCAGATACTCCTTTTCTTTGCTCCCTCCGCCCTTTTTAAAATGAAAGCTGGGAATTCAGAGAACCTGCTGCATGTATTGTTACAGTGGGAGGTTGAGAAAGCACACAGTTGCCATTGTTCTGGGCTCTATCCCAGCAGATGTTGGTTTGTCTCGTAGGTGCTGGCCTTTGCCTCCTGGCTCTGGGTCAGCCTGGGCAGAGTTTTCTAGTTTGGACTGTGGGGCAGGGGGCTTAGGTATAGATGGTGAAGCTGCTCTTCTTTTAGGCTTGGCCATGCAGACTTCCCCATGTGTTAATTTTCCATTTTTTTTAAACCCCCCAGCTCTTATAACAATACAGCTGCAGCAATACAGTGATATAAACATGCACAAAAGGGAAGGGGGGTGTTGCTGTGATATCACTGATGATGACAGCACCCTCACTTGAAAATCCTGATTATTTAGGACATATGCAATACAAAATAAACCAACACACTGTAAAAATGCTGAGGAAGGGCAGACAAGTGGAAGAACTGTACCCAAACCAATTCCAGTGCTTAAAGATTGACTGCTAAGAAACTCAGGAATAAAAAGAGTGTGCAGTGACTGTGAAAACTAGGTTTTTTAAAAAGAGTGGTAGTGGGGAATCCCAATTCTTATTTATGAAAGCATTTTTCAAACTTGCAGAATATCTTAGCCATAAGCCAGGTTTTAGAAGCAGGTTGTAGAAGCAATAGGGAGTCTGGACTCACCAGGGCAGCTTCCGGGATTACTGTGATAGGCAGTTTCAGGTAGTTCTGGGCGGAGGAGCTTCTAGCTGTGAATGTTGCAATGCTGAAAAAAATTCAATAGTTATGAACTGAGGAGTGTGTATTGGGGTGTTTGCAAAAAAAGTGGTTAGCACAGGACAACCCAGTGCACTCCCTCCCATTAAGCTAGCTATTCCAAATGTTAATTCTGCTGCTCTTTTGTCATCAATATTTTATTTAATTAATGTTATTTGTAGTCTTCCACATGACCCTATCTGTGGATTCTTAAATCTGGAGATTGGAGCCACAGGCAAACAAGACAAATCTTTCTACAAACCTGAAAAACTCCTCAGGTTTGCAAACAAATGTGAAATCTTTAAAAAAATGTAAGGGGGAAGGTAGGGGTAATCAGTGGGAGAAGGGAGGGGGCAGGGACCTGAGGGAGCAAGGACATGGGTAACATAGGGGGGGGGCTGTTTTCTAGGAATCTGTGGACACTATAGAAAACCCTACAGTTTCTGGTGATTCCTACAGATGATTGACATCTCTTCCAGGTTTCCCCCAGAACTGATGTCATGATGATGGGTGGATGGCCTTTTAAATTCATTTTTCTCCCATCACAGCTCTGAATGCCCTCTGCGGCTGTTGCTATGCAACCTCAGCAATAAGGCCAGCCTTCCAGCCTTGGTTACTGTCAATAAAAGGCAGGGGGAGGAGGCCTGGCCTGGTGACTGGCACCATACAACTCGGCTGGATTTTCCCAGGGAGGGGTTGCAGGGGAAGAGAAGGAAGGAAAGCTGAAGACAGAGGGGCAGATAAATCTAAGTTGGCTGGTGGGTACAAAGGAAATAAGGAAGCAGAAAAATGGGATATGGCGGCTTTCAGGGAAGGGAAAGAGGAGACAGAAGGGGAGGAGGAAAAGAGATGCCCCCACAAGTCCTTGTGGATCCTCCGCTTGTACTTTTGTAATTGATGGAATCCTTATTCTTCCCCAGAATCCAGACATTCTGATACAATGTACCATTCCCCTGTCTTTAATGTATCTACTTCAGCCAGGCCCAGAGTGGTAGACACTGCCTGTGGATGTTAAGGGTTGCCACTCTCACTCAATGGTGTAGTGAGGGAACAAGGTTGGGTGGAGGAGGGGAGCTATATTGTGCAATGTGTCAATGCAACTTCTGGGTGAGGACCTGGAAGTATCATCAACACATCAAGTGATGCTCTAGGGATTTCTCCAGTCTTGGCAGTCCTTACTAAAGAGATCAGACTAATTTGTAGAGTGTGTGTCGCTACAATGACATAACTTCTGGGTCTTTTTCTGGAAGAACCACTGACGCATTGTGCAAGTCACTTTCCTCCGGCCTGGCAACCCTCATGGACTCCGAAGTGCATGCTGGTGTGATTCTTGGTGCCCACTCTTGTTTCCTCAAAACATATCCTCATCAAAGCAAAGAGTCAGCTCTGTCTTTCATTCGGTCAACTGGAGTAGGAGTTGCCTGGAAGAGCCCAGGAGGCATCACTTTTGTGTCTGCAGGAAGCACCCATTTCGAAACAGATACATCCATGACAGGAAGAAGCTTTGCTTGGAACCTCCAAAGATTTTGTGGAACCTTACAGTATTCTGAGATTGGACCCAGCCCTCACGGCAGCCATTTTGTGATTGTTTCCACCTACCCTGTGGTGGCCACCTGCTGTCAAAATCCAAATGTGCCACAGCTTCAACAAGCTTGAGGACCCCTCATATATTTTCCCATTGAGGGACTTCAGGCCTACACAGCTGAATGGAACCTTCCTCCTCTCTCCTTTCTTATGAGGTTGCTAACATTTTTTACTGGTGGAACTTGTCCTTGTGCTTCTAACAATAACTTTATCAGATGTTCACAGGCAATAATGCTCCTCTCCATGCTGCGAAAGTCTTCACTTCCTGATTTCTTCTATTCAAGCTGTTGTCAAAGGTAGAAAGATGAGGCAGGCCAGTTCTCCCAGCAATTGTAGTTCAAGTCCAATGAATCCCTTTATAGAAGTAGGATTGCCAGATCCTCCGTATCTATTAACGGGTGTGGGGGACAGGGTGGGGGGAGGCAACAGGCACTTACCCCTCTTCTTTTCATGTACATGTCTTTTGATGATGTCACTTCCAGTGCAACCAAAAGCAATGGCATGGCACCAGGTCCAATTCTTTACGAATTGGCCTAAAACGTAGTGGTATGACTGGAAGTGATGTCATTGGCCTGGGACATGAGCACGTTTGCACCCATTTCTCTGGTCTGTCTGCTGATAGTGGGCAATAACTGGGTGGCCAGCCTCCTTTCGCCGATTGTTTTGGAATGAAAAAGTCTGTCAAGGACTGCAAACATGGTATTGTCAAGGCCTTATCCAGCTGGTACACTAGTCTTGCAGACCTCCTCTAAAGCTGACGTTTCCACCTCACAATCACTGGAGAAGCTCAAGGAAGCCACAAACTGACTCATGTTCCAAGGAGGCCGCAGAACAGCTTTGACACCTGACATGGCCTTTATTTTGTTTTTAAGATTATCCAGCCACCTCACCATCAAACATTTAACCTGTCATCCTACGTTTGGGCAGTCTTGGGACTTGGTCCAGGTTTGCTAACTTGCTGGATTCCTCTGTAAAGACAGAGAATTCTCAAGCTGCCTTCAAGAGAGGAATACATGAAGCTGCCTTATCCTGAGTCAGGTGACTGGTCTATCAAGATCAGAACTGTTTATTTATTCTGACTGATGGCAGCTCTCCAGGACCCCAGACAGAGACCTTTCACATCACCTGTTTCCCGATTCTTTCAGCTAGAGATGCTGAGGATTGATCCTGGGACCTTCTGCATGCAAAGCAGAAGCTCTACCAATGAGCCATGGCCCCTCCCCAGTATTGTAATATGATATCTATTGAAAGTAGCATTGTGGCAGTTTGCAGGGTGTTGGGAGAAGGGAAATCTACTCTGCTGAAATTTGGGGTGTGGGAAGGGTGTTATCGCTAATCCAATCTACCCTTCTTGCTGCTTTCTTGAGTATGCAAATGGTATACTCCTGCTAGGTTAAGGACATGCTGCTTCCTGGGGCAGGGGAGGCTCATTGTTTCTCTGGGAAGAGGTTTCTCCCAGAACTTACACAGATCTGTAATGAACCCTGCAAGAGACCTGACCCATACTTAAACTTTTAGTACAGAACAAGACGGAATGGACCTCGCCCAATCTATCCTGGCCCTAGTGTTGGACTTACACTGCCCTCTGTTGGTCAGACTCTTGAAACTACTGTTTCCTGCCCAATGTAATCTCATATCCTAGCTCTGCATTCATGTCTCTCTGCCCCTGCAGCCCACTCCACCCAGACCCACCAACCAGAAAGCCCCTCCTACCTGGAGGCAAAGCTACTATTCTCTCCAGCTGCCACAAAAGTTGCAGTTAGGTTGACAGTTCCCCCTGGATTTAGGGTACTTCTGTTTGGCCTGAAGCTCTGCAGGAAACCCAGATCATCCCACACATTGAAAGTAAATGATGCAGCTGACCCGTCATTCACCACCATGACAGAAACTTCCAGAAGTCCACCAGGTGGCATCGTGCCTGGGAAAATAGAAGTTTGGGATGGAGTATAATTACTGGCTATGGCCCTTTGCCTTTCTTGGTACCATCTTCTTTCTTCCTTCAGAGGCTTTTCCCAAGAAGCTTCGGGTTCATCTCCTTAGTCCTTCTACTAACTTGAGAGAAAGCCTGAGTGCCTGGCTCTATATTTGTTTGTATTCACCCCATATTAGCAACTCCTCCCTTCTTACCATTGTCTGTTTCCATCCTTACACCCAGTGGTGAAGATGAACGTTGGAGAGAATTTCTCTCCTTTATTGAAATAAGAAATTACCCTACTGGCAGCCTAGAGGGTGTTAAAATTTTAGTTATACGTTAAAAAAAAGTCACCAAAGTAGTAGATAAACATTGGTGAGTGGATTCCAATGTCAATATAACGGAAGCCATTTTAACATCATGCCACCCTAATACACTCCCTAATGCCACTCCTCCTAATACATATGGACACAATTTTGTGTGAATAGGGCAATGTGTATATTTTCTAGCTTTGGTATATGAGATCAGATACATGGATGGGAGGGGGGGGGGCTGATTTTTATACCCTGACCTGGATGGCTCAGGATAGCTAGAAGCTATCAGCGCCTCAGAAGCTAGAACCCCAGAAGCTAAGCAGGGTCGGCCCTGGTTAATATTTGGATGAAAGACCACCAAGGAAGTCCAGAGTCATTATGCAGAGGTAGGCAATGGCAAAATCCCTCTGTTTGTTTCTTGCCTTGAAAACGCTATGGGGTAACCAGAAGTCAGCTGTGACTTGACAGCACTTTACACACACACATGCATTTGTGTGTACCTAAGCTGGAAAAATATATGTGTTGTCTTATTCATACAAAATGATTACACATACCAGGAGGGTCATGGATAGTGCAGTCGCCCTTTATATGTGGTTGTGTGCCAAAACTGTAAACATGGAAAAGGGCCAACAGCAATCTCCTACAAATCACCTAACATAGTCATCCAAGGTATATTATTTAAAAATATCTTTGCTGCTTTCTCACTCAGATAGGGCAAGGAAACATCAAAACACCAAAACAGTTAAAATGTTAAACGACTAAAAGCACTCTGGAATTCCTTGCTGTTTAGGTACAAAGGTTGTTGTTCTAGTTAACAACCACGCCTGGAGAAGTTGGAAATTGTGAGGGAGCCATGCAGGATGGCGGGAATCCTTGTTCTGTTGGGAGTAAGAATGTGAGGTGACTAGAGGGAATGTTATTATTGGCATCTTCCAGCTTATTAGGAGCTCACCAAAAGGAAGATGGCATGGTATAACCCACTTTCTTCAGATCTCAGAAGCTAAGCAAGGATTGGTAGTTGGATGGAGGACAACTGAGGAAGACTCTATAGAGGAAAGCCATGGCAAACCACCTCTGCCTCCCACTTGACTTGAGAGCCCCTTGCTTGGGTCACCATAAGTCAGTTGCAACTTGACAGCATGTATATATATATACAGCTCACCATTTTGGCCTGGTATAGGCACAATCTTTATAGACTCTGTGCTGACGGGATCAGTGTTGATTCGTGAAAAGGAAAGACCTCCTGGAGACACGCCTTGCACACTCAGCAGAGTCATCTACAATGATATTAAAGAATTACCTAAGATCTTTTACATGAGGAATTCACCAAGCTTTTTGAGCTTGAGGGAAACTTTGGGATTTTGACAATGTGATGGGCACAGCCCCGAAATGGCTGTTACAAATTGGTTGCGGCAGGAGGCAGAGCCAGCCACAAAATGGCTACTGCAGCTTACCTTCAGTCACACAGTGAAGATCCTTGTGCTGTGATGGCTGCTGTTGCCAAAGCAACATTTTAAAATATCTGCACAGCCAATCAAATTCCAGGGGCCAATCAGAAGCCTTGCTGGGCAAAAACCCCACCTGGCACAGCCCACTTTCTGAAAACACTTGGCGGGCACAAGGAAAAGTGTTGGTGGGCATCATGGAGCTCATAGGCACCATGCTGAGGACTTCTGTTTAACGCCATCTCTGTGAACATTGAGATATGACACTTAGTGGACTTATTTCCCCCCTCCCCCCACCCCACCCCCTGTCTGGAACGAAAAACTTGCAGTTTTATTGTGAACCCTAAAGACCTAAGAAATGGTAACTATGTTTGCTATTCAAGCTTACCATATCAGAAATAATTCCAATGGTAGCCTATTCTAGACAAGGAGTAGTTTTGAATAATTTTTCCTTTCCCATCCAGACCATTGATTTTAACAGGGCTTAATTCTCCTCCAAGGAGGGGGACCATGACTCAATGGTAGAGTATCTGATTTGGGTGCAAAAGGTCTTGTGTTCAATACCTGACATCTCCAATTGATGTGTAAGATCTCTACTTGGAACTCTGGAGAACTATTGCCTGTCAGAACAGACCATACTGATTTCAAGAGGTCAATGGGTTGACTCAATATAAGGTAGCTTTGTGTGCTTGTGCATGTATTCCTAGAATTGCAGCTGGTGAGGAGGCACCATACTGGGTCTAAAACCAGTCATCTTTCCATTTGCCTGACTTCTGTCCTGGGGCTGCAGATGCTGCCAGGGCTGCAATATCCCCTCTGAATGCAGAATAATCCCAGAAAACCTTGTTTCGGAAAACAGCGAAATCTCACGTGAAATTGTGCGAGAAGACGCTGTTATCGCGTCTTCTCACGTGATAACAGCGTCTTCTCGCGAGATTTTGCGTGAGATTTCGCTGTTTTCCGGAACAAGGTAAGCTGTGTGAAAATGGCCATACTGTTTCCCCCTGATGGCTATAAAGTCTTTCAGCTGAGGCATGGCCTTTAGCTGAGTAAGGGTCTGCCTGGCTGGCATTTGTAAGGGCTTGCTCCATTTCCTTCTCACCAGCTTACTGTGTTTTGCCACAGACCCATGTCCTGTGGACTCATGTTTCTTGTTTTCCAGCCTGCATCATCAAGGCACACCTTTAAGCTTGCGATTTTATTAACAGATACAAAGTAGTTACATTAGTGTTCTGCGCATCTTAGGTTTTTAGCAGGATATGCCTCCTGAACATGATGTAGACTGGAGAACATTTTCAATGTTCTTGGCTTAGGACTGCTTTAACTTCAATTGGGAAAGAAAGGGATGCGATATGGAAAACACTTGTCGGAGAGCACATTTTCCATTTGCTTGTGAACAAACTGGCTTGTATCCAGCAGCTGTTTTCTATTGCCAGAAGGACACTTCCACCATTGGAGGAGAGAGGTTTCCAAAAGCATCTCCCTCTCTTCCCCAGTGTTTGAATCTTGTAGAGATGTGAATAACTGTTCCACAGATGCCTATAGATATTTGTGCCCGTCATGCAGGAAAAATCTCCTTGGGAACACAGGAACAGATTTGTACGTTCCTAGTATCCTGACCTGTATGGCCCAGGCTTGCCCAAACTTGTCCAGTCAAGGAGGCTAAGCAGGGTTGGCCCTGGTTAGTAATTGAATGGAAGACCACCAAGGAAATCCAGGGTTCCTATTCAGAGGTAGGCAATGGCAAATCATCTTTGCTCATCTCTTGCCTTGAAAACCCTATGGGGTCACTTTGTCAGCTGCAACTTGATAGCACTTTACATTACAGTATTGGCAAGCTCTATATAGCACAACACTTTAGACAGGAACCAGTTAAAGAGACTACATACCGGTGCGTTAAAGGAAAGGGGAGCAATGGCCAAGAGGTTGCCGATGGCATCAGAGGTTTGGTTCAGAGCGATGGAACCCATGGAGTCCCCCTGTTCAGAAACAGAGACCAGATGTTGGATCCGAGCATCTTTGGATTCTCCCATCAGCTTCAAGGAGACAATGTAGTTTGATCCTGGAAAAAATGCAGCGGTCAAGATGCAGCTGTCAGCAAAGCACCCCCTCTTTTCCTTGGGGTGTACTTTTGGAGACTTGAAAAAATTATATTTTTCTCCGGATACAACAGTCAAATGAATATGTTGTTGCGGTTCCACGAGTGTCTTAGCAGAAGCTCATAAGTAGCCTCTTGCCTGATCACCTGGGGTGAGTAAGTGACTCCCCCAGCTAACCAGGCAGGAAACTTTTGTTAACTGGCAGAGAAAGAAGAGACCCATATTTGAGCAAATCCCAAACTTAATCCTCAACATGTCCAATGAGATGGTTCAGTATGCTGAACACCAGAATGGTATTGGACTTTCTAAAAAAAAATGGAGCGGGGGGGGGGGTTCAAAAGAGGATTTACACAGTATCTTGTTAAAAGAGGGGCCAAGTCATATCTTTTAACTTCTGAAGGTCTCAGCATCACAGGCTCATGGATAGCAAGGATGGAAAAACCTTTGCTTGGTATCTCCGAGACCCTCTGCCAGTCTGGGCTAGAAAGACCCAGTATCAGGTAGCGTCATATATGCAAATGGCTCCTTTCAAGCTGCTGATACATTGAATAGACTTTTTGACATTTGTGGACTTCATTTATTCATTCATTTAATACATTTTTATCCTGCCCTTCCTCCAAGGAGCAGGAATATGCGACAAGGGCAAAATTAACATCTTTTATGTTAAGTTTATTAACATAATGTTAATAATTATGTCTATTATGTTAACACAATAGACAGATTTCAGGATTACAAGAATAAAGTTTTTTTTATTATATAGCTCAAAATAAAGATTAAAATTAAATTAAATGACAGGAAGAAAGACGGTTAATGCATATCATGAGATATGAAGATAGATGGAAAAGGTAAAATAAAGGTATTTAAACAGAAGTGAAATATTAAAAAGTAAATTTAAGTAAATTCTATAATGCGTGATTTTGATTATAAAAGATGATATATTATGAATTTTTATGTTTGTATGTTTTTAGATTGAAATTTTAAAAAAGAAATCAAAGAAATGCTTTTCCTTTCATGATTGTTCATATCAGTTGGGGAGAGAGTTTTGCAAATTTACAGTGGGCCTCAGAAAAAATGGCACTTGAGCCCCAATCTTCATTGTGTGGCTTCAAATCCCAGAAAGCTTACCTTTTACAGGCCGACCCTGAACTGGAAGCACGTACTCTTTCCACTGTTGCATAATCTGGTAGGAAAAGTCGAACAAGCTCTTGCCCCCGATTTCAACCTCATAGGAGCCGCTGGGAGACACGGTCACAGACCATGCACCTCGCTGATCAATACGAGACACCTTCATGACCTTATGGCTTGCTGTGCTGATCACTGTTTCAGTGGTTGCTTGGGCACCTGCCATGGGGATGGAACAAAAAAGGAGACTGAGCTGCAGAAGCCCCAGATGATACAAATGATCTCCCCAATTATCAAGTGGTAGTACAACTTCTCGGTATGCTTGTTGTATCATAGTTGTCCCCCTTACCTGAAGGCTGCAGCACATTCATGCTGAATCTGGAGGCGCTAGAGCTCTTAACCGACACGGTTATTTCTGTGAGGGTCTCATCCACAGGGAAGGAGAACTGTGTCCCGTGCAGACGAGCACGGGTCACCTTAACAGGGGCAGCGTTCAGGGAGAGCTCCATGATCCCCAGGACCTGAGAGAGCTGGCTCTTAGTGGTCATCACGTAATAACCGCCAGAATAAGCAACAAGTTCTTCATAGAGGTTAGCATAACCTCGGCCAGAGGCTTCGGGACTCTCTTCATCAATACCTGTGGAGATTAAATGTATCCAGTGAAACCAATCTCCCCCCTGTACCTATGTTCATATAATTGCAAGAAAAACTATGCTAGGTGTTTCAACAGGAATGACTGAGAAGTGAACTGCGGAGGAGGACAGCGGGTTTTGTTCATACTTTTCTTGTAGGCTTCCCAGAAACATTTAGTTGGCCACTGTGGGAATCAGGATGCTTGATTTGGTTGGTTAGCAGCATTTTTAAAATGTTGTTAGGATTTTTTTAAAGGGAGAAGACTCTAAGGTACAAAATAGATATGTCTCCCAAAGCACCTCATATTTAAGTAATGTTTAATATCTATGGACTGGTTTAATCCTATTGAATTGTATTCCTTCTTTAGAAGTTAAGAAGGTGTAGATTCCCTCGATAGTTCATGACACTTCACTATCTTTCCAGAGAATATGGAACCTGAAATAAATTGTGTGTGTGTGGTTGGGGGGACAACCCCAAAATGTACCCATGTGAAGATCCACATAGTTAGCATCTCATCTAAACTAAACTCCTGGACCTATGAAACAAGCCATATTACGGCTACACATGTAGTGCACAAGGGCCTGATTTAGACTTCAGTACAACCCCATATTGTTAATAGTTTCATACACTATTGAGGCAACGAGGCAGCATCTGCATGTTACAAAGCCCTTGTGTTTGTTGAAAACAACTCAAGGATGTTGTATCACATATACGACAGGAATTTTGTGCCTCTCAGACACACACTGGCTCTTTTTGTGTGTGCAACCAAAGCACTCAATTCTCATTGCACAAAATTCCAATTGCACATGTGAAACAAAGTCCTCATGTTGTTCTCCAACAAACACGAGGACTTTTTAATATATAGATGGACTGAGGGAACCTATCACAGGGGAATGGTTTTGCACGAGCTATTGCTGTCTTCCAATAATGTGAGAAATCTAGCCTGAGTTCCCTCTCATTTACTCCACAGCAACCCCCTCATCACCAGACAGTCTTCCTTGCTAAGGCTTACGTACTTCGGCGTTTCCGGCTCGTGCAGTACCCTGTGAGGGCACAGTTCACCTCTGACTCAGAAGAATCAATCAGGACTTTGATTTCATCCAACAGGGATGCATCTTTTGCTCCAGCATCGGTGAAGATGAAGATCTTGGATCTGAAGAAAGAGGAAAGGAACTTAGGCACAAGAGGATCAATAGGGAGGGACGCTGTGCAATTGTGGGGTGGGATTGGTAGGGCAGGCTGAATGACGGAGATGTGGGATTGGTGACATTAATAATTTTCTATACTGTGCCTTGTATGCAGAGTTTGGCCGCTGAAGTAGAAAGTGAATGTGTCCCTCCTTCCCTCTGTGCACCAAGGAGTATACAAAATAAACTTTGATCAGGAATGGGAAGGATGGGAGAAACAAGAGAAGCAAGGGAGGAAGGTAGTTGTCATTGTGGTTGGGACTGAGGACTGGGATTTAAGGAGGAGCATCACAGAAAAAGTAGGGTTTGAAGAAGGATTGGAAGGAAGAGGCAGGTGGCACCCTGTAGCTAAGGGCTTGCCTACATATTACAAAATGCCAAAGCAGACAGTGAGAAAGCAGCTTTAGTGTCTTCCCCTCTGCTGTTTTCACATTTGCACCCCCCTCCCCTGCTGTTGGCTCTGCTGCAAAGCCAGCAGAAAACTCCCATTGCATTTCTGATGCTTAATCCATGTGTTGCTCCCCAATGAGCATAGCGACTTTGAGCCAAACTATACCTTCCGGTTCGGCCTCTTATCCCAGACTCAACTCATCAAAAACCCATTAAGTGTAATTCAGCACTTTGTAAGATGAGCCCTGATCGGGGAAGAGCTTGCAAGCATTAGGGCAAATGGGCAAGTCATTGATGAGATTCCTTGAAGGTGGCAAGAGTGGAGGCACAAAAGTCTTTGGGAAAGGATATATTGGGAGGGAAGGGCAGACAGAGAGGGTGGCATTACCTTGGCATGCTCTTTTGCAAAGCCAGCTTTAGTCCAGTTAACGACATCTCTGGGCAGTCACCACCGCCGGTAACTCTGAGTCCAGCTATAAAGGACTCAAACTGATCTACATCATGGGTCATAAGGACAGGTCCAACATCTGCAGGAAGTAATTATGGTAGGAAGAGAGTGATGAAAACAAAAACAGACTCACCTTAAGCAAAATTAGTTCAGTTCAGTTTTTATCTGGCCCTTTCCCAATGGCTTGCACATGTAACAACAGTAAAAAAACAAAACACAAATTACTAATGTAAAATGGTGTCCGTCCGCATCTGGATATGAAAGCTGTCCTGTTATCTGTATAAATATGTGTACATTTTATTAGTGCTTAAGGCATCTCTTAAAGCACACCCACATTATACATTTAAAACTAGTTTCAAACACATTTAATTGCCATGTCTTATGCTTATTATATGTTAAACTGGTACACAACATGCTTTGAATTCCAAAAGTGCTATATAAATACCAGTTGCTATAACTGATGGTCATAAGCCCAAAGCTGTGGTTTTCAGGTTTCTTGCCATCAAAGAGTAGATGTCATGCAGTACAGATACAGAGTGCGAAGAAACTCACCTGGATCATTGAAAGGCACAAGAATGAAGTTATAAGGTGCATCCGGGGAACCAGAATATTTTCGAAGGAGTTTGATGCTAATGTCTTTGACCTGTTCAATGTCATCTGACATGCTGCCAGTTGTATCTATTGCAAAGGTGAGGGAATAGCCTTCCAAGTTGAAAAACCTCTGGAAAATATCACGACCCACCTGTTCCAGGAAGCTGGATCCTGAGCAAAGACAGAATATGATCAGGTGTTATTTAGCCTGCATAGCACCTTGTTTCCAGCTGGTGTGGTGATAGATTATCTTGCTTTTATTGACACAGCTTCTGGCCATGACATGCTCTCAAAACATCCTAGCCATTATGGAGCAGAGACCCAGGGACAAAAATCTGTGGGGGTCATTGTCAAGCAGGGAATACAGAGATTACTAAAGTCAGTCACCAACTCCCAGGTCCTCAAGACAATAGGTTGTGGACTTACCACCTCCAACAAAGAAGTCCCTAGTGGCTTTTATGGCTAGTTCAGCGGCTTTCTTATGCAAACGATAGTGTGGAGAGAGCAGGGGGTCAGTAGTCTCTTTGTTGATGCCCCCAGTGGGAGGGTAATTTTGGGTCACATCATTTCTTCCACCATGTCCACATTTGCCTGCAGAAAGAAGATTTGGTAAGTGAGGAAGGAGATATAAGAATTGCAAAGTTAGATCGAACTGGTGGCACTCTAAGGTATGCACTGTTCAAAACATTGGGGAAATCCATACATCAGTTTTCATTGAATATAAGGACGGCTGCACTGAGTCTTTAAACAGGCTGAGTACATGGGCCAATATTATGAAAGTCCAATGTAATTATGGCTGGTTCCATGCATGACCTCATGGAAATCAGCCCAGCTCTGCCAGTTCCCAATCCCAAAGGCTTTCTCTGCTAGGTTTTCCTACCAATAAGGAAGCTTGGAGAGTATTTGAAACACTGGCTTGTAGGGTTACCGACCTCCAAGTGAGGCCTGGGTTTCTCTTAGATTTGTAACTGATCTCCAGACTACAGAGATCATTTCCTCTAGAGGAAATGGCAGCTTTGGAGGGTGGACTCTGTGGTATCACATCCCTGCTGTGCTCCTTCAAGCTCTGCCCTCATCAGGTATCACCCCAAGCAGCAGGGTGATTATGTGCAGCAGGCACATTACATCCAGGGGAAAACCATAGAATTTACATCAATTCTTAGAGAGGATTGACATCACTTCCATTTTGTCCTGGAAGTGATATCAGTCCTATCTAGAAACTGCTGAAAACTCTATGGTTTTACCATGGAGTTTCTGGTGATTCTTGAGATTCCCCCAGAAATGATGTTATGCTGTCTGGATCTAATATGGAGAAGCAGATCTGTTACCTTATAGAAAAGCATTTGTCCCTTCACCTGTGCTCTGTCTGTATATTTGTAAATAAAGCAAATACTACAAAAAATTATAAATCTTCAATACTCTTTCCTTCCAAGAGTACCACTCTGAACAAGCACTAGTTCCTGGAACTTCTCACCACTCAAAGTCAGGTGAGCATAACAATATGAACAATCAGGCAGATGCACAGCTCACAAAACTGCTTTACACAGTGGATCTATCGAGTCAACAGTTGACAACCCTCTGATGGGCAGTAGTTTTCAGTTTTCAGCCAACAGGCTTTTCCATACTTACTATTTGGGATCTTTTAACTGGAGATACCTGGAATTTACCACTGAGTTACAAGCCCTCACCTTTTTAGACCCTGTTGATCCTCACCATGTAGTAGCTAGATGCAGACTCTGTGTGAATGTGGAGGTTCCCTATCGTATTTAGTATCCTTCTCTGCCAGCCATGTATTTATCAAATCCTTCACAGGATAACAACACAGACACCTCCCCACAACGACTGGCAAAAAAAAAAAATCTTAGCAACAACAGCCATTCTTACCTTGGGGTTTGGTCTTGCATGTTGTTGATAATTTGTACCCACTTGTGAGCAGATCATCCACTAGTATGTTTCCTTGGCACAAGTACCGGCCACTGTTAAACGAAGAAGCAGGTAGATAAACTACTTTGGGATTTATATTTCCAAGGATGGGTGTGTGCAGGGAGGCTAAGATCTCATTCCAAACCCACTTAAGATAAGGACAGTAACTCAACAAGACTTGACATTGTACACTTCTAGTATTAGCTCTAAACTGCTGAGAGCCAGTATTGTTCAGTGATTGGACTTATCTGGGTTCAGGTTCTATTTCTGCCATGGACTTGTTAAGAATATCAACACTACAAACTTACGCTGGTTCTGTCCATATTTAAGTATCATGGCATCCCTTAATTAATACTGGGAAGGGGCCAGAGAAACAGGGAGAAAAATAGAATAGCAATTGGGGGTAGATACACAGCTCGATGTTAAATACATCACAGGAACAAGACAATAGGCACTCTTGACAGTTTTGCCACCAAAAGCCATGCTGCACACAGTTTCAAACAAACTGTCTAGATGTGGCAGGATGGGAACAGCATTTTTCTGAACAAGTCAGTATTGTGAGTTTTTACTTGGAAAACAACAATTTTGCATCAACAGCTGTGTCTTTGAAATGCCACGTGACTCCCCTTAGTAATAATTACACTTTGTATAGTGTAAGAACAATTTAGCTACACAATGTGTCATTTATAACAAATTGGGTCTGGGTTGCCCATGCACATGCAGCTGCAAAATGGGGCAAATAGCTCCCCTGGGGCAGTTTCAGCTGGGGAAAGGCATAGAGGGAAGGCAGGAGTCTGTCCTCCGCTGTGCCATGGTGCTGAGCCAAGTCAGGTCCCTACAGAGTTGTAAAAGAATGTTCCCCAAAGGGGATCCCAGACCCAGCTTGTTAAAAAATGTATTCATGTAGTTTGGACCGTATTCTTAATTCTTAGTGTGGAACACAGGAATAATAATAAATCTACTTCCTCATCAGTTTCCTGTGAAAATAAACAATATAAAGACTATTAAACAAGCTGAACGTTTTAAGTGCCAGATAAATGGTTAATGAGGCAAGGAAAGTAGAATTTGTTATTTTGAAAGGCGTGTTCTGTACTTTCTGCCGGCTATGTCTGCATAGTTTTGCTTGTGTGTATGTGTATCTGCACCACGAGACACAGTTCTGGCATGGATGTGATCTTGACACTGACTGTTGGCCAGAATATGCTTGCAGCAGAATTAAACAATAAAGCCTTTTTTGGACTGCTCTGGTTTAGTTGCGGAAGGAAGGGGTGGACTGCAGTTTTTAATTTAAAAATAAAAATAAAAACCCAGTCATGACAATGCTGGAATTTGAACTTTTATATTTAAGCATAGATCAGTTGTCTGATCCCCAAAATCCTGGGGCTTAAACAGGCAAGACAAAGATAATGTTACTGAGTCTGTCCATAAAATACAAATTGCAGGGCCTCAGTTTGCCTTGGGGCTGTGCTGGGAGAGAGGGTTAATTCTTTAACTTCTGGTTAGTTTTGATACTCAAAACAGGCTCCTCACTCTCTACTATTAACATTTTAAATGAAAAAAATGTGTCCTTTAAAAAGGACTCCTGTCCAGGTTCAGAGATTTGCTTTTTTGTTGTTCTTGCTGGTAGCAAGAAATGACATCTATATCCCCTTGTTTTATTGGTAGGATTGCCAAATAGACAGGGAAAAAAATCTTGTCCTTTTAACTGAGGTAGAAAGATTGCAAATGGGCAGCTGAAGCTTTTCATGACATGAAGTTAAATAACCTACTTGCTAATCAAACTGATATTAAAAGAACCAGTTTAAAAGTTGACCAATTTATAAAATTCTTACCTTGATTCTTTGGTGCAATCTGCACAGGTTGTCTTAGAAACAGGGGCAACAGGAAAAGCAGAACGGGTTGCATTTACTGGGAACACATAAAGAAAAGGAAAATGACTGTTTTTTAAAGCTGAACATAAAAGCTCCAGCAAAAAATAATTGTAGCTGAGTTTATTTTCCACTGACCTCTTTTAGAATAATTCTCCCCTCCTTCTCCCAATTTATTCTTTCTGTACATTTGTTCCCTTGCAATCACGCACAGAGTTACTGAGACTGAAGTAAATCTACACAGAATCACATTGTTTCTTTCTTTGCTTTGGGTTGTTATTACCTCTGGGTATCTTTTCTTGTATTTGATTTGAAGGGCTACCCACACTTTATTGCATTGTTCTACATTCCCATCTCTTTTTGGAGGGCAGAGTTATGAAGACAAGGTTGTGTTTGCTTTGTTTAACTGTTTAGAGTTTCCTCTAGGGTTGCCAGCCTCCAGGTAGTGTCTGGAGATCTCCTGGAATTACAACTGGTCTCCAGGCCACAGAGATCAGTTCACCTGGAGAAAATGGCTGCTTTTGGGGGTGGAGTCTATGGAATTATGCCATGCCAAGGTCTTTTCCCTCCCCAAACCCCACTTTCTCCAGGTTTCACCCCCTAGATCTCCAGGAATTTCCCAACTTGGAGCTGGCAACCCTAGTTTCCTCCCATTTCTTCTTATGGCATATCTGTGCAATGTTTCCTTCTGGTTCCCTTTGCTATAAGCATGAGCTCTCTACGCTGTTGTTGGTATTGTGTTCTGCTTCCTAATATACTTTCAAATATCCAGGGGTCATTTCATAGAAAAAGAGCTGGAGGAACTCATTAGCATAACACATTAGCATAACACATTAGCATATGCCATGGCCCTTGCCATCACTGGAAGTGTGTCATTTGCATAACTGATTTGCATATGCCACACCCCCTAACATCACCTATCCTGGCTGCTTTGGACTCAATCCTGGCCATTCAGGGCCGAAATTGGGTCCAAAATGGCAAAAGGGGGCTGAAAATGTCCAAAAAGGGGCCCAAAATGGTCAGGATTGGGCCGCTGCTGAACAGGAGACTGATCCACCACCTGTCAGAGGCCCGATTTGGGCTGTTTCAACCCCAATCCAGGACGAAATGGGCCCAAAATGGCCGAGAGTCAGGTGGATGGGGCCACCTGACATGTGCCCTCTTTGGGGAACTGCTGGAACTGTGTTCCTGTGTGTTCCCCCTCGAAATGAGCCCTGCAAATATCTCTTTATGTTGTTTTAGAAACATTCATGACACAGACACAGACACACCCACACCCAAATTTATGTCAGTGTTTATTGGCCTATCAGTTCTTTACTGGAATATTTTCTGCCTCACAAAGTATGGAGTCATTCTGAAAGTGTCTCATCTTGCTTGGCCTTCAACCATACCTTATATAGAACTGTATGTTTGCCCCAGTGGGCCAAATGACAGGTCTGTGGGACTATTTCAGGTTGGGAAAATGACATGAGGAAGGAGGCTTAACTCCCTGCACTTTGGCCCAAATCCAAATTAGGGTTCCACATGCCAGCTTCTTAGAAAAAAGAATATGCTAGTTAGGTCTATAGAGTGAACAATCACTCAAGAATAAGCAGAAACAAGATGAACAGGAAGATGAGAAATTTAAGAGCTATCGTACGTGAAATGCAAACATCCAACTATTGTCTCTGGTAAGAACAGATTCTGCCTTTTTTTTTTTAGTAATGCCTCAAAAATCTGAAAAACTTGTTAAACAACTTTACAAAAGATGAAAGAATGTACCATATGGGAACTAATGCCTGTATCTATAATGCCACCCCTCAATGTCTAATGCCTAAAGGCATGTCAGCATCCAATACTGACAAACTAATCCTACACTTATTTACTGAGAAATAACTGTTCAGCAGGGATTACTCCCAAACAAACATTGCAGCCTGAACCTCATTTAATCGTGATTCTCTCTCCCTCCCTGAACTGTAATTCTATGCAGTATCATCAAAAGCCACTATAGGCCCACAGATTCTCTGTAGGGCCCACCCTCACACTGCCCAGACCCATCTATTACATCATTTTTAAAAAATCTCAAGATGTGCCTAGCTACATAAGAGCCAAATGACAAGTGACAATGGCCACGGGACCACAGGCTGGCTGCTGTGCCGATACCATTTTAGAAGCATTTGTAGCCCTTTTAAAATTCCTGCAAGGCCCCAACACAGAGCCCTAGAAGCTCTTTTTCTCCTCCCCACACCTTTTCAGGTGCCAAAACAGCAACAGTGGAGGTTGTTGAAGGACTCCCAACGTAACCATGGTACCCAGAATTTTGTCTGCCTATTTCTCCTCTCAGCCCTAGTTATCTGAGCAAGATTAGGAATCTCTAGCCAAGATTTCTCAGCGTTCTCACCAAACTGAATTTCTGCAATTTCTTCAGGGAAGCTATAACATTTAAAGAGGCAAATTACCAGATGTTTCTAGATACTATATTTATCCAAAAGAAAGATGACCCTGAATGTAAGACGATTTCCCTTTGTAAAAAGTTACACACAAAAAGCTGATGTTTCCTGCCACTGCTCAACTGACCAGTGGGAGAAAAATGACAGGAAACTGCGGAAAGGGCAGGCAGCATTATGATCCACCAACATAATTCCCCAGGTACCTGGAAGTGACATCATGTTGCTAGGGGAGGCTGGGGATACTCTGGTATTTGGGCAAAATTCTATGGTTAAACCATAGATTTTTGCCCAAATACCAGTGCATTTCCAACTTTCCTTAGCAGCACACTGCTTCTGGACACACAAGGGCTGAATCCACACTTACCGGCATAGCGCTAAGCAGGCAGAGTAAGAGCGACTTTCTGGCGCGTTTTATGATGTCATCACGCCACGAGAGCGGCATCATGATGCGATGATGTCATAAAATGCACCAGAAAGATGCTCTCACTCCACCTGCTTAGCGCTGTGCCGGTAAGTGTGGATTCAGCCAAGGAGTGACATCAGTGTGTTGCCAGCAACGTAATGCTATCACTGTCTACCCTCCCGCCGCCCCCCATGGCCCAGTTAGTCCTCCCACCTCCCACTGGTTACCAGAGGGACCTGGCAACCCTAATAGTTACCCTCCTTCACACAGACAGTGTGTTGACAATTTGTGGAGCAGCATAAAAAAGCCTGTATGTAAATGATAATTTGTAAAGAGATCATTCTCATTATAGTAAAAGTTGAGAAACTGCCACAGAGAACAAAACAGAACCATAGCGTCTTAGAGTGGGAAGGGGCTTCATGGGCAATCAAGTCTGAGAGCTCAGTGCAGGAAATCCAAAATTAGCTCTTTCCTTCGTATTTTCATAGATATGGCCAGAAATAAAGGGGAAGAGTGGCTGGTCTTTACAAAAAAACATGGAGGATGTTTCTACAAGTCAGAAATAGAGCTAGCCTAGACTTTTCAGTTAAACGTGCCAAATAGGAAGTCTAGAGACCCAGAATATAATAAACTCAGAGAGGTGTGAGAAGCAAAGAAGTAATACAATAACATGGCCTTTTGTATATTTAATTAAAAACGATCAGCCCACATCAATAGGTAACATGTGTTGGGGCTCAAGTGTGAGAAGCATCTGAGAATGGCAAGAATGTCCAAACACCACAGAAGTGAAGATGAAGTTCAAAGATGGGGTGCATTGGCTGAGGGTGGTAGAAGATCAACAGATATTCCTATATATCTGATATATAGATATTCCTATATATATATATACACACACTGTTATGATAAAAAGTAGCAAGTATGAACTAACAGTTTTTATACTCAGGTATGGATAGGTCAAATCCACATTCACCCATTACCCGCATGTTTATCGGATATCTCCCGTTTGCCTCCAATCCGTGATTTTTTCCTCTTCGTTCACATTCCTGCTTCCAATCCGTCTTTCTCGCGTGTCCCTCCGGTCACATGGCTGCTCGAAAACCGCTTTTTTGGGCGGGACCTTTTCCCCCCGCCCATTTTTTTTATTTTTTTGAGCGTACTTTTCCATTATTTCGATCTTGCCTTATAAAGAAACATCATTGAAGATAATGATGCCTCTCTTTCCCCCACTGACAGCACTGATGGCTCTCTCCTGTTTCTTTTTTGGAAATTTGGAAGCATGTGGGAAGCTTTCGTGGGCATTTCCTATGCAGGACAGTTCAGTGCCTGAATTTTACTGAAGTTTCACTTCCTTGGAGTGTCATTATTTCGATATTTCGTAATTTCGATATTACAGTAATATAAAATAAATAAAAAAAACAGTTAAAAAGGAAGTTTCGCAAGTCCGTTCTGAGGATGGATTCACCCCAAAATGATTTTTCAAACTACCAGATTTGATTCAGAAACAGCATAATCAATAAATCCAATGCTATGAAGTCAAAAACAGTCTTTTGCAGACTACAGAGCACTTGCAAGTTGAATCAGCCAATACGAACTCTCGGAACAGCCGGAGAGACAGGAAGGGGGGTGGTTTTTAAAAAAAACACATAAATTGCGCATTGGCCCGTTCACAGCCACCATGAAAATCCTGGTGAAAACCTGTGACCACATATTCGGGAGAAATGCGAATGAAATGCGTCTGTTTAATGAGGTAATGTGACCGGCACTCGGGATTGCGTGGGGAATGCGGGGAACATGCGACTTAGAATGAGTAATGTGGATTTGACCATAATTTTGCATGGTGTTTGAATTGATAAGATAATTAGTTAGCCAATGTGCAGGTTTATCAAGTGGGACTGCTAGTTACTTTTGGAAGATGATTTTAAAAACTTATAAATATGGAGTCTGAATTTATTAAGAGCTTCTTCTGAGAAGGGGTTACTTGCTTTTAACCTGCTTTTCTCTGGGTAAGATATTTTTATGGACTCATGTAGTCGCTGTCCTTTAATTAACCATATAGCAGTAATGGATGGAATAATTTTATTTTGAGTTAGTCCAAATTAAAGATGTATAGAGTTATGTTGTAATAAAAAGATAAAAATGGAAGCAAAGATTCTCAAATAATATTACATGTGTATTTTGAACATTACAAACCAAAAATGTTGAGGTGCACCTCTTGCTAGGTATTAAATGATCTGATATGGGAAAGCTAGGTTTTTAAAAAAAGACAACACTTATATCTGAGAGCCAAACTACAAGTGACGCCTGACGCTAGTTGGATACTTGTCAACTTCCCTCAAGTTTTGATGGGAAATGTAGGCAGCTTGGCGGAATGTTGGATGAGTGACTGTTGAAAAGTCCATTGGACAGCAGTTGGAAAGCCAAGCTGCAAGACCAGGAAGCCTACATTTACCATCAAAACTTGAGGGAAGCTGACAAGTGTCCAACTAGTGTCAGGCGTCACTTGTATTTTGGCTCATAATCAGGCCTGACCAGAGTCACCCAGAACAGTTTATTATGACTTACATAGGTATTCATAAGGGTTGATGTTTCCCATCTCAATCCAATTAGTATTGCTGTAGAATTTTTGAAGAATGTGGAGGGCTTTTCCTGCACTTAGGCGAGCTGATTCCAAAGCTGCTGAGGTCACTGGGCCTTTCAGGCCAGAGAGCATAGAGTCCCGCTGCACCCGAAGCTGGTTGATACCTGGAAAAGTAAATTGGAATTCATTACTGTTTTCTTGTGTCTTCTCTGATGCTTAGTTTCTACAATGGAAAAAAAGGCAGTGGGTCAAGCCTAACTGGAGGTCATACCCTTTTGCCTGTCATCTTTGCCTCCCGTCGAAGGTGGCTAATCATCTCGGACCTCTTTTGCCTTGACAAATTTTGATGCCTTGGTAGGGAGAGAGGGCAGTGGCTGGTGGACCATTCCATTAGTGGAATAAATAGCAAACATTTTGTCTTTGCTTTGATTGTTGGTGTTCAATGATACAGTGTGATCATCCTGTGTAAAGGAGCTGCATAAGGAAGTGAATGGGAGGGTGATTCGCAGAGATACTGCTACTCAGTCATGATGATGCTCTGTTTTCTCCTACCTCACTATGCTCAGGTCAAGAGATCCTATGAGGAGCACCTATGAGGAACCCTGCATGCATTCTTCAACCCCTCATACAACAGCTTGTAGAAAGTTGCAATGAAACTGATGGTTGAGTTCCACAACATGGCTCCTGTAGGCTGATAGGGAGGCCAGGTATCCTGCTGCCTGCCAGCTTAGCCTGCTGCTGCTCAGCTGGATGGAGGCGGAAAATTCTATGGGAAATTGGGAGGGAGATTGCTGTTGCCCAAACATGGTGGTGTCATTTCCAGTGTGTCCTGGAAGTATCATCATCACATTGGTGCTGCTCTAGCATTCATCCAAAACTCTATGTCACCCTTATACAATGTTGCCATTTCTGGATCACAGCCAAAATAATGTCAACATTTTAGCAGTAACATTGGCTCCTGACAAGCATCTAGTAACCATATGACAATATGGGATTGGATCAGGACTAACTTTTTCACTTACACAGGGCACTTCTGTTAATAGAACATAAAGTTCTTGCCTACCTCCTCCCTTAGCAGCCCCCCAGTCTCCCTGAAATGCTGCTCCTGGGGGACAGGGAACCCACAAAACCAATATGAGGGGCAAATTAGGGGTCTGCAAGAAGAAGGAGGAATTAGTTAAAATTACCCCTCCCCTTCTGTTAGAGGAAAATTTAGTCTGGAGCTAATGATGTTTTTTTTTTTTTAACAAAAGCAACCCCCCCCCCCCAAACCTGTCCAGGTTGGTTGAAAACTCAAACTGGATCTGTGTAGGAAATGGCTGCAACACACGTTTTCTGTAAGTGATAGAATTTATATAACTTAGACACATTCCCATATATTTAACAGTCAGGAAACAGGCATTTTGAAGACTTGCCCTATAATCACTTGACCTTTGTTCTCAAGCAAGGCTTAGAGTTGCTGTTCCCATATTAAAGCTGTTTTAAGCCATTCTGGTAGTCTCTATCTGTGGACTCAGATATACTACATGGTGTCAGAAGTGGAGAATGGTGGGGAGTGCACTAGATTAAGCTGAAAGCCATTTCTTCATTGTGAGAATCAGAAGAGAACTATGAGTGTCACATCCAAAGAAAGCAGGGACCTTAGTAAATATAGATCTGCCATTATCAGGGGATAACTTCCCTGTATAAACTTTCTCATTTCAACATATGAAGTTACCTGATGCTGAGTCAGTCCACTGGCCCAACATGGTCTATTCTGATAGGACTGTCTTGGAGCCTTTTTTCAGCGTGGTTAACAGACATCTTTTTAACTAGAGAAGCTGGGGACTGAACGTGAGAGTATGTGTTCTACCACTCTGAGTCCTCATCTCATAAAACCTCTAGCAAAATGCCACAGTGCCACAGCCTCAACATCTCTATAAACTTTCAGCAAAACAGGGATTTGGACAAGGGCTGTCAATCACTTTCATTCATGACCAAGTCGATCCTCCTCCCAAAGCCCTTCTTCCCACTCTCAAAAGGCAGTGCCACCCCTACTTTTGGCGATGTCTTCGCAGTGAAAAAAGAAGCTGCTCTCCTCCATGTGATAGATCTCCACTTGATTATTCCCATCAACAATTTCCTTAAGGGCTTTGATGAACCGGTTGGCAGAGACATCAGCTGCACGTGGGAAAAAAAATTCAAATCAAATTTTTATCATAACAATGAGCAAAATGGCTTGCTGCCCCTGTAGCGTTTTGGCAGATGGAAGGTTTCCTGTTGCAGAACATAGGAGATGTGGGTTTTCTTGGAGGATAGTGGAGTCTAGAGTAAGGAAAGTCTGGTCTCCTACCTTGGAAGTAAGCCTTGAATAGTCTACTAGCAGTCAGTGGCTTCATAAATTCTAGCTCTCCAGAGGCCACAGGAGATTTTCCAGGCAGAGGGTTCCTCTCCATGTACCAGGCAACAGCTCGTAGCACCCCCAGTTCAGTGATGTCGGTATCTGTGAAGTCACTTGGGGCAATGCCCCCTGATTCATGGTTGGGATGGAATCCAGCCACGATGCCTGTACACAGGAGCAAAAGAAGGTCTCTGGGGAGCAGCATGTCTTGTGGTGTGGATCAGGAAGGAAATTGGCAGAGGGTGAAGAATGAAAAGATCCTCAGGACTGCCTTGCTGGGTGTGTTGCCTCTGCTCTGGCATGTGCCCTTTGCCCTGCCAGTTAAATAGCTGAAGTAGGACCAGGGAAATTCCCTTGCTGCTCAGTCCGTTTCCTTATATTCAATGGGGCAAAGGATCCAGGAGAACCCAGCTCCCATCCTCACACTGTCATCAACCACTGCACCAAATATTTGAAGACGCATATAAATGACCTTTTTGAAGGGTTGTTTCTTCTTTTCTCGTAGGATAACTGCACCTCGGCCAGCCACTTGACAGATAAACTTTTACCATGCAGCTTTTTCCATATGGTAATTGTGTGTGTGTGTGTGTGGGGGGGGGGGAAGCTGGAGTATTCTACCACCTCAGATTTCTACCACCTCATTCCATTGCCTGAGCACATAAAGTCTTACACTTTCAGGGCTAGATATAGGAGGAGTATCTGACAGGAAGGACGTGGCCAAGCTAAGGCCCAGCAATTTGTTCATTGGACTAGGTGTGGTTTGTACAATTTTGTGACTTGGCAACCTAAGAAGGGATTAAAGGGCACAGCCAGTGAAAGGTTGGGGAAGGAGAGAGAGCTGAATATCACATATTGATCTGAACGAACCAGCAGGCGGGGCGGGGGGCGTCGGGGGGAGCGGCGCAGCCGCGACCCCCGGGGGCCCCCGGCCCGCCGCAGGCGGGGCGGGGGGCGTCGGGGGGAGCGGCGCAGCCGCGACCCCCGGGGGCCCCCGGCCCGCCGCAGGCGGGGCGGGGGGCGTCGGGGGGAGCGGCGCAGCCGCGACCCCCGGGGGCCTGGCTGTCTTTGTCTTTGTCTTCGTCTTCGTCTTCGTCTTCGTCTTCGTCTTCGTCTTCGTCTTCGTCTTCGTCTTCGTCTTGGGGGGATGGGGGGATGGGGGGATGGGGGGATGGGGGGATGGGGGGATGGGGGGATGGGGGATTTTATTTTTGGGAACCTCTTCTACATGCAAAACTTTTTTGGTACAAAGTTGTAATGTTATAAAATGGTAAAAATTTCATAAAATTGTAATTTTACTAACAATCCAACTCAAATAAGTTTATAGATAATTCAAACAGTATTGCTTCTATAATCATTTTAGGCATAAATATTAAACATAACTTTTAATCATTAAGTAAAAAGTATTAAATACTCAGTAGAGATGGGTTGAAGGTTTTATCTTAAATCCTGAGCAGCTTGAAACCTTCAAGTGAGAACTGAAAACACGTTTCTCTGTTTTAGAGAAACTGCTTTTCAGTACAAAATAAACGGGATGTATGTTTTTGTTGCACTCTCCCAACCAGGAGACAGACTCCTCCTAAGAGTTTAATGGCTTCTTTCATTAACAAATGCTAGTTGTTTTCATTACGTGAGGTATCAAAATATAAATGTTTATTTAAATAAAACATAGAAAAATAGAACAGATGAACACAACAAGAATTAAGTTTCCTAACATTTCTTAATGAAATCTAACTCAGTCAGATTAACAATGAAATGCATTCAAGTTACCGTAGCACATATTACAAGGGTAAGTTTCCTGCCTAGATCTTAATGAGATTTCTTTTGGCCAAAACCCTGATCTGCTATTTGGATTACCATTTTTATATATTATCTTATGCAGAAATCTAAGATCTTTTCATATGATAACAAAGATAAATATCAAACCAATCATAATTTAATTGTTTTTTACTATTTCCAATCATGTGACATTCTACCTAGCCAAAAGTACCACTATGCCCAGCTGCAAGATAAGAGATATGGATAGTAAAAATGACAAGAAAAGTTACATGACCAGATCATCCTTGGTCTCTGCTAACAATTACAGAACATGTATCTGATACTGTTCACTATTTTTAATTAGCTGTCAAAGATAAAGCACCAGTTATACACCATACTAGAAAAAGAACTACAGTGATGTTCATACAGCGTTATTTAGAATGCATATGTTTCATGAAGTATGTGTTCTAAACCATAATCAGCAGTCTACTGGTTTGAATCCCACTACTGACATGAGCTCAGTAGGTGGCCTTGGGTCAGCCACTCCTCTCAGCCCCAGCTCCATTGTGGGGATAAGAATAACACTAACTTATTCACTGCTCTGGGTGAGGCACTAATATGTGTAGAAGAGCGGTATATAAGCACAGTTATTATTATTATTTATATTTCCATGACACCATCGCTTGACCTGTGAAATTAAGTATTTTGATAAATATGAAAGTGATACAAAATATAAATGTATTGCATAATGTGTGAGTGTACATATACAAACTTTAATAATTGTATTGGATAATACCGCAAAGCATGATTACTGAGAAAGCTGCTTTCACTGCTTTCAGTGTGGAGAGCTGCTTGTAGATCAAAACAACCTGACGAGCTGTCTTCATGCAGAGTACACTCAATTCTCTTGGCTTTCAATTCTGCTTTCGTTCAGCATGGGTAAATCAATGTGTATCACTCCTCTCTGAATGACCTTTTAAATTTTACTGCCTATCGTGTCAAAGCAATTAAAATTAACAATACAGTTACTAAGATCACTTAATGGCTCTTAGGCTTTATCTATTGATCTAGTGACATCTTCAAAACCCACTGGTAACAGACTATACATACTTCTCTTCTATCCACAATATATACACAAGGATTGATTACATATTCTTATCTTCTAAATTACATATTTAAATGACATATTCTTATCTCCTAAATTAATTAGTCAAACTCTTACATCAAGGATTGGTGACAAGTTGTGGACAGACTATGCTTGGACAGAATGTACACTGAGAATAAATGACATCAAACAAATTGGAAACTAAATAAATCACTTTTATTTAACAAATAAATTTCTTCTGAAGTCTCTTTAGAAATTAAACAATAGAAACAAACTATGTGGCATTCCTCAAATCCACGGGTAGGATGCTATGGAAGTGGTACTTAGAGGGAAATTAATCTCCGTTGCCTCCTGTCATGAAGAGCAAAAAGAAAACATTAGAAATGAAATGATATCTAGAATAAGAAAACTAGAAGATGAACACAAAAAAGGCCACCCAATCTATAAACTTGCTTGCATGAAAATTAGAGGAAAAAACCTCCTCACATTCTATACAAGCTATTAAAGGCACCCAGGAAAAACTCAAACTAATTCTGTAAAATTAGCCGATGTATTTGCTGAATACTACCAAACCATTTGTACATCAGACAATCCTGACACTAATAATATTTTAAATTATTTATCATCACAGGAAATTTGGAAAAAAAACTCACAAGAACATAAACAATATCTGGACCAACCAGTCACAACAGAAGATGTTACAGTCACTATCAAATCCTTGAAAAAAATAACAAAGCTTCAGACAGGGATGGATTCCCTGCCAAATTTGTACAAAAAAATACATTCACCTACTTTCAACTCCACTAACTGCCACATGCAACTCTGTTATGTTAGGAGGTAGCATCCCTCTATCTTGGTCAGAGGCTGAAATAGTAGTTACTCCAAAAAAGGACAACCATATTACAAATACTAAATCTTCTCAACCAATACCCTTACTGAATCAAGACCAAAAGATCTTTACAAGCATATTTGCCAAAACATTGTCTAAATTTAAATAACCAACTACATTCGCCTTGACCAGACAATACACGTAACACTTTAACTATAATTAATTTCTGTGAAGCATACAAAACCCCTGCATTACTTCTGGCCTTTGATATAGAGAAGGCATTTGATTAAGTGGAAATAACATATATAAAACTTTTACTTCAAAAAATGGGTTTTGGCGACCAATTCTAAAATGCCATTTATGCTCTTTATCTTTCTCCAAAAGCTACAGTTAGGACTAACAATGTACATTCAATAGATATCCATATAGCAAGGGGAACTAGACAAGGCTGTCCCCTTTCCCCATTTCTGTTTGCCATAACTATAGACAGGGCCAATGCTACCATTAGACCAACTAGGCAGCCGCCTTGGGCACAGACCTCAAGAGGGGCATAGTTTTAAACAGATTACTTTCTTGAAAAAAATGCAACTGAGAAAACCTATTGAGCACCCCCTAAATGGTCCTGTCCACAGACATCAAGCAGCTCAAAAGCTCACCGTAAATTTTTTATTTATTTATTTATTTATTTATTTGATGTATACCCTGCCCTCCTCACAGATGGGCTAAGGGTGGCTAACAACATTAAAAAATACATTAAAATCACAGAAACATAAAATCAATAATATTTTTTAAAAATAATTAAAATTGTCCAGGAGCAGGCTATTTAAACAAATATTGGGAGTCCGTATACAGGCATGGCAGATGGCTGAGGGCAGCTCCGGAAGAAATGGTGGTCTTAGATGGAAGAAGAAGGACACTCGCTGGCACTCAGCCAAAGGCCCAGTAGAACATCTCTGTTTTACAAGCCCTGCAAAACTGTAACAGGTCCCACAGGGCCCAGATCTCCAGCGGGAGAGCATTCCACCAGGCCAGGGCCAGGGCAGAAAAAGCCCTCGCCCTGGTTGAGGCCAGATGGATGTCCTTTGGGCCAGGGACCACCAGGAGTTGCTTGTCTGCAGAGCGCAACACCCTGCAGGGGACGTAATGGAAGAGGCGGTCCCGCAGGTATGGAGGTCCCAGTCCATGAAGGGCTTTAAATACCAAGGTTAACACCTTGAACCAGATCTGGAACTCCACTGGAAGCCAGTGCAGCTGGCACAGCACATGATGAACGTGCGCTTGGATGGGCGTTCCGGTAAGGATGCGTGCCGCTGCATCCTGGATCAGCTGTAACTTCCGGGTCAGACCCAAGGGCAATCCAGGATAGAGTGAGTTGCAGTAGTCTAGCCTGGAGGTGACCGTTGCATGGATTACTGTGGCCAGGTCCTGTGGTGAAAGATAGGGCGCCAGTTGCCTGCCCTGTCGAAGATGAAAAAAGGCAGACCTGGCAACAGTCATGACCTGGGCCTCCATTGAAAGTGTAGCATCCAAGGTCACACCCAGACTCCTCACCATCAGGGAAGGTTTCAATTGTACCCCATCAACAGCTGGGAGCCGGTTCCCAGCTCGATTGCCCCATGATCCAGACACAGAACCTCTGTCTTCAGGGGATTCAATTTCAGGTGACTCTGATGTAACCATACCGTCACAGCCTCAAGACCCTTGACCAAGGAATCCAAAGCAAGATCGGACTGGCCATCTGTAATGATTCCAAGTAAATGTGTGCATGTATCTTTAAATGCTTGATGAAATAGGTGAAGAGTGGGGGGTGAAGGAGATGGATGAGTGAGTGATATGTGTCAGGCTATGGCATTCCAGACTTGATAGTCTGTTTCACTCCCTTCTGCAAGAAGACGAGGTCTTTTGATTTCAAAAGGTTTATTGTGAAAGACAGCATTCAAGCCCAGATGTGCATATTCCAGGATTAGAGATCCTGGCCGAGCAAAGCGTTGCTAGGAATGAATCATAGAGCAAAGGTTGTTACATTTTACACTCCCGGAGCCCAGCCTCCTCCCCAAGTTCATACAGCAAAACTTCTCAGAGGTGCGCTGAGCTGGCCAAGGTCGAAACAGCAGATAAGACAGGATCCTTTCCCATGGAATCGGCTCCTTGCAGGTGTTGCCTGGAGGGAAAGAAGTCTAAACACTACACGATTAAATATGGCGTTACTTAGGTTAAAACAGTTTCTGACAATATGATTGGTTGAGGACTGAGAGGGTGGGTGGAGTGAATGCAGTTTGAGACTGAGAGTAGAGAGAACATTTTTAGTCAGAAGAAAGCAGGCTAGCTGTGTGCTGCCTGAATATGTTGAAGTGTTTATGAGAGAAATATAACCTGTGTGGAACCTGAACGAGCATGTTTGTGAAAGGACACTCAGTCAGGGAAAGAGAGGCCAGCTATGTGAATGAGAGTAAATGAAGTAACTTTAAGAACCGAGAACTACGTTTATGAAACCGATACGCCTCTCGAATAAATAAAAGCTTATTTTTGTTTTGCTATATCCCAGTGTAGCTGTCATTGCTATATCCCATTCCTATCTTCAGGGCCACATAGAACCACGAAGGAGCCTGACGCTTAGGAACGTTACCAAAGGGAAAATTTAAATAAAATATCTTGGAATAAAATATTCCGGGTGGCAGCAGACTACCCAGAGGGTTAAGGGATAGATTAAAAGAAAAATCTACCCTAAAGAAAGTAAAGGTCATAACACCATCCATCAGCAGATAGAGCTGAGTGTCATCCGCATACCAGTGACAACCTAGCCCAAAGCTGCGGGCTAACAGGGCAAGGGGGCACATATAGATGTTAAATAGCATCGGGGAAAGAATCGCCCCCTGAGGGATGCCACATACCAAAGAATGGTAAGCAGACATCTGTTCCCCGAGTGCCACCCTCTGTCCTAGATTGTGAAGGAAGGAGTTCAGCCATTTCAGGGCTGTTCCACGAATCCCCACATCGGCAAGGCAATGGGTCAGAAGATTATGATTGACCATGTCAAATGCTGCTGTAAGATCTAAAAGTATCAGCAGTGCCGACCCACTCCGGTCCAGGTGTCGCCGCAGATCATCTGTGAGGGCAACCAGAGCCGTCTTTGTACCATGGCCAGGCCTGAAGCTGGACTGGAATGGATCCAGGATAGAGGCATCACCCAGGTATACCTGCAGCTGTTCTGCTACCGCCCTCTCACTTACTCAAAGTTATCTCAGAAGTCTCAGTCAACTTGAGAGGAACAATCCTTAGTGAAACTACTCCTTTTTAGCTCTCCAGAGAGCCAGCTAAAAAGAAGAAAGCAAACAAATTAAGTAACTGCAGACAAAAGTATCTCCTTTTCAAGTACAACACAATTCTCTCTCTCATTGTCTCACAGCAAACATGAGAAGGGGGTGGGAGTAGAAGACACTCTGCTGTGCCAGCCAGGAAAAAGGTGGGGAAATAGCTTCCAATGCTACAAAAAGAAACTTTTCAGCAACTTGAGGAAGCCAAGCAAGAAGTGAGAAGGAAAACAAAAGGGAAAAGGTGGGAAACTGCCTCCAGAGCTAAGAAAAAAACCCACTTCTTAGAGCAAACTGTATCCCAGCACCACCAAGAGAAGAGGCAGAGTGGAAAACACTAAAATCTTCACAGCTATTCTGCTGTGTCTGGAAAGAAATGGGCAGAAAGTCAGCTTCATGGCTGCAATAAAAGGGAGGAAAGTAGGGAAATTCTGCTGTAGCAATGTGCATAGCATACTTGCTGCAGAGGAACAAGTGCAAGGAAAAATACCTCTGCACTAGAACCTACAACTATATAGCCAAGCCTTTAAGGTTTCCTCAAAATCTGAAAATCCTTTAAAGAGTTATGATGACCTCGTCCAATCCTTAAGGCCACTTTTGGTAGGTGCTCGAGAGGGAAAACTGGTCAAGACCAATTTGTCATCTAAACCTTGGTTTGATCAAAGCTGTATTTGTGCTAAAAATGCTTTAATCTATGCCTGTAAGCTAGCACTGAGAGCTGATGAAAAGACCAGATAAGATGCATATCGTTCTCTTTCATTTTTAAAAAAGAAGTATAAATCACTGGTTGCCCGCTGTAAGAAAGAACATACCAGAAAACTGTGGGCCAATATAACTGAAGCAGCTACGAGCAAAAATTCAGTGGTGTTCTGGAAACTAGCGTCAAACCGCGCCTCCACAGCCGCCTCCCCCTTGGCTTCCTCTATCCCCCCAGATAAATGGACTTCTTTTTTCCAAAAAATGGATGATGATCCTATTCAACCCCCTCCTGCCCTAACAATAGAAAATCTGGCCAAATGCCCCCCAGTTCATGCCGAAGAGGTAAAAGCTTATATTAGCCAGTTAAAGAATGCAAAAGCCCCTGGGCTTGATGGAATATCTCCAGAATTACTAAAAACAAATAAGGACTGGTGGGAAACTTTCCTAGCCTCCCTATTTACTTATATTGATGAAACCGGCTACATCCCCAATGATTGGGGAATGGCTATAGTAGTCCCCTTCCATAAAAAGGGAAAGAAGGAGGATCCATCCAATTATAGACCAATCAGCTTACTAAGCATTGTAAGCAAGTTGTCTACGAAACATCTGCTGAAGAAATTTTTAGACTGGCTAGAACAGGAGGATATCATTGCTGATGAGCAAGCTGGGTTTAGAGCTGGCAGGTCAACAATAGATCACTGCCTAGTAATGCAACACCTTGTAGAGAAATACGCTACAGGAGACCAAGCATCACTTTACTGGGCATTTGTTGATTTAAAAGCAGCTTTTGACACAGTCTCTAGAAATAGACTTTGGAGGAAACTGCAGGCCTCCTCTATTGATAGGCGACTGCTGTCCCTTTTGGGGGCTATGCACAAGCAAACTGCCCTGAGTAAGGTGCAGCCGAATTGGGCATTTGACTGACCCCAATCAAACTTACAGGCAGGTGTGCCTTCTAGCCCCCTTTCTGTTTATCTTCTACATCAACAATTTGGTAAACCTTTTGAATGACCCTGGATTGCAGCCTCCCAAATTAGCAAATAGGCACATTCACGTACTGCTCTATGCAGATGATGCTGTATTACTTTCTAGGACCCCCATAGGGCTGAAACGAGCCTTAAAAAAATTCTCCCAATTCTGTGATACTGAACACCTTCTAACTAATTACCAAAAAACTAAGATCCTGGCTTTCAGTAAAAATCCAAAGATCAGACGATGGGAGCTTCAGGGGCATCAGTTAGAACAACTTACCAGCTTCAAATATTTGGGTGTAGTTTTGCAAGCCTCAGGTACCAAAACAACACATAGCAGCTTCATTGCTGATGTGGGAGAAAAAACAGCACACGGTATACTGAAATTCTATCGATCACAAGGGGGGCAGTATGTACCGGCTGCACTCAGTTTGTTTAAAGCCAAACCATTGGCCCAATTAGTATACGGATCATTCTTGGGGCTGCCATCCTCCTCTTTCTCTCAACTTGAGAGAGTGCACTCCAAATTCCTTAGAGCTCTATTACAAGTGCCCAAATGCATGCCTAACTCATGGGTTAGACTGGAAACAGGAATGTTAAGGGTAGAGGCCAGAATCACCATCCTTTCAATTTTCAAATGGCTGTCAGGACGTCTAAACCCGCAAGGTCTGCTCCCTCTGTTATTCCAAGACAATCTAACTGGCAAAAGGCGACTCTGAAATCCCTGGGAAAATTGGGTCTTTCCCCTCAAAGTTTGCTAGTCATGGGGTTAGACCGAGCAAAATCACTCATTAAGCAGAGAGTGACAGACATTGAAAGACAAACATTTTCTTAGAGCACCAGGTTTTATTTCTTCAGATACTACTAAATATATTCAGAGGAGTTAGCCGTGTTAGTCTGTAGTAGCAAAATCAAAAAGAGTCCAGTAGCACCTTTAAGACTAACCAATTTTATTGTAGCATAAGCTTTCGAGAATCAAGTTCTCTTCATCAGATGCCTGATCCAAACTGGGCAGATACAGAAGAGGAGGGGAGAAGAGAGAGAGAGAAAAGAAGGGGACATATATCACAAGGGGACAGAATGCAATTAGCGTGGAGGCAATCAAAACATTCCTTTGCTTGGAAATGTAAACATCTCCTTTTGGTGTGGAGTCAGTTTGCCGTATTAGTTTGTAGTGAAAGTATCCAATTCCTATGTAGCGACCTTTAAGCCTCATAGGGCATGCATCTCAGCCCACTCGCCCCGTTAAAAAAGGGACAGGTGCCATTTCCCATTTTTTCTACTAGCTATTCAAGGTGCTGTTGTTCACCCCAGTCAGTGGACCGACCTCTGTCTTTCTGCCCTTAGAGCTGCTTGGTCTGCCCCTATATCTACCCAGGGAATACAATTACAGGACCCAATGGCATCAACTACACTGTCTCTGGCTCTTACAGCTGCTCATCCTCCAATCTGATATATGCCCTCATGTGCCAACAATGTCCTTCTGCTCTGTACATTGGACAAACCAGCCAACCTCTACGCAAAAGAATAAATGGACACAAATCTGACATTAGAAATGGAAACGTCCAAAAACCAGTGGGAGAACACTTCAATCTACCAGGACATTCCACCAAAGACTTAAAGGTCGCTGTGGTTCAACAGAAACCTTTCAAAAACAAAATCCAACAGGAGGCTGCTGAATTGGAATTTATATGCAAATTTGACTCTGTCAAGCTGGGACTGAATAGAGACTATGAATGGTTATCACATTATCACAGGTAACAGATTCCCTTTACAGAGACGTGGTCTGGGGGAGTCCAGTGACACCTGGTGTGGGCTTTCGGGGACCACAGCTCTCTTTATCAGATGCGGCTGGCAGGGAGAGCTGTGGTTATCAAAGGCTTATACTACATAGGAATTGGATACTTTCACTACAAACTAATGCGGCAAACTGACTCCACACCAAAAAGAGATGTTTACATTTCCAAGCAAAGGAATGTTTTGATTGCCTCCACGCTAATTGCATTCTGTCCCCTTGTGATATATGTCCCCTTCTTTTCTCTCTCTCTCTTCTCCCCTCCTCTTCTGTATCTGCCCAGTTTGGATCAGGCATCTGACTGAAGAGAACTTGATTCTCGAAAGCTTATGCTACAATAAAATTGGTTAGTCTTAAAGGTGCTACTGGACTCTTTTTGATTTTACTAAATATATTGCCGCTCCTGCAGCCTATTTTTACTTTCTTGAATCCAGTAACTCCAGAAGGGCATTTGCTTTAGCTAGAAGTTCAACTCTACCCTCTGCCGTTCTGGAAGGAAAGTTTAAAGCTGTCCATTACTCTCTTAGGCTTTGCTCCTATCCCCTAAGAGAAATTGACTCAATGGAGCACATCTTCTTCAACTGCCCAAGTCATTGTAAAATTAGAGCGGAAACCATCAGTCCATTAGTAGAAAGATTCCCTGGAAGTTCAAATAAAATCAAACTTGATTATCTTTTGTCTGATCGGAATCACCAGACACCATGTTAAGTAGCAAGATTCTGTGCCCAGGTCTACAAGCAACGTAAATCACATAAGGCAGCTTAAACAACTAATTTATGATGATCTTATTTTTTTACTCTTATATTTATTCATCGTTCTTCCCCGGTATCCAGTCTCAACGGCTTTTAAACTGATTTGCAAATGGTTTTATATGTACTGGTCACAGACTGTAATAATAAACTTGACTTGACTACCTCTGCACTAAGAACAGCAGAAATACCTGAACCTACTTCATGGGGTGAAATATCCTAGCTACCACCAGAAGAAGCTGAGAAATGGAGAAAAGCGGAGGGTGTGGTGTCGGTGTTGAAGAGAATGATAGCACATTGAAAGAGCTCCGTCTCTCCCATGCCTGAAATTTAAGATTTATGTTGAAAAGGTAAAGTAAAAATATTTACCCTTCCAACGTAAAGATACGCTAAGAGATCCGAAAGGCAGATTCATATTTATTAAAGGCACTATAGAAAACCAAACTTACACATTTGGCTCAATTTATGCCCCAAACCAAGACAGCCTAATGAAATTCTAAAACAAAGTTCATTAGAATACACATGTATCACTTAGTATAATTTGCTCTAAACCATATTTTCATGACAAACCCACAGAAACAGCAGCAACATAATCTAAGAGTAGATACAGAAGGATTAAAGGATTAAAAGTATCCTGCTCACTAGGTTGGAGGCAAGTTCTGACGACAACAGGGCCAACAACAAAGATTCTCAGGTCAAACTCCATGGTCAAGTAACAGATTCCAAAATCAAAGACTGTGACCCACCAAGGCTCAGGCAGCCAGAACCGAAGAGCTCACCAACAACCAAGTCCAGAATACCACAATTGTGACTAGCTAATCCCATGCTAGCTGCGGCCTTATAAAGGGAGTTTCTCCTACAGGTGAGGCTGGGTTCATTAAGCTTCTTTCTCCAAGCTGGCTCATCTCTGCTACTCAGGAGGAGTAGATCAGATCCTGTACTGGCTCTCCTGACATTTCCTCAGCAGGGGGAAGGCCGTGGGCTGCCAGGCATGCTCTCCTGTGCTTGGTCCATGCCTCTGCCCTTACCCTCAGCCTTCGCTGCTCCTGGGGTTCTTTGGGAGACAGTGGCAGTTCTGGCAGCAGGCAGGTCCATGCTAAGGCCGCCTGGCTTGATGACACTGTGGTTGTCAACCCTCCTGGAGATCCCCACAAATTACAACTGATCTCCAACTGACAGGTTTTAACATTCTCCGAAACATGGAGGCTTCTTAGGCTGGCCTATGTGGAATTATACCTCACATAGGTACTACCTGACAATTGATGCCAACCCACCTAGAGAACTCCGAGAGTTACAAATTATACCCCACTGAGGACTCTCCATATTATGATTGCCGTACCTGGAGATCTCCTTCCATTTCAGCTGAACTCCATATATCCTATTTTACCTAAATTGGAGACAATGGTGGTATTGGGTATTGGGTGTCTGAAGCACCTCCTTACAGTAGTTGCCAACTTGAGGTTTCAGGGGGCTTATATTTTCACCACTTCCTTATTCAAAGCCCTGTCTAATACAGGGTGCTTGGAGGGAGGCCACATTCGAGGCCTTAGGTCCAGAACCAGAGACTGGATCAGCACCACCACATGTCCTCTTTTAGGGGACAGTCTCTGGAGTTCAGGGGTGTGTGATGTGGGGTGATCCAAAGATTGTTTTGGGTTTCAGAGGGCTTATATTTTCACCACTTCCGTATTCAAAGCCATGTCTAATACTGGGTGCTTGGAGAGAGGCCACATTCGAGGCCTTAGGTCCAGAACCAGAGACTGGATCAGCACCAGCACATGTCCTCTTGTAGGGGATAGTCTCTGGAGTTCAGGGGTGTGTGATTTGGGGTGATCCAAAGATTATTTGCGCTTTCAGAGGGCTTATATTTTCACCACTTCCTTATTCAAAGCCATGTCTAATACAGGGTGCTTATAGACAGGCCACATTCGAGGCCTTAGGTCCAGAACCAGAGACTGGATCAGCACCAGCACATGTCCTCTTGTAGGGGACAATCTCTGGAGTTCAGATCTGTGTGATTTGGGGTGATCCAAAGTATTTTTCTGCCGCAGCTGCCGCCCCTTTCTTCTTATTGAAATGTTCTGGGGGCATCCTATTTTGCAGCTGTTTACTCAAGATCTGGGTTTTGTAGGATGACCCAGTATAGGTCCACTTAGAGTGCTGAGTCTTCTAAATATGGAGGTGTATAATATATGCCCCTGCAAACTTCATTTTGGAGTTATAGCTTTTCAGTTTTCCCACAATATTTTTCTTTGGCTTTGCGAATAACGAATAAGGAATAAAGAACTGCGAATAAGGAACTGGGAACTGGGAACCAACTTCAGCTTCGTTGTGGGCCTTGCAATATTTTTAAGGGCCAAAACACACGATACTCATGGGCAAGTGTCAAATCCTGCAATGATCCCTGGGAATTGTAGTTAAAAGAACCATCCGCTCAATGTGATTCTCAGCTGGTGAGGGAAGGGGGAGTGTCTCTCTCTCTCTGAGAGCCAAACTACAAGTGACGTCTTACACAGGTTGGACACTAGTTGGCTTTCCTCAAGTTTTGATGGGAAATGTAGGCGTCCTGGTTTTACAGCTTGGCTGTCCATTACAGCTGCAAGACCAGGATGCCTACATTTCCCATCAAAACTTGAGGGAAGCCGACTAGTGTTCAACCTGTGTAAGACGTCACTTGTAGTCTGGCTCTCACTCACACACTCTCTCTCTTTCAAAAATCTGCTGAGAACTTGGGATTGGGGTGGGGGGATGGGGAACGACGTAACAAGAGACAGGCCCAAGTTTTGCATATGCTTCATGAATAGACCTGTCACTTCTGTAAGAAAACAAGCAGATGCTGTGGTTTGAGAGGAAACGGACCCACCAAAGGCAGCCGTGTCTTGCTTTGATGGCTCTGCTTGGTGGCCTTGCGTGTGACCTTCTGTGCAAAAAGGCCCCTTGCCTTTCAGAATCAGCGACCACCACAGAGCTTTTGACGATTATTGCTCATCTGGACACGGAGGCCAGGGCAGAATAAGGGCCATCATAGCTCAGACTCTGAGACTTTTGTGGTCAGGAGGTCTGCAGAGGCCCATTCTCTGACTCCTTGTGGTTTTTTGGAGGCAGTTTTGCAAACTCTGCCTTTCTAATGCAATTACTTGAACAATCTGACACATCTCTGAGGATGGGCTAGTAGACTGATGGATACTGGCCGAGCTGACCAGTGGAAGCCAGCGAGGGGCTGTGGCTGATTTAGTGAGCCCTCAGGTATACAACTAGGATAGCAAGAAGGAATTGTATCAAACTGAGTGGGTCCCTGAACCTAGCAGCAGAAAAATTGCTTTGCAGATTCAGATCAAGGGTCTGTCTAGTCCAGCATTGACACAAGCAGGGCTTGGAGATCCCTCGTTGCTTGATCTCAGGACCTGAGAATAGCTGTGTCAAGGCTAAAATTTACATTTGTCTAGACTTAGTGGCATCTCTGTCTGTCTGTCTGTTTCAGGTGGGTACCTGTGTCGGTCTGTGGTATAAGCTTTCAAGAGTAAAAGGTCACTTCGTCAGATACTTGAACCTGACAAAAGGAGCTTTGATTCTCCAAAGCTTAAACCCCCAAAACCTTGTTGGTCTTTAAGGTGCTACTGGACTTGAATCTGTCTGTCTGTCTGTCTGTCTGTCTGTCTGTCTGTCTGTCTGTCTGTCTGTCTGTCTGTCTGTCTGTCTGTCTGTCTGTCTGTCTGTCTGTCTGTCTGTCTGTCTGTCGGTCATCACAGGAGTCCAGTGGCACTTTAAGCCAAACATATTAGAAGAATTTTGTTAGTCTTCTTTAAGGTGACTCTGGACTCCTGTTTCATTTTGGAAGGTGGTTAGTTTCAGAAGAAGTTAGATAATGGGGCTTAAGCCTCCTTCAGACTTCCAAGAGGAGCATAGCTGTGTGATGGAGCACATGCTTGGCAGGCAGAAAGGCAGCTTTAACTAGAGATGGGTTGTAGGGAAAGGTCTTTCTTTGCAAGATTCCTCAGTGAGGCAGCATCAGGCAAGAAGAACCAAGGTTTTGATTCAGTCTAAAGTAGTTTTATGGGTTGCTAAGACACATACTTAGACCTGGAAGCCTTGCCCACTGGGTCTCAGATGTGTAGTGAGTGGAAAGAGAAAAGTATTCTGCACATGCTTGGCTTCCTGAGTCAATGACTTGGTCTGAGCCCCAGCTCACATGAAGCTCCACAAATGGAACACAGGGAGATGTCGTAGTCATACTACTGACATGCTATAGAGACACACTGCTCTGGTGGGCAGTAGGTCACTTTCTCAAACATGATAACTGGAGATCATGAGGATTGAACAGGGAATTGCCATAGGCCAAGCATGAGCTTTACCACTGATCTTTGACAGTGTAAAGAGCTAGAGAGCTTTGGCGGGGAGGGGGATTTGTAGGTAGGCCCAGGTCAGAGGGGCTATTGTTTGACAGAGGCGAGTGGGGAACATATGACCAGTGGTTTCCTGTGTATAGGCTACAGCTTCACGTAGGCTATTCTTTCCGGCCGCTAATGCATTTTCCATTGCCTCATGTCCTACAAAAGCCACTTGTGAAGACATGTTCTGCTCACACTACCCAGAGCTGCTTCCAGTTGCAGTCGGAATCTGCACATTGCATGTCAAAAGATGCCTTTGGAGTGCCTGAGCTTCTGTTTCATCATCTTGGCAGGTAAGGACCAGTTCCATCTCATAAAAATATTTCTACTCCATGGATTGAGACAATATCTGGTCTCTCCTGACCTTGTGGAATTGCTCCAATGGCTGATCTAGTCTAGTCGTGGCACTTTAAAGCCTCTTTATTACATTGATGCCATTTTCTGTTGCTAAGAGAGTTTTCCTACTTCTCCTTGGTAGGACAAGCCTTTCTGAGCTCTGAGTCTCTAACATGTAAGTTCTGTAGCTGCCATGATGACTAATAGAATAAGAAAAGAGCCATGGAAGGTCACATACATGAAGTTTTCTGATAACCAATCGGTTTCAGAGTTAATTTCAAAGTGCTGATTCTTATCTTTAAAACCCTAAATGAACTGTGTTTGGAGATACTTAAGGGACTGCCTAGTCCCAGAAATGTCTCCTCAATCACTGAAGTCCAGTAATTAATCTCTTCTCTGAGGGCCAAGCTACACATGACGAATGACACTTGAACAGCAAGTGTATTTCTCCCTGTTCACTTGCCCTCCACTCAATCCACTTGCCATTCAAGTGTCATTCGTCATGTGTAGCTTGGCCCTGAGTGCTGTCTCCTTCAGAGGCTCAATTGTCCTCCACAATCAAGTGTTTTTTGTTACTGCCACACATTTATGATTTCATTGCCACTTGAGATTTGCCATATTCAATAGCCTGATTAAATAAAACTGTTCTCTGAAGAAGGCTCTTAACCTTGAAGCATGAGGGAATTTGACTTTATATTCTGTTGGAGTTTCTTTTATTACCATGCCTGAGGTATAGATAGGTGCCAAGAACTACCACAGGGTGGGAATGGGGGAACACAGATCAGGGCTACAACACAGCCTTGTGCCATTTCCCTAATCAGACTTCCCTACCCAATGGTATAAGACATGGTATGGGAAAATACAAATATTGTGATTCTCTTTTTCACCTCACGGGGCTTAAAACAGATAGAAGGGGGATGTCTCATAAGTAAAAGCATAGGGGACCCCCTTTCCACTAACTTGGCCCTAATTCATACCCCCACAGCTACTTTTTATACCAAATTACATCAAGAGTTCCTGTCACAGAACTTCTACATACACTGTAATCTGGCTGGGGATGAGACCGAATTTTGAAAACTGCCTAGCTTGATTCAAATATATAGTTGTTTGAATCGGCTTCCCCTTTCAATTACTGTAGAATCTTACAGTCCAGATATATCAGGCAGATATATATAATTCAGATATGCTGATTCTAGGCTAGTCCAGATGGCAAAAATAGTCTGGTACAAGACCAATTTGTTCTCTTCAACAGGCTCAAATGGGCTGTTTCCACATGGCTTACCTTCCCTCGGAACAACCTGGAACATCGCGCAAAAAACGCGGAAGATCATGTTTTCTTGTGTGAGATTTGTGCGATGTCGTGCGATAAAACATGATCTTCCGTGTTTTTTGCGTGATGTTCCAGGTCGTTCCGAGGGAAGGTAAGCCATGTGGAAACAGCCCATTTGAGCCTGTTGAAGAGAACAAATTGGTCTTGTACCAGACTATTTTTGCCATCTGGACTAGCCTAGAATCAGCATATCTGAATTATATATATCTGCCTGATATATCTGGACTGTAAGATTCTACAGTAATTGAAAGGGGAAGCCGATTCAAACAACTATATATTTGAATCAAGCTAGGCAGTTTTCAAAATTCGGTCTCATCCCCAGCCAGATTACAGTGTATGTAGAAGTTCTGTGACAGGAACTCTTGATGTAATTTGGTATAAAAAGTAGCTGTGGGGGTATGAATTAGGGCCAAGTTAGTGGAAAGGGGGTCCCCTATGCTTTTACTTATGAGACATCCCCCTTCTATCTGTTTTAAGCCCCGTGAGGTGAAAAAGAGAATCACAATATTTGTATTTGTATTTATTTGTATTTACAATATTTGTATTGAATTTTGAAAACTGCCTGGCTTGATTCAAATATATAGGTGTTTGAATCGGCTTCCCCTTTCAATTACTGTAGAATCTTACAGTCCAGATATATCAGGCAGATATATATAATTCAGATATGCTGATTCTAGGCTAGTCCAGATGGCAAAAATAGTCTGGTACAAGACCAATTTGTTCTCTTCAACAGGCTCAAATGGGGTGTTTCCACATGGCTTACCTTCCCTCGGAACGACCTGGAACATCGCGCAAAAAACGCAGAAGATCATGTTTTCTTGTGTGAGATTTGTGCGATGTCGTGCGATAAAACATGATCTTCCGTGTTTTTTTAGCAATGTTCCAGGTCGTTCCGAGGGAAGGTAAGCCATGTGGAAATGGCCATGGTTTCCTACAGTGCATTTCCTTTCTCAAACATAAATCCAGATTGCACATTACATTGTTTATTAAGCTGTTTTAATGCCTGCCTTTGCCATCTCTTTTCCTTACCTCATCAATATTCTCTCAGTTTCTTGGGCTCAAGATCTCACGGTCTCCCAGCTCAGCTTTGCTCAAGGCACTGAAGGCAGCTCTGTTATATTGCGTTGCTCCTACAACTCCACTTCTGCGCCAAAGGTTGGCAGCTACCAGTGGGTGAAGGATCCAGGCTTGGTGGTCAAAAACACCACCCCAGAATTCATGGGGAGAGTGATTTGCACCTCCGAACATCACTTCCTCTTGGACAGGAGGGCAGATTTAGAGATACAGGATCTGAGACATTATGACTCTGGGATATACAGATGTGTGGTGAACATCCATGGTCTAAAGGAAGCCTCAGGGAACGGGACCAAGCTTCAAGTGATGAAAGCTTCAGCAGGTAAGATGATAAAGTTCTGCAGGAGAAAAATGATTGGTCAGAATGAAGAAAGTTGCTGGAATTTAGGTAAAAACAATGCATGACACGAGAGATCCATGTTCAGATCTCCCAATGTATTTTACTTGAAATGCAGTTGCGGTGGGGAGAGTCTGTAGATCACAAGTGAAGTGCTGGGAAAGACTATTTTGATCCTTTATCTCATGCCATTTCCCAAGCTAAATTATTCCCCGCTCAGGAAGAATGGGCTAAATCATAAAGTGCTAGGTGCCAGATTTTTGAACTTCTGTTTGACTATATGTTGGAAGATGATCAACTGATCAATTTGTATATGTCAGAGAACAAGAAGGTGCCTCCAGTTATTGGGGAGTGGCAGAATTAAGAAAGGATCTATTAGGTATATATAAGAAGCTAAAGAGTGACTGCAGGCTGCCAGTCCTTTGCTAGCCATTTTCAGAAATGTCACAGGATGTTCACTAACATCCCAACTGCTGAGATTAAAGTGCAAGCCCCATACTGTTGATAGTTCCTATGTAGGAAATCAAAGGTGGGCTGCTTTAGGTGGGAGAAAAATAATACTAACCCCCCCCCCCCTTACACAGGAGGACCTGTGTGTGGGTTAGCGGGACTGAGGGTGGTGGGCCTGGGTTTACTATATTCTGAAGTATATTTGAAGATGCTGAATTTAATTTGGTAAAAGGAGACAGCCATTAGTTGCAGGTCTTTAGGATCACTAGGATTTGGTCTAAAACTTTACTTGTACATTTTGCTATTCAAGGGAAAGGGGGTTTGTGTGTGTATATGTGTGTGTCTCTGTGTATTTGGACCGGGTCCCTTTTGTTCTGCTCTGAGCCCAATTCTGCAGGTTTATGGCTTCAATTTTTTGTTTACTTTCTCTTTCTCTTAAAAGCTCCTACAGAAGATGGAAAGGAAAAGAGTATCTCACTACTGATGGGACTTGGGGCAGGCCTGGGTTCTGCCCTGGTGGCCTCTGCAGCTGTTCCCTTGATATTTCTCTACTGTAGGAGGAGACAAGGTGAGAATGGAGATGGAAGACCTAGAGGGTCTGTAGCCTGAGAGTAGGGTTGTTATTTCCAACTTGGGACATTCCTGGAGATTTGAGGGTGGTGCCAAAGGAAGGAGCTCAGCAGAGATATGATGTCATAGAGATATGATACCCTCCAAAGCTACCATTTCTTCTGGGGCAACCAATCGCTGCAGTCTGGAGATCAGTGTAATTCTGGGAGAACACTTAGAAGCTGGCAACCCTTACTGAGCATCACATCTCCCCCCCCTCCCCAATTCATCTGGAGCCTAGGCGGTCCTATATAACAATAAAAATGTGACTCTAAAGCTGATTTAAAAGGATGGGGGGGATCTGCTTTTAAGAGATGGAGATAATCCATTTTTTAATCTTACATCTCATATTGCAGATTTTGTATCTAAGGTTGCATCTGCCTTAGTCATTTGTACCTTGTCCACACAGAGGAATCCAGTTTTATTTATTTATTTACAGTATTTATAGTCTGTCTTTCTCACTGAGATTCAAGGCAGATTACCCAGTATGAGTCAGTATAATCAATTTCAAAGTCATTTCAATAAACACATAATGGGTATATACATGCAAATTTGCTAAGCTTTAAAACTAGCAAGAATCTAATACAGAGTTGAAGAAATGCTAAAATGGAGCATATGCAATTCTAAGACTGATGTATTAAGCAACATATAAACTATTTAGTACGATCATACAGAAACAGACCGTACCTAGTAGTGGGCAATATCCAACCTTTGTGGATGCTGCCAGTGCCCACATAATGTTCTGGCTATGGCAGAATGCTGGATAAGCGGATAGCTCAGCAGTTCTGAAGATTTTGTGAGCAGTGTGGCATGATGCAGAGGCTGGCAGACTTAAAGTATAATTCTAAACAGAGCTGCACTCTTCTAAGCACATTATGCTTAATAAACTTTGTTTAAGATGGCACTGTTAGAGAATGGAGACCCAAATATCTGCCCTGACCTTTTTGGGATGGCAGGGGCATTGGGAATTCTGTCACAGGATGGTGGGCTCAAGCACAAAATGGCTGCCACAGGAGGCGGAGCCAGTCACAAAATGGCTGGGAGAGAAGTTATTTAAAGTGGCCCTGGCAGTCATCCATGCATTCTCAGTCTGGCCTGTCTTATAGGGGTGTTCGGCTGATAACACAAGGGAGAGGAAGAAGTGTGCATTCTTCTGAGAGCTCCTTGTAGAAGGGCAGCATAAAAATGTAAAAAGTAAATGCCCTTTTGATAACTAGAATAGACCCAGCCTTATTCTGGAGACAATCATTTGTAGCAAAATAAATTTCTGGCCATTTGTTCCCCTCTCCCTCCTATGGAGAATAGTCTTTCACTTCTGTGGAAGATAATAACGTGGAGCACTCAAGGTCACCATTAAAATGGTGAGCCCAGTTTCTTTGGGAGGTGGAGTATGTCTTCTCCATTGTGTTCTGACAATTTTTAGAGAGATCATTCTTGAGCCCACTTCCAGCTACGTAACTCCATCTCTTTTCCTTAGGATAGCATTGCCTTGAGCTGTGTTTCTGGGCTACCCTAGAGCAGGGGGTTCCTAACCTTTTTGAAACGGCAGGGGCATTTGGAATTCTGTCACAGGGTGGTGGGCTCAAGCACAAAATGGCTGCCACAGGAGGTGGAGCCAGCCACAAAATGGCTGGGAGTGAGGTTGTGTAGAACCCTAACAGTTAATTTTCAAGATTTCAGGCAGATGCCCTGTTTGACAAGTTGCTTAAAAAATGAACATATAGTTTTAAAACATGTTCTTGTATACACACAGCTGACCTTCAGTCATGCAATGAATATTCTTGTGCTGCAGTGGCAGCTGCTGCCAAAGTAACATTAAAAAAAATCTGCATAGCAAATCAGATCTCCAGAGGCCAATCAGAAGTTCTACTGGGCAAAAGCCCCACCTTGCTCCACCTGCTTTCTAAAAATGGTGGGCACCAGGAAAGGGGGAAACAGGCATCATGGATACCACAGTGGGGACCCCTGCCCTTGAGTGGCATATAGAAATGGAGCCCATGAGCTGCTGTAGCAAGACAACAAATTGTACTGAATGGAGAGTGTGTCTGGACTGCATTGTACTGACTGAATTAATCAACTGAATCCACAGGTCACCAAGCAAAAGAGTCCACAGCTAAATGCCCTCATCAGGTAAGCATGGCCTGAGCTTCAGGCAGGGATGGCGCTGGGTGGAAATGTGATTAGTGGTACCTGATTCAGCACAGTGAGACCAGGGAATGTAACACCAGGGCCGTTTCCACATGGCTTACCTTGCTCTGGAAAACAGCGAAATCTCGTGTGAAATCTCGTGAGAAGACATTGTTATTGCGTGAGACGATGCTGTCTTCTGCGATAACAGCATCTTCATGCGAGATTTCGCTGTATTCCGGAACAAGATAAGCCGTGTGGAAGCAGCCATGTTGTCACCAATGTGGTTTGGTTCTGAAAGTGTTAATTGTCTGGGGGAGGTGGAGGTGACATAGGGAGAAAGAGTCAGCTCAATCCTTGTGCCCCAGCACCATGACCCGGATTCAAACTAGGCCCCTAAAATGACTAACTGTTCAAGTAAACAGGAGTGGGGTTTGGTTATGGATCCTCAACATAATGTGCCCTTTGACTCTGAGGCATTTTTTCTGTTCCCATACTCAGCCCTTCTGCCCCAATAGCTCTCAGCAAAAATCTATGGTCATCCCCTCCAAGGTCTGTTGATTTCTGGATGTCTTTTCTGTAGGACCCTGAGGCAAAGGCAGAGGTGACAGAAGCGGCAGACCTGAATTATGTGGAACTCATTGTCACTAAGAAGGGGAAGAAACCCAGAACTCAAAGAGAAACGGTCACATATGCTTCTATGGACAGGCACAGCAAATATGCCCCCTCTAGCTAGTGGGACCTTGAGGTAGGATGGGTTTGTGGTGGGCCATATGCAGGGATAGACAAAGTAACTATTTTCTCCATTTTGTTCCATGGGCATTTTTTAACCTACTAGAATTATTTCAAGGCATGTTTCTCTCAGAAAGAATGGCTTAAAATTGCAGTTTTGTAACATTCTTCTTTCCAGAATGTTTTTGGGTGCTTTCAGATTTTGAGAGGAATATAACATGCTCTTCAACAATATTGGTAAAAATTTAAGTGCAGGGTTCTATTTACTATTTAGATGTGTAAAATGCATGTAATCAGTTTGTAACACACACCACATGCGGACCAGTGACCTAATGGCGTCTGCTTTTGTTGCTGAAAGGGCAGATTTTTTTTAAAAAAACAAAACACTGTTATTAAAGGCTTTGCTGCTATTTCAGCAATGTTTTTAGCAGTTTCTCCAAGTGTGAGGTCGGTACTTCATCTCTTTCTTCTTTTATCTATTACGGTTTTTCCTCTCTAGCTATTTGTTATTTGTTGTGTTTCCTCTCTAGCGATTTAAATAGCATTGCTGAAGCTGTAAGTTCCCCAAGAGATAAGATTCTTCTCGCCTCCCACCCTCACCCGTTGGATGCTGGTGAGTGGTGACCTTGGCAGTGAAGCCACATCTTAGCATGCATTTTTAGGGCATGAGCCTTAAAATGCACATCGGTAAAAGCGGAGCCGATCAACGCTGCTACTGAATACTGGGACAGATTTTTTTAAGCCACCAGAGGGTGCTGCCACTCTACCAAGCAATTTCCATCCACTCCAAATTGTGGGACAGGGCTAGCTGCAATTCTAAGATTCCATCTGTAGGTGGAAATGTTGCCTTGTTGAAACAAAAGCTGCGGGGTGATATGGAAAATAAACCCAGTAGAATCAGCCGGGACAGGCTGGGGAGTGCCCAGTACACAGGGCTTTTTTTCAGGGGGAACACGGGGAACGGAGTTCCGGAACCTCTTGAAAATGGTCACATGGCTGGTGGCCCCGCCCTCTGATCTCCAGACAGAGGGAAGTTTAGATTGACCTCCGAGGGCCATCTCAACTCCCCTCTGTCTGGAGATCAGGGGGCGGGGCCACCAGCCATGTGATCATTTTCTCCAAGGGCAACCCACTGAGTTCCACCACCTCTTTTCCCAGGAAAAAAAGCCCTGCCAGTACATTTTAAAAGAGTTGAATGTAGGACCCCTTCCTGATGCCGCCTCCCTGATTACACCCCTTCCCATACACTAATGTGGCCCTCAGCCACTGCCTGTTTGTGCATCTTTCCCCTGTGAACCCTCCTGCCTCCTGTGCTCCAGCCACATAAATGATCTGCAAGCCCTTCCCCTAGTGCCTCGTGGTGCTAGGTAGCATTTATGAATTTACATTTCGGATAGGCCACCTTTGTTACAGAGACCCAGTGTAAATCAATGCAATACTACAGTAGCCACATGGACGGGGACAGTGGCATTGGCCCCTGCTGGAAGGTCTGGGCCTTTGCAGTTGCCCCTTGGAGGGCCAGGTTGTCCACTATGATTTTAACATTGCCCCTCCAATTCCCAGGCTCTGGCTGCTATTTGATGGATCAGCAGGAGCAAAAACAAAAGGAAAAATCAGCACAGAGATATGCTGTAGGATTTTCCCAAACCTCTACGGTTTTTATCATAAAGATTTGAGAAATTCCTAGAATGTTGCACAATGCTGTGATGTCACTTCAGGGAACGTATCTTTTAGTTACATCATAGCATCGCACGGTGCAGATTTCTGCAGTCCTGCCCCTCCATTCTCCTGGGGGCTGCCTTCTGAGGGAAGGCAACTCTACTACTGAACCTCCCTTCTTCCAAGGAGCTCTGAATGGTGCCCATGATTCTCCCTCAGTTTATACTTTCTACAACCCTGTGAGGTAGGTTGGGCAGAGAGAGAGAGAGAGAGAGAGAGAGAGAGAGAGAGAGAGAGAGAGAGAGAGATCCTGCCCCAAGGTCATCTAGTGAATTTAACGGCCAAGTGTTGATTTGAACTGGGCTCTCCCTGTTCCTGTTCTGCCACTTCAACCACTACACCACACTGTCTGAAAGCAGTGTTTCAAAAACCTGCAAAATGTGCTTGACTAGAAATATCAGTTTAACTATGCTGGTCAATGTAACAAATGGAGTGTGTACTCCATGAGAAACTATGCTTCTGTCATAACCACCGACAGCAGCTTTCTCATTTTCTGAGCACATCTACTATTAAACTCATTTAATTATCATTTCTTTCTCCCCAGGGAATGCTAAGTGGTGTAGTGAAAAAGAGAACAGGATCTCTAACCGAGACTGTTTTTTGCACCCTGATCAAACTAAAATGCTCAGGATTCTTTTAAACTGGCATATATAATGGCTATAATACAGCCATGAGAATTAAGCTGCATGCCTTTCTTTGCTAACTTCTATTATACAGTGTAAAAATTCTGTTTGTCATAAAATCAAGATTACTTGTCCTGTTGGCACAAAGAATCAATCTGGTATGTGACACAGTCTGGCTAAATTTCAGATAAATCTGATGAAGGACGGTTGAGTAATGACAATTTAGAGAGTTTGCGTTGATGTATGTATAAGGGGACAACATTTGTGACTGATTTTTTTTTGTACACCCAAGACATGCCTTCAATTAATCCTTTTCAATCTAGCCCTTTTGCTCTCTTCTGTCGAGGGTTACCAGCCAGTGGCTTGCACCAGCTGAGAGGCACGGACATGGGGTGTGCTGTCATGTCGACAGCATGATGTTATTTCCAGGGCAAATCTGGGAGTGATGGCACCCCATTGGCACAACACTCTAGGGTTCACCAAAACTAGAGTTTCTGGCGATTCCTAGAGTGTTAGGTCAATGGTATGACATCTGTCAGACTGTGGCTAAATAAGGCTCTCACTACAGGGTTCCCTTTAGAAACAAACACCAGTCCATTGTTTGAATAAGGAAACTTTACTGCAGAAAAGGTCCATTATAGTCCACTGTCCTGAATAGGAGACTCAGGATGGTACATGATCATTGTTACCAATGAAGGGCAAAGCATGCGGTACAGAGTAACAATACCCATCTGGAGTGGCCTCCCCCCACAGTTCTCAAAACAACATCTTTCAGTCCTGGGAAGCTGCTCTCCTTCAAGGCCAATGCTTGGTAGAACGGTGTTAGACAAAACAGTCGCCTCCAGTGGGAATGCTGCCTGGGAACTGGTGCACCTGGGAAGAAAGCACTTAAACACTAGAAGCATTAGAAAATGGAGTCAGTACAGTTTAGATATACACTGGACCTGACATTCTGCCCCCCTTAAAACAGATCCCCCCCTGGCTTATATGGGTAACGAGTATGAAAAGCTTTGGTCAGTCTAGGAGCATGAACATGTACAGCATTCACCCACTCATCGTACCCCGAATCAAAGTCCTTCCATCTAATGAGGTAAAAAAGCTGATTTCGTTTGAGTTTAGAGTCCAATATTTGTTGTACCTCATAGTGGATTTGGTCGTCAATTAGAGTGGGAATGGGTGGAGCTTTGATGTGCCATTTGTTATCGGTAGGAGCTCTTTTCAAAAGACTGATATGGAACGTATCATGAACATGGCGTAAGTTCTTGGGCAAAGTTACAGCAACAGTCACTTTATTTATTATCTTGCGCACAGGGAAAGGTCCCAGAAATTTCAGAGCGAGTTTGCGGCTTGTCTGAGCTAGTTTCAGGTTTTTTGTGGAAATATACACATGATCTCCAGGTTGTAAATCCCATTCGGCCACACGATGGCGATCTGCGTATTTTTTGTAATCCAGTTTGGCTTTTTCAAGATGTTTTTTAATCAGAGTCCACTGTTGTGCCGCCTCCCCCCACCAAGAAGATACATCTGGCAAATTAGAGGAATGGAGAGGGGGAGCGTCCAACGGGAAGGGGTTGAAGTGAGCTCCATAGACAATTTTAAAAGGGGCCTCCCCAGTTGAAGCGTGTACACTGTTGTTATATGAGAACTCGGCCAGAGGGAGAAGGTCCACCCAATTATCTTGCTGGAAATTGATGTAGCAACGAAGAAACTGTTCTAATATCTGGTTTGTTTTTTCGGATTGTCCGTCGGTTTGTGGGTGGTGGCTTGAACTGATGCCTTGCTCAATATTCAACATTTTCAAAAGCTCCCGCCAGAAGTTGGCAACGAACTGTCCGCCGCGATCCGAAATCACCTTGGACGGAAAAGAATGTAATTTTACGATGTGTTTTAAAAATAAATCTGCCAGTTTTCGAGCGGTGGGTATAGCAGTACAGGGAATAAAATGAGCTTGTTTGGAGAACAGATCTACCACGACTAAAATACAATTATGTCCTTTTGAAATAGGTAGATCTGTGATAAAGTCCATAGATATTACTTCCCAAGGTTTGTTGGGTGTTTCCAACGGTTGCAGGAGACCTGGAGGTTTTCCTTTTCTGGTTTTGGCGCTGAGGCAAACGGGGCAGGAACTAACATATTGGGAAATGTCTTTGCGCATGCCCGGCCACCAGAATTGCCTTTGGACTAGATGCAATGTTTTCAGATACCCATAATGACCAGCAGTGGGAGCATCATGACAGCGCTGCAAGACTTCCCGCCTGAGGCTGTCTGGGACATAAAACTTGCTCCCAGCTAGCCAATCCCCTTGTGGGGATTGGACGAGTTTGTTTTGCGGAGCTTTATCCCCCTCCTTTTCCACTTCAACCTTAAGTTTCGATTTCCACTCCTGGTTGGCCGGGAGGGGCTGCTTGGCTCGACTGCGGGTAGTCACCACGCCCCCAAGTTGCGTAGGCGAGAAGACCGTGTCGACAGTCTCCTCCCGTTTGCTCCTGTGTTGGGGCATGCGCGATAGAGCGTCCGCCAAAAAGTTAGTTTTGCCCGGGAGATAATTTAAAGTGAAGTTGAATTTGGAAAAGAATTCCACCCATCGCAATTGCTTGGCACTCAGTCTGCGTGGGCTCCGGAGGGCCTCCAGATTTTTATGATCTGTCCAGACCTCGAAGGGGTACCGCGCCCCCTCCAGCCAATGTCTCCAGTTAGTAAGGGCTGCTTTTACTGCAAAAGCCTCCTTCTCCCACACATTCCAATTTCTTTCCGCCTCCGAAAATTTTCTAGACAAAAACGCACAAGGCCGCAGCTTTCCATCCTCCCCCTTCTGCAGTAAAACTCCCCCTATTGCTGTATCGCTGGCGTCGACTTGCACTATGAAAGGGGACTGTTCGTTGGGGTGGGAGAGGATTGGTTCCGTTACAAATTGCTTTTTTAGGCATTCGAAAGCAGTTTGGCAATCGGAGGTCCATTGCAGTTTGGAGGAGGGTTTTTTGGCTTGGTCCCCTTTATCTTTGGTTTTCAGCAATTCTGTTAAGGGGAGCGTGATTTGGGCGAAATTTGCTATAAAGTCTCTATAGAAGTTGGCAAAACCCAGGAAGGATTGCAGTTCTTTACGGGTGGTGGGGGTTTGCCATTCTTGGATCGCTTGTATTTTGGTTGGATCCATTTTTAAACCCTCTTGGGAGATGCAATACCCAAGGTAAGTGAGTTCGGTTTTATGGAATTCACATTTGGACAATTTGATGGGCAGTTTATTATTCATCAAAGTGGCCAGGACCTTTTGTACCATTTGAATATGTTCTTCCTCTGTGTCCGAATAAATTAAGACATCATCAAGGTACACCACCACCCCTTTGTACAGAAATTCATGTAGAACTTCGTTTATCATGGACATAAATACCGACGGGGCTCCCGTCAATCCAAAGGGCATAACTAGGTATTCATATTGTCCGAGGGGCGTATTAAACGCGGTTTTCCACTCATCCCCTGCCTTGATACGGACGTGGAAGTAAGCATCTTTTAAGTCTAATTTTGTAAAGATCTTACCTTGGGCCACGACGTTGAGAAGGTCCCGGATGAGTGGTATAGGATAGGCGTTGTTGGTGGACACTGCATTAAGTCCTCGAAAGTCCGTGCACAGTCGTAGTCCCCCATCCTTCTTTTTCACAAAGAGAACCGGAGCGGCGTGGGGGCTGTTGGCTGGGCGGATAAACCCTCGTTGGAGGTTGGTGTCGATGAATTTCCGGAGCTCTTTTCGTTCATGGAGACTCATAGGATAGAGTCGTCCTTTGGGCAGTGAGGCTCCGGGTAAAATTTCCACCGCACAGTCTGTTCGTCGGTGCGGGGGTAGAGTATCAGCTTCCTCCTCGGAAAAAGCGTTTAGAAAAGGCCAATACGGTTCGGGTATTTGATTGATTTCTTCTTGAGTGAGGAGGGCCTTTTCAGTATGAGTTGGATCATCACCCCAGTTTTGGTTCCAACGGTGATTTTTACAGTTGGCATGACTGAAGGTGATACATCCTTGCGCCCAGTCTATGTAGGGATTGTGATCACATAGCCACTTGCTGCCTAGAATTAACGGGTATTTGGCAGTAGAGCTGATGACAAAAGACCTCTTTTCCCAATGTTGTCCCATGCCTGTGATCACTGGGATGGTCTCAGTGGTAACGGGGTTCATATTGGTGCCATCCATTTGTTCAAAGATTACTGGGTTCTGTAATTCTCGAGTTGGTAATACTAGTCCATTGACTAGGGCTGGCGCGATGATGTCTCTCGAACAGCCAGAGTCGATAAGGGCTTGCACTCGAATGTGCATTTTCTTTTCTTGGTTGATTAGAGTCACTGGCATGAATAAAATGGACCCAGGCGGCCGGTTCCGTGCAGGGACTGGCTTGGGGCTGATCTGTCGTTTGGGCCCTTTTACGACAGATCCATCTCGTTTCCCGACTGAGGGCTTTCTGGATTGACTTCTGCATTTGGGGAAGCGGGGTCGTACTCCATAACTTCTTCCGCTTCCAGCCCTCTCTCTGAGGCGGGCCTTTGGGAAGCGCCGCGGCCTCTATTCGTTCGTGGCGCGGGAATCGGGCGTTGCAGAGTAGGAAACGGAGCAAGGGTTGGGCGCCGTAGTTGAAGCGGAGGTCTTTGCACAGGCCGGTAGGGGCATTGTGCCGCAAAGTGACCGGCTTGTCCGCATTGCAAACACAGCCCTTGTTGCCATCTAGCATCTCTCGCTCCACGGGTGGCGTATCCAGCTCCCCGTCCTCCCTTCTGTAGAGTTAAGGGTCTTCTTTGTCCCGTTTGTTGTTGTTGTTCAACCAAACGGACTTCCAAAATGCGATTCTCCACTTCGCATGCAAGTTGGATCCATCCTAACAACGTGGGGGGATTGTCTTGCATGAGGGCTCTGTCCAACAGTCTCGGGTTTAGTCCTTGCTTGAACAGAATGATCTTGGTGGACTCCTCACACCTAGGGCACTTGGCTGCCAATTGCCGGAATTTTGTGACATAGTCTCTTGCTGACATGCTGCCTTGTTTAATGGCCTGCAACTCTGTTCTGGCCCTGGTTTCCTCTAAGGGGTCTTCATATTGCGCTCGGATAGCATCCACCAACCCCTGGAGAGTATCAAGTTCTGGGGCCCCAACATTGTATAGCCCTACATACCAGTCCGCTGCCTTGCCTTGCAATCGGGATCCAAGATGTTCAATTTGACTGGCCTCGCTGCCGAAGAGGTGTCCCCACCGGTTGAAAAATTGCACCACTTGCACCAGGAAAAATCCTAGTTTGGAGGGATCCCCATCGAAAGTGGCTTCCAGTTTCACCCAGCCCATCGGGAGTTCTTGTCTCGGAGCCGGTGCTGGGTAGAAGTCCATCGGCAGTCTTAATTGCGCCTGGGGTGCGGGAGGAGGTAACTGGGGCCCCGGTTGGGGCAACGGTGGTGGTTGTATTGGTGGCGGTAACACCGGCGGCGCTGGCAGAGGTTGCCGTGGCTGGGCTGCAGGAGGTAATCCCGGTTGGGCCGGAGGCTGCAGTGGCGGACGAGCAGGTGGCTGCAGTCTTGGTCTGGCTGGTAACACGGGAGGCGTTGGCGGTAGCTGTCGAGGTGGAGGAGGCTGGGGTGGTTGAGTGAGGATCGGCCGCGGAGGGGGGGGTTGGTGGTGTCGTAGTGGTGTAGGCCCTCCCGGTTGATTCGGGGGTGGTACGGCGGTCTGATCCTGTGGCCAACGGATCGGCTGCTGCAACGGTATGGGCTGCGGTCGAGGCGGGAGGGGCCGCAGCGGCGAAGGCCGAATGGGTGGAAGGCCGCGCGGGCTTGCCCCTCCAGGCGTCGTTATTCTGGGAGGCAAAGGCTGGTCTCGTGGCGCCGGTAGACCGTCCCTCGGAGTTTGCACGACGGGAACAATTTCCAGCTGTTGACGAGGCGCCCCCTCCACAGGTGGAGCCGGGCGCTCTTCCGATTGGTCCGGGCGGACCGTTATTGGAGAAGTATGAGGGGGTCTCACCGGTGTCTCGCTTGGCTTTCCTTCCCCTTCCGTAGGCCGCTCAGCGGGAGTCTCAGCTGGAGTCTCGTCCGGCGGCAGATCCCCTCCCGATTTAGGAAGTTCAGTTGGAGTTTCTCCAGGTGGTTCAACCGGGGTATCCCCTCTAGGTGGAATTTCGTGCTGTCTGGGAAATTCCGTGGGCTGTTCTCCCGATTCTCCAGGGCAGGCTTCACCCTCACCCGTAGGTGACGACTGTTGCCGGACTCCCTCCACCGGATATGAGATGACACTTTGGAGGGTAGCTATTTGCACCGCCATCTCTTCGGGTGACAGTCTCTCTCCTGCCCCCATTGCAGAGATTAAATGAATGGCATGAGCCAAACTTTCTTCCATATCCATCAGTCTAGCTTCTAACTGTTGCATTCGACTTGGCCCCGGTTGCTCCATCATGGAACCTCCGTTAGCTGCACTCACCGGGGAAAATGGGCCCCAAGGCGGAGGGTCTCCTTGAACGACTCGCGACCTTGCTGCTAAAATTCCCTTGGCCAGGCCCGTCACTGCCGAGATGCCGGAATCTACGGCATGGGTGCGACTTTGCATTTGCACCCAACTTTGTTCAGGAACTTCTGTTGGCTCTTTCCACGGAGCAAGTTCTGAATAATCCCAACTCAGGGCGCCGCGGTGGGATGTGTCCCCCTCCGTTTGTTCGGACGTCCTGTTCCAATATCGCCATGGTTGGCTGCTATCTAGCTCAGGTACGGTTTCCAGGCTTCGGCGCCCGTCCATCGAAACTCGTGGATGGAGTCCACCGGCCCGGCGCTCTCTCGTTTCTCGGGGTCTGGCTCCCCACTCCGACGGGGTGGGTAACGAGATTAAGGGGAGAGCGGCCGCCGTCGGCCTTGTCCCTTCAGCACCGAGGTCGATGAGAGGCGGGGTAGAAGCGGAGGCTCCGTTCCCGGTCCCGGCTGGTCTCAGCTCCTGGGAGTCTTGAGCTTGCACGGGTTGACTGTCGGGAGACGCATACGGATCAAACAAAGGATCCCTGTCCGGGACAACCTTGGATTCCGCTGGGCCCGACTCAGGCATGATTGGTAACAAAATGTCAGACTGTGGCTAAATAAGGCTCTCACTACAGGGTTCCCTTTAGAAACAAACACCAGTCCATTGTTTGAATAAGGAAACTTTACTGCAGAAAAGGTCCATTATAGTCCACTGTCCTGAATAGGAGACTCAGGATGGTACATGATCATTGTTACCCATGAAGGGCAAAGCATGCGGTACAGAGTAACAATACCCATCTGGAGTTGCCTCCCCCCACAGTTCTCAAAACAACATCTTTCAGTCCTGGGAAGCTGCTCTCCTTCAAGGCCAATGCTTGGTAGAACGGTGTTAGACAAAACAGTCGCCTCCAGTGGGAATGCTGCCTGGGAACTGGTGCACCTGGGAAGAAAGCACTTAAACACTAGAAGCATTAGAAAATGGAGTCAGTACAGTTTAGATATACACTGGACCTGACATGTCATCATGTCGACAGCATGATGTTATTTCCAGGGCAAATCTGGGAGTGATGGCACCCCATTGGCACAACACTCTAGGGTTCACCAAAACTAGAGTTTCTGGCGATTCCTAGAGTGTTAGGTCAATGGTATGACATCATGTCTTGGTTCACCCTGGAAATGATGTCACACTGTTGACATAACAGTGATTTTTAGTTTATTTTTTTCCTCTTCTGCCTCACTGAACAGTTGCAGGGTTGACAGCTGCCACCCAGAGATTGCCAGCCATAGTGGAAGATTAGGCAGGTAATCAGTCTATACTTCTTTTCTATCATCTTCCCATAGCACATGTTAATGGCAATTGCTGAGGAAAGCATTCCATGCCAGTGTCAAACACAGGCCTAGGATTCCTGGCTACTGCTTCAGCGTGATTGTGTCATTTGCCAATGTTGGGCAGTGTGTGTGTTTAGCTCTGCCTCCACCACTTACTTTCCCCCTTCAGCCTCTGTAGGTTTGGCCAAGTCCACAGCATCCTGAACTCTGTTGATACACTCTCTTGATCCTGATACCCTCCTTTCTTATCCCTCAAAATGCATTCCCTCCCCTGATCTGGATAGCCCAGGTGAGCCTGATCTTGTCAGATCTCAGAAGCTAAGCAGGGTTGACCTTGGTTAGTAATTGGATGGGAGACCTCCAATGAAGGCCAGGGTTGCAGACTAGGCCGGCAATGGCAAACCACCTCTATTAGTCTCTTGCCATGAAAACCCCACCAGGGGTTGCCATAAGTCAGGTATGACTTGAGGGCACTCTTCACCACCACCTGTAGGCAGTATAGCATTGCTGTTTTGGGCTTTAACTGACTGTGCATCTGGCTACACTTTGCCCTCCTTCCTTTGGATTATTTTTTTCTTTCTTCAGATCATGTCTGCATGATTAGGTGGTGCTAGTTTTTGACACACTGGATGATAACCCAGAATGCTCTGTGTGTAAGAAGATGTCCATGGGCAGACAATTCATTGTAGGAACCTGAGCTCCACAAAGCCACACTGTTACAATTTTTGTGGCCCTGAAGGAATAAGATTGTGTACAGTTTTCCTGACACTGAAAAATGGATTACCTAAACGACAAGGATTTCACACGCACAAGGAAAAACGGATTTACAAAACATTGCAAAGGGAAAATGAATTTCACAAAAGAATTTGGATTTACAAAATATCACACAAGAAAAATAAGGAAGATTGCCATGGTGGTAAGAGGGCATTTTGCCAGTGAATTCTATGAAGATGGTTTCTTGGTTTCATTTCCTTGAGTTTTCCCTGGTGATTTTGACCCCATAGAGAGCCCCGGGCTTTTATCGCTGTGCTTTCATCTTTAGAACTTCCTTCCTCTTGTAAACAGAAGCTCTCCGGAACAAGATTTTTTTTTTTTAAACTGAGAGTTATTCATAATATCCTTGAACCACTGAAGAGGAAGAAGGAAAAACTGTGCTGCTAGGACGTGGTCAAAGAAGCATCATCATGGGAGATTGGGCTTCTTTCCAGCTTTGTAAAATCTGGGACAACCTGCATGTTAGGTTTCCCTCAAGGGCAACAGGCGAAACACAAGAACAGTGAGGGAGGCTGAACAGTGGGGGATTTTAAAACCTCTTGTATAGACATTGATAAATGATGGTCCTCCTCGGACTATAATCGATATTGCCAAATGGTCCCTTTAATCTCAGTTTGATCTGCAGCAAATGCCAGGTGACATTATTGACCTCCATGTCACGAAAAGCTTCACCTGCCCATTTACACAGGTTAAGGATGGAATCCTAAGCACTTTCAGGTAGGTAGCCATGTTAGTCTGTAGCAACAGAACAATTTTTGAGGCCAGAAGATTCTTAAAGAATGACAACATTTTCTAGAATATAAGTCAATGCACAGTTTGTCAGAATCCTAAACAGTTGCACCTTCCTAAACCCATTGGATTCAACAGACTTAGAAAGGTATGGCATCTTTTTCTCCTTGCCGGATGCCCAAAATCATGACCCAGGGTCCACATCCAGCCAAGGGGAGCTTTTCATTCCTCCCTTGTGCCATTTTAACAGTTTGTTAGGAGCATCAGCCTGCTGGACGGCCGCATTCATCAACAAGGCAACTGGACCACTAATCACAGCAGAGTAGGAAAGAGTGCCACATCTGGGTCTTTGCCTGAAACAGTGACAGGCAGCTCCTGGGCATTCTGCCCTCATATCTAAATGTAAACATTGGCAAGCTGGAAGTGACACAGGCAGCAGTAACAGAAAGAACCAGCGTTCAAATCTGAACCCTCCAAAGCAGACACCCAGATGTGGCCCTCAAGCTGGAAAGTTGCCACTTAGTTCTAGTGATGGTAGAGATGTTAAGGAAATCCGGGTCCAAAGGTTTGCCCTTTTGACCCATTTCAGCTGTTCGCCCGCCCCACCCACCCCGCCATTGTTGAAGGTAAAGCAGAGAAACAGGAACAAACCAATCACTCCATTGCTGTGTCATATTTATACTGGTGGAAGATCAGCTGAGGTTTTGCAGAGCAAAGATGTTTGTGGAGCACTCAGGCTGGTTTGGAAGTACCATCACAGTGTGCAGTTCAAATGTTCTTCTTTATAACTGTGGGCTCGGAGAATTTTTTTTTGCACAAATTGAGTAGCAACTATGTCATCACTGAGCAATTCTTCTCCCTCTGTTCCAGATTTGCAAGTTTTAAAAGAAGTTTCAGTTTCTTTTTAGGGTGGATGAGGGGGTAGGAGTGATGCTTTTAAAAATACTTTATGTTTAAATGGTGGGTGCCTGCTTGAAACATTGTGGGAGGGGCAAGACTGAGGGCTGACTGAGTGCTTGCTTCTCTAATATGTACATGACTCATGGAAATTGTGAAACTGGGAGGAAGCCAGGTCCACATAGGGTTGCCAGCTCTGGCCTGAAAAATTCCTGGACATTTGAGGGTACTGCCTGTGGAGGGGAGAATTTGGGAAGGGATTTAATCTAGAATCTATGGTATATCCTCTAACAACCCCCATGTCCAACCACCACTCTGTAAGCTGGCACCAGTTGGCGTAGTGGTTAAGAGCAGCAGGACTCTAATCTGGGTTTGATTCTCCTCTACTTGAAACCAGCTGGCAGTCCTTGGGTCAGTCACAGCTCTCTCAGAACTCTCTCAGCCCCACTCACCTCCCAGGGCGATTGTTATGAGGATAATAATACACACTTTGTAAACTGCTCTGAATGAGTGTTCAGTTGTCCTGCAGGGCGGTATATAAATTGAATGTTGTTGTTGTTGTTGTTGTTACTAAATAACAATCCTATTAAATTTAAAAGTCACTATAGGTGCAAAGGTATGACATCACTTCTGGGGAAACCCCAAAAGTGACATAACACCACTTTAGGAATTGCAAGAAACCTATGGTTTCACTATGAAGTTTAAGGTGATTCCTAGAGAAGTGTGACATCACTTCCGGGTTTTTCCTGGAAGTGACATCACACCATTGCACCAACTGTGCATCCCATGTAGCCACTCCCATCTTCTGCTGGGTGTCAGCTATTGGCTGGCAACCCTATTCCTAGTGGCGGGCTCGGCTGCGGCAGAGGGCAAGTGCAGGGAAGATAGTGCTGTGGCTGGGAAGATCTGGCCTTTCCCATCTACATGGGTACCAGCTGGGTTTTGCTATGATCTTTCCCAAAATATTGCAGCAAAGCAGCTTTGAGAAAGATGGAAAACCCAGCAAAATCTAAGTCAGGGCAGATAATCTGCATGTGACCACTTTATTTGCCAGGAGAACTTCCTGCTAGCTCTTGGCTAGCCTATGACCCTCAGGCTCAGAGCTGAAGGCCAACAGCTCACCCAGGCCTTATGAACCTGCAGCAGGAGAGAGGTGAACTCTCTGCCTGAATCTTCCAAGCTGGATCTTTTCCCTCTTACCTCACTGAGGCCTTGAATCTGGCACAATACAACAAGGCAGAGATCATGCTCTGTGATTTCTTTGGGGGCAACTTTTTTGGCCATTGTCATGCTGGCCTAGAAGGACTATTGATCACAAGCAGCATGGGCATTCCTAAAGGCCCTCAACATGCCCAATGAATTGTGAACCTCATGTTTATTTTTCATGGTAGAAAACCAATGATGTTTCTTCCCCTCATTACGTTGGTCATTTGCTCTCAAGAACGCTTGGTCTTCCCTGTGCATGAAGGCTCACAGGCTTCCCGTCCTTGCTGCTACGTGCTGTGGTCTCTGAGACAGTTTCCGTGGCTGTGTCTATTGCAGAGCAGTTTAAGATAGGAGTTTAGATAAACCCAATCTGACTCTGTGAAGAGATGGGGGTGCGCGCGTGTGTTTTAAATTACTTGCATTTCCTGGATGTATGAGGCTGGGCGTACTAGGTCTGAAGGGTCCGTAATGGACGAACTGACAAAAAGAATAAACAAATGACTGTTTCAGTCTTAAGGGGGTGGGGAAGGGTTCAAAACACAAAATGGATTCTAGAGCCTGAGGGGGTTGTCTATGGGAGATGGAGTATGGTTTCAGGAGGACTTTGGGGGTCCTAGACAAGACATCATGAGAGGGACCTTTTAACCAGCTAGAGGCAGAGTGGGCGTGATGCACCTTCTATCCAGATGATTCTTGTGAACAAACCAAGCTACATGGCATTTTGAGGTTTAGACTATGGTTGCCAGCCTCCAGGTGGGAAAAAAATACAAGGAGGGAAACTCCCACGGGTAACTGAAAAGACTCACAGTCCAGCACGTAATTTATAATAAAGTGAAAATTTTTAAAGTGCAAGTGCAAGTGCTACTGTAACTATTCAATGCATAATATACAATTCATTCACATACAACTGCATAAATATCAAAATTTACAATCAATTAAACTCTACAGTCATAATAGGTACAACTTTCACAATATCTGCCGGGTGCGACAAAAGACTCTGAAGGTAAGAAAATTCTTTTTCATATATCCTATGCGTTCTCTCAATTTATACCACTCCTTCAGTGTATCAATTCCTCCAACAAGATGGATGAGGATGTGCAGGCATTAAGACAAGCCCTCCATCACGCTCAATCTGGGGCCGGCTACGAACATCAGATTTCGTGCCCACTTCGTCAGGAGTGTGCTTCCTATCGTGGATAGAAATACATCAACCACTCTATCCTTAATTACATATCTGTCTTAAGTATTACAAAAAGTACACATTCATGATACAGAATAGTAAATGATCAACCTGGAACTAGGCGGCAGTGCATTCTCTCTGTGCGCGCGAGAGAATGCACTGCCGCCTAGTTCCGGGTTGATCATTTACTATTCTGTATCATGAATGTGTACTTCTGATGTGATGTGTAAGTATAACAACGAAATTTTATAATACTTAAGACAGATATGTAATTTATTTTATTTTATTAAAATTATTTATTTTATTAAAATATATATTTATACCCCACCTTTCCTCTTGGCTCAAGGCAAGAAGTAACTGAAGAAGTGCGATGTGACTTACGAAAGCTCATACCCTACCACAAATTTTGTTAGCCTTATAGGTGCTTCTGGACTCTTGCTCTTTCCTACTGCTACAGACAGACTAACATGGCTACCCATCTTGATTTGTCTTTATGAGGCAGTGATCATGTGGGAGGGAGGGGTAGAACCAGCATGCTTATCCGTGCACAGAGGGATCAATGATCAATGATCACTTGTGTAGAACTACTAAATCAGACCTTTGACCTATCAAGGTCCTTATTATATTGTCGAAGGCTTTCACGGCCGGAGAACGATGGTAGTTGTGGATTTTCTGGGCTGTATAGCCGTGGCCTTGGCATTGGAACCACAATGCCAAGACCACGGCTATACAACCGGGAAAATCCACAACAACCAAGGTCCTTATTGTCTAGTCTGACTGGAAATGACTCTCCAGAGTCACAGGCAGAGGTCTATCACATCTCTTGTCACCTGTTCCTTTTAGCTAAAGAGGCTGGGAGTTGAACCTGGGACCTTCTGTATGCTAAGCAGAGGCTCTACCACTGAGCCATGTCCCTGCTGCTTTTGCACAGTGCCATTTTAAACATGATAAAGCTGGTGATCATGTCGAGGTCGGGTGAGGGCCAGCACGTTCATGTCCGCTCTCCCTCTGTGCATTTTCAGTCAATGCACTGAGGGCTTGTATATATAGAACTACTAGAGAACAGCTTTATATGTTCAAAAGATAGCTTTATAGTTCTCCGACTTCATTTTAAACATAAGTGTTTTAAGATGGTGATGATGTGGGGTAGGAAGACAGCTAACCAGTCCCTGTTGTTCACTTCACTCGTTATTTTTCTGGTGGAGCAGCTAGCCTTACTGGCTGCTCCCACCTTGTATCATCACTTCTTTAAAAAACACCAGCTTCGGAGTACAGCACCTAAGCGCAGTGGCAGTGTTCACATGTATGCTTCCCACCCACCCCCGGGGGGATGCTGCTTTCCACTGCCAATCATGGTGAGGAATCGTATGCCTGGACTCTACCTCATCATGTAGGCATTGTCTCTATGAGTAGAAAAGAGCAAGAGTCCAGTAGCACCTATAAAACTTAACAATATAACAAGGGAATGGTCTTCAAAGTGCAATAACCAAAAGGGGGGACCAATCAGTCCAGGAAGACCATATGAGGTGCTTATGAAGATCAATGTGCAATTAAAGAATCCAAACCATCAAACTGTAAACTGGAATGCTTAAAGAGATATGTTTCTTTCTCCATTGCTTCTCACAGGCACAGAGTCTCTTTGTCCGCAAAATCATTCATATGCGGCAAAGCTGTTTCAACCCACCGTACCGCCCTGGGGACAGTTTACTGTTTGATGGTTTGGATTCTTTATTTGTACATTGCCGCATATGGAAGTTTGTGTGGCTATGGTGATTTTGCGCCTGTGAAATTAATAGAAAATAATGTGACTATAAGTGTTGCAGTTTATTGTGTGATGGTCTGGATTCTTTAATTGCGCATTGATTTTCGTAAGAACCTCATATGGTCTTCCTGGACTGATTGGTCCCCCCTTTTGGTTATTGCACCTATAAAAATAACAAAATTTGTGGTAGGGTATGAGCTTTTGTGAGTCACAGCTCACTTCTTCAGATACCTGTAGATATAGAACTACAACAGAACAGCTTTATATGTTCAAAAGATAGCTTTAGCAGCCCTGACCATATAACGTTAAGAGCTTTCAGGGAACACAGGTGGGATATCAGGATTTGTATGGGGGAGGGACAAAGATGGTGCAGCAGCTAAAGGCACTGGCCAAGGAAAATATCTCAGTTTTTGAAATTCACCAGTCACTCACTCTACACCCATGACAACTAATCTGCATCTAGTATGTGACCCAGAGACTCTGGTTCATGACCTTACAAGCTCTGACCCATTTGTTCCCCTTGTCTTCTCTCCCACCATGGGAGCCCAAGAGTCCAGCCTCCTCCCCCATACAGAAAGCCTCAGTTTAGAACAGGGACCGGCTGAATAGGATGTGTCAATCAAAGACAAGAAATACGGTGCACTCCCTCTCTAAGCCTCAGCTGCCTCCTCCTCTGCCCCAAAGATGTATTTCAGTTTCCTCCTGTCGTTCCTCTGTCTTACATCTTGAAGACATGATGGATAAGAAAATCTTCCTGTTGATGTTTGCTCTGATCACAGGTAAAAAAGGTGGGATGGAGGGGGGGGCAATCATTACCAGTGGGGAGGAGGAGTCAGAAGGGTGCCCCTTTCCCCCTCCCCTCATTGTGCCATGTGCTCTCTGTCTTTTCATATACACACTGTCATATATATGCACACATGAAACACATACACACAGAGATGCACCCTGCATAATGCTCACACAGATTTGGAATGGAGAGAGGAAGAAAAGGACAGCTTTCCATTCACCCACCAATTCTCCTATAAATCCATGAAGCTGCCTTATGGTGAATTAAGGTCATTGGTCCATCGAGTCAGTATTGTCTGCTCAGACTGGGAGTGGCTCTCCAGGATCTTTCTTATCAACTACAACCTGATCCATAACTGGAGATGCAGGGGATTGATCATGGGACCTTCTTCATGCCAAGCAGAGGCTCTGCCACTGAGCCACAGCTCCTCTCTTCTCCTCTCTTCCTCCTCTTCTCTCTTTGACATACATATGAATGCATTACACATGCATATGGGTTGGTGGCAAGGAGAGGACAGAGGCAGGGCCGGCACGTCAATGGAGGAAGGTCCAGCAATCGCCTCCAGCACAGAGGTGCCGGAGGGGGTGCAGGGGCACACGCTGAGGAGCAGCTGAGCAGGAGGGCACGCACGCCAAGCATTCCCCCCTATCTTCTGCCTGTCGTCTCACAAACTGGAAAGGAGTGGAGGAAAAGTGATACGTTTGTTTTGGGGGACTGGGGGTGGGGATGGGACAGAATAATGACAGAAGAAAGCAAAGGGGAAGGGAAAGGGGAAAGTGGGAAGGACCTAGAGAAACAGCTGCACCTCAGGGTGTGCACTTTGAATGAGCTGCTGAAGGCCCAACTCCTTCTTCCAGGCACAAGCCTGCTGGACACAAGGGCACCCAAAGACCATTCCAGGGTGGGCTGCTGCTGCTCTCTCCCAGGAGGCCGTTGCATTGGGGGTGGGGAGGGGAGCTTGTGCCTGGAAGAAGGATTTGCGTCTTCAGCAGCTCATTCAAAGCGCACACCCTGAGGCGCAGCTGTTTCTCTAGGTCCTTCCCGCTTTCTCCTTTCCCTTCCCCTTTGCTTTCTTCTGTCATTATTCTGTCCCATCTCTCCAAGAAAAGTTGCGTGACCCTCGTCTCATTTGGTCCAGCTCTAAGTTGCCCCATGCTGCTGCCACCGCCACTAGCACACAGCTGTGGGCCAGGCGTGGCAGGTGACCAGGGCGGTGCAGGACAACTGAGCAGTCTGTGTGTGTGCGCGCATGCCCTGAAGCCCTGAAGCTGCCCTGAAGCTGCCCCCGGCCTCAGGCGCCAGAAACTCTGGCACCGGCCCTGGCAGAGGGGAGGCAATTCAGTTTGACCCCTATTGTTTTTCAACAAGGTCATGTTTTTTCTTTACTATTGATGGAAACCTTATTGTGTCCTGGCTGACTCCCTTGATTCCCAGCTTTTGTTGTCCCCACATGGACAAAGTTTTGAAGCAGGATATAGGCACTACTAGTCAGATCACCAAGTTAGGTCTCCCCAGTGGACCACTCAGCAGGCCCCCGACATCTTAGATCACAAGGTTTGCCAAAGTGTTTATTTCCTGTGCCAGTGTTCAAGAGCAAGCAGGTCACAAAGGATTGTAGCAGGAGAAACTTTTCCTGGTATACAGATAAAGGTATAAGAAATTCTGGTATATTGAAGATACATTAGCACGACCCATAAAAAAGTTTTTTACATTGCAGCTGTTGGGAATGTTGTCCCGATGAATAGATTTGATGGAATGGATGGATCTGATGGATGGCTTCTGCTTGGGGTCTGTCTGACAGCAGACTGTGTCAGAAAGGGTCAAGGATTTTTCCCCTGTAGGTCACATTGCCTGGTGATTCTGGGGGATTTTTCTGACACGTTGTATCTTGTATCTTGATTTATTGGGGTTATGGGTCTTGGTACCCTGTCAAATGCCCAATCAGAGTCAGAATCAGGGGTCAGCACTACAGGCGGGCACAAACCAGGAAAATGGTGGTTTGTTATGGTTCATGGTTTGTCGCATTTCATGAACCACGAACTGGTATGAAATTGCCTGGTTCACGTACCGGTTCATTTGGTTTATGAATATGTCACTTCCGGGGCAGCAAAAGGTCTGCAGAAAGCCCATCCCCCCCTCCCAAATTGCCTAGGAATCTGTTTGTAGTGGCGAACTGAAAAACAAACCAAACAAACCGGCCTAAAAATCATAGCAGTTTGTTGCGGTTCGTCAGAAATGCCCTCCAACAATCCGCCGGTTCGCAAACCAAAAAACTGCCCAGTTCGTGATGAACTTCGGTTCATATTTCGGTTCGTGCCTATCTCTAGTCAGCACCTTCAAGCACTTGCTGAAACCCATGCCACAGCAGGGAGCTCACTGCTAAGCCCTATAGCCATCTGGCTTTGCTGTTTCTTGTCTGCCTATACATCTGGAAACAGAATCCCCAGCTTCGGACTCACATTGCATGTCTAATTGAAAGTCCTTGTGGTGGACCCATCTACAACCTGAGGACTTTGTGAAGTACTATCGAGCCCTTAAAAGACTCTTCAAAATGCAAACTAGGCACTTTTCCACTATACCTTGCAATATCTCCCCTCCCACAGCCTACCCATTCAGCTTGATGAAGAGTTCTAAAGAACTCAAAGCTTGTTTAGTGTTTTATCATATCAGTTGGTTGTAATAAAAAGGTATTACACAACTAATTGACTTTGAGATTTTTCTATGGATCAGCACTTGAAATCTTCATACAAGTGCATGGACCAAAACTTTGCTGGGTTTGTTTTAATTTTTAAAATATTTTATAACGAGCAATAATGTCACTAGTTTAGAGCTCGCAGGAGCATCATATGAAAAATAAAATGTAATTTGCCCATGTTTCGTCTGATCACGGAAAAGCACTTTCAGCCAGGCTATATTATTGTCAAGTATACCTTTCCAGCAAACCAATTTCCATTGTTGAGTGCAAGTATCTTACATGAGCTGACTGAAACAGGCAAACTGACACAGCCATCCCTGCCTTAGGTTTTTTAAATATTTGCTCTGGACTGAGGTTTCTTTTTTCTTTTCTTTTTTTAAGTTGCAGTAATCTGAAGTTCACTTAAGGCTTTCTTTTAGAGAGGAATGTCTGTTGCATTTCCAACAACAGCTTGGTCCAATAAACTATTCATTGATATTATTTATATCCCATCTCCCTGTTAAGGCTGCCAGATGGGGAGGTATCCTTGTACATGTTCTCAGACAAAGAGCATCCGCAGAGAATGCCTGCAATCTTTTGCACTCTCTTTTGCAGATGTATGAGAATTCTGGGCTGTTTAAGCAGCACAGATTTGGGCAATATAGTTACAGTTCCTAGCATGGCCAGCGATCCTTAAATAGCGATTGAATTTTAAGAACATGCTATTTTGCTGTGTAAATTCCTGTTTCTGGCAATGGGTTCTCCCCACTCATTATGAAACCGCTTTCCCCCAACTATCCTCATTAAATTTGACAGAAACAATATCGATAAAATGGACACTCATTTTTCCACCATAGATTTTGCATGGGCATGGAGCAACCATTTATAAGCAACTGCCTCAGTTGTAGGAGGGTGCTTGGTTTGGAACCTCCCCACATCTTTGATTGGCCAGCTCCCATGCCAGCCATTTTGTGGTTAGTTTACTACCCCCATGGCAGCCATTTTGTAGTGGTACCCATTATCGATGGTTGTTGTGGGTTTTCCGGGCTGTATTGCCGTGGTCTTGGCATTGTAGTTCCTGACGTTTCGCCAGCAGCTGTGGCTGGCATCTTCAGAGGTGTAGCACCAAAAGACAGAGATCTCTCAGTACCCATTATCCTTTCTTGAAATTCCAAAAGCACCCACAGTCTCAACAAGGTTGTGGGACACTGGCCTGAACAAAAGGTCAGATTAGACATGGAGGTTTTTAAAGAGTTGGGTCTGGGTTTGCTAGACCCAACTTGGGTTCTCCACACCCACACAGCAGCTGAGGGGAATGGCTGTTAAAAAAATAAAGGAGTGTCCAAATGGCCTCAAAACACCACTGTGGGGGGAGGAAGTGCTCCTACCTCCCACCTCAAGCTGTTTTCCAAAATAGTGAGCGGGGAAGGGCCTCTGCTTTTGCTGCTCTGTGTGGAGTATTCTGGGCATACGGAGCAGCAAAACCAGAGAAATACCCTTTCCCCATTTTATTTTGACATGGGGAAATGGCTTGGGGGGTGGGAAGCAGGACCCCTTCCTCCCCCTGCAGTGACATTCTGAGGCCATTTGGGCTCGCCTTTATTTATTAACAGCCATTTCTCACAGTGCTGTATGGCTGCAAGGAACTCAAGTTTTCAAAACATGCACATCTGGTTTGATGTTGAGAAGCAGGAGCTACTCCTTCTTTCTTACACTTCTCACTGCTTGTTCACTCACAGAGGGACAGCAAACAGCAGCAACTAGAACATCCTGAAACTAGTGGGAGCTTTTTGGGGGTGGATGGGGAGGGAGGGCATTGTGTAATATGGCGACTTCATTTCCAGATGAAGATCAGATGTGATGTCATTGTACTGAGTGATGCTCTAGGAATTTCCCCAATTGTCAAAATGGTAGCGATTGGGAGGATTCATGAAGTTGCTCAAAGAGGTGACAGTGAATCATGTAACATCCCCTCGCCCCAGTTTTTTCTTCTTCTGCTCCAATGACTGCTGGCAGGGGATGGGGAGCACCGATGGGATTGACCCACTTATAGTGGGCAAATGGCAACCCTAATAGGGTTGCCAGTCATCAGCAACCCAGCAATCAGCAACCAGCCAGAGGAGGGAGGAGGGATGGGAGAAAATGACATTGCGCCAGTGGCACAATGTTACTTTTAGAGAATACCCAGAAGTTAATACCTGGCAAAATCTAGGCAAGCCTGTCCCCTAGTTGGGGCAGAGGATCCCTTGCTGAAAGATTCAATTTTCTGCCTCTGCTCCAGGCAGCAGTGAGGGAAAAATAAATTTAAAAGGTGACATCAGCTATATTGCCATATCACTTTTGGAAAAAAAATGGAAATGTCATAGGGTAGCTCTAGAAATTGCTATAAACTCTATGGTTTTACCATAGATTTTCTGGCAAATCTGAGAGTTCCCCTTTCCACTTTAGGGTTTTCCCCAGAAGTAATGTAGAGATGCAGCCGATGTCATGTGTCCCCCATGTCCCTGCCCTCAATCCTCCTATGGGTTCCAAGGCTTGACCTGGCAACCCTAGGAAGAACCGTAGCATTTTGTCTGACTCCTAGACATCTGCATCTTGTCAGAAATCTGACATCACATCTTGGTATTCCCAGAAATAATGTTGCAATGCCAGATTTCTGGCAATTTCCCCCCTTGCTGCCCTGCCAAGTCATGGCAGACAACAAAGAAAAAAGTCTCGGTCTCGCTAGTACAGAAGCTTGATTTGGATCAGGGCCATAGCATGCAGGGAGAGGGGTAGTTAAGCTGCTCCCTTGTAGCTTTTTCTTTCCAGAAAATGTGTTAAGGTTGCCAGTTCACTCCAATCTAAAAATGTGGGAAGTGGATGTAGGAGCCGGGGGTGTGAGACAGATACTTATATGGGGCCAATTTTTACTGAATTGGGCCTGGCACAACCAAAATGATGTCATTGGCAGTTGTGTGTGGGCATGCCCGTGTCCTTGGCCTGAATCCCAGGCTACCCTCCTGTTTCTGTTGTGTTTCCCCTTGCCAGCCAGGTGAACTGCAGCATGGGATGGCAACTGGGGGCTGGTGATCCCCTTCCCACCCCCAACAGAGAGCTGGCAACCCTGAAATGGGCCCACGGAGGCACTATTTGCCCCACTGAGGGTTCTCTGAGTCTTCCCCAGTGGGATAAATAGCTGATCCCAGTGGATATTTTAGGTCAAGAAAGTAGCATAGGGCACGCTTAAGTCCCCGTTTTCCTTGCTAGATAATTCCCCCCATAAATCATATTTATGCAAGGAGACCATTTCCGGTAACAACCAGTTTCCCTCTCGCTCAGCCTAGCTTCCCTCACAGGGTTGTTGTGAGGATAAAATGGAGGAGAGCAGAACAATGTAAGCCACTTCGCAAGGTATAAATGAAGTAAATAAAACACATGAAACAACAAGAGGACAACCTTGGGAACAGATGCTTGATTGTGCAAATCTCCCCTCATGCCTCTGTCATCTCATCACTATTCTTGTAGTTTCCCAGGCTCAGGCTCTCATGGTCTCTCAGCCCAGCTCTGCTCAAGGCGTGGAAGGCGGCTCTGTCACTCTAAGGTGTTCCTACAATTCCACCGCTGAGCCAAAGGTTGGCAGCTACCAGTGGGTGAAGGACCCAGACCTGGTGGTCAAAAACGCCTCCCAGGAGTTCATGGGGAGGGTGAATTGCACCTCAGAACAAGGCTTCCTCTTGGAGAAGAAAGCTGATATACAGATACAGGATCTGAGACTTAAGGACTCTGGGATATATCGATGTGTGGTCAATATTCACAGTCTCCAGGAAACCTCAGGGAAGGGGACGGAGCTTCAAGTGATGAAAAGAGGTGAGCTGATGGGAATTCAATATGCCCAGTTTTCATGGGAAGTCAAGAGAGTGTTTTAAAGATGGGATTTGAAGAATGACATTATTGAGGTTGTAGTTGTTTTCCTCCAGTTAGTGGAGTCCCTGAGGGGGACATCTGCCTTTCTCCAGGGCACAGCCTGCACGTTTGGGTCCTCGCCCACTACCTATTATTGGCATGTCCTGATCAGCTGCTCTTATTGGATGGTTCTAAGAGTGCTTCTGAGATAGGAGGCCAGCTGATATATCTGGGAGAAAACTCAAGATGGGGGATGAAGAAAGGAATGCAGAGCCAACTAGGAACATGAACAAAGAATGACCGAAATATTTGGCTTTTTCTCTGTCTCTACGTCGTGCCTTTTCTATCCCCATTCTTATAGCTCGATGGGCTCAGGGCCTTGTCGTCTCCCAGCCTGACTTTGCTCAAGGCATCGAAGGTGGTTCTGTCACCTTGCATTGTTCCTACAACTCTCCCTCCAAGCCAAAGGTTGGAAGTTACCGGTGGGTGAAGGATCCAGGCCTGGTGGTCAAAAACACCTCTCAGGAATTCATGGGAAGAGTGACTCGCCCATCTGACCAGGCCTTCCTCTCAGAGAGAAGAGCAGATATAGAGATACGGCATCTGAGACTTAACGACTCAGGAAAGTATCGATGTGTGGTGGACATCCATGGTCTACAGGAGACCGCAGGGAAAGGGACTGAACTTCAAGTGTTGGACAGAGGAGGTAATTGATGTATCTGGATTTTGGTGGATGACTTATTTGGTCAGAGTAAATGAATTAACTGAGACCTGGGATTTAAATTCATTGGGAGAGGATTTGGCTACAGCAGCATTTCTCAAATTGGGGTCCAAGGACTCTGCAAAGAAATTCCCAAGAGTATTATGATTTTTTCATAAGGGCTTCTCAAATTCTCACAAGAGTCTTTCATACAAGAGTCCAGCCGTTATTTCAGTTACCTAAGTAACCATAGTAATCATCGGCCAGATTTCCAAGGCAACCAAACTAATGGTCAGACTCTTGTGAGAAAGAAATCATGTGAGAGTTCGGGAAGCCCTGTGCTGTTTTTAGAGAGAGCTGAGAACAAGAGGGCAAGTGGATGCAATGCTATGGCTCTTGGGCAGAGGTGGTGGAAGTAGCAGAGCGGAAGCGGTGGTGGGACTGACCTCAGAATATCTGCTGTCTGGAAGTGCCCTTCTAGATGCTGGCTGAGCTGCTTTCATGTTGTAGATTGTTCATGAACATTCTAACTGCTGAGAAGGAAGGGCCAATTACTCATGTATTGTCAAACATATAAAGGTTGAAAAAGAAAATTGTAAACCTGTCTTCCTGCGTCACTTCAGAAATCCAGCTCAAGGATATTGAGAACTACACTTTGACAGAAAAGAGCTTTCAATGGCATGTCATAGAATTTTGGTAGCTAGCTGGCACCCTGGCAGAAGAATGCGGGGGGACAGGGTCAAGTGATTCAGCTTCATGCCCATGCATGATGTCACTTCTGGTACAAAACAAAAAGTGATGGCATCACATTGGGGTAATTCTCTAGGATTCACACTCAACTTTATGACTAAGCCATAGAGTTTTGGATGAATCCTAAAAAGTCATGTAGATGTAAAGATGTCACTTCCAGTTTCATGCCAGAAGTAACTTCATGCATTGGTGACATGCACAATCAACTGTTGAGCAGTGGCAGAGAATGGAGGTCCAGTCCATGACATGACCTTGCTTGTGGCCTTTTCTTCTCTTTTAACTGAGAATCTGTAGTTTTATGACACCTTGTTAATCTCTTTGAAGTTTTATCAGATCCTTCAACACCAGAAAATATATCTGACATTATCCTTGGAGCAGGACTGGCATCTGCTTTTGTGGGGTCTGTTGCTGGGTCCCTCCTTTTTCTCTACTGTAGGAGGACACAAGGTGAGAATAGAGACTGAGAAGACCCAGTGGTTGTATTGTAATCAATGTGTGGTTTTGCAGTCCAGTAACACTTTAAAGATTAACAAGATTTTGTTCCAGCATAAGCTTTTTTGGGCTACAGCCCACATCATCAGCTGCCATGTAAAGGTTCCTTATTAGGCAGACATTTAGATATGATGTTGTGTGTGTGCGGGAGGATAAATAGTAGAGCATTGTACTTCCCCCATAGCTTCATATATAAATGTCTTTCTTACACCAGTTCAGTGTAGTGGTTAAGAGCGTGGGACTCTAATCTGGAGAGCCGAGTTTGATTCCCCACTCCTCTGCTTGAAGCCAGCTGGGTGACCTTGTGCTAGTCACAGCTCTCTGGAGCTCTCTCAGCCCCACCCACCACACAGGGTGTTTTGTTGTGGGGATAATAATAGCATACTTTGTAAACTGCTCTGAGTGGGCATTAAGTTGTCCTGAAGGGCGGTATATAAATCGAATGTTGTTGTTATTATTTTCTAGTGAGATTTCACCATATTGTATCCGACACTAATCTTGGTTTTGTTAGTAGTGTTAAAGGAAAAAAAGACATGCCTTTTAAACACCAGAAAACCTGGTTTTGATTAGGGAAACTGAGTCAGATTTTAAGGGTTAAATAAATCCTCTCTTCCCTTCTGATGTGGTCCTGGTCCAGATTGTAACTGCCCATCCAATTTAACTTTTTTATACTCCTGGAGATCTATGATCCCCATCATGATCCCCATTATTTTGTCCTTCCATCATACATCAGTGGAAGTAATAACATGGGCCCCAGGTGACTAATGTGTTCCTTTAGCAGAATGGTTGTGTACCCTACTTGTTAACTAGTAGATGTTCAGAATTATTTGATGATTAGGATGAGCATGTACTTTGCCTGCAAAGGCCTGATGTTCAATCGCTGGCATCTCTCATTAAAAGGATCAGGTAGTAAGGGATATGAAAGACATCGACTCAAGACCCTGAAGAGCTGCTGAAAGTCAGCCTAGACAATACTGACCTGGACAGACCGAGGACCTGACTCAGAGCCAAGCTACAAGTGACGCCTCACACAGGTTGGACACTTGTCAGCTTCCCTCAAGTTTTAATGGGAAATGTAGGCATCCTGGTCTTGCAGCTGTAATGGAGAGCCAAGCTGTAAAACCAGGGCACCTACATTTCCCATCAAAACTTGAGGGAAGCTGACAAGTGTCCAACCTGTGTAAGGCGTCACTTGTAGCTTGGCTCTCAGTTTAAGACAGCTTCACGTGTGTATTTTGCCTTTTGAGTACAGATTCCCTTTCATTTTTGTTTGGCAGTGAGTATGTATTTCATATTCACAAAGCTCCAGTCAAGTTCTATGTCTCTTGGCCATGCCGATGTGTGAAAAAGGAATGGAATCCAGTTAACTGGCTTTAAGACTACTGCAAAGTGCATTCGATTGTTTTCTGCTGGCTGATTTTTAAAAAATGAATCCACAGGTTGCCAAGCCAAAGTCTCCAGGACTCAGTGTCTGCATCAGGTAAGAATTGCACTTGTGCTATAGTCAGGGTTGAAACATAAACCACGTAATAGGGATGCCTCAAATTTTGTGTCAAACATGCCCGACACTCAAATTTATGTTGTTCAACTGCAATAATCAGATGTGAGCCAGTCACCAGGGCCGTGACTGAAGACGCTGTTATCGCGCGAGAAGACGCGATAACAGCGTCTTCTCGTGCAATTTCGCGCAAGATTTCACTGTTTTCCGGAACAAGGTAAGCCGTGTGGAAACGGCCCAGGTCTATTGTGGTGTTGAATGACTCGAATGGCTGCCTCAGAGTGGAACTACAAGTGACAAAAGGCACAGATTGGACACTTGTCAGCTTCCCTCAAGTTTTGATGGGAAATGTAGGCAGCTTGGTGGAATGTTGGACAAGTGACAGTTGAAAAGTCCATTGGACAGCAGTCAGAGAGCCAAGCTGCAACACTAGGATGCCTACATTTCCCATCAAAACTTGAGGGAAGCTGACAAGTGTCCAATCTGTGCCTTTTGTCACTTGTAGTTCTGCTCTAACATCAGATTTTCCCAAAGCTGAAAATGGGCAAAAATGCTGTCAGTCCAAACAGATCACTAGCCATTGTTGCTAAGGACTACTTAGACTCTGAACAGTAGAAGTATTTTTTAAACCACAGCATTTCTCTATGACTGATGTATATAACTTGTGACTTATTTGCCAGTCTGTTTAAACAACTGCCTGCCAAGCAGAGAAGCAGCAAAGCAAGTGGTGCAGGGAAGCAAAACTCTCAACCAAGCTATGTGAAAATGTGAATGTGTGAAAAGATGATTGTGCAGTATGCACAGTTAGGAAGGAATATGGAGACGCAACTTGCTGAATATCCACAAAGTGGTTGACAAACACTTAACAGAAAAGTTGGTTCCCCGTTTGTGACTGAAGTATGGGACATGAGCAAATCTACTCTTACGTAGAAGAAGTATCACCTTTCATGCTCACACACAAAAAGGAAATGCCTCTTCTAAGGTGGTCTCTGCTTGGCACACACACACACATTATTTAAAATTAAAGAAGCTATCCTTTAGTCTTTCGAAATGATTGTTTTATTAATATGCAGATTCCTGCACATTCAGTTGATTAAGTCAGTGACAGGAAGGGATGTTCACCTGATTACAGGAAGGGATGTTCACCTGAAAAAAACCCTGGTATTTTTTGGATTCAGATTTCAGGAAGGGCATAAATTGTAATTTTTTTCTTATAATTTTATTTAAAAATAGACTTCCTTACAACAAATTACAATAACAACAATAAAAACAGGAAAGACAAACATAGATAACAATAAGGAACCTACCACTCCCTCCGTCACCTCTCACCGCTTCCTAAATAAATAGTAATATTTGATAGTATTCAGGTCCCCTTGTACTGTTTTGAGATTCAGGTTTGGGTTTTTATGGGATTCTGGAATTGTTTGGGTTCCATTATTCCCTATGGGGGACCTTTGAGGGGGGGAGTGGCTGTTTTTCAATGAAATGACCCCAAATTTCAGGGGGCCTAGTGCTTCAAGGGAGGACAAAATGGTCCTACCTCAGAAAAGGAGGGAGGGAAGGTGAAGGAGCCAGCCAGACCCACAGTTTTGCCAGGCAGGGTGAGACTCTTGCTGGCTGCAAGCCACATTCCCTGTTTCCTGGGATACCTTTTAAAGGATGGAGGGAGCTTAGGATCCTTAAAATGTAGACCATGGATATTCCTGAATATATGGGACCGGGATACTGTGAATTCTGAATACCACTCCAGATATCTGTATATACGTGGAAGTACTAATAAAGTATTTTATGGTTTATATTTGGACTGGATATATTCAGGCACACACCCCTAGTTACAGGGTTAAGATTTACTGCTACATGAGTGGAGAAGTTGCTCATGAAACTGCTAGAGGGATTTTGTTCTGAAGCCGTACATATCATGAGGGTGAATCACCTTCAGAGAATGTTGGTTGTCACTGTTCATATATTAAAAACTATACAGAGATTTCACCAATTAAGTTGTGTGAAGAGTTTGGGTCAGTACTGGTGCACCCTCTTATATGTTGAACCCTTCACACAGCCTATTGCCACTGAATTACCACTTAACAAAGTTGTTAAGTATCCGGGAAATTTACCTTATACTGCTAGCATGGAACAAAATCTACCTAGTTCATCTTAATCCCTCCTTTCCTCCAGGGAGCTCAGAGGTCGACTCACAATAGTGAAGGAAGAATTGTGGCAGAAGAGGCAGCGCCTTGGCAAGGAGCTGGGGAGGTAAGGCCAGGCAAGCCCAACAGGGTCTAAAGCATGCCTAAAAAAGACCAGGAGTATATGTGCATCTGAAGCAGACAGATGGGAACTAGTAGTGGATTCCCATACATGAAGAGAAGATATATGGGAAGGTTTTTCTCTAAGGGCTCGCTGACTGCTGTGGTTTTTCTCTTTAGGACCGCAAGGCAGAGGTAGAGCTAAATTACACTGAGCTCATAGTGAAGACGGAACAAAATCCCATGTCACAGAGGGAAGTGGTCACATACATAGCTGCAAATTCACATAATGGATAGCCTTGCAGTATGTGCGCTGCGTCACAGTGATTGCTATTCCAGCTAGCAGGATCCTTGAAGAATAATGGCGGCGTGGGGTGGGGAGGGGGAAGAGTTGTAGGGGAAAATAACAGGGGGGTTGTGTGTTGTTCAGTCTCAACTGAAAAACTAAAATTTTGGACAAAGTAAGAACAAGTTTATCTCAGATAAGTAGCTGAAAAATCTAATATTTAATCATTATTGTTACTTATTTTGATAACATACTTTAAACAAACTAACCAAAAAAATCTTTAAATATGATGTCTGTAAAATTCACTTCTTATCAGCTGGGATACATAGATTTCTGGATGCAAAAATAAAAAGCTCTTTACCCAAATAATCACATTTTCTTTTTCTTTATGCATCTTAGTAGTAAATGACAATGGAACTCACTCCCCTTAACATTCCGTCATACCCATGGGGGTTTGTCTTTGTCTATTCTGGAATGCCAGCCTCTGTTATTAGGTAAATTTCATGCCTCACATGTCCACAACAATCTTGATACACAAGTCACATCAGGGTAATATTGGCTAAACAGGTTTACCAACTTCCATGCGGGATCTGCAGTTGTCCCAGAATTATAATGGGCCTGCAGATCACAGTAAGTTCCCCTGGAGAAAATGGCAGCTTTGGAGGGTGGACTGTATTGCATCCCCCCAGAGCTCCCTCCCCAAACTCTGCCTTTCCAGGTTCTGCCCCCAATCTCCAGGAATTTCCCAGAGGTAACAACCTTATGGCCTACCAGGGCCCTAGTATGGCATACTGCAGTAATCTCTAATTTTGTTGAACCTGTGGACACTTTTTGAAATTTTGAAGATGGGAAGTGGGTGTTGTTCTTACACACTTCATCCATTCCAAAAACGCACTCTTTCTCTTTAAAATATTTCAAGTTTTATATGAATAAAGAACTTTACAGAGCTGTTTTTTATTGTGGTCATTGTCACTTTGAAAAGAAACAGAAAATGGGCATTGTCATTACTTAATTCCTGGTTCCTCCCAAGAAGTACAACATAACCAGTTCCATATTGCTACTAGGGTTATCAGGTGTCCGGTTTTCCACAGGACAGTCCATTTTTTTTGTTGGATTGTCCAATGGAAACAGAGTAAAAAACCCCAGACACCTCTATGCCAGGGAAGAGGCCATCCTGCTCACCTGAGAGCCCAGCCTCCTGCAAGCCCAGGGAATGGCCAGCCAGCCCTCCCAGGATCTTGAGTACCAGCGATGATGTCACTCCCGAAGTGACATCATCACGCTAGGGCTGAGAGTGTGTGTGCACACTATGCATGAGCGTGAAAGAATAAGAAAAAGGGAAGCAGACCCACATCCAGTATTTGGGGGGAGGCCATCTGGCAACCCTAATGGCTACAGTGTAGGCACCTTAAAATGGCTACTGTGGAGGGAAAGGAGGCAATCAAAATGTTGGGAGGTTCTAAACCAAGCACCATCATACTCCGAGGAGCTCAGAAAAGCACACATGATTCTCTACTTCAATTTTGTCCTCTCAACAGAACTGTGAAGTAGGTTATGTTGAGGCATTTTAAAAAAGAATTTAATCTTGAATTATTTACTTATTTGCTTCATTTATACACTACCTTTTGTCCCCATTGGGGACCCAAAGCAGCTTACATTGTCCTTCACTCCATGTTATTGTTACAGCACCCCTGTGAGGTATGTTAGGATGAAAATCTGTGACTGGCCAAAGTTCATCCAGAAAGCTTCCATAGCAGGGTGTCGACTTGAACCTGGGTTTCCAGTTCTTAGAGCAGAACCACAAGTGACAAAAGGCACAGATTGGACACTTGTCAGCCTCCCTCAAGTTTCAATGGGAAATGTAGGCAGCTTGGCGGAATGTTGGACAAGTGACAGTTGAAAAGTCCATTGGACAGCAGTCAGAGAGCGAAGCTGCGAGACCAGGATGCCTACATTTCCCACCAAAACTTGAGAGAAGCTGACAAGTGTCCAATCTGTGCCTTTTGTCACTTGTGGTTCTGCTCTTAGTCTGACACTACTCTAACTTAATAGCCGTTCAGTATCATGTCCTGTTTGCAATCTTCTTTGTGGAAGACTGGATGGTTTTCTGCCTCTTCCAGGTGGGTCAGTCGCAAGGCCAGGCTGGAGGAGGATTAGGGTGAACTGGCAGAAGAGGTTCTGGGAGGTTTGATGGCAGATTTGGATTTGCCTCTCCATAATGTGTGAAAGGATCATTTGGCACAGCTGGGCCGTTTCTACACGGCTTACCTTCCCTTGGAACGACCTGGAACATCGCGCCCAAAACGCGGAAGATCGCGGTTTCTCGCGCAAGATTTGCGCGATGTCGCACAAATCTTGCGTGAGAAAACGCGATCTTCCGCGTTTTGGGCGCGATGTTCCAGGTCGTTCCGAGGGAAGGTAAGCCGCGTGGAAACGGCCCTTGTTACTCAGCAGGGCTATACTTTTCAATAAATCCAAAGAATGGAAATAATTATAATCAGAGCTATATGATGTGGGATTCCTGGGTCATATGTAACAGATTACAGAGTAGCGCAGAGTTATTTTGCAAGAGGGTCCTGAAAAATGTTTAGAAGTGGGTGGGTCTCATTTGAAAAAACTTGAGAATGGTGCTAGAGAAATCTTTCCTTGTACCCATCTTGGAAATCCTTATGCCCTTGATAGTGCTGTGTTTTTCAATGCACTTCATGAATGAGAATGAGAAACTTGTGCTGATTTTTAATAAGAGGAATATGAAAAGCAGTAATGTTTATCTATCCTGCCCCTTTTAATCACCCTTCTGCCCAAGATCTCAGGAGGATGTGCAGTTTCCCCTCCTCCATTTTGTTTCCCTCCCTCCTTATGTTGACCATTTGCTCATGTGATAGGCACATAACACACTTTCTATCCTCCTCACATGAAGGTTCCGCACAGCCTGAGGGTCTGATTCTCGCAGCTGCTATGCAATGTGGTTTCAGAGACTATTTCTGTGGCCTTGTCTATTACAGAATAAATAAAGATCAGAGATTAGATAAAGTAGCTCTGTGAGGGTTGAGGGGTGGGATTTTTCTAAAACGACTTCTGTGTCTTCCGGAAGCATGAGGTCAGATCTACTGCCATTGTGGGACCTGAGGTGGACAAAACAACTGAAAAAGATGAAACAAATTGTTCCACTCTTAACCACAGGAAAAAAAAATACATACACAAAATGGCAGTTTGTACCCACTGTGGAAGGTATACACACTGCAGGAGGTATACATATTTCTCCCTTCCCCCTTTTTTATCCTGATAACAACCCTAGGGGGTAGGTTAGGTTGAGAGGCTCAAGCGAATCAAGCAAATGTAATGGCAGAAAGGGTGCTTAAACCCAGATTCCCCCGGAGAAGCTTGTCCTGTCCCTTTAACGGAGGTTTAATGGAATGTTATTTACCAAGTGATTTTTTTTTACCTCCATGACACGAAAAGCCTCACCATCCCATTTTCACACATTAAGCCTACTGAATGGGATCACATTTATTTATTTATATCTTGCCTTTCCACATGATTCAAGGTGGTTTACAATAATGGTTAAAAACATGAATACATTAAAACCAAGATAAAATAACAAACCTCAAATCACATAGATGTAAAACTTACGTCTTGTTTAAGTTCAAGCAAACGTGTTAATTACAAACCTGCCCACTCAATCTTTCTTCAAAAGAAGAAAGCCTTTCTTCAAAAGCCTTTCTTCAAAAGAAGACCAGCCAGACTGTAAAAAGTCAGCTGCTAGGAGAATAGCAAGAGCCAATTATATTTAGATATATCTTCTTACGAATACTTTTCAACTCTCAAGAGGTGCGTTTCTGCACGATCCAAGAATTTTTAAATTCTTTTCCATTCCTGTCCATCAAATCTGTGGATTTCCTTCTCAGAGGATCCAGCACTGTATAATACAAAATGCATGGAAGGGAAGCGCTTGTGCTGTCAAGACGAGCAGCACTCCCCGGCGCTTCCTTAACCAAAACTGGAGTCTTGTGGTATGTTTCTAAATTCTAGAATAACTGCTTGCAGACTAGAGCCCATTTCACTGGATGACATGTTCTACTCTACAAATGCTACACTAAGAACCTTAACAGGCCTTTAAAGAGACACAGGATGCAAGTTTATTTTTACTTTAACAGACGACCAGAGCTACCTCTCTGGAATTACTCCCCTTAACTTACACAATGAGCCATCCAATATCATCATTTTTAGAAACCTCACCCCACTGCATGTCGCTTGCTGACTCTGAGCATAAAGACCTCAGGACATGCATATTCTTTACAAGTTGCCAGTTTTTGAACCAGCTCATACAGCTAGAGTTGCCAACAGGCCTGGAGAAAAAAAATCCTGTCCCTTTAACGGAGGCTCAACGGGAAGTTATTTATTAGGTGACACGTATCAGAACCTGTTTAACCTGAGCAACGCCATGTTTAATACTGTAGTGTTTAGTCTTCTTTCCCTCTAGGCACCACCACCTGCAAAGAGCCGATTCCATGGGAAAGGATACTGTCTTATCTGTCGTCTCGACCTTGGCCAGCTCAGCGCTCCTCTGAGAAGTTTTGCTGTGTGAACTCAGGGGGCGGGGGGAGGCTGGGCTCAGAGAGTGTGAGATGTAACAACTTTCGTTCTATGCTTCATTCCTAACAACATTTTGCTCGGCCAGGACCTCTAATCCTGGGCTTGAATGCTGTCTTTCACAATAAACCTTTTGAAACCAAAAGACCTTGTCTTCTTGCAGAAGGGAGTGAGACAGACTACCAGGTCTGGAATGCCATAGTCTGACAACATGATTGACCTCCAGACCATAAAAACCTTCAGCTGCCCATTGCCACACATGAAATATCTAGAGCTCATCTTTGAAGGACAGTTTTATCTGCTGCAATTAGGAAATGGTCATCTTTAGCACTGTGCCATGAAAAGCTTCACCCACTGATTTTTGCATCTCAGAATTTGGTTTAAGTGGAAGCAGGCGGCCAGCTGGGTTTCTTATTTAGTAAAATTATTTATTTACTTTATTTATATGCTGCCTTTCTTGCTGAGACTCAGGGTAGAGTACAAAATTTTAAGGCAATGCAAGAGGGACAGGGTCACCGAGGCAGCTAACAAATAAAAACATGCACAATAGAACCACATCTTAAAAACCATTAAAACTGACAAAAAACACATAATTAAAGCAATTAAAACCAGAGCTAAATACACATATAGAAACAACAATTAAAACACTGGGCTAGAAGGAAGGATCACTGAAGGAACTCCGAATAATCCCTCCCCCCCAGTTTTTGCCTGCTGGTGGAAGACTGCAACAGAAGGGGACAGTTCCCTGGGGAGAGAGTTCCAGAGTTCTGGTGCCATGACAAAGAAGGCCCTCTTCCAGGTCGCCACCTAGTCTCATAAAGGCAGGGGCAGCTGAAGCAGGGTCTTGGAGAAGGACAGCAGTGGCCGGTTGGGAGTAGGGAGAAGGAGGTCCTTCAGCGATGTAGTTTCCAAACCATATAGGGCTTTAAAGGTCAACACCAGCACCTGGAAGCAGAGTGGGAGCCAGTGTAGATGGCCCAGACTGGAGTGATATGGTCTCTGTTATGTATTGCTTGAGTAGGAACGAAGGCTCCTGAGGCCTACAAGACTATTGGTCTTTTTGTGCCGGTAACGGCCAATCATAACTGTTGCCTTATGGTCTAATCACTGTGCTGCAAGTAGTTATTTTGTATATAGTTCATGCAAATGCAGGATTCTAGCTGCTTACCTTGTATTTGTTGTTGTTAAAAGTGGGTGTGGTTTCTGCAAGTATAAATTAGTTACTGTTGAGCCTGAGTGTTGCCTGTCTGCTTCCCGCTTCCAATAAAGATGTTTACTATAATCAAGAGCTGTTAATCTCAATATATAATAGTCTCCACAATGCATTCTAGTCATCATCCTGGTGGCAACATTCTGCATAAATTGATGTTTTCATACACTTTTCAAGGGCAGCCCCACCTACAAGATGTAAGATGTAAGCAGGGCACTGTGGGCATATATTTTTGTCCATAAAAGATTTCAGCTGGCTAAGCAGTCACAGATGGAAAAAGTCACTCTTGGCCACAGCTGCCACCTGCTTACCGAGCAGGAGGCCTGGGTTCAAGAACACCCCCAGACTACTGAGGAGTTCTTTCAAGAGGAGTAAAACTCAATGCAGAATAAGTGACACCTTAACTCCCAGGTCAGAACTTCTGCTGTCCAGTAGCACTTCTGTGTTATCAGGACTAAGCTTCAGTTTATTCGCCTGCATCCACTCCAAAACTACCACCAGGCAATGGTTCAGGGTACAGCCTCCCTGGGTTTGGCCACAAGTGTGAGCTAGAGCTAAGTGTCATCTGCATATTGGTGACCAGCCACCTAGCCCAAATTTCTAGATGTCCTCACACAGCAATAGGGCTGCCAACCTCCTGGAAGAGCTTGGAGATCTGGAATAACAACTGATCTCCAGACTATATAGATCAGTTTCCCCGGAGAAAATGGCTGCTTTGGAAGGCGGAGTCTATATTTTTACACCCTGTTGAGGTCCCTCTCCCACCAAACCTTGCCATCCTTACGCACCACCACCAAATCTCCAGGCATTTCTCTACCATGTGTTGGTAACCCAATCCAGCTGTTTCATGTTAAAGAGCATAGGGGACAAGATGGAGCATTGTGGGTCCTCACAACTCAAAGGCCAAGGGGTAGGGCTGTCAGACCTTCCATTATGGTGGGAGACCTCCCACCAGCAGCCGTATGAATTGCTATGCCACTTCTGGGTAAAACACAGAACGATGTAATGGCGCACACAACACTGACTTTCATTTTCTTCTTCTTCCATCACTGTTTGGAATGATGGCATGCAAGGGCAGCTGCTGGTGAGAGGCCTCTCACTGTAGTTTCCTGCACTGTCACTCTAGCCATTTCCTTGTTTTTTCATTGCCCATAGCCCTTCAGTAAACCAATGGGCTACTTGGGTTCTGATACTTGACCGAGGTTGCCTGGGAGTAGGCTTGCCACCCCCCCGCCTGGGGTGGGGGATCCCCTCCCCCACCTGCTGCCTCCCCCCACTCACTTGACCAGCTCATGCACAAGCTCCTCCTTTGGAGGTAGGTTTCACTTCCAGAGTGCACACACTGTGGCTCCTTCCTTCTTCCTGTTCATGCTCATTTTCCAAATGAGATGAAGAAAGGAGTCATAGTGTGGAGGGGGAGCATGGGAGCGTGCAAGCACATAGCATGTGCATGGGAGGTAAATGTTGCACTGTCCGCTGTCCTTCAGCCTCTGTGCACCTGGGAGTGATCATGTCAACTGCTTGGGTCATTTCCTCATTCTGGAGATCAACCAGGGCATCAACAGGAACATCAACCATATCAACAGGAAAATTCTGTAGGGCCATCAGAAAGCCATTTGGATCCATCTGACTCTGGGGGCAGATCATTTTAATAGATCCCCCACCCTAGCAATCTTGGCATTCCTGTAAGTATAAACCCAAGCATACAGTCATCTGTCTAGGACAAAGGAACTTTCATCAATTCCTCCACTCTCATATGGTGGAGGTGTGGGGAGGGTAGATTATAAACTGAATAAATTAAATTAAATTAAATATTGCATTCATCCCACCAAGAACAAAATATGACATCAAGAGTGCAGGATTCAAAACCCAGAGCAAAGGTGTTCTTGAGGTACTTGCTGGGTTCAATCTTTGCATGTATGCGTAGTGTGCATGTGATCCCAGCTGGCGTATGATGACATCACTTCCGGAAGAGATGTCATTGTGGTGGCAGCAAAAGTACTGCAGCTCTTTGTGCAGGGCTGATTCTTTAAGAAGTGACCTATTTGGAATTGAAATTGGCAATTCATGAAGTGTGGTAGTATACCTGCAGCCAGTGCAATGATGTCACTTCCGGAAGTGACATTATTTTGTACCAGCCAGGAGAATGCATGCTGCCTGTTTGACAGGTTACTTGTGGTGGCAGGTAATTGCCGGGAAGCTTGCCTCCTCTTGTTGATCGCAAGAGATAGGCAGACAGAGGGGCACCACCAGGAGTTTGCCTGCCATCAGCAGGCATCTCGCAAACCTATGAGCTGCTCCTGACAAGACAACTTTGGCATGAATGTTGATGTCCCTCAGGTCAGCCAGCCTAGTACTAGACACACAACAAGAAGAGGAAATATTGGTAGCTTCTCTCAGCAGCAAACATACATTCTCCTAAAGTCTGCTTTAGTCCTTCTGCGAGGAAAGGCTGTGGAGTAAAGCATAAGCAAGGCCTGCAGAAAATTCAGTATCACCAGTTAATCCAATCTCAGGCAGTAATGGATGGGAAAGGCCTTTCTGTTTCCTGATGAGCAGATATTATTGAGCTAGACAGACCAATTTCTGTATAAGGAAGCTTCCAATGTGTTAATTAAGCTACATTGACAGCCATTGCCCAAAGTAGTGGCCATGGCTCAGTGGCAAAGCATCTGCTTTGCATACAGAAGGTCCCAGGTTCAATCCCTGGCATCTCCAGTTAAAAGGACCAGGTAGCAGGAGATGTGGAAGACCGTGGCCTGAAACCCTGGAGAACCATAGTCAGTTTGAGTAGACAATAGTTACCTTGACTGATCAGCAGAAGGCAGCTTCATGTGAGTGCAATGTGGAGTTTAATATCTGTTATGAGGTAAGGGCTGATGACCACTACTGTTTCAAAGAGCAAATGGCTTGAATTGACTTCAGTGAAAAGAGAAGGCAGGGTACAAGAATCCCTCAATAAATGAACAAAATGAATAAACAAATCTGACTTTCGGTTCTAAACCATCAGGCTCTATCCCCTTACCTCTCTCCGCCACAGTTACCTAAAGAGTTCTGTCTCCTCGCCCACCCCACAAACAGGAAGCTTCATATTCAACCGGGACTGGTTGACTAGCAAGCGTCATTTGCAGACTAGAAATCTGTTTGACTTCCCCTAATCTGATCACCTTCCCAAGCATGTGTTTCATTTCTGTCCGCTACCATCACCCCACAGGCATCATGGACACGAAAACCCTTCATTTGGTGTTTGCTCTCTTCACAGGTAAATAGAGAAGCATAGATATGGCTCCCTTCCCTCAAAGAATAGGTTTTAAAGGGATATATGGGGGGCAAGGTAGTCAAGGAGAGCCCCCTTCCTCCAAGCACCACTAGGTTGATGTATCATTACTTCAGATTTTTAGAGTCACCAGTTACTATGACTGGTTTTGCTTTTGTGTCTTTAACAATAGCCCAAGGAACAGAAATTTAAATGAGTGAAATATTGTCTGGTATGAGGAGAAAATTATGAGAAAAGCATCACTTGCTTAATGTCTGTACAGCTAGCGGTTGTTGAAGGCTCTGGAACAAAACAGCCAGAAAATACTTGGCAACCGTAAAAATCTCTGGAATGTAACTCCTTGGATAGACTCTGAGAACAGATTTTGGTTTTGCTCAGGGCAGGATTGCCTGCAGTTCACTTGGGGGGCAAGGCCAGGGAAAAATTTTACCTTTGGATCACAGTGGCGGGTGACCCCAGCCAGGATGTTTCTGTCCTCTGTTTTAGCATGTAGCTCCATTCCTTCAGCAGTTTGCTCTGCAGGCTCTTTTCCTGCACTCCAGCTGCTCTGTAGCTGTGGCACCCCATGGTCTGGAGTGTGCGGACTGATCTGGAGGAAGTTGGTGGGTAGTCAGTTTTGCTATGCAAGGACAGGTTGGATTGGATGGGGTTTGAACCCTTTGTGAGAATGGATAGATCAGTATTGGTTAGAGGTTAGCAACGTGAAGACACAGGGCTTGAGAGTGTTGTCTGCCCCCACTGGAGTTATTGGTTGGGGGTGCAAGAGGGATATCTGAAGGATGGAGTGGCTATAGCAAAAACAGCCTTTGGGGGGGGGCACCAACAAACCATCTTCCATCCTGTTCCTGTGGCATCCTGTGACGTTCCCCTTGTTGACACTGGAATGTAGGGTCAGAAGAATCAAACAGATGAAAAGAAGGAAAGTTCTGGATTTGTAGATAGATAGATAGATAGATAGATAGATAGATAGATAGATAGATAGATAGATAGATAGATAGATAGATAGATAGATAGATAGATAGATAGATAGATAGATATGGTTTATGTTGTGAACTGGGCCGTTTCCAGACGGCCCCCCGCCTTGCGAAATGTCGCGCGTCGTCGCGCGTCGTCGCGCAGAAAACGCGAAATATCGCGTTTTCTCGCGCGAGTTTTGCGCGACGTCGCGCAAAACTCGCGCGAGAAAACGCGATATTTCGCGTTTTCTGCGCAACGACGCGCAACGACGCGCGACGTTTCGCGAGGCGGGGGGCCGTCTGGAAATGGCCCTGCTTTTAAACTTTCTTTTAAAATGTCTCTTTTCCAAGTAGTAAAGAGTCTAGTAGCACCTTTAAGACTAACTTTACTGTAGCATAAGCTTTAGAGAAGCCTAGTTCTCTTCGTCAGATGCATCTTAAAGGTGCTACTGGAGTCTTTACTATTTTGCTACTACAGACTAACATGGCTAACTCTTCTGGATCTTTGTCAAGTCAAACTTTAGATCATGAGAATGCTAAAGGAAGATGAACTGGGAATCAGACTAAAACCCTAGAAGTACACATTTGAAGAAAAAAAGGGTGATTTCCCCAAATTTGTCTTCAGAATAGGGTTGCTAGGTGTCCCCTCCTGGTGGCGGGGGCGGGGGGTGGACTTGGCACTTACCTTGGGGATCTTTTGTGTGCATGTTCCAGGCAGGGCACAATGACACTACTTCCAGAAGTTATGTCATTGAGCCCTGTGGTGGGCATGCCCCTACGTTTCACAGGGGTCAGTTTGGGCCCCTGTGAAGCACAGGAGTATGTCTGCTGCCAGGCTTGATGATATCAATTAAGGAAGTGAAGTCATCTTGCCCAGCAGGAGCACATCCACTGTGTGATGTCCTAGGAGGGTTTTTTGCCTTCTGGCCAGATAAATGACAGCAGGTGGCAGAGGCTGAGAGTGGGGGATCCCCCGCCCCTACCAGGGGACTGGCAGCCCTACTTCAAAACCAATAAACTGGACAACAAAAGAGAACTTCTTAGGTATTGATTCAATTGCTGACAGTTGCGGGATATCAATGAACATTCTAACTGTTCAAAAGCAAAAACAGCAACAAAGATAACATTAGCAAATTAGATCTGGAGAGACCAGGTGAAGTTGTTGACTGGAAGGGAAGCAGAGAAGAGCATATGCAACATTGTTCCAGTAGCAGTCAAATGCTATAATTTGTGCACAAAAATGGCACAACAGCACTCGCATAATGTGAATAGGAATGTATGAATCAGGTGGGTTGATCAACCTAATTGTGGATGCTGAAGAAATCCCATACTATGCATTTATGAATAGTTGCCTCTATTTGTTCTCTAAAGTGAACATTTCCTTGAAGAAAATGCTTTGGGCCTTCACAAAGGAAGTTTGCTTTATTGCAGCGTTGCAGGATGTTTCTCTTTACTTCTCACCCCCCGCCCCCCCCGCCCCCCCCGCCCCCCGCCAAAGTACCTTGTCAGTTTTACTTCCTGCTTTGAGAACATGGGAGGAAATTGGAAGAAAAGCTCCCTTTGGGACAGGAGAAAACTAACAAAGCTATAGCCTTTCACTCTTCAAAGCAAGTTCGCATGTGGGGATAAACTTTGCAGCAGAATCTGGGAAGAGTCAAAATCTGCTTCAAGCATTCTTTGAAGATTTGCGCTCATAAGGGCCACAGGAGATATGAGTGCAGAAGATCTGTGTGTGGATTTTTTTTTTAAAGTTACAAGTGGTAGCATCGGAGAGGATTTGGTTCAGGGCCACAATTTCCTTCTCCCCCGCACCATCTTCCCCATGCAAATTGTCTCCATCTCTCAAACGGCTGTTTTTTCCAGTGAGAAACCTATTTATTAATAAATAGTGCAATAAACTGCTTGTTTTTTTAAGTTTTTTTTTAAAAAAAATACATATGCACATTTTGGCAAGGGAGATTTGTATCTGAAAAATGAGGCATGGGAAAGGGGATTTTTTTAAACCGCCAAGCAGTAAAAAAGTAAATGAATACAAAACCTCAGGGCCAACAGTAATAGTAACTAATATTTCCATAATGCCATCCAAAACCATCAGTCCGGATTCCCAACAACAAAACTAAAGTCAGGCAAAGCAACTTTAAAAGCCCCTTCCACGTAAATAGACACTGGAAGACCAGGAGTAAGGAACCTGATGAGAAACCCGAGGCAGAGACTTCCACAATCTGAAGATAACAGCTGGAAAAACCTTCCTCCTTAACCACCAGCTTCACTTTGGCTAGACAAGATAGAGATGATACTGGGTAGGAAGGCAGAGTTATTGGCAGAAATAGATCTACCATGGAGTCTATCTTTCTTGAACAGATCAGATAAATTGCAGGCATGCTCCTGGGCCTATCCTTGCTGATGGAAAAGCAAGTTTATTGTTGCCAGGAGTGAATTTTCAATAGCATCTTGTACAACTTAGCTATTCTGTTTCAGGCTACTGTACACTGTAATGTACTGCATGTGGGGCTGCCCTTGAAGACCACAAGAGACTTCAAGCGCTACCAAGTGTGGCAGTCAGATTTGGGTTTGGAGATAGCTGCTAGGGACATATCAGCACTATACTTCACTATCTACACTGGTTACTTATTTGCTGCCAGGCCTAAGTTCTTACCTGTAAAGCCTTTCACAGCCCGGGGTCTTCACACTGCACCACCCATTATGGTCTCCTGTGCCAGTTCTGCCTTTTAAACAGCCACGTCTTACTTTTGCTCTCCAGAAGGCTACTGTGTTTTAGGCCAGCTTGAGCAAGAGCCAGTAATAGCACTTTGGACCTACCTGTAGAGGTCTGGAGGACTTAATAAGCCCTTTTTTCATAGACGATGCAAGACTTTTATTTCAGGAAGCCTTCTTGGGAGTCTAATGAAAGGGTGAGTGTATTGGCAGAGAGCATGGAGGACTGTGTACGATTGAGGCTGTTTGGAAATCTGTAATTGTAGAATGATGCTGGTTTATCTTTTTTTTTAAATAACTTGGCATTACCTCGTAAGCAGCCTTGAATCCTTGGAGAAAGATGCGAGTAGAAATATTTCAGCAAATAAATGAGTAATGCAGATGTGCAGAGCAAGTGGCTGGATCCAGATGTCATCTCCACTCCCACAGCCCCAGTTCTGTTGATCCACTTAAAATCAGACTGCCCAGTAACTAAAAAATCCCGTAGACCCATTTGTGTATCTTTTGTTGTTGGGTCTAGTTCTGCCTAAGCCCTTGCAGTTAGGGGGTTGGATCCTACCAGCTTCCCACTGGCTGGAGAGGGAGGCAGGATGGATGATTTCGTTCCATCCTCCCCTTCCCTGCTCCCTCCATCCCATTTGGCCTTTTGTCTACACAGGTTCCTTGAGGAGACATTTTTGTAGAGGAGGGAAATGATACCTTTGGGGAATGGCTGGCATAAAAAAAAGGAGAGCCCAAATGGGCTCAGAAAGCTGCCGCCAGGGAAGGAAAAGCTCTAGCCTTTCTCCCAAGCTTCCACCCCCCACCCTGTGCAAAAAGAGTGTGGAGGGGAGAGAGTTTCCCATTTTGTCTGCTCCATGTGGAGGTATTTTCTGCATATGAAGCAGCAGATATGGGGAAACTGCTCCCTCTCACTGTTTTGCACGGGGGGGGGGGGGGGCGGGCTTAGGAGAATAGCAGGAACTCTCCTTCCTGGGATGGCAGTTTTCTGAGTCTGTTTGGGCTCTCCTTTTTTAATGCAAGCCATTCCCCAAAGCTGCTGCGTGTCTGCGCAGGCCTGGAGAGCTCGTGAAAGAAGTAATGTTTAGAGTGACCCTCAGTGGACAGTGAGTTTTTATGGCTGAAAATCCTTGCTTGGGTTTTGCTGCTTTTTTGTGCAACTAGAACCCCGTTATCTGCTTCCTCACGCTGAATCTTTCTCGTACACATTTTCCAACATTATTTGTGCATCATCCAAAAATTGACTCCTGCAGCAGAACACAGGATCAAAATTTTATACAAATAACAACAATTAAAATACAATGCATCAATGTTGCTCAGGAAAGGGCGTCAAATCCAGGAGTGATGGAGGGCGATCTGTCTGCTTGCTGCACTTCTGATAGCTTCAGCAATGGCAGTGGAGAATGGGTGGCAGGGGGCTCTCATCTGAACTAGATCTAGGCACGGTGCCTAGGTGATGCACACCAAATTAAATTGCACATAAAAATGTAAAACATGCGCGCACGATACAAACGAATCTGCAAAATCCACAGCAGACGAGCAGAGAACTAAAACCTCTAACAAAAAAGATCAATATTGAAAGAAATGTTTGCTGGTTCCTACTTGCTACACCAGTTGCCGATTTGAAACTAGACCCACATTTATTCTAGTGTGTGCTGCTGCAGCAGCTGTGATTCTGTAACTGCTAAAGATCTGACATATGGAGGATTTTCTCCGGAGGAGTAGCTGGGTAGCAAAAATCAACAAAATGCATCTGACAAGTGGTGCGCTACAAAAGTTTATGCCACTATAAATCTGTTAGTCTTTTAAGGTGCCTCGGGACTCTTTGTTGTTTATGGAGGATTTATGACTCCCTAAAAATGTTTACTAGCACAAAAAAAGACTGGCTGTAGCAATGTGTAAACTTACGTCAGCAATATGGCTTTGATTTACTGCTCTTTGAGGGAAAAAAGAACCCAGATTTTTAAGGCCATGCCAAACATCTGCTCAAAAATAGAAATCAGGATTACGATACTCTACCAGAGATGGCATTAATTCAAGAGTCTTTCTTTTCTAATGTACGAGTTCATTAAAAAAGCCCCAAGTCACAAAAGGTTACTCGTATGATCTAACACAGCCCTCCTTATGGAGAGCTTTCGCAGCTCTGAGATTTCAAACAATGCCATCTATGTACTTGGAGGGACATAATTCCATACTGCCAGTTAACCAACACAAGTCAATTTGTTGATCCCAGGAAACAAATCTTATTTATCATTACTTTAGAGGTGTTCTATTAATACGTTTCCAAGAACTACATTTTTATAGCATTTTATGGATCTCATTAGCCTTGGGAATGACCTGAACAAAATTTACCCTTTATTGGGAAATCAAGCTGCATCAGCCACAGGGTTTCTGCGCTTGCCATGGTAGCGCTAAAACCTCAAAAGAGCTTTCTTAAGACTAGCACAGTGGTGACTCATTACGCTAATCTGGTTGATGCATTCTTGTGTTTTTGCCAATTATGCTGTTTTTATAGTGTATTTTGCTTAAACAAATAGAATTATATTTCCTGTGAAAGACACAGCAACAGTTTCTTGGGCAGGCACTACTCTCGGGGAGAAGGAGGCTGCTGCCTCTGGGCTAAGCTCCCAAAATGGCAGGTGTGCACCTAGTTTTCTCTCCCCTCACACTGTCACTTTGATAGGTAAATGGATGGCATTTTAATTTCTTAGCCTTTATTTGATGGCCAAAAATGATGTAGAGCTAGGCTAGTGTGGAAGCACCCTCGACTTCACAGATCTCAGGTTTTGGCATTCAGGTTGTGGGGTTCTGGGCAACACACAGAAATCTCAGGGCTATTAACTAGCCCAAACACTTAACAACTTCTTTCTGTGCATGCTTGCTTGTAGTTAACTATAGTATTTCATGTGTGAATTGCACACAGGAAACAATACAGAACTGTCGGAAGTAAGGCTGCCAGGCCTCCTGCTACGGCAGGAGGCCTACCACTAGCAGTCCTCACTGTGGGAGAGAGAAAACATTGGCATCTTGCAATGTCACTTATGGGGAAAGCTTGGAAGTGACATGAGATAGCTCTAGGAATCACTGGATGCTTTAATGCTTTATGGCCTAGAAACCCTACTTGGAAATGATTGTGTGATGTCTCCAAGTGCACTAGTACTCTTGGGGGGGCCGTACACTTATAGCCAAGCTACAAGTGATGCCTGACACAGGTTGGACACTTGTCAGCTTCTGTTTCCCATAATTACAAAAAGCTTCCTGGTCTTGCAGCTTGGCTTTCCGACTGCTGTCCAATGGACTTTTCAACTGTCACTTGTCCAACATTCTGCCAAGCTGCCTACATTTCCCATCAAAACTTGACGGAAGCTGACAAGTGTCCAGCCTGTGTCAGGCGTCACTTGTAGCTTGGCTTTTAGTAAGGTAGGTAGGCAAGTTTCCTCTCTATCCTTCCTCTTGCCAATTTACAGCTTTTTATTTACCCAGATTGCTACTCTCAGGGACTTCCTTCCTTCTAACTGCCTCTTTCTTGTCCTGCTTCTTTATTCAACTTCCATGAGGGCTAGATGCGCTCTCAACATCATTATCCACCCTTTCTTTAGGGTTACCAACCTTAAGGTAAAGGCTGAAGGTTTCCCATAATTACAATTGACCGCCAGACTACACAGATCACGTCCACAGGAGACAATGTCTGCTTTGGAGGGTGGACTCTATGGCACTATATTCTGCTGAGGTTCCTCCCCTCCTCAAACTCTGCCCTTCCAGACACCCCCCCCCCCCAAATCTCCACGAATTTCCCAACCTGGAGCTGTCTGGCTTAGATAGCTAGAATGATGATTCTGTTTCCTGTCATAGTGTGGCGTTTCTTAACAATAAAGGATATCTTTTTCTTTCCTAAAACAAAAAGGCGTATGTGGACTTTATTTCCAAAGCTTCCTTCCCCTATTGCTGAACAAATCATCTCTAAGCTAACAAGTTAATTTACATTTTGCATTCAGTATTGTTAGGTCTTGCCAGGTACTTCTCCCAAACACTTTACTGCATCACTCCAGTGTATGAGTTAAAGATGTTTATTTGAGTAAATGCCAGTATCAAGATGCTGTAACAAAGGAATTGACTGGAATGTCAGAAAGAGGCAAAACAGGATTAGTTATAGGTCAAATTCTCCTCCCTCTGTTTTTGGAGGGAAAGGCAGTTAGGCGTTTGGCGCGCAACGCCTGGGAATGAGGGAGGGGGAAGAGGATCTCCGTTTAGTCTCTGTAATAAGTCCAAGGTCACATTCTTAGGCTTCAGCAGGAACTCATAACCAAAACACCTTGCCTGGAAGATAAGCAGTTAGAAACAAGCCCATACAACTTTAGTTATACTCTGCATGTACCCAGAGGCACTGAAACAAAATACATACAATGCATGGCAGATATGCTGAAAGCCTATCTGACAAGTATACAGCTAATGTCCATGTTTACATTTGTGTACACCTTCACTGATACAAATCCTGGTGAGGTGTGGGTGTACTAGTATTATATTCCATTTGATGCCAGATCTCTCCCCATAAATTTCTGGGATGCTAGGAACCTAACAACCCTGACACATCCTGTGTTACAAATAGTATGTATGTTTTCTTGAGCATTTCAAGAGAACTTCCTCAGAATGTGGAATAGAGAAGTTTATGACATAGCCTGATGTATGTTCAGTATTGTGAAAATGGTTGGTGGGGACAGATTTAGAATAAACAACTGAATAAACAATTTAGAATAAATAATTGTTTAGAATAAACAATAAGACATGGTCAATTTTTACGATGGAATAAACGTGCCAGGGGTCTAAGGAAGTAGTTCAGGATATTTTTCATTGCCCTTCCATCACATATACCTGACTTTAACTTCAGGCGGATTTCTGTGCCGCCCTGCCTTGCTCCGTTTGACTTTTTAAAATGCATTTTTTCCAGGTGTTCACCATATTTCTCCATTCAACTGGGAGACTTTTGGGGTATTTTTAAACAAAATTAATCCATTTGGGTTTTTTTTTACAGTTGAAGGGAAAATAAGGTCTGAGCAAGAGAAGGGTAAGTGGCCCCATGATGGCTAAAACAATAAATTCCCTGCTATAAGGAGGTGATTTCCCAAAATATTTGCAAGAGGCCTTATTGAACAGCTTGGAATAGGGCAGGGAAATGAGTGGAAGTACTCACTCCAGAGTGCTGTGCTATTAACTTCCCCTCTGCAGAAATTTTAGTATCAATTGGTAGTTGCGATTTTTTTTGTTGAATAGTTCTTGTCTTCTTCAGTTGTGGCAAAAAGAAGATGTAGTGGATGTAATTTGAAGAATCCTTATAAAGAACGTAAAAGGTGTACTTTGCACTTGAAAAGGCTCATTTTGCTCCACTGGAAAAATGGCACAGGAAGAAGGCCCTTCTCCATCCATGCCACAATTCCAAACCAAACAAGTACCTCTCACTTGATGTGTGACTTTCTGAATCAAAGTAGGGGCTGCTACTTGCCTGGCAGCCTTGGTTGCTTGCCACCATTCAGTAGAGTGGTGGATGCTTGTGTGGTGTGATGGGAGGGGGGGGAGGAAGGAGGGAATAGGCAGTGCTCCAAAGTTGCAATGTCACCTCTGGGATGAACCTGGAAAGGATGTCATTACATTGGCACAACACTCTAGGATCCCTCCAAAACTCTATGGTAAAACTATATAATTTTGCAGAACCCTAGAGCACTGCACCAATGTGATAGTGTCCCTTCTGGGTTTGTGCTAGAGGTGATGTTGCAATGTTGGCATGATGCCTACTTTGCATGTCCATTGCCCCTAAACTTCCCACTGGCTGCCAGTGCTGGGCTGGCAACCCTAAAGTCATTATATGTGGCAAATTGTGACATGTAGTTTGGACATTAGGCATAGTTATTGAGAGGGTCTGATTACACGTGTGCTGAATCGTGAATTGATTACATGTGTGCTGAATGAGGTGGACTGGGGGAAACCACAGCCAACATGTTTAATGTGTGATCACACTCACCATCAAAATGGGCAGACATGTGATTCCATCAGTAAGACAAACAGCCCACCTCCCCCAGCCCTCTTCTACTGAAAAAGTGCATTGAATAGAAAACAGGGACCAATGGAGCCACACCTGCCCCCGTGTGCACTTGTGAGCCCATTCTCTCCACCAGTTTGAAGTCGAGTCCAGTCACATGTTAAACACATATTGGGCTGGGGTGTCCCTCAATCCTCCTTGCATTTAGCATACATGTAGTGAGACCCAGGGAGTGGTGGCAGAGTGACTTCAGTGCTTCCTGGATGATGATTGACTCATCAGCCCATGACCCATATCGCTTCTGATTTTTCTTTTCTTCTTTGCTGATTTCAACACAGATGACTGCTCAATTTTGCAGAAACGCTTGTGCAAAGACAGTCCATATCACAGTGAATGTGCCATCTAGGAGTGTGAAGCATTTCCCCAAATATAAAAAACTGCATGAGGAAAAATTATGGCCACCTAGCAGAAATGCAGCCTCAAAAGACGAGACCATGTATCCAAAACAATTAAATAAATGAGTGCTGAATTACACAAACGTTGATTGAGTAGAAAGACTAGATGTCTTCCCTCACGCGTCTTTCATTGCTATTCTTATAGTTTCTTGGGCTCAAGATCTCACGGTCTCCCAGCTCAGCTTTGCTCAAGGCACTGAAGGCAGCTCTGTCATATTGCGTTGCTCCTACAACTCCACTTCTGAGCCAAGGGTTGGCAGCTACCAGTGGGTGAAGGATCCAGGCTTGGTGGTCAAAAACACCACCCCAGAATTCATGGGAAGAGTGATTTGCACCTCTGAACATCACTTCCTCTTGGACAGGAGGGCAGATTTAGAGATACGGGATCTGAGACGTTATGACTCGGGGATATACCAATGTCTGGTGAACATCCATGGTCTAAAGGAAGCCTCAGGGAATGGGACCAAGCTTCAAGTGATGAAAGCTTCAGCAGGTAAGATGATAAAGTCCTGCAGGAGAAAAATGATTGGTCAGAATGAAGAAAGTTGCTGGAATTTAGGTAAAAACAATGCATAACATGAGAGATCCATGTTCACATCTCTCAATGTATTTTACTTGAAGCGCAGTTGCAGTGGGGAGAATCTGGATTAGATCACAACAAGTGCTGGAAAAGACTATTTTAATCCCTATTTTAATGAACTTTAAAATATGTGGTATGCACATTTCTTCATGTACACACTTATATTTTCAAACATTCTATATTTCAAAGGAAATTTAGTGATACCAGGGATAGGGAGGCCGGCGCGTGCATCAACAGACATGGACTAATCCATGCTGTCTGCAGCTGGTTTCTGCTGCAAACACACTGAGACACTTTTTTTCAGAGTTCAACCCTGTAGAGGAAAAGTAGGGCCGTTTTCACACTGCTTACCAGCCACGGAACATCGCGCAGAGCTCCCAGAACAACAGTGTCTTCCTGGCGCGATTTCACATGAGAATGGCAGTTCTCGTGCAAAATCGCGCCAGGAAGACGCTGCTGTTCCAGAGCTCGGTGCGATGTTCCGTGGCTGGTAAGCGGTGTGAAAACAGCCTAGGTGAGAATAAAGTGCAATGAGATTGCTTCCATACTGGCCCCGCTCGTCCAAGAACGTTACTTATTTATTTTGAAAATGTATATGCTACCTCCCCAGAGATTGGTTAATGGCAAGTGGACCCATCCCTGACCTTAGAAGGCTCGGCTGGAGAGACCTTTAGCTTGATCCCACAATTCTTATATGACTGTATCCTTCTTACTAATTTTTTTCCTCTGATGTTTGGGAATGTTTAGTACCTGAAGATGCACAGCTCGGGGACAGCATGGTGATCTTATGGCTCTTCCTGCGTGGCATTCTCTGCACCTTGGGTATCGCCACAGTGGCTCTGCTGACAAGTCTGCACTACAGAAAGACAAGTAAGTCCCCAGGTCCCCTCCAGCTTCTTCAAGGATGAAGACGCTCACATTTTCCAACCCAGAAACTGATTGGAAGAGAACAAGACTTCCCAAACCAGCCCTCAGTTACCTGCTACCTTTTAAAAAAAAGTATAAAGTATTATATTTGTTAAGTAAATGAGATGTCCCTCCAAAATTAAAGAGCAGAAATGGGTTTATTTATGTAGGCTACTTATTACCCAACGTTTCTCACCTGTGGAGACCCAAAGCAGCTTACAAATGTGTGTAAAGTGCTGTCAAGTTTGCAACCCATTTATGGCAACCCCATAGGGTTTTTCAATGCAAGTTACAAATAGAAGTGGCTTGCCATTGCCTGTTGCTGTGTAGCAACCCTAGACTTCCTTGGTGGCCTCCCAATGTTAGGGTTGCCAACTCTGGGTTGGGAAATATCTGGAGATTTGGGGGATGGAGCCTGGGGAGTGTTGGGTTTGGGGAGGGGAGGGACATCAGCAGGGCATAATGTCATAGAGTCCATCCTCCAAAGCTGCCATTTTATCCAGGGGTACTGATCGCTGTCCACTGGAGATCAGTTGTAATTTTGGGAAATCTCCAGCCACCATCTGGAGGTTGGCAACTGTATTCCCATCCAAGCACCAACCAGGGCTAAAACTGCTTCGCGCTAAGATCTGATGAGATCAGGCTAGCCTGGGCCATCCAGGTCATAGCAAACAAACACATCTAAGTATAATTCAAACAAATATTTAAAATAAATAACATACCATTCAAACAAAAAAAGCACAAAGCCAGATCCAAGTCAGGTTCTGGATTCAGTGGGCTGGTGGCATGTTCAGAGCTCACAGACCAAGAGCTGTTGTCAAAAGGCCTTGTGCCTCTGGGCATGCCCCAGCTTTGACCTGCCGACAGGAAGGAAAAGCAAAGTTCAGCGTCTGTGATATGACTGCAGCTTTGCAACCCCTTTGGGCAAAGCATCTGGGGTTCCTCTCCCCAAATGAGGAACAATGCACTATCACCTTTACAGCAATGAACATGCTCCAAAGCTATCTCGGTAACCCGACTGCAACTCTGTAAGTCCGCTTGTAGAACTAGCCTCATGTTGCAGATGTGGAAAAGAGATTCCTTTGGAGAAAATAGGAGGTCTCTCGGGTGTCCAAGTGGTTTAAAACCCGTTTAAGTTTATGGAGTGCTTGCTCAGTAATAGCTGGCTTTTGACACCACGAGCTGAGTGGCTCCAAGATTTCTGAAGGGCAACAGCTTTGAAAAGGAGCCTAAGGACACAGTACTTCTGCACATATACAGAGTGAGCACAGAGACTCTAGCAATCCAGAACATGCATATGTGCGTCTGTGAAGACTGAACTGTGACAATATGGCAGCCACTTTCACATACCTCTTCTAAAGGGCAGATTGCCATGGGGTACGATTGCACACTGGCAAGATTCAATGTGCAGTCAGGGCATTACACTAAAAATGGAACTGCCACTGCAACGAGTATCTTACTGAACATGTGTGCATTTGGGCCATGTGCGGGTAGGAAACAAAAATGCGCCCTATGGTCCGTTTGATAAAGGAAGGGTGCTCTCTGTGTGATGGTGGGGGACAACTTTTGCCTCCTGCTGCCAACCTTCCCTTTGCAATGTATTCTGTTGAGAAAGGTCCTGGCTGGGATACTTTTTGGGAGGATCTCCGTGTGCTGCAGCCAGGAGGGGAAACAGGAAAGTCCCATGCTTGAAGATCTCACAGGATCCAAGTTACTGGTCCCCCTATGCAGGAATGCAAGTTACTGGTCCCCCTATGCAGGAATGCAAGTTACTGGTCCCCCTATGCAGGAATTTAATCTTCCTGATAGGACAGGTGGCCAGGAGGCCAGGCATAGAAAATCCTGGATAGCTTGCAACCACCAGGTGGGGCCTGGAGAGCTCTCAGAATTACAACTTTGATGCTACAGGGATCAGTTCCCCAAACTCGCCTTCCCCCAACCCTGCCCCCCCGCCTGGCTCTAAATTTGTATGATTAAAACAATATCACTCCAGTTCCATATATATATATATATATACAAGTACCTTCCCTTAGTGTAGAAATTCTTAAACAATTGCATCCATACACCTAGGCGTGTTGAACATTTACAGGCATCTTAAAAAATACCCAGATACTGTTACATTCTTCATGTGCATAATGATGATTGTAACAGTACCTGGTCATTCTTTAAGATGCCCGTAAATATTTGACACTCCCAGTTGTATGGATGCATTTGTTTAAGAACTTCTACACTAGGGGGAGGTCTTGTATATATATGGAACCGGAGTGATATTGTTTTAATCATATAGTTTTAATTCTTGGAATTTTATTAAAAATTTTGGTACCTATTTGAAGGGGGGGTTTGGCATTGGTCACTGCACTTGTATGTAATTTTTTTTCTTTCAGATTTTTGGTTATTCAGTTCTTTTGGGGTTGAAGTCGCCTTTCTTTTTTCCCTCCATCTCTCTCTCTCTCCTTATTCTAGCTTCCCAGGAGGTTAAGAAGAGGCAAAGTAACTATCCAGAGAACGAATATAGAACAGCAACCGAGAACTATACCAGCAACCCCCTCTCGAGTAGAAACCTCAGCTCCCTACTCCCTATTCCTAAGGGCCAAATAAACTGAAACTGAACCACAAGTGACAAAAGGCACAGATTGGACACTTGTCAGCTTCCCTCAAGTTTTGATGGGAAATGTAGGCATCCTGGTCTCGCAGCCTCGCTCTCTGACTGCTGTCCAATGGACTTTTCAACTATCACTTGTCCAACATTCCGCCAAGCTGCCTACATTTCCCATCAAAACTTGAGGGAAGCTGACAAGTGTTCAATCTGTGCCTTTTGTCACTTGTGGTTCTGCTCTAAGAACTGGAAACCCAGGTTCAAGTCGAAAAGTATACTTGAAAAGTATAGCCTTGCTGAATAACAAGGGCCGTTTCCACGTGGCTTACCTTCCCTTGGAACGACCCAGAACATTGTGCCCAAAACATGGAAGATCGCGTTTTCTCACGCAAGATTTGTGCGACATCGCGCAAATCTTGCGCAAGAAAACGCGATCTTCCGCGTTTTGGGCGCGATGTTCCGGGTCGTTCCGAGGGAAGGTAAGCCATGTGGAAATGGCCCAGCTGTGCCAAATGATCCTTTCACACATTATGGAGAGGCAAATCCAAATCTGCCATCAAACCTCCCAGAACCTCTTCTGCCAGTTCACCCTAATCCTCCTCCAGCCTGGCCTTGTGACTGACCCACCTGGAAGAGGCAGAAAACCATCCAGTCTTCCACAAAGAAGACTGCAAACAGGACATGATACTGAATGGCTATTAAGTTAGAGTAGTGTCAGACTAAGAGCGGAACCACAAGTGACAAAAGGCACAGATTGGACACTTGTCAGCTTCCCTCAAGTTTTGGTGCGAAATGTAGGCATCCTGGTCTCGCAGCTTCACTCTGCTGTCCAATGGACTTTTCAACTGTCCCTTGTCCAACATTCCACCAAGCTGCCTACATTTCCCATCAAAACTTGAGGGAAGCTGACAAGTGTCCAATCTGTGCCTTTTGTCACTTGTTCTGCTCTTAGTGAGTTCCATGTCTGCAACTCCCACAATACTTTTAAGTGTTCAATTATCAGGTGCCACAGGGGGCTCAATTTGGATTGTAACTGTAGCAAAATGGGAGCAGGAGTTTAAGCTTCCCATCATATTTCATAATCTAAAATGGTTTCTGGGAGCTGCTTTTTGCCACAATGGACCCAGCAACTAAATTTTTTAAAATGTTGGAGCTTCCAGAGTATTTTTCCAATGAAGAGCTGAGGAATCCAGCCGTCATGGGGGGAAGTAACAAATCAAATCCATCAAAGGATGCCACTAGATTTCTTGCCACTAGATTGCTTTATTGAGTCATGCCAGTTGTCCATCATCTTGCCTGCTCAAATTGGCAGTGGCCTTTTGACAAAGAAGTATCTTTTCTATGGTTGCTAAGTTTCTCGCTATGGTAGAGAGTGAGACCTCTTGCTGGCATCCCCTGCCTTCTGCTGAATTTCCTTTGACTGGCAGGAGAAAAGTTAATGAAAAAGTTACTGTTACCTCCTGTCCCGCCCCCCCCCAGAAATGTCATGCCATTGCCCCAATGGCACCCCCTCATGTCCCCCTATCTCTGGTACTTTTCGCACACATGGGTTAACACACCATTTCCAAGGAGTTGCTATGATTACAACAGATTCGGCTTGGCACCCGTGCGTTTCATGCTGTCCGAGAAGTTTCGAATTGGCATCCTGCATTTTGGCCATTTCCACACGGCTTACCGCTGCTCGTAACAACCTGGAAGATCGCACAAAAACTGTGGAAGATTGCATTTTCTCGTGCGAGATTCGCGCGATGTCACGTGACATCGTGCAAATCTTGCATGAGAAAATGCGATCTTCCGCGTTTTTTGCGCGATCTTCCGGGTTGTTACGAGCAGCGGTAAGCCATGTGGAAATGGCCTTTGTTTCACACTCCCTTCGAAGCCTTGGTTTTGTTGCGGGCTTTGCGGGCTTTGGAATTCATGTCACCTTTTTCTTTTTTAATTGTGCATGTGTTGTAATGTTGTGACGTTACCACTTGAAATCTCACCCCTCCCTATGCACATCAATACTGCATCTCTGTGTGGCCATTTTCACACTCTAACTTTTCACGTTTGAAAATAGCATCGAGGGGTGTTGAGAATTGATTGTCCCTGCCCAGCAAATTTTCCGGCCACTATTGGTCTCCCGCAATCACGTGAACCCTGAATGTGTGTGGTATGGTGATCTTTTCGGAGAAAATGTATACTCCCCACGCTTGTTCGAATGCCATTTTTTAAGGCCATCATCATTTATATTGAGCATTAAAAATCAAAAGGGAAATGTGTCCAAGGTTCAAATGAACTGAAGTGGTTCTTTGCGGAGCCAGAAAGCATATCAGGGTGGTGATTTCCCGTTGCTTCCTATCCATTGATTAAAAAAAAGATGCATTACTGTCCTTTAGAAATACAAAAAAAAAATTACAGAAAAAGCGGACAGTGTGCTGAGGAGGGTGGATTTTATTAGATCCACAAAGACTAATCAGCTCAAGGAAAAGGAGAAGGCGGTGTAGAGAAAAACAGCTCAAATGTGATGTGGAAGCTTAAGAGGAAGCTGCGGCAGCCTCTCCTCTCTTCTGGCTCCTATCCTTGTGCCTCCCTCCGCACCTGTATCTTCTTCTTTATCTCCCTCGCTTGCACACTCTCTCTCCATCTTGCCACCATAAAGGATACAGGGCTCAATCCCTGTCTCCACCAGTGTCCTAGCTTAGATAGGTTAGAGATTCTGTCTCTCCTTTTTCTTATTCTGAATGGAATTCCTAAATAAAAGGACTCCTTATTTTCTTTACTAAAGTAAGTAGACTCTGTGTGAGTTCATTGCCTCATCAGCACACAACCACATATGCTTAGCTGCGCTCAGTGAACTGCTCTGGTTTACTTAACCTGCGTTGCTTACAATCTGTGCCCTTACAGTTTCAGCAGAGCTTTTCCCCCCTATCTCCCTCAGCACTGATGTTTCACTTGTAAACACTTTGGGAATATGGGCTGGGTTTTTTTATTCATATATTATGTTGTAAGATGACATTTACATTGGTGTACCATTGAGTGAGGATTGAGGATGGATAGGAACATAAAGCAAACACTCAGATAGGATAGTATCCCTTATCCTCACAAATTTCAGTGGTGTGAGTAGCTACCAGCTATCAATGGTGACAAAGCAAACTCCTTTAGCTACCAAGTTATACCAACACAACCTTTACGGCAATGCTTCTATACCACTTTGTTCACCTTTGTTTTAAAAAGGATTCTGGGGCATATTCCACTGTTCTTACACATTGGCTAGCTAAGGTTCTACCGGACAGCATATTGTAGCAAAGATATGAACACAAAACCCGAACCTGTCTTGTACAGAGTTATACTGGGAGACCCGGTGTGGTGTAGTGGTTTAAGTGTTGAACTAGGATCTGGGAGACCCAAGTTCAAATCTCTGCTCTGCCATGGTGATCTTACTGGGTGACCTGGGGCCAGTCACACACACACAGACTAACCTACCTCACAGGGTTGCTGTTGTTGCTGAGATACAGTTTGGTATAGTGGTTAAGGCCTGGGTTACCCTGAGAATCCGCCCCCACCTCCACACTATTTGCAACAGATGCTAAGGTTGTCTGTTTGAGGCAGGCATAACTCATCAGTAGAGATGGGCATGAACCAAAAAACAAACAAACCATGCAGTTCGTGGTTCATCGCATTTCACGAATCACGAACCATGAACTTTCACGAACCTGCCCCAGTTTGTGAACCGGTTCATTTGTTTGTGAAAACGTCACATCCAAGCCAGCAAACAGTCACTTATGGGTCAGGAGAAGGTCACTTCCGGGCCAGCAGAAGACCACATCTGAGTCAGCAGAAGGTCTGCAGGAAGCCCATCCCCTGTTGCCTAGGAAACTGATTGATCAGTGCCAGGCTGTCTGAGTGACGAACCAAAAAACGAACCAAATGAACCAGCCTAAAGTTCGTGGCGGTTCGTCAGAAATGGGCTTGGTTCACGAACCAGGAACCGGCATGGTTCATGCTGAACTTTGGTTCGTATTTTGGTTCGTGCCCATCTCTACTCATCAGAAAATTAAGCTATGAGTCTCAAAGGTGGCCATCAGCTTCAGGATGATGTTGGGATTTATGGTGCCAAAAATGAAGAGGAAAGAACCTCCTGTAAGATTAGCTCTAGAACATCTGTCTGCTATTTGCAATGGAAGCAAAAGTTTGCTCATAAGAATTAGGCACCACAGACAGGGCGTATGGAAAAGATCTCTCTTATAAAACAAAGAGGTGTGTGTGAGTGAAAACTTCCTTGACCTATCAAAGTCAGTGTGGTGCAGTAGTTAGAATGTTGGTCTAGGATCTAGGGCAGTGCCACAGACAGTAGGCGGCTGACATTGGTAGGGCTGCTAGGTCCTCTCTGGGAGACTTATTTCCCAGGGGGGGGGGCTCACTATTGACATCAGGAGATAATTGCCGATGTGCTGCCGTCGCCAGTGACTTGCTGATGTCAGCCCCTATGCACCCACTTTTACCATAGAGTCTTTGGGAAATGCCAAAGCATCCCATGCCACTTCTAGTTTAAACCAGAAATGACATTGGCATGCCAGTGCACCAGGTCTCCTCCCCCAATTCCCCCTCCATTTCCTGCTGGTGCCATTAAAGGGGATTGCTGGGAGGACACCCTAAAAGTGGAAACACACAAGATGGGGCCCCTAGATATAAAACGCATGTCTGCAGTCTCCATTTTTAATTTATTTATAGTTTTTTAACACAAGCATACAGTGGGGGCAGCCCTAGTTGAGCGCGCCTGCTGACCGGCCAGCTCGCCTGAGGAAGATGCAAGAGCGATCCAACCCAAGTGGCCCTCTGATTGTATGACTGAGGAGTGCTGCCTGCCTGCCTCCCCTTGCCCAGCCTAGTGTTGAATCCACATGCAGAAAGGGGAAGGCTCGGACTCAGTGGTGCTTCTTTGCAAAGGGGTCAGGGAGAGGGAGGGCAGGACAGACCCGCTGGGCTTCTGTGGGCAGAAAGAACCAGAGACATCTAGTCCCCCCCTATCCTGGCACCAAGTTTGGAAAGTTCCCTGACTCCATCGCTGTCTGCATTTACAGGACCCATCCAGGGTCTGTAAGCTAGGCTGGGAACTTTCACAATGCAACCGTCCCCCTCCCCTTCCAGGATAGTAACTTGCTCAAGAGTCACTCTGCACTATTCCTGAGGAACACTTCGACCCTGTTTTTGAAGGAAATTTAAGGCAGCTCATACTACAAAATCTATTCATTTTTATACACGGTGAGGATTACTAAGTGACACCCCCAGGCACAGCGAGCAGCCTGGCATTTCCTCCTGCTCTCTCCTCCTTTTACAGGAGTAAGACTGGCAACCTGACGAGTGAGCCCTGTTGCTCTCTCCCTGCTGTTAACTGTACCCACCAAACATGTTTAAGGTGCAAGAGACTGCATGTGGATTCAACATATGGCTGGGCAAGGGGATGAAGGCAGGCTGTGCTCATCAGCCTTATGACCAGAGAGGCATGGACAGGGGCAGCTGAGTGGGGTGCTGTCTTCTTCCTGCATTTCCTTTGAGCAAAGGCACTCAACAAGGGCTGCCCCACTGTGCGCCTGTTCTGGAGGGGGTCCTCACGGCTCTGTGGGCCAGTTACACTTGCTCAACCAGATTTACCTCACAGGATTGTTGTGTGAATAAAATGGAGGGCATGAAAATGATCTAAGCTTCTTGGGGTCCACATTGGGGAGAAAGGCAGTATATGATGTTTGTTATAAATCGAATTTAGGCTACAATTCACAAAAAAAGAATGATGGCTCTTGCTGTCGCATCAGCCATTATTGCTGCAACTCTTTTGGCATCAGGCAGAACAGCTCATTCAGTAATCAAAGTAGAGTTAAATATTGGCTGTTTCCACACGGCTTATCTTATTCTGCAAAATAGTGAAATCTCGCACGAAATCTCGCGAGAAGACGCTGTTATCGCGCGAGAAGACGCGATAACAGTGTCTTCTCGTGAGATTTCATGCGAGATTTCACTATTTTGCAGAAAAAGGTAAGCCGTGTGGAAACAGCCATTGTCAGAATAGGAGCGACAGCGTCAGCAAGCTGAGCAAGGAGAAGTGAAGCCACTGGTATCTAAATAAAGATCATCAGTCCATCTAGTTCAAGATTGTCTCCTCTGACTGACAGCAACTCACCAGCGTCTCAGGCAGAGACCCTGACTACCTTTTAAACTGGTGCTGGATACCACTAAGTCATTAAAAAAAAACTCTGGCTCCCTCAGGAATGTTCACACATGTACCCTTGAATATTGGCCTTTCATTAATAAAATAATTTTTAACTGTTGACACTGAGAGATCTCTGTCTTTTGGTGCTATACCTCTGAAGATGCCAGCCACAGCTGCTGGCGAAACGTCAGGAACTACAATGCCAAGACCATGGCAATACAGCCCGGAAAACCCACAACAACCATACTTTTTAACTGTTCATGTAGTGGGGATGTGATGAAAATGGTGCAACCGATCATCCATTTAACACCTCAGTAAAAGTCAAGTTGTCCCCCCTTCCCCATTATGGGTGCCAAGGCAGTGGAATAACTCACAAGCACATGGCCCTTATTTTAAAATTTCATGCAGTTACATTTTAATTCATTAGTACTTTATGCATCTGAACCATTTTCAGCACATGAGGTAATTAATCTAACTAAAAGGCTGCCTGCCTCCTTTTGAATTTGGCTGGCAGTTCAGACCTTCAGCCCCTTTCAGAATGCCCTGACTCTGGCAGGGCCTTGTCTGTGGCGGCACCTTATCTGTGAAGCCCTCTGTCCCCATGTTCGATTATCTATCTGTGTTCACCCCATGGAATTGAACTGATTTTTCTGCTGTTTTAAATTGCTGATGGTTGTGCACGGTTTTATTTCAGAATTTATTGGCTGATTTATCTTATTAAAAGTCTACATAGGTTTGTAAACCAGCTCGATAACTATACTTAGTAGGCAGGATGCAAATGTTTCTAAATAAATACCTAGGTTGCAATTCCGGTTGTTCTGCACTGATGCTTCCCCCTTCCCCCTTCTGGTATACCATGTAGCTTCCTCTCATTACAAGATTTCTATCTGTCTACCTGCAACAGAGGGAAGGAGCTATTTTGCATAGCAGAGCACATGTAGCCAGGGTGCAGCCAGTTGCTCACCAGCACACCTAGCACACCGTTTCCCCTTATCTAAGTTTAAAAAAAAAAACACCTGCATTTAATTTATGACTTGGGGTTTCTGTTTGAAGAATGCAAACTTGTTTTAGAATATGGAAATTCCTGGTTAAAATTTCCCTCTCACTACTATAAAACATGGCAAGGTATTTAAAAAGATCTTGAGGGAGACAGAACCAACTTCAGTAGCTTGGTGGGGGGCAGATCCTGAGGGTGATAATGTCACCTTCCCAAGGGAAATTGGATGGGGAGGATCTCACCCCACCCAGTGGCCCCCTGCAACTATTCTCTGCAGGCTGGTGGAGGATGGTGGCGGCTAATGGAGGACGTCTTGCCATATCCCGACCCCGACACTGGAGCTTAGTTTACCACAGGGGACCTTTGGACCTAGTGTCCAACCAAAAGAGTGATGTGTTCTTGTGAAGTAAAGTTACAAACTGAAAAGGGGGAAAATGCCCTGTCTTTTAATGGAGGCTTAGGTCAAATCCACACGGACTCACCATCTGCTTATCTTGCGCAGTCATGGCAGTTGGGTTCATTCCGCTACCATGCTGTTCATCATCACATTCACCCTCCCAGTGTGTCTTTGTGGGGCAATCAGTTCTCCACATGCCACTGAGTAAAGCGTTATAGTGGGCGGTTCCCTCCTCCATTGCCAACGTTGATAGAGCACGTCACTTCCCTTTTTTTTTTAATTAAAAAAAAGTTAATTTTGCGCTGTACCAATATCCCAACTCTTATGTAGGCAGAGCCAGGGAAAAGCCAGAGTATTTATAGGGGGGAACCAGGTTCCATTCAAAGCCGAGAGCAGAAAGTAAGATAAAGGATGGTAAGATAAAGGACCATCATCTGTTTCTTTTCCCATGCAAACCGCTCACTGAAGTAGGTTTTGCGGTATACCGACCTTTCTTTATTGTGCAAATGCGCTATGAAAGCCCTACGGAAAGGAGGCGCAATTGTGTTGCGGTGATGGCAGGGAACACGCAGAATGGGAAAGCGTGTGAGTATCTGCTTGAACAGTGCCGTAGTTGCGAAAAAGGCATGGAAACAAAAAGGAAGTGTGGATTCGGCCTTAAAGTGTGGAAATGGGAAGTTGACACTTTTCAGGGTGTAGAGCTAAATAACATCACCTGCAATCTTCTGCAGATGACGCTGATATTAGAGACCTAGTTAGATGGGTAGTCGTGTTAGTCTGTTTGTAGCAGTAGAAAAGAGCAAGAGTCCAGTATCACCTATAAGACCAACAATATTTGTGGTAGGATATGAGCTTTCATGAGTCACACAGCTCACTTCTTCAGAAATGAAGAAGTGGAGTTCTGAAGAAGTGAGCTGTGACTTAAGAAAGCTCATACCCTACCACAAATTTTGGAAGTCTTATCAGTGCTTCTGGGCTCTTACTCTTTTCTATACTTAGAAAGATCAGTTTTAAAGTAGTAATAGTAACATAAATCACATTTATAGCCCACCTTTCTCCCTGAGAGTCAAGGTGGGTTACAAAAGAATGAAAATCCAGTGTCAGCCAAGCAAAGCCCCTTAATAAACAATGCAGTAGGACTACGATTACAGAATTTAAAAACCAGGCAAAAAGAAACTGCCTAAGGCAACCAAAACTACCTCAGGCATACTATACATACTATAAAGAAGAAAGGGGGTTACCAAGGTAGAGGACATTGTAGTATGAAAGGGAGTGTGGGATAAAATTGCCAACCCTATTGTGAAGGTGTTCATGGGCCAGCAATCAAGCAAGAGGGGAAGGAAGAAATGAGGGTTGTTCTGGGCCAGACACACTGTGGTCAAACTTAGAGCCAAGCTACAAGTGACGCCTGACCCAGGTTGGACACTTGTCAGCTTCCCTCAAGTTTTGATGGGAAATGTAGGCATCCTGGTCTTGCAGCTGTAATGGAGAGCCAAGCTGTAAAACCAGGACACCCACATTTCCCATCAAAACTTGAGGGAAGCTGACAAGTGTCCAACCTGTGTAAGGCATCACTTGTAGCTTGGCTCTCAGTTCTCACTGCGGTCTTTTGGATGAAGAACCAGCTCTATGTGCCACACAAGATGATTTGCTGTGCCACTGTTTGGAATTCAGTGCTGTGGGTCCTGACCTACAAGATTTACTAAAGTGCTGTTTACTGGTTGCAGGGTTTGATTGTTTGTTCTTCCCTTTTATTCTTGGCTTTATTTATTTCTACACCTCTTCTCCAGGATGAAGAACAGCAGAGTTCATCTTTGTTGTAGAGTTTCGTGGAGGCCTCTTTTCAGGTGCAAAGTCGGACAGAAGCATTGAAACAAACTTTCATTCCATCCCAGCTGTTCATGAATGATAAACAAAGGCTTTTGCACATCCTCCCTCCAAGGGCATGCTGTCACCCGCACTGTCGCGTGGCTTCTCAGATTCAGATTGCAAAACGTTTTCAGTTCTGTTTTTTTGAAGGAAAAAAAAGTAATAGGTATGTCTTCACAGAATCACAGAGTTGAAAAGGGCCACACTAGGCTTGCCAGCCTCCAGGTGATAGCTGGAGATCTCCCAGAATTACAACTGATCTCCAGGCAACAGAGATCGGTTCCCCTGGAAAAAAATGGCTGCTTTGAAGGGTGAACTCTATGGAATTATACCCCACTGAGGCCCCTCCCCAAACCCCACCCTCTTCAGGCTCTGCCCCCCAAATCTCCAGGAATTCCCCAACTTGGACCTGGCAACCCTAGGCCACACAGACCTTCTAGTCCAACCCCCTGCCCAATGCAGGATGACTCTAAAGCATCCCTGACAAATATTCGTTCAGCCTCTTCTTGAAAACTGCTAGTAAAGGGGAGCTCACTACCTCCCTAGGCAGCTGAACTACTCTGACCATGAAAAAGTTTTTCCTAATATCCAGCCGGTACCTTTCTGCATGTAGTTTAAGCTCGTTGTTACAGGTCCTATCCTCTGCTGCCAACTGGAACAGCTCCTTGTCCTCCTCCAAATGACAGCCTTTCAAATATTTAAAGAGAGCAATCATGTTCCCCCTCAATCTCCTCTTCTCCAAACTAAACATTCCCAAGGCCCTCAGCCTTTCCTCATAGGGCTCAGTCACCAGTCTTTGGTAACCCCTTTCCTTCAAAGAGAGAGGAGTCCAGGCCAAACAGTTGCTAACCACTGCCATCAACAAGGCATTCAAAAGTTCCAATGCCACCATTTGAGTGGCAGATCTGTGGCTCAGTGGTAGAACACACATTTTGCATGCAAGGGGCCTTAAGTTCAGTCTCAACTCTCTAGAGTCCCCAGTGAGAAGTTAGCAGGTCTTAGGGAAGCCCTAGAGAGCTGCTAACACTAGGATCAGATAGGGTTGCCCGGTGAGGCCTGGAGTTCTCTTGGATTGACAGCTGATCTCCAGGCAACATACAGCCAAACTACAAGAGACGCCTGACACTAGTTGGACACTTGTCAGCTTCCCTCAAGTTTTGATGGGAAATGTAGGCAGCTTGGCAGAATGTTGGACAAGTGACAGTTGAGAAGTCCATTGGACAGCAGTCGGAGAGCCAAGCTGCAAGACCAGGATGCCTACATTTCCCATCAAAACTTGAGGGAAGCTGACAAGTGTCCAACTAGTGTCAGGCTTCACTTGTAGTTTGGCTCATAGATCAGTTCCCCTGCAGAAAATGGCTGCTTTGGAGGATGGACTTCATGACATCATACCCTGCTGAGGTCCCTTCCCTCTCCAAACCCTGCCTTCCCCAGGTTCTATTGGGTTTATTTAAGGCACATTAACTAAACAAACTGTGCACAGAAAGCTCTCATCCAAGTTAGAGAACCAATAACTGTTTATTTATCTAAAGAAATACATATACGTAAGATTAGTGGAGAGATAGAACAAATAACTGATCTAACTAGTCAAGGATGGCTTTAGATAGAAAGTAGGCCATCTCTCTCAGGAGGAGACACCATGCTGCCTCTCCTGGTGCATGCAGGGAAGAAGAGAGAGAAGGAGGAGAGAAGGGAAGGAAGTTCCCCTGGCAAGAAGGAAACTGATAGCAGTCTATCTATTTAACTGACTCTATGGTTGTTGCCTTCTTTTTTCTCTGCTGGCAGTCCTGAAGGCCTGAGCAAGAGACATCACCAGTGCCTTCTTCTAACACGTTCCACCCCCAAATCTCCAGGAATTTCCCAACCCAAAGCTGGCCACCTAGGGTCTGGCTCATTTTTTTCATGCAAAATGTTTCGTTGTCATGGAAAACGTAAATGCTTCAGTCCTCCACATCCATCTTGCTACCATTCTAGCTTCTCCACCCAGGGGAACTCCCCCCAGAGGCTTTTAACAGCTGCATAGCTGACGAAAATGCCTCAGGTTAACCTTTTCCTAACTTATGGCTTTTAGAAGGGAAAAGTTATACCTGTTGAAAGTTTCTGCCTCCTGGGAAAGGTAAAGACGGCATCCCACCTCTACCGTCAGCCTCAGTCTGTCCCAGAGTATTTCCTGTCATTCCTAAAAGTGGTTGCCCCTTGAAGGTAAAATCCAGAGTGGCCAAAAAAAATAAAATTCTAGCATGGAGTGTCTCTGAACATGTGCAAAACATCATGGCCTGTAACCATTCATACACACAGTATGACGTTTTCACTAGGGCTGGCCCTCCCATATAGGGGAACTAGGTGTTATTCTAGGGAACTAGGCTTTCAAGGTAAAAAGTTCATTCTCATTTTTCTTTATATTGAATGTGGTGATGGTGGCAACTGTGGGGAGGGGGGAGCACCAAACTCTTATTCTTTGCCCAGTCTTGTTTTTCATACATTCCTGTCCATTCCTGTCCATTCCTGCCCACCTTTAGAAAAAATCATTCCTGGAATAAACATTAGACTAAAGTGGGGTGAAATCATTGTCCTTCCCTTTTCTCATTAGCACAGCTTTGCTGAAGGGAGCAGGAGAGATCTCATCATCACTCCAGCCCCCTGATTCATGCAGCTCTTTCCCCACGTGGATCTTGAGATCTCAGGAATGCTCTTTCTAGTTTCTGGAAGGGGCTACAGGAACAGGTAGAAATACAAGAAAATTCTCGATGCCTTCTGTATAGGGTTGCCAGCCTCCAGATAGTGGCTGGAGATCCCCTGGAATTATGTCTCCAGGCCACAGAGATTAGTTCACCTGGAGAAAATGGCTACTTTGGGGAGGTGGACTCTATGGAATTATGCCATGCCAAGGCCCCTTCCCTCCCCAAACCCCACTTTCTCCAGGTTTCTTGAGGTTCCACCCCCCCAGATCTCCAGGAATTTTCCAACTTGGAGCTGGCAACCCTACTTCTGTACATAGCTATTTGGATACAAGCCTCTTTCCTTAAGAAGAACCTAAGTTTTTTCCACCCAGGAAAATGACATACAAATACAGTGCTTCTGAGCATGAGCATGTAGCCTTTCCTTTGGGCTTTAATCTTCCTGTCTGCGAGATGTAAAAATATGCAAAACTTCTCCCTAACCTGCCTGTGCTGCTTTCTCTTCTAATAAAGAGGTCAGTGGTTTTGTGGGGCTTCAAACTCCCGCAAGCTCATTGTGTTTTGCTTTATGTTTAATATGAGAGTTTCACTGAAAGATGAGTTGAGCCAGTCAGACCTCAAGGAAAGTCAATTGGGGAAAAATAAGCCTCTGCATACCCAAGTTGGGGGGGGCAGGCTAATTTACCATAGCACGGTGAATACTCTAATATAACGACAGCTACTTTTATATTGCTGTTCAGTGTTTTGAAAAACCATCCCTTTCATGTTTTGAGTCAAAAGGAAAAGTCTTCAGTAAGGTAACAGGGGTGTATGGTGATGGCTTGCCAACTGACCTGGAGAAAAATGCCCTGTCCCTTTAATACAAACCTAGAGGGATGTTGTTTCCCAGCTGCCCATTTCCACACATCATTTTTTTCCTCCCAGACTAGTAGAAACTGAATGGAGGGGATGCTGTCTGTGAGATCTCAAAGAAATAAGAGTCATATCCCCTACAAACTATCACTGTATAGTAATGCTTCGATTTGATATTCTGCAGCAATAACAATCCACACATCTCTGTACTCATACAGTTCCATATCTGGAAACCTTGTTGGTCTTTAAGGTGCTACTGGGCTTGAATCCCATGCTATGGTAACATCAAAACTTGACTATTGTAATGCATTATACATTGGTCTCCCATCTAAGTTAACTAGGAGGCTCCAATTGGTGCAAAATGCTGCGGCTCGACTGTTAAGGAGCTCTATGAAGAGTTTGGGGGTGATTATAGATAGTAAAATACTGAAAAAGCAATATTTGTTCTGGCTTTACATCTCTGGATTTTGACAAATGGTTTACAGGATATAAATTCTAGTCAGGGCTGTCAAATTGAAGCCTTTTGTCAAATCTTCTATCTCATCATGACCTCTCCTTCATGAACTAAGACTGGTAACTCTGGTATGGGAAATTCCTGGATACCGGGGGTGGCATGGTTGCCAACATCCAAGTGATAGCTGGAGATCTCCTGGAATTACAACTCATCTCCAAACCACAGAACTCACTTCTCCTGGAGAACATGGAGGGTGAACTGTATGGCATTATACTCTGCTGAGGTCCTTCTCCAAACCTTGCCATCTTTAGACTTCACCTTCAGATCTCCAGGAATTTACCAACTTGGAGCTGGAAACCATCAAACTGGAGCCTGGGGAGGCTAGGGGGTGTATCTCAGCAGAGAATAACACCACAGTGTCCACCTCCAAAGCAGCCCTTTTCTCCAGGGAAAGTGACCTTTGTCGTTGTCTGGAGATCAGTTGTAACTCCAGGAGATCTCCAGTCCCCACCTGCAAGTTGGCAAACCTGTTATGAACCAGCGCATTCTGGGTTGCATTTGCTCTCGGAGGAGCTGTTATTTGGCCCTCCCTCCTTGTATTGTTGCTGTGGGCGATGTGGCTGTCAGGCTTAGTGGAGCAGAACAGTCATCCTGCCAGGTGTGGGCCCAGAAACTCTGGTCTTGTGGGTGCCGCCCTGCTTAATTTCCGTCCTGCGACATCTCAGCTTGTGGTAGAAATGCAGGATCTTGTCCTCCCAGACCTCCTCCTCCACTTGCTAAACCCTACGGCACAACCCATTGTATATATTCTATAGGATTTTATTTGGATGCAGGTGGGGAAGCATTGACATTTTTTATGGCTTTTTTAAAAAGATTTTGCTTTACAGTGCTTTTCAAACTCATAAAACTTGGACTCCTCTTTCTAAACATATTCTTCCTTTTGGGTCCTCCCAGACCATAACAAAACCATCTGATTCAGAGGTGAATGTACAGAAATCTCTATATGTGGTCTGTGCAGATAGCCTGCTAACAGGTGCGAGAATCTAGGGACTCTGGTACTAATCCCAACTCTGTTTTTTGAAGAATAAAAACGGGTTCCTTGCCCTTGCCTAAAACCACACACAGAGAAATACCATAAGAACAAAGCAACTGGTTTGTCAAAGCCTCCACCTTCTAAGATTGCCCGCCTCCTGATGGAGCCTGGAGTCTTTTCAGAATTGCAACTGGTCTTCAGATTACAGAGATCAGTTGTCCTGGAGAAAATGGCAGCTTCAGAGATAGGGTTGCCTTACAATGGGCAAGGAGTTTAGGAGTAGGGACATCGGGGAGCTGCACCGTCATGGGTGCTATCGTGCCACTTCTGATGAAAACCCAGAAATGACAGAGGGTAGCTCTAGGAATCACCAGGAACTCTATGATAAAACCATTGCCACTACTTGATAGGCCAGCAGGAAAAATATTGAAAAATCTCTATTGCATCAATGGCATGATGTCATTTCTGAGCCAAAACCCCAAAGTGATGTCACACCATCACTCTGATAGTCTCCATGACTCCACCTCCCAGTCTCCTGCCATCAATCCTACTGAACTCCCCCTTCCCCCCTAACTCCTCTCTCCCCAGGCTCTGCCACCAAAACTACAGGAATGTCTCAGAGTTGGTAACCTTTGCAGATCACACGGGAGAGGATGATGGGGGTTCTGTGGGGTCAGTCAACCCCCGTTCCCCAAACCTAGTGTGGATTAGGGATGAATTTAAAATTTGAGTTTGTAAATTGCTTTGAGCAATGGAGAAAGGCAAGATATAAATATCTTAAATGACAAATGAATGAATGAATGAATGAATGAATGAATGAATGAATGAATGAATGAATGAATGAATGAATGAATGAATGAATTTATAAGATGGAATCCAGACACCTCATTTGTTTAAGGATTCAACAGCTTTTTAATACAGTGACACCCCCCACCTGGTCTTCCTAGCTGAGGGAGGGGGCATGTGTTTGAGTGTTTGTGAAAAACAGAGTTGTCAACATTTGGATGGCACAAATCTTGCAATGGGCAGGAGACCAGCAGGGCCAATGGCAGAGCTCAGTGAGGTAACACAAACACAGTAACACAAACACAATTTTCTTTTATTTTTTTTTACTAAAGGAAACTTCTATTTAAACTGTGCAATCCATCAATATTTAAACAGCAGTTTCATAAACATTTTGGCATCAAAACCTCTACTCATTTTTGGCATGACATTTGTGCTTTTATAAGAACGAGCCTGGGAGAGGCAGAGAAACACAGGAGGGTTAACATTCACTACAATGCTATAAAAAATAACTTCTAAACAACTCCACATCATTAAACAAAACATTAAAAAAGACATTTAAAAGGTACATTCATGACCATGGCAAACAGCAGCTGCCCTTGCACAATGGAATTCAAAACACTTCAGAAAAGTTGCTCCTCCTGTCAGCATGATGGACACTGGAAAAGCCGAAGAAGGTGAGAACTCTCCCTGTAGAGAACTTTCTAAACAACCATCTCCTGAAGCCTGACAAGTTTCTTGTATATTCAGCTGCAAGCAAACGAAGATTTTTTTGGCATGTTGCATTTTGAACTGTATACCTATAAATGTAAACGGAGGAACGTATTGTACAGATATACTTCTAAGGATGCTGAAATTGGCTCTGGGCTTCCTTCTAAGTGTACAATGGGTAACTAGCTGGGGTTTAAATTTATGTCGTTTATTTATAGTCTGCCTTTCTCACTGATGCGTGTGTGAACTGACATTTCAGAATGACTTCCTCTGTGTGTGTGTGTGAATAAGCGTCCAGCAGCATGTCAACTAGATCAAGCCCATGAAGCAACTCCATTCAAATGAACCAGGACCAATATTAACCCAGTTTCCACCTGCTGCAGCACAACTTCATAATTAAACCTGCATTACAACTGAGACAGAATTCTCTCTCTTGCGGAAGGGCCCCCAAAGTCTCTCCCCTCCACCCAGTTTTCAGTCCTTGTTCTTTAACATTGTGGTTGAATGGAAACAATTGCTGTTTCATTTCTGGTTTGAGCGAAGGGCCTGAATTTCCTGGTGGAAGCAGAAGTTGCTGCTTGCTATTTGTTTTCTGACGTCTGAGAGAAGAAGGTTTCAGAGCAAAAGGGAAGACGGACTGTGAAGGACGGATGCCTCGGCTTGGGGTATGGTGAAGGTACCCATAAGCCTGTTGCTTGGTGGTCCCAACTGGAAAAGCTGAAGAAGGTGAGAACTCTCCATGTAGAGAACACTCAAGGTTAATCCTGGTACCTGTGCGGAATTTTAAAGAGAACCACAGTGGTGAGACGGGCAGAGAGGGGAGGGCAGACGGGAAGGTGGGAAAAAATGAAGAGACAGCAATGTGATATTTCTGAGGCTTCATTCAGCTGTGGTAGTCAGAGAGCTTTGGTGCAAGGTAGCAGCTGAGAAACCAGTTTGAGATCCTCCACTGTTTCACAGATAAAACAAGATTGGCATGCAGACGGTCCCAGGTTCGAATCCTGGTATCGCCAGTGAAAGGGTCTCAGGCTGCTGATGTTGGGAATGGCCTTTCTCTACCTTGGAGAGCCGTTGCCATCTGAGCAGAAAAGACTGAGCTGAGTGGACCAGTTCGGCTGACTCAGGACAGGACAGCTGTGTTTTTACTTTTTTGTTTACATAAGGTATACTATGCCTTTCTCCCCTGTGAGGACCTAGTGCGACTTACATTGCTCTGCTGTCCTCCACGGTATCCTCACAACAACTCTGTGAGGTAAGTTGGGCTGACAGCGTGTGACGGGAGATGCGAATGTAAAAATCACATTATTGTGATGTCCACCCCTTAGTAGATTTTTCTAGTTGCGAATCGTCCATTGATAGTCTCAGGCAAAGTTATTGGATCAGCTGGAACAAGATTTCATGTCAGGTGTGTCCAGCTTACGGGTTTTACCTCAGCTCTTGGTGGCTCATCGGTGACCACAACAGGAACTGGCAAAGAAGCCTTCTCATCTCTAGAAAGCAGAGCGGAGAGCAACTCTGTTATCTACACCTGCACAGAAACATGATAATAATCCAGAAGGGTAGATGTGCCAGTCAGTCGTAGCAAAATTAAACAGAAGTCACGTGGTACCTTGACAACTAACAACGTTTACTCCAGCGTAAACTTTTGTGAGTCAGAGCTTATTTCATCAGATGTACCAGAGTGGACATCCGTAGCAGCTAAACAGAAAAAGGAGAAGGACGAACTTCTCTTCGATAGGTTCTTCTTTTATACTGGTTTCTCCTGGTCCCTTTCTCTACTACCTTTTTGTGTTGCTCGAAGTATAAATTTAGCTGCTTTGAATGGACACTCTCATGCATCTGATGAAATGAGTTCTGATGAAAGCTTATTCACCAATAAATTTTGTTAGTCTTCAAGGTACCATTGGATTCCTGTTTATTTTTGCACTGAACAGCCTTGTTGGGTGGGTGAAGAAGGAGGAAATGTACTCCTGTATCAAAAGATTGTTTGAACAGCAGTACAGAGGAGGAAAAGCATGCACTTCTGAAGAATGAAAAAGGCATTTAGAACCTTTCCCATCCTAGAAAATGTGTCATGTGAAATATTTTGAAGAGCATGAAAAAACTATACACACATGATGCAGATTTGTGTGACATCAGATAGATACAGGAGTTTTTAAAAGCTAGCACTGCTGTCTTAAGCAGAGTGGAGTCTTTCTAAATCCACTGAGGTCAATGGTCATAGAAAGGTATAACCCTACTCAGGACTGCTGTGTAAATGCACAAACTGGGGGGAAGGCCCTTATATAAAAACTGTATGTCACAAACTATCTAGGTGACCATAGACAAGGAATTGTTTTCTCAGAATCTACAATCCTGCAGTCTATCATAGGGAGATAACACTATTGGCCTACTTTACAGGGCTGTCATAAAGATTTGCTGAGATAATGTATGTGAAAAGCTTTGAATACTGTTTTTTCAAACTGAGGAACCTGGGTTCTTCAATAAGATCCTCAGTAAAGGTGGACAAGGTTTCCTGACTGACAACTTTGTCACTGCTCCTGATCTTCTCCTGTAATGTAAAGAGTGGGGGGGGATACTTTGTTCTGTTCTAAAGTGTATATTCAGATTGCCCAGAGGACAATGGGGAGCAGCAGAACTCCTGCAAGAATGTGTCTGATACTCTATGGAAACTTGGTGGCCTCCAGGGCTTTTTTTCAGCTGGAATGTGTGTGCACGCACACATGTAGTACCAGGGGCACCACCTCCTGCCAAGAGTTGCTCCTTGTGGCAACCCACTGAGTTCCACCACCTCTTTTCCCAGAAAAAAAGCCCTGGTGGCCTCTCTATTCCACCAGATTCCTTTTCAGCATGGTAAAGTTCTGTGTGTGAAAGTTCCTCTCTCACAACAAGCTGGTTAGACAATGATTCCCCTCCAGAAGAAAATCTGAAAAACAATTGTACAGTATATCACTGTGAATTATCATATAAGTTTATTAGACTTGCTTTTTTCCTGTTTATTAGGCTTTGATTCCATCTAATCTCATCTCTAATTTTGGCAATGGTTTTCAATAAATGCAGCTATAAGTACGGTAGGTATAACAAACGTCAGTATTTCAGCTCTTTGTATGAAACATTAGACTACTGATATGCACTGTAAGTGGGGCTGCCCTTGAAGTGTGTTTGGAAGCTACAATGAGTATAGAATGCTATAGCCAGAATTCTGGCTGGAGTAGGTTATAGAGGCCATATTACTCCAGTCTTGTTCTGCCTACACTGGCTCCCAATTTGCTTCTAGCCTCAACTCAAAGAACTAGTATTGAATTTTAAAGCTCTTTGGGGCCACCGTATCTTCCACACAGCAGAGGGAGCTCAAGTTGCAAGGAGGCTCACAGACTTATTTACAAAATGTATATCCACCTGTTGGCCAAATCAGGCATACCAAGTTGGGTAACAAAAGAAAAGGGGCATTATAAAAACAGATTACACATTGCATACAACAATATGAGCATAAAGACTAAGTGAAAATTATGCCACTGACTTTTAATCAAATCATTCTGGCTTTATGCACAAAAGAATTCTGGCAACTGGCCCTTTCTGGTTTATTAGTAAGTGACAGGTACTATGCCTCGTCATGAAGCAACCTATCAGCCCACCAAAGCACAGACAGCTAAGAGTGTCCATAAGCAGCTGGGAAAACTATAGGAGCCATAGAGGGGAGAGGAAAGGCTTTGCAAATTTTGTGGGTCCTGAACCACTCACTACTGACGGATGGGGGTGGGCTGCTTGCATCCCTCAGGCCTATGTCCTAAGGGCCAAACTAGACACTATGTTTAGTGCATGCGTGTGCACACACACACCCAAACAGGGCAAATAACAACCCCACTGAGTTCTTTCAAGTAGTAAATGGGAGCAAGGCTGAAGCTCCTTCTCTCCCCACCCATCTCCGTACCACATTCCTGATCCGAATTCAGCTAGGATTGCCAGCCTCCATGTGGGATCTGGAGATCTCCTTGAATTACAGCTGATACAGATATCAGTTCCCCTGGAGAAAATGGCGGGAAACTTTACGGCATTATACCCTATCAAGGTCTCTCCCCTCCCCAAATACCATCCTGGAACTGTGGCGACTCTAATTGGGCCCCCGTGGCTAGGAATGCCAATCAAGTCCAGCAACTGGCAGGAGGGGCTGGGGGGCTGGTCATGCCATGTTACCCCCTGCCCCCCTGCCACTGCTCACCTTTTCTGTGTGTGTGGGTGAGTGGGAGGTGTGAGGAGGCTGGCTGGATCACTCAGCAAAATGGTGCATGTGCGCTCCTCAGGTTCCTGCTGAGATCATCAGGAGCCTGCAGAACACAGATGGGGCAGGGAATATGAAACGAGTGTCATGCCAATGCTGCAGCATCACTTCTGGTGCAAACGCTCCAGGATTCACCCCAAACTATGTGGGTTTCTGCTGGAAGTGACCTCGTGGCATCTGGGCGGCACTGGTTCCCCAGGCCCCAGGGAGTAAATGCACAAAGGACAGAATTGCAACAGGGACAACTCTCTAAGATTCATCTGCTAGGTAGTTCTATGTTGTTTAAAGCGTCAGGTCTTAGAATCACTTATGCTCTGTTTCAGCATTTCCTCAACTCTGTATTGGATTTCTGCTGGTTTTTAAATCTCTGCAAAGTTGCATTTATAAATCCTATTACATTGTTTATTGAAATGTCCTTGAAATTGACGGTCTTACTAACTCACACTGTGACTAACTCACACTTTGAGTTTCAGTGAAAAAAGTGGACTCTGAATAATGTAAATAAATACATAATTAAGTAAATAAGAGGTAGTGTCGTTGTGAACCAGAGTTAGTTGAAGCTGTAAATGGGGTGTCTGTATATGTTGTCATAATGAATATGGCAATGGGGAAATGATGGACTGGAGTGTACAACCCAGCACTGATGCTGTTGCATCTCATTGCAGGTGACACAAACGGGGATGGTGTTTGCATCACAATATGGCTAGTGGGTACCGTAGCAGCTCTTGGCTTCGTAATGCTGGTAACGATATTCATTCTCAGCATATGTCTTTGCCGGGTTTGCAAAAGAAGTAAGTAGTATCATGCTGTTGATCAAGACTGGATGGGAAGATGTTAAAATGTAGGGCAGACTGTGAACTCCTGGGGACAAAGCTTCTTGAAATGAGGGACTTGCACCTTTGTGTTTAGAAAATGGAATTATTTTTGATGGAAAGTTGTGAGATATGTATGAATCACAGTTGGAAGAACCACAAAGTCTGGAACTAGGGAAAATTCTGATATGAGAAATGTTCAAAAGTCAGTCATGTTGCATCACAATTGACTCAGCTAGGGTTGCCAGGTGGGATAGCATTTAGGTTGCATCTTGCAGAACCCTCTCGGTTTGTTACAACCTCTAAGTGGGGCCTGGAGATCTCCCAGAATTACAATATATCTCCAGACCAGAAAGATAAGTTCCCCGGGAGAAAATGGCAGCTTTGGAAGGTGTCCTCTATGGCACCCTAACCCCTCTCAACTCTCCCCCTTCCCAAATTCCACTTTCTTCAGTCTCTGTCCTCAAATCTCCAGGAATTTCCCAGCCTGGAGTTGGCAATCCTAGTATCTGGGTTGAATTATGCAAATTCCCAGACCTTCAGCTGAATGGGTGCTTGTTACATATGCCAGTTTTCCCCTGCAAAAGCTCTTCCCGGGCTTTTTCCCCAGTGGAGCTTTCTTCCAGTCTTTGTGCCAACAGGGGAAAGAAGAGGCCATGGGACCTTTGAGGAAGACAATCTGTGTGAGAAACAGAAGGAATAAGTAGCCTCCCTCTGCCTCCACAAAGTCTCCTCAGCAAAAACCCACCCTCCACATTATGCTTAATTCCTTCCATGCAATGGAATGGGCAGCGTAGCACCCTGCATCCGATCCAATTGGGAGGTTGCTGCGCAGTGCAGTTGAATTAGGCTTATTTGGGTATCTCCCTCCATAACTGGAACAGCCACTGTCTGGTATATATCTGCATACCCACCATGCAGTGACTCTTGCCCACCACAGGGGTGATATCATATAGGTCCAATCCTGTCTCAGAGCAGCAACAGGTAGGCTTGGTGGACTGATTCAAGCACTTCCTGGCAACACACTGCAGACATTGCAGAGTAGGAAGTACAGGGTTAGATAGAACATTTGGCTTCCATTAGAACCATGGTCTTCTCAGTGGTAGCTACAGTTGCCAACTTAGGCACCTTAAAAAATCTCTGGAGATTTGGGGGCGGTGCCTGGGGAGGGGTTGTTGGGGAGAGCTCAGCAGGCATCATGAGTCCACCTTTTGAAGCTTCCATTTCCTCCTGAACTGATCTCTGTGGTCTGGAGGTCAGTTGTAATTCCAGGAGAACTCCAGGTCCTATCTTAAGGTTGGAACCCCAAATGTAAGGTTGCCAGGCTGAGTCTGGCAACCAGCCAGATGATGGAGGTGGGTGGGAGAAAAATAAAAATAAGGCTCCAGCCTAGTCACTGGAATGTCACTTCTGGGGTATGACCCAGAAGTGACAATGGATGCCTCTAGGAATTGCAGAACTCTATGGTAAAACCTTTACGTTTTTACTATAGAGTTTCTGGCAATTCCTAGAGCTACCACTGTCACTTCCAGGTTGTAACCCAGAAGTGACATGCCTGGAGCAGTGGCAGGCAACAAGGAAAAATTACGTGGAGGTTGCCCACCATAAATGGGTAAATGGGAAGCCTACCCTAATGCCCCTCCCCAAAATTGTCAGCCATAGGACGTGCTTTCTCTCTGACTAGGTTCAAGAAATTATGCAAGACCATTTTATTCCAATGAGCCTTTGGATGCTAGCCATTTGAGCAACTGAGATCCGCGGACACAAAACACCACTTTGTGGTGATTGCTTAGTTTTTTGTTGGACAAATGCTTTTATGGGTATTGTTTTGGGACAGTAGAGTTTGTTGGGGGGTCTGTTTTTTTATTGGACTTGGTTTTAAATCTCTTATTATTGCTGTTGACTACTGGTGTTTATTTTTAATGTATTGTTTTTCTTTTCTTTTGGAAGCTTCTTTGGGCACATAAGAAGCAGGATGTAATTTCTTAAAAATAAATTACATAAAAATGGACCAGTGCTCTGACTCAGGATAATCCATCTTTAATATTCATGCATATATGCATGATTTCTGATAGCCACTGTGTCCATGCTGACTTCAGGCCAGCAGGGGAACTAGTCTTGTAGATTCCATTAGTGCCATAGGAAACCTGTTGTGAAATTTGGCACATCTCTAAGTATACCTTGCAAGACACGCTGGAGACAACCAGAAAATCAGATTTTGAGTTCTGAGTACTCCAGTGGTCTGTATATAACTGTACCTGCCAATAGCTTGAAATCACCTGTCATGTCACCTGAAGGCCATGGCTGGAGAATGCATTACTTGTAACCGATGATATTGTACTCTAGCTGTTTAGAAATGTGATATTCCTGTAACAAAAATGCAGCCTGAGCAAGATGTGGGAAGATATGCTTACAGAAGGAAAACAAATGCGTATTTAATTCACCAGCCAGTAATCATAATAGAAAGAGGGCCTGAGTTCTAAGTTGCATACCACATTTCCCCATTGCTTTAACTTCTGCGATATGATTCTTTTTGTTTCTCTTACAGCAAAGAAGCAGAAACTGTCAGAGGTAAGATGTGATTTAAGGATATAGATCAAGTCGGCAGAAGCTCGGGTGAGATCCCCTAAGTATCTGCAGCCTAGTCTAGCTGGGAACTTTGTTCCCAGATGTGAAGTGTTGAAATAATTCTACAAAGCATTGTATGAGTTGGATGCAAATTGTCTGTTAGAATGCCTGTCTATTAGACCTTGGCAGAACAGAAAAAATGTAATCTGGAATTCTGGATCCAACCTGTTGTATTGGTAGGGGCCTAAAAGTATACTGGCCAAAAGGCGGGTCATGCAGAGAAAGATGATAAAATCCAGTAAATAACATCAAAAACCTGAATATAAGTCATTTTGATGTGTTTGTGTTATTTAGCTTAATAAATTAAAAGTAACTTTAATAACTAAGCAGGAAAACAAACATTCAGCTACCCACAACATGCTGCTCAGGAAAATGGAGGTCTGTTCTCAAGCTAGCCTTAAAGACCTGAAAAATAAACTGTGGCCATTTTCACACTACTTACTTGCTTCCGGAACATCGCAAAACGTAGCAAAAAAACTGCGGAAGATAGCATCTTCTCGCGAGAGTTTTGCGCGATGTTGTGCAAAACTCTTGCGAGAAGATGCTATCTTCCGCGGTTTTTGTGCTACGTTTCGTGATGTTCCGGAAGCAAGTAAGTAGTGTGAAAACGGCCTGTGATAGAGCCAGTATGCTAGAACACCTTGGAAATGTGGCTTTGAAAGTGGTGCTACGATGTGGATTCATGGTGTGGTTTGGGGAAAATTACTGCATATAACATTGGAATGTTATGTAACTACGGTTACCAGTGACCTAGAGAGAAAATGTCCTGCCCCTTTAATAGAAGTTTAGTGGGATATTGTTTTCCATATGATGTGATTTACCTCTATGCTGTGTCAATTGCCTGTTTCCACACAATAAACTTCTATTAAAGGGGGAGCACATCCCCCACCCAGGTTGCTGGCAACGGTACATGTTAACTAGTCTCATAGGGCTGTTGTGAGAGTGAACACCTGTCCAAAATTGGAAACCACTTTGCACATAAATGATACAATAGCAACCCTATATTGTATTATGCTGGTTGTTGTAGTGAAGCCTCTGCCGCAGTTCTGCCATTATGCCACGGAATGTTCAGTTGCTTAGGGAGCTCAGCAATTTGAAGTCCAGTTTCCAGGAGGGTTGGGGAAATCATCAGTTCTGCTGGGATTAAAGCAGTAACAGGACCACCTGAGGACTGGGAAGAGGTCCTAGGAGGGAAAGACTCTGACAGGGAATTAGAGTCAAGGCTGAAGGAACAGGGCAGGGTGGGCATGTCACCGAGAAAGAGGAAGATTTGGTGAGCGTTCAGGAAAAGGGCAAAGTAGACAGAGAACTGAGGCAAAAAGTGTTGAATCACAGTAAATTTTCTGGAAGGAAAAATCACAGTTCTGAAGACAAGGAGGGTTGTATGCTATGAAATGAAGGAGAAATATTCTATGGATGAAACTGCAATCAGTATATGGCCAGTGGATGTATGCACATCCCGCTTAAACATTTGTCAGAATACTCCAGGTTTTTTTTAAAAAATGTGATATTAAATTTGTGACATATCTATTGAAAGGCCAAGAGTTTTTTGCAAGTTTTATTTGTTTGCTTGTTTGTTTTAGAATGGGGAAAAAATTATAGTTCAAAAGCATCAATGGTAATTAGTGCCCCCCCCCACCCCAAATGGCAGATTTGCTGAGCTCTATCTACTCAAAATTCCCCTGAGGCCCCTGACTCAATGTGGATTTTTTTTAAAAAATCACCCTAAAAGAAGTTTCCCTTTAACTTAGGTTTCAAGATCACTATTGTACATATGCTTCAGTGATTCTGAGCAAATCCCCCTTTAACTACTATGACTGAGAGCATGCCACATGCTTAAAAGGCGGAAGGGATAACTTAAGCCAGTTATTTATGTGAGGAATGTGTAAAAACATCTGTATTTACAAATAACTATTCTGATTTGATTCATTCTGATGCTAACAGTCTGTAGCTTCTAAAATACACACAGATGGTTGGCAAGAGGATTCTGGAAGTTTCTGTTGGTTATGAGAAAAAATAACCGATTTTCCATTTGTTTGAAATTCCACCTATGAATATGGCCGCTACACCTAGCAATAGGATGGTTAGATCGACCACTTTGGTGAACAATCTCCCACACTCAGCCTGCTGTTATTTGATAGGGAAGTGGGAAGTGAAGGGGGGTGTCTGAAAGGGCCATGACCCTGCAACATCACTCTTGGCTGCATAATCGTAAGTGACATCAGTGTCGCAGGACACTCTAGAATTCTCCATAAACTCTCCAGACAAAAAGAGAAATGCCTTCTGGGTTCTTCTGAAGCCCCTCCTGCTCCGATGAGGTGGATGAAATCCAGAGCTGGCTCTTGGCTTTGGGAAAGAAGCAAACAGGCACTAGGAAACCTGTCGGCAGGCACTATGGTTCCTAAAGGTGTCACAGTGGGGATCCTGGTGTAAAAGTTGACAAGAGAATTCTACTTGTTGCTGCTTCTCCTATCACTACAACATTATGACTTGGAAACCCTAAGAGAGTAATGAGGGCTATGAAATGGTGGAAGGGAGGGAGGACCCTGAATGTTGTTTATGGATCTGAATTGTCTAGTTCTCTGGTTTCAGGCTTCTTCTAGTACTTAATAACCTCTTCCCCAATCCTGTCCCATTACCAGGTTATCATCGATAATCCCGAGGACGCTGAATTGCATTATGCTGAACTGCAGAACCTCCCAGATTCCAATAGGGGGCAGTGTGATGGAGGGACCTGCCCAGCACAACCCGCAACTCAGACCAGTGATTATGCAACTGTGGCAGAATTACAGGGAATCAATGGGGAGGGAGGCTGCAGCCCGGTGGAAAAAGAGGACCGTGGACTGGATGAAGAGCAAAGGGAGAATGAGACGCTTGTGGAACAGGAATGAGCTTCTGTTGGATTGGGGTGGGGTAATCAGCCAGTGGGGAGGAGTTTCATTGCGTGGGGATTGTGTGCTAAAATTCTGTAAGCAAAATTCTGCAACCAGACATTTATGTTGAAATTGAGTATATCTGACTATATCTAAGGGGTTTGTGTAATTTATTCTGCTCCCATGATTTACATTTTCACACTTCCCTTCCAAAGGGAAGGGAATGCAGTATAGGAAAAGCACAGAGCTACTCTGGGCAGGCAGTGAATGATGTGGTCTCTCCACTGAAATTAGAGACTTGGGTTCAAGTCTCCACTCTGTTGAACCTACTTGACATGGCTGGTGTGAGGGTAAAATAAGACAACTCCACATATACCATCCTGCCTCTTTGGAGGAAGAGTGAGAAATTAAAGCAACGGATTGTGAATATAGATCATGAGGGTTATATAATTGTTTTTTGAGAAATTAAATTCTTTGTTAGAATGCAGAATTTGCACATATGTTGAAAATAGCACGCCTTCCATAGTTTCAAAAATGAAAACATTTTTATGTGTTTGTACATCAATATGAGTAGCCGTGTTAGTCTGTCTGTAGCAGTAGAAAAGAGCAAGAGTCCAGTAGCACCTCTAAGACTAACAAAATTTGTGGTAGGGTATGAGCTTTCAGGAGTCACAGCTCACTTCTTCAGATGTGTGTTTGTAATTACTCATATTCACACACTGCCTCGGTGTACTCCCTCTCCAGATAGTTGCACGCTTTTTTTCATCTGCATATGGTATCTTGTCGACTTCAGTAGTCTACCTTGCACTGGCTTCTCCAGCAAAGTGCTTTCATAAACTGTTAATAGATTTCTTTTTAAAGAATGTTTGATCTTAAAAAGGATCGGGTTGCATTTTTGTTGAAGAAAACCTGGAACGCACATTTCTTTAACAACAATTACTATCCTGAATGGTGCATATCAGGGAGTGGTGGTGGAGAAATGGAGCAGTGTGATGTTCCAACTTGTTCCTCTGCGAGCGCATCCCGATAGTCAAGTCCTTTTACCGTGGAGATTTTTCTAGAGACGCCATGCAACGAGCAGCAGCTCTACCGACATCATCACCATCTCTCCCATGGGTGAATATCGGAGCAGTGCCCAATTGCTGGAAAGTAGTGAATGGCCCACTGATGTTTAGTATGAGGTTATAGCCCATCCTAGGACTTCCTGTCTGATCGAGAGCTAACACTGACCTTCACTTACTGTCCTCCTGCTCTCCACTTCAACTGGTTAGCCATATTGTCTCACCCTCACTGACCCTTAAATAAACAGTCTGCCTTGGGCCTACATGTCTGTGGCAGAACCATTTGGGGTGGGTTCCTCCTGACACAAGCATACTGTACATAATCCATTGCCTCTAAAACCCATCCAGAGGCTAAAATTAGATCCTTTTACTAGTTCCTAAAATGTTGTGACTTTAAGAGGTCAAGACAAGGGGAAGGAAGATGGGCGGTTGACTCTTGTCAGGAACTGTGTGGCTAGAATTAGGAACAAATTTGCTTATTTAGGGTGTTTTTTTTTAGAGTTGCCTTGCCAACTACAGTGGTCAGTTCTCAAGGGACTTCAGGTTCTGAGGCTGAGACATGAGCTAAGCCAACCAAAGGGGGGGGCAAACAAGATGCTACCTCTTTCAGTGAGTTGTGTCTGAGGGAGGATATTTTAAATTAGACAAGGAAGCCAGGTAATACAAACCAGGTAAGACAGCAGAATTGTGTCAGGGTGTGTTAACTAGACCTCAGGGTGTCAGCCAAGCTTATTTAACCACATGTGAGCCATTCACATATAAAGTGGGCATGTGTGTTCTGTTTTAATACCAATTAGATAAAAGGACTCCTCCCTCTCCTGCACCTCCCCTTCTAATCACCTGCCGCCATCTCACTTCCAGTATCGGAGACAATTTTAGATGGGTAGCTGCCAGGGCTTCTTTTCTGGGAAAAGAAGTGGGGGGATCTCTATTATCTCATGTGCAAAGTGTGTGCGTGCCGTTGGAAACACACGATGATGTCACTTCCGGAAGTGACATCACTTCCAGAAGTGATCTCATGGTTGTCCCCCTGGGCGCTCCTCCTTCTCCTCCTTGCCAGGCACCTCCACTAGCACCACCGTGAAGCTGGTGGGCAGGATGAGGGCCCTTTCCCCCCTCAGGGCCCGCAGAGCTGCTCCTTCGCCACTGCCTCCAGCTAGCTGCGCACCTCCTTCCTTCTCTCACCCCTTGCTTGGCGCAGCGGCAGCGGCAGGGAGGGAGGGAAAGCAGGTGGATGGGGAGCTGTACCTGGGGAGACGGCCCATGGGTCTTTGGGTGCCGGGGGCGGGGCCACCAGTCATGTGGCTTTTTTTCAAACATGCTGGATTTCAGATCCTGGGAGATCCAGCTGAAAAAAAGCCCTGGTAGCTGTGTTAGTCTGCAATAGAACAGTAGGATTTGATTCTAGTGGCACCTTAGAGACCAATAAGATTTTCAGAGTGTAAGCTTTTGAATGCCTGAAGAAAAATTCTGAAAATCTTGTTGATCTCTAAGGGGCTGCTGGACTCAAATCCTACAGTATTGGAGGCAGTTTGGGAGAAAAAGAATTGAGTGATCAAGCCCAGGGAAGTTAGGTAGTGGAGAGTCCAGCTCCCCCTTTTGATTTTAAAGGCAGACTCTCCCCCTAGTCTCTGTTTTATATATGGCAGAGACACAAAAACAAACAAATATGAACCTGATATGAAGGAACAAAATGGCTGCCATCCTCACATGTAGTTTTAGGGTTACAAACTCTGTGTTGGAAAAGTACTGGAGATTTTGGGGGGTGGAGCCTGAGGAGAGACTTCAGCAGGGTATAATGCCATAGAGTCCATTCTCCAAAGCCGACATTTTCTCCAGGACAACCATCATCTGGAGATCGACTGTAATTCTGGGACATCTTCAAGCCCCACTTGGAGATTGGCAACCTTAGCTAGTTTGACCCTTGGTCACATCTGGAAGTACTGCAATTGCAGTGGATGTTCCACCTATTGCTACAAATCAGCAGCTCTTTGGGGTGTGTTTGGGAGGAATGGGAAAGCAGTGGTTTGTAAAATACAACCTTTTGACTTCTCAAGAACAAAAGAGCAAGTGAATGGGGTTTGTATAGGAGAAAAAGGCTGCTGTGGAAATGCTCAAGATAATCCACCAGCCACTGCAGAGAAGGAATTTCTGTCATTTCTTGGGAAGTTTGTCAACTTCTCACCCATGCAAAGAGTCTTTACTTTTTAAAAAGTAAACTTCTGCATTTTTCATCTCTTCCTCAATACAAGCAAATTTTGTTTTGCTTTTTTAAAGGAACCTTCCTGCATCTCATTGCTTATTCTTCCCCTACCCAAGGTCTATAAAAAGAACACCTGATGAATCAAAGGTGGATGTTGTAGTGTTCCTTTCCCCCTTCTACCCATCTGTAGCAAGTAGCCGTGATGGCTAAATGGAACTTCCATGTTCAGAGGCAGCATACCTCTGAACACCAGTTGCTGGGGGAACCAAGAGGGAGAGGCTTTGTACCATGCTGGTAGCCCTTTCACAGGCATCTGGTGGGAAAAAACAATGCAAAACTACATGGACTGTTGGTCTGATCCTTACCAACAAAAAAGAGCAAATAAAGATGTGCCAATCTTTCCCACCCCCAAAAATCTCATGCTTACCCAAACATCTTGAAATTTCTTTGCCTCATCATCACCTTCTAAGTTTCCCTGCCACACAGCCACCACTATTTGGAGCACAAAATGGTTTCCCCCCCTCTTCAAATAACTGGCAACAGAGAAGTCACAGTGTGTCCCTTTTCAGTACCAGCCCATTGTCAGTTGATTAAGGGCCAAAGAACATGTTCTGTTTTTTAACAAGTTGGGTCTGGGTTTCCCACAGACACACAGCAGCTGCAGGGAGAGGCCCATTGGGCTTGGGACACTGCCACAGGGGGAGGAATGGCATGCAGAAACAGCACTGGGGGGGTATTTCCCCATTTTTGCAGTTCTGTGTACACAGAACACGGAGTAGCAAAAAATGGGGAAATAACAACTCCATATTGTTTTCACATAGCTTGGGGAAAAGGCATTTCCTCCCACTGTGGTCCCCCCTATTTTTAAGAAGGCATTCCCCACACGTGCTGTGTGGTGTGGGGTACCCAAGTTGGGTCTGGAGATGAAAACATTAGGGCCTTTGCATCATTGGGCCCTAAGCTCAGCAGATTCTGTCTCAGGCACTCAACTGCTGGATGTTTGGAGGAGGAGGAGATGGCAGCAGCCAGGGAGCAGGTGAATGAACCACCAAAAAATGCCCTTCTCATACAACTTGCTGCGGGACATCTTTTGCCTGACAGAAGTGGGAAGTAACAATGGCTGTTGCATGTTCCAGCAATCACCACAGTACACTACAGTAACGTTTATTTTTAAAAAAGAGAAGTCAAAGCACACTGCAGTGCTTTGAGCATCCTTCTATGTGATTTGACTGTAACATGGGACACGAGCTGTCCTCTTCAGTGACCCAATAACTGTCCTTATTTCATAGCAGACTTAGACCTCAGCAGGCAGGTCATGTACTAGGAAGACACTTAACATCACTTAACATATATGGTTTCAGCCCTTGAGACTCCAAAGTATACAAAAGTATACAAAATTGCCTTTGGGAACCACAGTAGACTAGCTGATGCTGGAACAATGTCTGCGTTGCCCAGATGCTGTCCTTGGTCCTGCAGAAGTTGCCTCTTGATCTAATACAAGATGTCTTGGAATTATTGTTCCAATCAGGGTTAATTCCTTTCAGCTCAGAGAACCTCTACAGGCCTAACCACTGAACAGGATGTAGGAGCTCTGACAGCTTATGCAAATGAAACAAAGCTATGTCTAGTAGTTTTAAATTTAACTTGAGGCAATTTTTTTCCAGAGCTATGACAACTACAGAGCACTTAAGAAATTCCGATGGGCATGGGTACAGATATCAGAATAACTAGGTTTGGGCAGAAAATCCTGGTGCTCTTATCTATAACCAGCGATAGGTATTTCTCAAGGTTCAATAGGGAATTTCTTAAAGAAAATTAGAACGGCACAGAGCTTACTGAGGGTGGCGGGGCAATTCTGCGGTAGCAGGCATGTTACAGCTACATTGCTGCTATAGCTCACCTGTACGTTTTTCTTTTGGGCACCCACCTATTTTTAGATGTACCTTTTGACTCCCTTCCAGGGACTAATCACAGCCAAACTTTCCTCAGTTCACCAGATCAGCTGCAGCCCCTGAACACATCCTGAGTGCATCTCCCTCCTCAGTTCAAACTAAGGTACCGTTAGACAATAATATAGCTAATCAGTTAGTAAGGAGTCGGGCTGTTCTGGATAGGGTTGTCATCCTCCTAAAGAAGGAGGTTCAGAGCTAGGGAGTGCCTGTAGAGCTCTCCAAGGTGGCTGCTGCTCAGGTATGAATAACCTTTAATCAACTGCAGATGGTTTGCCACCTGTGGTTCTTCCTTAAAACCATCATCTGTTCACTCATAAGTATCCTTGCTCTGACAGCAAGCAGATTCGGTTACTGCAGCGTGCTCTTTACGGGGCTGCCTCTGAAGACTGATCAGCAACTTCAGTGAAAGGTCTGGATTATAAGGAACATTTCTTGTCAGTTTTTCAAGGATCTCACTGGCTGCCAATTCATTTCCAGGCACTATTCTAAAACAGTCTGGGAACGGAGTACTTTAAGAACTACCTGCTCCCATTTGAATAACTTCCACAGACTCCCTGCTCTGTGAGTTTCCACTTTAAGAGTCAAAGTGGGAGGGGGTTACCAGAGACAAAGCCTTTCAGTTGAGGCACTTTAGTTCTGGAACTCCCTTCCTGCCATGGTTTGCCTGGTGCCAAACTTAAATGCCAGGTAAAGGCACCTTTACTTTGCCAAGCTTTTAGGTTGCTTGCTCTGGCTGTTTTGATGCCTGCTCCATTGTGATATTGATTTAAAATGCTCCGCCATTGATTGCTTTCCTGACTACATTGTTATAGTTTTGATTCCTTCAGCTTTTGCTATAGCTTTTTTTAGTGTTGGTCTTAATTTTGTAACATTGCCTTCCTTTGCCCTTACTGTTTGCATTTTTATTCATTGTTTTGAAATGATGTAAGAAACTCTCCAAGCTTTGCAAGTCAAGGGTACAGATGTTCCAAATGAATAAATAAATACACAGGCAATTAAGGGATTATTGTATACACATGAATGTCATCCACAGGAAACATCAGTGTACATGCTCCAGTGCACATGCAGAATTCATATTTGCTGTGCACCATGTATAGAGCCCAGAGAGGAGACAGAGAAAGACAGAGAGATGGAGACAGACATCCTGGTGCCAGCTATTGCTTCCAAAGCCCAGGATGAGCTTAAGCGGTAGACATGCAGCGCCTCCTGGTGGCACAGTGAATAATGATGTTTCCAAACTAGCGCATGCTATAAAGTCAACATTTTGAGAGGAAAGATCACCAGGAAAATTATCCTACTACATTTGCAAAAAATAAACCCTAACAGAGTTTAATCATTAGCTGGGTTCATCTTAGGGCTAGGCTGAATCTGTGGATGGCTGTACCAAAAACTTGTGGGTACATTCTCCAGTTCAGGGTCAGTTGCTGCAACCAGGGGGCTTGAAGCCCAAAGTACAGCATGTTGAAGGCACTGCTTTGTTTACCAGGAGAAGGCAGAACGTCTGGCTCCTGGCACTTACACCAGGCTTGGCCAATCCAGAGCCTTTGTGCTGCCTGCCAATCATAAGGGCAATGTTAGACATCAGGATTCCTTTTCACATCTCAAGAGGGCTCCAAGGCCTGAGCACAAACACTCCTAGGTAGTTCTCTAAGGTGAGTTCCATGCTGTTCATAGTTCCAGCTGCACAGTCCCTGCTATCATCACGCCACGGACTGAGATGGAGTAAAAGGACTGAGCTCCTACCCTGCTGGGGATTCAGTAAAATAGCTTCTTTTCTTCAGTGTCTTCCTTCTCTTAGCAGGGAAGCATCTCAGGATGCCAAACTACATGCATAACATTGTATTCCATGTTTGTAACAGGTGATCACGGACACCCACTGCCTTGTCTGTGATTCTATAATTCTACTCTTTTTACATAGATTCAAAAACATCTGCTCGCTCCAAACTTTCTGCAAGCTAATTCACTTTGGAACTATTTCGGTCCCCTGTTTGCCCAGTGTTGGTCATGGTCCTCAGAGAACCAAGTCAGTCAATCTCTTGCTTCTTTTTCAGGTGTGCACAGTCTAAAGGGCCCAGCACAAGCCAGAGGAAGAGCCCCTTCTCGAGGCTCTTCTTTCCTAGACTGGTGGGGTTTACATGGCCCCATTGGGATCCTGTCCATTTGGCTGAACTAGTGCTTGATAAACTGGGGAGCGGAGGAATCTGGGGTACGAGTCCTTCTCCATCAGGCCAAAAATACGCCTTTGTGCCTGTTCAAAGCAACTGCGGGTGGGGAGCAAAATGTTCCGGTTGGTAACATCTCTGGTCTGGGAATCAAGGTTCACCTGCAAGAAGAAACACAGATGATCATGTCTATGTGCAGATGACTGGTCACTACCCACCTAGCAAAGGGGTCAGCAGTCTTCAATCATTACAGCCAATTACGTCAAAAGTCAGGGAAAGAGATCAATGAAAAGCCATGTCACGATGACTACTCTCTTTTAATCGTATGTAATGCTGCCACCAGGAATTTAATTCCAACCCGATTAATTAACCTTTCCCATAGTGTTGTGCCCAAGCTCTAAGACTCCTTCGTTGGACTATGTGGTCCTGAAGGTGAGACTGTTGTATGGTAATCGCATACAGGGCTTTTTTTCTGGGAAAACAGGTGGTGGAACTCAGTGGGTTGCCCTTGGAGAAAACGGTCACATGGCTGGTGGCCCCGCCCCCTGATCTCCAGACAGAGGGGAGTTGAGATTGTCCTCCACGCCGCTGAGCGGCGTGGAGGGCAATCTCAACTCCCCTCTGTCTGGAGATCAGGAGGCGGGGCCACCAGCCATGTGACCATTCTCAAGAGGTTCCAGAACTCCGTTCCCCCGCGTTGCTGCTGAAAAAAAACCCTGATCGCATATAACTCTAGGTTCCACAATAAACAAAATAAAACTTTATTTGTACAATAAACGTATTGGTTTCAGGATATTTATGGAATGGCAGGAAAAGATTTCTGGGGCACTTGAGGGCTTTCTCAGCGGCGTAAATAAAACAGTGTATGTTAATAACTTAGGACTGAGGTGTCACAATCTTTCATTTCACAATCACTCCTTTCTCTCAGATCCTCCTTTCTCTTCAGAATGTACTTTGTTCAATTTTGTTTTATTTTGCTCAGTTAAACTCTCCCTTTTAACTCAGGTTTCTGCCAGCTTCTTCCTCTCACACTCTTAGAATACTCTGACAATGTTAAGATGTGATTCCCTGTAGTCCCTAATATGTCCTCTATAAGTATTCTACTTACCTCTTAGAATCTTAATGCTTTTCACTGTACTATATGGGATTCTAATTAGAAGACTGCTTTTCCAGGCTCTGTAGACTGCTCGCCCCTCCAACTGTTAACTGTGGTCTCTCTCTCCCCACAGGCTTCTTAGCTCTGCCCATACACTCTCAGTCACCAACCAATCACCTCATTCGCTCATCCCCCTCTTTCACCCCCTTGTTCTTTTGCAACTTACCAAGCATTTAAAGAAACACACTCTTAAAACTTTAAATCATTACAAGCTCGTATAAGACAGCTCATTTGCATAGCTGAAAATAGACAATGTAACATTACAGACAAAATTTCTGCAGCCCAAACACTGGCTGGTGCAAATCCCATATTATGAAGTGGCCTACACTCGGTCATAAATATACACAAGAGCACTGGCTCAATTGTCTTCATGCACTGGCATAAATCTGTACAACCGTTTGCAATTAGATTCCTGGCACCTTTTCACCTCTTTCATTCCCCTTTCTGCAAAGCGCCTCTGGGAAGCCCTGAAGTTCCCCCCAAAATATTTGCCTGCCATTTCATTCACATTCCAGTTATTTTAGCCTCCCACTCATTCCTCTCCATCAGTGTAGGGATTTCATTTTCCTTTTGGAAGAAGCACATTTAGTTCTGTACCAAGCCACATTGGGCTCTAGAGCCATAGGCTGCAGAACCCTGCCCTAGCACACTGTGTCATAGCTGTGGAGAAGAATCCACTGCTGCAGATGCCCATCATGAATGGTCAAGACTGAGAAAACATGTCAAGAGGTGTAATAGTAGGGAGACAGTAAACAGGGATCAGGGTTGGATTGACCCATAGGCTGAGGAGAGCACAGAGCAGTGGTCCCCTGGTGTGCACGTCTGGCTACTTGACCTCCAGATAATCCACTTCTCCCAGTGGCTTCTTAACCTGGAAATGTATGATTATTTCCTTTTTAGAGAACTGAAAGTAAGAGCCGGCACAGTGTTGGGGATAGAGTGCCGCATTAGGACCTGCCTGGGTTCAAATCCTGCTTGTTCATAAAGATTGCTTAGGCCGTTTGGCCTCTTTCAGCCTAACTGCCTCACAGGATTGTTGTAAGAATGAAGAAAGGGATGGAAGTTCCTTGGAGAAAGTGTGTGACAAAAAATTTATATATAGAAATAGACATTGTTGTGTGTGGCATTTACACTCATGGTTCTAATGTCCCTGCTTAAACAGGTTGGGCAGGTTTTTGTGGCACTTCAAAAACCTCCAGTCCCATTTGATCACAGATATCAGAGATATCAAAGAAGTGGACATGTACAGAGCAGGAAAACAATACGTCTGTCCTGGCACCTTCAGCTCTCTTAAAGAGATTCTCTTTTTCCATCCATAGATCCTTCAAACCAGAAGGACACCTGTGAGTTTCCTGAAATCTCTCAAGAAAGACAGAAAACTGGTCTAGGGGTATCATTCTCAAGTCAGGTGGAGGGCAGGAGAAACCGGGTACCTTTTCAGTCCTGTTCTCTGTACTGTGGAGGCCCTTCTGGAAGTTCAGCATGCAGTTGATGTCAAAAGGTTTCCTTACCTCTTTGGGAGCCTGGATGGTGACGTATTCATCATAGATTTTTCTGGCATTGTCCTGAAGCTTGTCACAGCCTCGGAGCTTACGGTAGTCTTCACATGCCATCCAGAAGTCCAGGTTCTCTTCACTGAATTCTGATTCCAGGAAAGAATGAAAAGCACTCCGACCATCTGAAGATGAGATGGGTTAAGCAGAAACATAAATCAGATCAACAACAAATGCCTGTAGCATCACAGATTGTGTGTGAGGCACTTCTGAGCTCCCTTCCTTTTACAGCCAGAGCCATGAGGATTCTCTGCTCATAAATGAATCAAAGTTATCTTTGTGGAGTAAGTTATATAAAGTAATGCACACAAGGCTGTGCCTTTCCTCCTACAGCTGCGCAATAAAAAGGGCTAGGGACTTACCAGTTTTGGAAATGGAGATGAGTACATTGTTGCAATTAGTACATTGCAGGAGATTAGCACATTGTTGCAATAGATCCTTATAATGTTGTACTACAGCAATATCAATTACTGATTTTTTATAAAGCCCCCCTAAGCCTTCCAGTGGGAAGAGAATGGCAGCCAAGGAGAGCTGAGGAAAGGCACGTGCTGTGGATACTCCTGTGCAGACTCTGTGATGCCACTGTGAGCACAGCTGCATTTGCGGTAGCAATGACAGCTCCCTGGAGAATCGTCTTCACATGGAAGGAGGAGCTCGACATGATAATCCCTCTGATTATTACTTTGGTACACGGTGGCTAAGTTCACACAAAACACACCACCATTTGCTGTGATGCCAGTGTGTGACCCTGCACTGCTCCTTCCTTCTCTCCCAGTCCCTGAGAGATTGCTATGAGGACCAAATGAGGAAAGGAGAGCCGTGTGCTCTGAGTGCCTTGGAGAAACAGCAGGAGAAAAACATCCAAGGCAGATCACACTGGCCCTCTTACTGTACATGGAAGAACCCCTTTTCACCGTCAATGAACCAGCACACTTACATGGATGAAGCAATAGTTTTTCCAGAGATTCAGCCCATTCTTGGGCCTCCTCCGGAGTTGGTCTGAAAGACGGAAAACAGAAATAGCTGAAGGATCTCCACACAGCTGGAGATTTCGAGAGGCCTGACCCTGGGACCAAGGCTCTGTTTTATTTAATAGAAACGCCTGGGAAATATGAAGTAGTTGACCCCCCCCCACCCTGCCCCGCGTGAGGGGGGTTAGTAAACAGTGCTGATTTGCTGGGCCATTAGCAAGGGCGCATGGCTCTCTCCCAAGGCCACTGCAGCATCAATGCACTGCGTCTGTAGCCTGTGCTGTCACGTATGGCTACACACTCCCAGCTTCCCCAAGCAGTGACAAGTTCCAGGAGCACCATGATCGAGTTCTGCCTCCTTCAGATGAGAGAGACTCGCACCATTCTTTGCAACTCTGGCTTTTTTTATAAATATGTAAGTAGAGGCCAAGAAGTGCCCCTTCACCTCCAGCTGGCTCACAGCCATCCCTTGCTTTTTGCCCGTTCCCAGTGCAAGCGTCTGCACTCTCTTGCTAAGCACTCAGAGTCCACGCTCTTGCAGGCAGATTACCCATTCAAGGGGTTATCCATAGCCATTCCATTAACATTCTTCTCTCAGATCTTGGATTCTGACCAGGAGACACTTTCAGGCACCCTCCATCATGCTCACACTCACTCATGCACTCCAGGCTGATCGTTTTGCAAATTCACAACACCGCCACCCCCTCCCAAAAGGTCTGGCCCCAAACCAGATCTAAATGGCCTGCCTCTCTTCCAGGAAAAGACGATCTATGGACAGGTTAATGAGAACGATTAAAAATTAAATGCAAGCAAGGTGGTTGGTCATTAGATGTTCACATATCTCAAAGGTATTCCCCTTCAGCAACACTTATCTTTGTTTCCCTCTTAGACTAAAAGGAGGAAAAAAATTGCCATTTTCATTCAGACCTTCTCCATTAGCATCATGAAAAGATAACACTCATGTCTTTACTAAGAGTCCCTGCAGATGTTCAAAATCCAGGTACAAACAAGGCAGGGAGCAGGAAATGGAATTCTACCAGCAGGAGCTTCCACTGACTCCAATGTGAGCAAATATAATAAGTGGCGCCTGAGCATACAGACTAGAATTTATGTGGGCACCTTCGTAAGGAATCTTGGAACCACCATTTCTCAGAATCCTGGAGTTTGGATGTACATGCATAGACTATGGACATACGGTCCCATCAATATTTACCAACTGAGGGGTCCAATCCACATGTACCAGTTGCAGGGCAGGGTCAGCAAGCATTATCCTGGTCCTCACAACCCAAGCATTGATCACAGACACATTTAGAAGGACTACCCCCTCCAGGCACGACTCCTTCAGGCTCTCAACCAGGGTTGCTAGGAAGGGGGCAAGATTCCAGGGATATGGGCCACTTTGGGGGCTCGTGGAGCCGGGCCAGTCATGGATTGGATCCTGCCGACCTTTTCAGTCAATTTCAATTTAATTTCCATGCCTTATTACAGCCTCCACCATGCACAGCTTTTGTTCATGAAGATTGTACGATGCCCAGCACAGGATTTTCCACGGTCAAAAGGCACTCCTTTATCCCATTGGATAAACTAGTTGGGACCAATTCGATGTGGATTGTTTCCATGTGATTGGGGTTGGGCTAAGTAGTGTGAGGGGAGGGCAGCAAAAGGGAATCTTTCTCCGAGGACCTGTGGTGGGTCTCGTCGGCCTTATTCCCAACTTTTTTTCTCCTCACTGGTTAGAAACATGAGTGAGCATTTACATAAATTCCCTCTGCTGTTTCTAAACAGGCACACATACAACTCCTTAGCAGCTACAACTCTTTGGCACTTATTTCTAGTCACCCCCCAAGTTATCAAAACTATCCTATAAATAACCACACACATTCCCTTTCATGAGCCATGCTTCTCAAGTCCCAGGGCTGAGTAGAATCCCATGTTTATAGTAATTTCTGCGGCTTGGCATAAGATCTCTGGGCATGTTTCCAGGAAGATCTTATGACAGTTCCAATAAAACTATCTCCTAGGGGCAAGTTGTGGGAAGAATTCCATTTTGCTACTCCTGAACGGATTCACAGGCCAACATAACACATTACTTGGTTCCAACTGCGGATCCAAGGCCTACCACAAGATTTTATCTGGGGTCACTTTATGCTGGATCAGTTGCCAGTGACTTCCCCATTCTGTCCATCATTCCAAGTAGGAATTCAGGGCAAGGATCTCACACTGAGGCAAAGAAGTGTCCTGGTTTATATGGACTTCATTCCGGATTACTCCTGCTAAAGCTGCCTGACTCTGAGGCTAAGCTAGCTGTATGGGCTTGATCCCACCTGGTCGAGCCTTCGTGGCATATAAACAGCACAAAAAATGACAGTTCATTCATTTATATGAACACAAGCAGCAGCTTTATACTGAGGATATCAAGATGAGCATTATCTACTCTGGCTGGTAAGAGCAGGGTCTCAGGCTGAGGTCTTTTCACATCATCTATTTCCCAATCCCCTTTTAAAACTGGAAATGCTGGGGATTGAATCTGGGTACTTCTACATGCAGAGAAGATGCAGTACTGCATTGAGCCACAACCCTTCTGCAACAATATTGTCTAATTTGAGAGGCAATGGTTCTCTGGGGACCGGGACCCCCAGCTAGAGATTTTTCATATCACCTAGTACCTGGTCTTTTAAAAAGTAGATATGCTGGGGATTGAACCCGAGTCCTTTTGCATGCTCTGTCACTGAGCCATGCCCCCCCCCATTCTCACAGCTCCAGGTTCCTGTCTATGTCATTCATTTTCAACATGGGCTGGTCTTTCTCCAGTTTCAACACCTGAACATTCTTTTCCCAGCATGCTTCTGCTTTCTGGACTCTCGTCACTGGTGCCAGGCTCCTAGAGAGGCAAAGTCTCTGGACTTGCAGCCACTGCAGCCCAAACCAGTCAGCGGCTCATCCACCTCCTCAGACTGGGTACTCTGCCACTGGGCTTCTGGGTCAACTTTTAGTATCTGCTGATCAAACACAGCCCTCACCTCCTCTTACACAACTCCCCATACACAACATCAGACTTGCTTTAAGGTCCTTGCAAAACAGGTGTACTACTTTCCACTGAGTTAAGTACTCAGGCTCGACCAGGTGGGATCAAGCCCATACAGCTAGCTTAGCCTCAGAGTCAGGCAGCTTTAGCAGGAGTAATCCGGAATGAAGTCCATATAAACCTTTTTCTGCTGGCTTGCTTCAAATGCTGATTTAGTTAATTGTTTGCTCGAACTTGGTTCGGTCGCATCAGCTCTCAGTTTCTCTCCAAGGAAATCCCACTCCTGACACCAGTGTTAAGCACACTACATTTTCCTGAATAGTGGCTTGATCTAAGGGCAGAGCTGCACAATTTGGTTTCCTTTGAAAGGGAGAACTTTTTGGGGTGATATAACTGTAAGATCTTTTTTGTTTGCAAATGTACAAAAGGAGCATAGGTGGAGGCAAACAGGCACTCCTATAAGGTAGAGCAGAGTCACTGCTACATATCAGAACCCCAGAGAGAGAGACAGAGAGACCCTGTACCCCAAAGTGCTTCTCCTTCAACCCACTCATACCTCTCTCTTTGACTGCTCATTGTAACTGTTGTCTCTTTCATGCAGTCTACCAAGAATTCCTTCCAGATCCCACCATGGTAGAAGTATTATTCATTTATGGCACCAACTACAGTCATTAAAGGCATTAAGTTTCCTTAGTCAAATCTCAAGTACTAATCAGGTGACATTTTCCAGGCAAAACGATAGTGGCAGGCCCTTTTACAACAATCAGATAGCAAACCCACATTTAAATAAAGGAAAATGTATGACTGGGCAATAAAGTTCAAAGTTGGATAAATCATGCAACTGTCTTACTACTGATACCAGTTGCTCCATAGTTGCTTATTTGGCACAAATCATTTCCCAAGGTCTAATTTAAAAAATTAGAGGTTTTAGCTGGGAGAATGGAATTGCGGAGAGTAAGAAGACTGGAGCATGGGGTTTGTGAGTGTGCAATCAGTAGACAACACTAAGGCTAGCTCAAGCTATGTTGTTACCCGGGATAAAAATTAATTTTTACAACCCTCACCATTTGCATCTTTTGCGGTGTATTTTTTCCTTATGGGACAAGAGGGGCAGGGACTGCAGTAAAAATGCATTGTTACCACCAGCAGCCTGAGCAAAGAGGGAAGGGAGGGTGTAGATGTTTTCATAAACAAACAAACAAATCATTGCAAGTCTTTTTCTTTGTCCCATACAAGTAAATGGGCACTTTCATTCCATTCATCCAAATGGTGGGGTGGGATAGGCTGCAATAAAGAAAATGGGTCTGCGGCCTGAAGGATTTCTTAATGAATTTAAAGCCCCTGGAATTCTGCTGCCCTAGGCAGCCACCTGGATGAGAAATGGTATGGCACAGCTTGATCTCATCAGATCTCAGAAGCTAAACAGGACCGGTACTTGGATGGGAGACCACCAAGGAAGACTCTGCAGAGGAAGGCAATGGCAAACAACCTCTGCTTCTTGCTTGCTTTGAAAGCACCTTGCTGTGGTGGTCACCATAAGTTAGTTGCAACTTGATGGCACATTCATACATAGGCATATGCCCATGTGTGTGTATTTTGTGTTGTGCCTTGTGTGTCGGGCCAGTCCTGGCCAAGACAAGCTACAAAATGCAATGAAGTTGGATTCATCTCAGTCTTGTCACTAAACTATACCACAGAACAGTGAGTGGAATTGGAGGGGGCGGAGGAACTGGAGGAATTGGAGGAAAGGCATCATAATATGTTCATATTAGAATAAGCGTTAGAATTATGTCATACCTTAGTGACTGGGTTTCTGGACTCCCTGAGCTCCATAACCTTAAGAAGTTTCTTTTATTTCTCCTGCTTTGAAAAAGAAAATTGAAGGTAAGTAGAATGGCTAAGGCCAAACTCAACACGTACACATGCTTCCTAGATCTGGAACTCCACAAAGGAAGGAAGGGGGAATAGAGCAGGAAAACAGCGCTCCTTTTTGCATTTCCCTGCTCGCTATTGCCCCCTTCCAAAGCAGGTTTTCAAGGGAAAGGGGGCTACTGGGCTACACAGATTTGTGCGTACCATGTGATTTGGCCTTGAGGTTGCCAACTTCAGGTTTGAAAATTCCTGGAGATTTGGGGGTAAAGCCTGGGAGGATGGAGTTTAGGTAGGGGTGGGACCTCAGTAGGGTATAATGTTATATGGAAAGCAGCCATTTTCTCCAGGGGAACTGATTTCTGTAGTCGGAAGATCAGTTATAATTCTGGGAGCGCTCCAGGTGTCACTTGGAGGTTGGCAATCCAACATAGCAGAGAGAGGATCAAGAGGCTGAATGGTAATGAGGGACGTTTGCCCATCTTTCCCCATCAATATTAATATTATTTATATGTTCCTCCAACTCCACCATTTTCAGCCATCTGAAGCTCTCAAACCGTTTCACTTATTGCCCCTTATGCCTGGAATTGCCTCATAGATTGCCTGCGGGACAACCCTCTTCAACTCCCCCCTTCAAAACCCACCTTCACCTGGGTGACACAGTTCTGTAGACCTCCCTATAACAACCACCCCCCCCCTGTGAGGTGGGTGGGGCTGAGAGAGCTCCTAGAAGCTGTGACTGACCCAAGGTCACCCAGCTAGCTTAAAGGGCCTCACTACACATTACATTACCAGACATAACAGTTGTGGAAAATCAAAAAGTTTGGATAATAGACATTGAAATTCCGGGGGATGCCAGAGTCGAAGAAGAAGAACAAGAAAAAATGATTAAATATAGAGATCTGGCAATAGAAACCACTCGACTATGGATGAAGAATACAACAGTCATCCCCATTGTCATCGGAGCACTGGGAACTATTTCGAAAAATTTTGCAACTTATATGGAAAAACTGCAGTTTTCTGATATAACACCTACAGAACTACAGAAGACGGCATTACTTGGAACAGCGTACATATTACACTGATACCTGGCTGATACTTAGGTCTCTGGTGGAAACTTGTATCAGCTTAGCAATACCAATCAATGATAACGTGTGATCTTTATTTATTATTGATTGTGTTGCATGTTATTTGAATAACAACAACAACAACATTCGATTTATATACCGCCCTTCAGGACAACTTAACACCCACTCAGAGCGGTTTACAAAGTATGTCATTATTATCCCCAAAACAATAATCACCCTGTGAGGTGGGTGGGGCTGAGAGAGCTCCTAGAAGCTGTGACTGACCCAAGGTCACCCAGCTGGCTTCGAGGGCCTCACTACACATTACATTTCCCACACATTATACATTCCAGTACACATTACATTTTCCCACAGGGCATCTCCAGGTGAGGTAGAGATGCATGTTCTGAAGTTTTGCGCTCCCCATGGGTATGCAGACCCCATTTGGATTGGTACTGCACTTCATGGATACGGGGAATTAGACATCCCCTCACACACACATGACATATTCCCTGACTTAAAACGGTTCTGGGGAATATTATTTGCCCTGCTGAGGGACTGTACACATACTAATGAGCTCTATGTTTCATTTCCATGAGGAGCAAACAACACCCTCCCCTATCCATTTCAGACCAGGAAAACCCCACAGGGGAGAAGGCCTAAGCCTGTCCTCTGTACAAACCATGGCCCTGATCCAAAGGCAAAGTCCTGCATACCTGGAAAACCTGGAACTTCAGAACATTGCACCTCCACCCAGCCTGGGTATGTCTGTGAGAATAATGTGACATGTATTTAGGCCCTATATATTAATCCGCATAACTGGAAGAAATACATGTTCTTTCCCTGTTTATCCCCACCTCCGCTTCCTTCCCTTTGTTATCTGTATAGTGTCAAGTTTTAGACTGTATGCTCCTCGGGACAGGGGCCTATCTTCTTGTACTCTGCAAAAAACCATGCACACTGATGGAGCTGTATGAATGAACCAATGACACTTTGGAGTAATCAAAGTACTTAGTATATATTATCCATTACATCTATAGAAGGCAGGTTGTTATTATTATTGCTGTGTTGCAAAGGGAGGGCCAAGAGAGAGCAGTTTGCCAAAGACCACTTAGTGATTTCATACCAGAGGTGAGAATTGAAGCAGACACTCCTCGGCACAAATTGCCTATAACATTTAAAAGTATTATGATTGCTAATAATGCACAGTATTTATAGTTCCCTTCCAGGCAGTATGCTAACATGCTTAGACTGAATCCTGCAGAAAAGATCACAGTAAACCAGGTTTCAGAAACAGTGTGCCAAGGACCAGAAAACCTTAGAAGAGGTCAATTAGAGGTCAGTTATGCAGAGCCTCCTCAGAGTTTCCCTAAATGTACCACCTCTCTGGGGACCCTATTTGAGTAGAAAGGCAGCAGACAAATGCCTCAAATAGACAAACGATAAATAGATGCTCAAAGAATTTTAGATACACAGCATCAATCATCTTTGGAACACTGTCAAGTAGGACACTTATGATTCCCATATTACAGTTTGGGGAGAGTGGGGTTGAAAGTTTCCTAAGGCTACCCAGTGAACCCCAGTTTGAATTGAGATTTGAATCAGGATTCTGGTGGTTTCTAACATTATGCTCTCTGTAGTGTAATGTCAGCTAGTAGCATGTAGTGTTAGCATGTATGACCCGGTGGGATTCAGGTTCAAATCCTGCCTAGGCCATGAAACTCACTAGGTGATCTTGGCTCTCTCTCAGGTAAAACTGCCTGATGGGGTTGCTGTGAGGATAAAAGGGGGAAGGAGCGTATCCCTGAGCTGCCCTGAACTCTTCAAAGAATAAAATATGTCAGGCTGTTTCTCTGTTCTGTGTTCACTGCTGTTGTAAATGCAAAGGCATGCATATTGGTAATGGAATATCCACATAGGAGTTTTCTATGCTCTTTCGTCTGTCAGCCACCATTGTCCCTGCATTTTGTCCCCTGCTGTGCCACCAGAAGATTTTCTGAAGGCTTTTAAAAAAAAACTGGATTCCCCCCCTAAGCCTTCAAAGAGTTCTCTGGTGGCCAGGTAAGGAAAAAAGTGGCCAGAAACAGTACCAGATGTGGCAGGACCTTAAAAAATGGCCACCATTCCCTTCCAGACAGTATGCTAATGTACTTCGACTGAACCCTTTCAGAACAGATCAGAGAAAACCAGGTTTGAGGCAAAGAAAACCTGGAAAGAGGATGATTAAAGGACGCATTGTGCAGATGCTCTTCAAAACAGCAGTTGGGTTTGGATGCTGTTAACAATAAAGTCTACTAATCTACTCACCGGCATTGTTTTTGCTTTGTCCGTGCTTGGTGGCTGCTGTCACAATCTGACCCCAAATTAGATTCCACGCTGGATCCCAGAGACTGAAAAAGAGAAACAAGAGTCCGCTTTGTATGAGACAGCAATGCAGCCTCCCAGGAACCTGACAACCCACTATGGTTGCTCTCAAAAGCCCTGACACGAGTCCCAGCACACTCTCTGGGATCATGGCTGGAGCTACCAACAAGCAGAGTAAGCACGACCTTGATTCTTTGAAGGAAAAAACGGCCTTTGTGAAAACTCAAAAGAGGCGATCTCCATTTATGAGCACCAGATTCTGGAAGTGTCCTCAGTTGGGGCCCCTTTCAGGGCCAAGCTACAAGTGACGAATAACACACGTTGGACACTTGTCAGCTTTCCTCAAGTTTTGGTGGGAAATGTAGGCAGCTTGGCGGAATGTTGGACAAGTGACAGTTGAAAAGTTCATTGGACAGCAGTCGGAGAGCCAAGCTGCAAGACCAGGATGCCTACATATCGCATCAAAACTCGAGGGAAGCTGACAAGTGTCCAACCTGTGTTATTTGTTACTTGTAGCTTGGCCCTCAGAGTGGACCTGCACACTCCTCAAAGAGGCCATTCAACTGCCCTCTTTTACTAGGCCCAACACACAGCATGGCCCAGACAAAGAGGGGGAGGTGAGCTGAGGCCCTTCTCCTTGTTCTTGTCATGGTTTTCTTAGTGGCTGACCTGCTGAACAAGAAGGGGGGGGGAGCAACAGCCAAGCCAGGAGGGTGAGGGGCAGCCGTGCTATCTTCTGTGGCACAGGTCTCAGCAGGTTCCAAGGGATGCTAACCCCTGATGCTGGCCTAAATAACAATAACAACATTGAGGAGAATTCCTCAGGGGTGGATGGGTTTTTCTCCGGTTTCAAAGAAAGGCCTCTTTGAGCTGCTTTACCAAGAACCAAAACATAAACATTCAGAACTTTACATGTATGCTTTATTTTCATCCCATTCATGCTGCATCTCAGTGCGCAAGCAAGATGTGGTGATTGAAAGCTTCACTTTGGAAAGGGAAGAGGAAGAGACCCTGGCTGAGATCTCGGGTTCCTCATGCCTTTGTATTAAGGCTTCTAGTAGATACTACTCTTGGTTCCAGAAAACTTAGTTGCACAGGTTCTCCAAACAGCCAACCCTTCTTCCAAGGAACCTGGGAATCTGGGTTTTGACTAGCCCTACTCCATTCCCAGTGAACTCAAGCCAAGTTTTCATTCTTTCTCCTCTAAGGAGGAATCCAGGTGTCTAGGCTTCCCTCATTTTCCAGTGTTGGCCTTCCTTAAGACACTTTTGCTTTTGAAGCTCAAATAATGCAAGCCTAAGCAGACATATACCCTTTTGAGACCACTGAAGTCAATGGTCTTAGAAGGGTGTAATTGTAAAATTGCACTGAAAGTAATCTTTCTACCATCACCTTTCCAAATAACACAGAGATAGTTAAAGGAAGATGGAACTTTCTGAAGTTAACTCAACTTTTAGGCAAGTGAAGCAACTCACCTCAAGCCGCAGATTTTGGGACAACAATTTGAGAGAAAACAATCACCAGTTACATTTTCACAAACATGAGTGATGGACAGTGTGGGCCATTGCTGGTTTCAGGCACTAAAAGCAAGGGGGAAGCCACAAATCAAGTGAGTATTGACTGTCCCACAACTTGAGGGCTGTGTCTCAATCTAGTTTTTTCTTTGCTATATTCCAGAGAGACTCAGTTGCATTGGACCCTGTTGAGGATTGGGCTGCTAACTCTGGGTTGGGAAATTCCTAGAGATTTGGGAGTGGAGCCTGGGGAGGCCAGAGTCTGGGGAGTACAGCGACCTCAGTAAGGTAGAATGCCAGAGAGTCCACCCTCCAAAACTGCCATTTTCTCCAGGAGAACTGATCTTTGTTGGCTGGAGATCAGTTGTTAATTCTTGGAGATGACTAGGCCTTACTTGACTGGCAACTCTAGTTAGGGATCTGATTAGGGTTGCCAGGTCCAGGCTGGGAGATTTGGGGGTGGAGCCTGTAGAGGGTGGGGACTGGGCTGCGGAGGGGCATCAGAAGGGTATAATGCCCTTCAAAGGAGCAATTTTCTCCAGGGGAATTGATCCCTGTTGCCTGGAGACCAGCTGTAATTCCGGGAGATCTGATCCCCAATATGTACTTTAGCCTTACAATCTACAGCAGGGGACGCTATCTGAATCAGGGAAGGGGTGCTGGGAAAGGGTGGTGTTTTTTGTTTACTCTTTCCCTTTGCACAGTTTCTCCAGCCAAAACCACACCAATCCCTTCAGGCACTATTGGGGGAGCTGGGGTGGCAGGCAAGACTGCCTGACTTCTTTCCTCTATCAAGGATAACAACAGCCAATTTTTGATCAGGGAAATGGTGTGGGTGAGTGGAGAAGAATGTTTTATTTATTTATTTTAAACTCTTCCCTAGTTCAATGACCCCAGTCCAAATTGTGGGGCTCTGCAGCTGTTGTTTAAGAATAAACTATGCACCAATTTCAGGGGGAAAGGGATTACAGTGTGTTTTTAAGCAGTTATCTCCTTCTAAGCCTATTGACTTCAGTTGACTTGTAACTCTACTTAGGATTGCACTGTTAGGCGATACGGCATCTGGCTCACTAAAAACTGATGCTGGTCCCCTGTCCTTCTTCCACTGTCTGAGCCAGGGAAGATAGTGAGCCCACTAGACTACCCTCCATTGCTAGAGAACTTGACCTACCAACTTCCTCGTATTGCCTATCAAGCTCTCCTTTTTTTCCAGAGAACCCAGGTGTCCTGGATCCCAGGCCCTCTGCCATAACCCCTTCCTTGATAATTAATTATTGGTTTTCCATGTAGCCACGAGATACATTTTTTGCTGCAGGAAATTCCAGAGATTAAAACCATCGGGAACAAAGACACTAAAATATTTATACAAGCATAAGTTAAAAAGAAAACAAAATTTCTGGGCTCGCACTTCTTATGGAATAAAAAAAGAGAGACAGAAGAGAGAAAGGAAGGAAGGCAGACAGTTGGTAGTAAAGGACTGAAATGTGGCACTAGGCTATGAGAAGGTGGCATGTCCACTGACTTTATTTGATCCTCCAAAAAGGTTTCTCAGGTGCTCTTTCGCTGCTGCAACTCTGCCTCTTGGGTGACGTTCTTTCCTCAGGGATTTGGGGGATGGCAAACTCCACCCACTTCCTGTTTTGTCCCCCAACTCTATATCCCCTTGAATGGGAGCCTCGTTCTGGTCCAGACGTCCCTCGCTGCGGCATCGCCACACCCCTCCGGGGTCCTGAAGTGGGATCTGGAGGCAGTTGTCTGAGTCTGGAGCCTCTAAACAGATGCTTGGGGGGCATGGTTTTTCCTTACTCCGGTCCTTATGGTCATCCTCTGGCTCAGGCTCCTCGCAACTCGAGTGCCGCTTGCGGAGGGCGCTCCGGTGCCAGGGTAGAAAGTCGCAGTCTAAGAGGCATCCTTCAGAACCACATTTCTGGAGGGGGCTCAGCATCTGTGTGAGGAAGGGTAATTTAGATTAAACTAGTTTGCAAGTTTGCGCTTAATGTGGAGGCAGCAATTTTTAACAAGGTCCTGGAAGGTAGTCGAGGAGAATCTAGGATGTAGAGAAACCCTGACCCATATCTTGTGGGGCAGGAGAAAAAGCTATGACATTTATATTATCAGAGCACAGGTCTGTGATATTGATGTTTCTGGTGGGCTGAGGTTCCCTCCTGTCACAGAGAGTTGCCACCCACTGAGCTGCTTTGATCCTGAATGGTCGCTGGTTGCTAAATGAGTGTCTCCAGCCACATGATGACTGGAGGTCCTACACATGAAGCTCCCATCATTTTTTAAATTATCTAACAGACACACAGAGGCCTAATTCAGGTTAGGACTACAGCACAACAGGAGGAAGTGATATGCCTCCACAGGCTGCTTTCCTGGCAGGGTTACCAACCTCCCAGTGGGGCCTGAAATTTCCCCAGATTTACAACTGACTTCCGGATTAGAGAGATCAGTTCCCTTAGAGAGAATGACTAATTTGGAGGGTGGATTCCATGACATTATACCCCAAATAGGTCTCCTCTCCCCTGTACACCACTGTCCTCAGGCTCCGTCCCCAAATCTCCAGGAATCTCTAAACCTGGAGTTGGCAAGCCTGTCCCACCACACCAATAGCACACTCCCTCATCCCATATATACAATCTCATGAACCATGAAAAAAGTTTGTTTTAGTTATTAAATTACTGCTACATATTCTACATTTGTGAAAAATGCCAGCTTTTGCAACTTTTGTTTAATAATAACACCCAGCCTGAGAGTTCTACTAGTTTGCTAAGTATTCTGTAATTTTTTGGTCACTAAAAAGGGATTATCCTGACAAGGTCTTTTTAAAAAATATTTTAATGGACCAACGTAGCTGCAAAGATTAGGCCAATTAACTTAAAGCTTTATTTTTCTGGACTTGCATTGCAAAACCATGAAATACGCCCCCTCCCCTAGACAAAATGGCTAGGTGGCTTAACCGTTCTTGCCCCGCTGTAGAACACCTTTGGTTTGCTGAAACTTTTCAGCTTCTTCCACAGTAACTGGAAGTGTGCAAAGAATCTGTATGGCTTTGCACACATCCCTGAAAATTAGTTGTCACAGACCCTGTCGCTATATTGAAATAATTTTTAACTTGATTTTCGTCTGCTTCTGCAGTTACTGTATTGTTGCCTGACTGCAAAAAGGCCTTCGCTGATCAGAAAAACCGGAGGATATATTGGTGTCCTTTAGCTTCTTGTTGTTCCCTTTTTTTTGCCTCCTTACCTTTCTAGTTGCCTGATTTGTATTTATGGCCACCGCCAGACATGGCAGCAGGGAGCATGTGAACTAAGTGAACAGGAGGGGGGAACTGAGGGAAGGTGGCTGCCAGCTCGGAGCAACTAGGCAGAGTGTTTTTCTTTCCCGTGCTGCAGGTGCAAGCTCTCAGACATGAGCTGAAAGACAACAGGCTACATGATCTGACCTTTAAGTGCATGGAATGACATGGTGGACATCAGCCCAGGATGTCTTTTTAAAAATACAATATACTTTTAAAATATCTTGTACATTTTTAAAGGTCTATTTTTGTAAGATGCTTTGGGTCCCCGTTGGGGAGAAAAATGGAATAAACATATACCAGGCAGACAGACATATTTTGCACCTGCACATCCTACCAGAAGCAGCAGCGCTTGTTCCCATTGTCTTTATGGTACTTTGCTTTGCCCTTCCCACCAGGTGCCCCTCCCTCCTGCCTGTGCAAAAGGAACTCAGGGACTTGTTTATCATATGGATAGACCCAGCAGTTCGGCAAGTTGCTTAAGGTAGCTGTTTTAACACTGCCTTTGATTGGCTCCAGCAAATCTCAAAAGATCTGAATAACAGATACAAAGAAATATTTTAGTTTAGTTTATCTTCATCCCCCCCCCCCCCCGCCCTCTTCATGGTAATAGGATTGCAGCATGGGCTGAGCCGCTTTGGACCTCCAGGTTCCAGTAAAATGTACTCTTCCTATTCCCATCATGTGGGGCCCTGGATATGGGTCAGACAGAAGAAGACAACATGTCTAAGGCCAGTTCCACCCTACAGCAGAAGGAGGTGGGTGATAGAAACCTGAGGGCGGAGAAAGGACTGTACCATTTCAGATTGCACGTGAAGGATTCCCCTTTTGGAATGGCTCCCTTATATTAAAAAGTTCCAGCCAAGAGGGACCCAGCACAGCAAAAACGTAGAGTTGGGTTAGACAGCCTTTTGCCCTTGTGCCACTTGTCTGGACTATTTAGAGCTGAAATTATCGGCCGGAATTACAACTGATCTGTAACTGAAGTTGGAACCCACCTCTTGTGGTCTGATGAGGCCTTTGATTCTACTACTGCAGGGCCATGCCACTCGATTAATTAATTGCTTTATTTACTTACTTTATAATCTGCCTAAACTTCACTCCTAAATCTCCCAGAATTTCCCAATCTGGAGTTGGCAACAGCCCTACAACAAGGGTTGGCAGCCTCCAGGTGGTGGCTGGAGATCTCCCAGAATTACAACCAATCTCCAGGCCATAGAGATCCATTCCCCTGGAGAAAAAGGCTGGAGGGTGGACTCCATGGCATTACACCCTGCTGTGGTTCCTCCCTCCCCTCAATCCTGTCCCCTCCATGCTCCACCCCTCAAATCTCCAAGAATTTCCCAACCTGAACCTGGCAACCATACCTACAACCTGGAGATGGCAGTCCTGTCCTGTATGATTGTCACAGCACGAGAGGCTTCTTGGAAATGTTCTAGAGCAATTTGCAGTTTATGCAGGCTTTTAGGGTCACCCTATCTTTCCTTATGATATCCCTTCAACTGATTGTAAGGTGCAGGGTGCAGGCTGCCTTCCGTGGAAATACACCTGCTATTTCTGAACTTTTAAGGAACCTTCTAAACTTGAAGAATATTTGATAAGGTTCTGACACTGAGGAACCCCTGGGATTGCCTGGAATGTGATTTGAAAAACCACTGCTGTAGAGCTGAGTTTGTTCTAGGATGCAGCTGGACACATTTTTGTGCAGGATAAAAATAAACTCTGTGGCAACATGAGTTTAATAAGAAGCTAGATTGAAAAAAAAGATAAACGAAATAAAGATGGGTCTGCCCCCCCCTTCCGTCCTTCCATTTCCCCTCTCTTGCTTGCTTGCTTCCTTTCTTGTTCCCTGCCATTTCCCGTTCTTCTTTTCTTCACTGGCTTGAGATATTTTATTGCTCAAAATGCCCTCTCTGCCTGCGCTGCCCACAACCTCTGCCAAGTGTAAGACAGCCTGCTGACCTCGGGCAACAGCAACACAGGACTTGGAGGTGGTGGCAGACACCAACCACAACCGTCTCCGAGGCAACCCTCATGGCTGCCCTCGGCCAACATGGTCCTCAGAAGGCCACACGGGTTGCTTGGGCAATGAACCATCCCTGCTTCCTTCCTCCCTTCTGTTTAGAAAAAGTTCAAGTGTCTGTGGGCCAAAACAGATGTGACAGAGAGCCATCAAATCCACAGTTCTCCATCAAATCTGTTGAAAATTTGCATGTGTGCGCTGTTGAATGAACCCGGCAAGCCACACTTAGTTTTGCCCAATCAGAACCAGGCTTCCATGCTGTTATTAGCATCAATATTTTAAAAGGGAGGGAAAAGACAGGTTTTAAAAGGGCACCCCGCCCCCCCCCCCCCAGAACAGTGCAGGGAACCCAGTTTCTATTAGCAAAACTGAATGAGAAACTTGAAAGGCTAAACTATTCCTCCCTTCCCACATGGCCCCAATCTAAACAATAGCTTTGCATGCCCATCATTTACTTTTTTACAGTTTTAAGAGAGATGCATGATGAATTTCTAAAATGAAAGATGTCAGGGGAGGGAGGGAGGGAGGGAGGGAGAAAGAGAGAGAGAAGAAACTTCCATGTACTCTGTGCATGTTTAAAAGCATACATGCCTTTTTTCTTTACCAGTGCGTGACTCCCGGATAAACCCTGGATTAAACTGAGCTGGAACTATCTGAGCCCCACAGTCCCCCCAGCTCCAGGTTCATGTGTTCCATTGACTCAGACAATGGCCCTTGGGCCTGGCCTGCAAATCTATCCATTTGTCTTCATGCTGGGAATCGATCCAACTTAGAAAATATTTGAGAGAAACTCATTAAAAAATTATTTGGCCAACTCCTGGCATGAAAGACAGAGAAGAATGCAGAGAGGAATTGTATTCATCTGTCCATCCATTCACCCCCATCCATTATTGCAATTGCCTACAGGGCTCTGCAGAGCTCCGAGGACTTTTTCTTATGCAACCACCAACCCAGAACATATGTTAGTGGGATCTCATCTGGTGTTACGTGCGCAGCTAGTGGGAGGCACAAGTCTAGGTGGGATGCATGGTTTTCACAAGAACAACTAAGAATTCACTGTCCTTCTATCCCCATGTCCACCTTCAAGTGTGACATACTGTCTCCTGCTGACTACATACTATAGATTATCCATCGGTGGCCTTTTGGCATGCTAGTGGTAACCTTGGACACTTGGTGATTCTTCCTGCACATCAGCAAGTGTCTCTGATGTTCTACTTTCTGCCAACTCTGCCTGCCAGGGATTATCTATTGCGCTTCTGTAATTTATTGGAAATGATAAATGTCATAACAGAATGCGTTTAAACATATAAATGTTCTTGGAAAAAGTGGGATTTTCGTTTCTATGATGGTGGTATGCAGGTTCTTTGACAGAGTGGGTAGAGGGATGTAAGTTGTGGAAGTCTGAGAATCACTGGATTAAACTACTGATTCTTAATAGAAGTGTCTCACCTCCACTGCCCACTTGAGATGATTAACAACTTATGGCTGTTTTCACAAGTCTTACCAGCCACGCAAAATCGCACAAAACTCCCGGAATGACAGCATCTTCCTGGCACAATTTCCTGACATGACTCCAGTTTGTGGTGCGATCACGCCACAAACTGGAGTCGTGATGGGAAATTGCACCAGGAAGATGCCGCCATTCCGGGAGTTTTGTGCGATTTTGCGCAGCCAGAAAAGATGAGTGAAAACGGCCTATGAGGGTCATAGTCATAGCTTTTTGGAAGTAAGTGGAGGACATGTGGGATTTTAGGCACCCCCTTCTCCTCAGTTGCTATGGCTTCTGACAGCCAGCAGAATGGTTTTATACTAATTACCCTGCCCTGTGGATACAATTTCAGATCTTGAATTTCTCCCTCAGACCCTTAAAAACATAGAGCAAGATGGGTAGCCATGCTAGTCTGTCTGTAGCAGTAGAAAAGAGCAAGAGTCCAGTAGCACCTATAAGACTAACAAAATTTGTGGTAGGGTAGGAGGTTTCGTGAGTCACAGGTCACTTTTTCCTTAAAAACATGGCACACAGCAAACAGGAATCAAACCGAATATTGGCCGATGGCCATCAGGTCTCAAGGGTCTGACTGAAAGCACGCCAAGAGTTTAATAGCCATCTATCACAAATATACCTATATAAATAAAGCTCACTTATCTAGAGTGCTCTTTTTATGCCCTAATGTTTTAGTAGTAGCTTGGGCAGCATTTAATGATAATGCTGTGTACTTAGAGGGCGGCAATGAATTTAAAGGTTAAGAACTAGTGAGTTAGACTGAGAGAGTACGATTGGCCCAAGAGTCCCCAGTGCCTGAGGGGGAAGATTTGAACCTGGGACTCTACAGACTGAGTTCAGCACTTTAATCGCTAATCCACACTGGCTTTCCATACGTAACAGCCAAACCATAAGGAAGATTAGATTAAGAGAGATGGGGATCTGTTCACTCTCCAAAGCTGCCATTTCTTCCAGAGGAACTGATCTCTATAGTCTACAGATGAGTTGTCATTAGGGATCCCATTCCCCTGGTGGGGGCAGGGGATCCCCCGCTCCCAGCCTCTGTCCTCCCCACCTCTCACCTGGCTGGTGGGCGGAAAAGATGCCGGAATGGGTCCGGGAGCCTCCCAGATTGCTCCTGCACGCTCTGGAGCATGTCCTTGTCACACCAGGAATGACATTATTCCTGGGGCGATGAGGGAGTACTCTGAAGCGTGCAAGTGGTGTGCGTGCACACAAAATGAGTCCTTCTAGTGTACACTCACCCAAAGCACCACCATCCCATGGGGGGCCTGGCATCCCTAGCTGTAGTTCCTAAAGAACTCCATGGCCCACCTTGAGGTTGTTTAAAACTCATCTCAGGCTGAATTAGCTTCCACAGCTATAATTTGGGGGTTGAATTCAGAGAAAAGTGACTCTAGTATGGTGGTGAACAATGTCTCCACAGCATAGTCATTTACTGCTTGATGCTGAAGAGCAAAAAGAAGTAATGTTGGCAGTAATGTTTCCACTCTCACAGCATCTGCTTCAAACTGGACTACAGCAGAATGGGTTGCTGGAACACTGGAGGTGGTAGAATGGACTGCAGCAATCCAGATGACAGGTGGGGCATACCACTTCAGCACACTACCTGACCCTAACATTAAGAACAACAAATTCTCTGCAGGTAGAAAATGAGCACGCCAAGTAGACTGTTTCTAGCCACCTCTGTCCCTGCAGTGCTAGTTTTCTACTAGCGGGGAACTTTTAAAGCATGGGAGCATTCCAAAACGGGATTTCCCCCACCTGCAACCTGATGTGGCTACAATCTACCACCTTTTTCTGCAGTGTGCTTGCTTTAGGGAGGATGTAGGCCTCATGGAAAGCCCTTGCCCTTGTAAGCCTTCCACATGCACTTGGTCATGTTTAAATATGGTTACGAGGTGTGCTGGCCCATTCATACGTAACATGGGCATGCAGCAGGCCATTGATAGCTGGCATGCTAACCAGAGCAAACAAATAGGCCAATGCACAGGATAAGTGCACTTAAACATGACCAGGAGCAAATGGAAAGGTTACTCTGACTCCCGCTGCCCATGGCCCATATAAATAATAATAACTGTGCTTATCAAGTCTAAAGCCTGGTGTACCCCACACCAAAGAATGAATTGGTAGAATATTGAGGCAGAATGGAATGTGCCACTTTGGACTGCAAGGGACAGATTGCATCTTTGAATATTCCTTCTTGTACAATACTCCCTGCAAAAAGAAAATTAGCACAACATGGAGGAAAATTTTAACCCCTCCCCGCATTTTGCTGTGCTCGTTTTCTACTTCCAGTGAGTTTTTAACATAGATGCACGTTCCAGAATGTGAGCCTCCAGGATCCTCCACCTGCATTCTAGGGTGATATAGTCCTTGCCATCACCCGCACTGTTTACCCCTTTACTCCCTCCTCATTCTCTGCATGGCCCAGTTGGGCCTTATGACAGGATTTCTGCCCAAGTGCTTGGCATGTTGCAGCATGTCAGAATAAGACAACACTGACCTAGATGGACCCAAGTTTGCTGTAGGGCAGCTTTAGATGTTCATATTCTAGCCCAGCGGTGCTCAGGCCACAGCTCATGGAGAGCCGCATTCACAATTACCACCGTCCATCCCAGACATGAGGCTTGCACCTCACAGCAGCTGTTTTATGGTGGGAACCACTGGCTAACCATAAGCTCTATAAGGCAAGGGCCTTGCCCACCTTCCTGAAAGATGGGGCAGGTGCCACATTGGAGAATCGTGCTTAGAAGAGCCACAGGTGGCATTTCAAAGATCCACATTTGGCTCCCGAGCACTGAGAGCCAAGCTACAAGTGACGCCTGACACAGGTTGGACACTTGTCAGCTTCCCTCAAGTTTTGATGGGAAATGTAGGCATCCTGGTTTTACAGCTTGGCTCTCCATTACAGCTGCAAGACCAGGATGCCTACATTTCCCATCAAAACTTGAGGGAAGCTGACAAGTGTCCATCCTGTGTCAGGCGTAGCTTGGCTCAGATATCACTTTTCTAGCCCTTTCACTGTGGCTTGTTGCTGTCAGGAATGTTTACTCTGCTCTATCCAGTCTTGTTATTTCCATCCTTTCCCCTGGTCACCACACAGCCTGACTAAGGAGAGAGAAAACCCATTGCCAAGAAGTGGGGCACCCTCCCACTGCCTGCCTCCTTTTCCTTTGGAAGATTCACTGGGTAAGAAGTTGGCTCCTGCGGTGGGAGGGGGTGCAGCGGCTATCTGTCGGTTTTGCTGGGGTGGGGAAACTTTCTACCCCAATTGGCTAGCTGCTGGACTATGGGTCTGATTCAGCACAAGAGAGCTTTGTCTCAATCTCATCTGACACCAACACACTGTGGTGAACTTCCTCCTGGAGTGTTCCCTTTTTGTGGCATGAGGCCGTGGGCTCGGTAGCAAAACACAGGCCTTGTATGTGGAAAGGTCTGCGACTCCAATCCAAGCCCCTGTGATGTCATGGTTAGAGCACTGAACTATGACCTGGGAGCCCCAGGCTGAACTCCTCGCTCTGCCATGAAACTCACTGAGTGACTTTGGGCCAGTAACTCTCTCTTAGCTTCACCTACTTCACAGGATTGTTGTGAAGGTAAAATGGAGGAGGCACGAGAACCATCTATGCCACCCTGGGCTCCTGTGGAGGAAGGGTGGGGTAAAAATGTACTAAATAAATAAATACCTCCAATTTAAAAGGAAGTTGGGCAGTGCTAGGCGAGAGGGACCCACGGCCGAAGTCAGTATAAGGCAGCTTCATAGCTATGCAGGTCCAGTCAGGAGGGTGTAGTAGTTAGCTTAACTTGCCTGCTGAAGACATTTGCAGAAATTTGCACTTTTTTGCTGCTTGGGGCCGGTTGTGGTTTGGCGCACACAGCCCCATTTTGGAAGGCAAAGGCAGAGATGGGGGCAGGGATGGATGACCTTCCAAATTTATGATTTAATTATAATCTGGGATACAGGCATTTAGGTCCCATTGGAGATGATCCAAAACTGGACTGCCATGGGAGCCCCAAGCCCTGACCACAGAAGTCCCCTGTCCTTCCAGGGCTAAATTTCCTCTTGTTGCCTTTGAAGCTGCCGCTACAGGGCCAGGGAAAATAAGAGTTAAACCTTCTCCAAATAGTGTCTGCACCCCGAGGGAGAGCAAAAGGTCAGGGATGGAGTTTCTGGCTTATGTCTCCCGGGAGATGTAAATCATGTGCCTGGAGAAAGGGAAAAAGGGGTGGGGGAGAAAGAGAGAGAGGCTGGGCTGATGCCCCACAGGCCTGCCCCTCCCCTCTTGCCTGTCCTCCTCCTGTTCCCACAACACAAACACACACACCCCTGCCTAGCTCCCTTGCCCTTCACTACCATTCTGGGTGGTGTTCGAGCCAGGCGCAGCCTTTCTGGATCTACCCCCCTCTTGTCCGTCTGTCCACCCATCCTAGAGGCTCAGGAATGCCCAGAGCATAAACACAACCAGAAAAGGGGCCTTTTGGAGGGACCGGATTAGCGGAGCATCTGCTGGCTGGGGAGATGGGCAGATCTGCAAGCTGAGAAGGGGGTAAGGTAGCCTGGAAGAAGCGGTGGGGGGGGGGCTGTGAGTGGGCTTGAAAAACGTGAAGCCCCTGCCTTGGGGGTGGGGGGGGGGAAAGGAGGAAGGTGGCAACATAGTTGGTGGAGAGAGAGAGCGGGATAAGCAAGATAGGCAAGATAAGCGACTTATTTCTACCTGCTGTTAAATTTCTGATCAGACAGGGAGCAACAGCTAGATCAGAATCAAAATAAGTAATAATAATAAGAAGAAGAAGAATCTGGCCCTTCCTGAAAGACCTATTTATTGTGGCACACTCTTCCACAGACTAGAACCCACTTCGACAAGCGCAGGAAGTGGGTTTTGGTTCACCAGAGCTTATAACACCACACCATCAATCCAATTGTCTTTGAGATGCCGCAGGACTCTTTTTGGTTATCCCCCATCCACCGACCCCAGGCTGATCTCCTGGGATTTGTCTGAGGAAAGCACCTCGCAAGCGACAGGAAAAATAGAAATTTTTTAAAAACCATTCAAGATAGATGGGAAGGAAGGACTGAGTGAGGGGTAAATAGATCAGAGAAAGAGAGAGAGAAGGGGTGAGAAAACAGATTGGATATGGATAGTTCAGTGAAGTACATGGGGAGTACAGGGGGAGTGTGAGAGAGAAATAATTAGGCAGACAAACCAGGGAGAAGGAAGGAAACATTAACAGACAGATAAACTACAGAGTTGAGCTTTACCTTTCTGTCGCCTCCAGCCTCTCTCCCCTCTCCTTGCTGGTGTGCTGCCGCTGGTGGCTTTCTCCTCCCTTCACCCCTGCAGGAGTGGCAAGTAGCTAAGTCAGTTTTTCTCCCTGCTGTGAACAGTTTGCCAGCCCCAGCCCGTCCCTCCCTCCTCCAAGGGAGTGGCAGAATGCCTGGAGGGGTGTGAGTGTGCATGTGTGGGTCTGTGTGGCCCTTGTGAGAGCAGGCAAGTGAAAGGGGAGAGTGTGTGACATCACCAAGGGTGAGTGGATTGCACTCTCGGGTGTGTCTCACACATCGGAAGTCTGGCCCCGTCGATCACCACCTGTGGGCTGGCCATGCGGCTCTCTTTCTTGCGTGTCAGCTGGAACTCCCATTACTTCGCCCGCATGCCAGGAAAAGGCAGCACCTGTTGGATTTCCTCCTGATAGGCAGGGTTTTTTTTTTAACAGCATGGGGATGGGGCAGACAAAGAAGGTGACAACTTTGCCGGGGTGCTGTCAAAAAGCCAGAGGGTGAGTAGCAAACATCAGCAGGTTTATAGTGGCAAGAGAAGGCAAAGATCCTGTCGCTTTAACAACTGTGTGAAAAGGGAATCCCACCAGGCAAAGCTTGTCCTGTCATAGAGCCGGCGTGGTGGTGACGGTGGTGGACATTGTCTTCAGTTGGTTTATTCAAATTTGAACTTTGCCTTTCCCATGGTCAAGGTGGCTTCTGTAATCCTAAAAACCAGAAAGCACATCTATATAAAATGCTAAAATATTAAAACGTCAACTTGGACTCAACATAAATTAAACAGCTGGGGTTTTTCTTTCTCCACAGCTCACAAGCCAATAAAAAGCTCTGTAGAAAAAGGCTTTCTTTCAGGCCCTGCAAAAATGTGAGAGCGCTCTTGATACGGCCAACAACCAGACCAGAGGAAGCCAGGCTTCCATTGTTTATTTATACCCCACTTTTCCTCCCCAATGGCAACCCAAAACAGCTTTCAATATAACACTTTCCTCCTTTATTTTTATCCTCACAACAACCACCCTATGAGGTAGGTTGAACGGAGAGAGGGTGAGTGGTCCAATGGCAGCCAGTGAGTTTCTGTGGCAGAGTGGAAATTCACACCTGAATTCCCCAGATCCTAATCTGCCACTCCAACCACTATACCGCCTGGCCTTTTCATGCATTATGAGCCTGCCTTGGGAATCATATTCTTGACTCTTAGCCCCGTAGGTGTGGGGTCTGGTTGGGGGAACCCACTGACGAGGGAAAAGTTCTCTGCACATGCTCTAAGATACTCTTGTTTTTGGCTACTCAACCTGTCTCATAGTAAACTCCTGGCCTTTTAAAAATGAGTCCTGGGCTTATATTAAGCTTTGCTGATGTGCTAGTTTGAACATAGGAATGGGCTCTGAATTAAAAATTAACTGCAGTGCAAGATCAGGCCAAAGATCCACGTAGGCCGACTTTCCCTTTCTTCTTGTTAGATAACTCTGGAAGCTCCGAGAAAGAACACGACGAGTCTCTTCTTGCTATTTGCATTCAAAGGTATACTGCTTCTGCATCAGGAAGTTCTATTGTGCTGTCCATGGCTAATAGCGATAGATTGGTCTGTCTGGATTTCTGTGTCAAAAGAAAAGATTCACCGGCTGAATCGTTGCCTGCAAAAAGGCACCAGAGCAGCTTGTTGTGAATGGAAAAAAACATGTGAAACCCCAAACTGTATTGGGTAACACATGACTCAGGATGTGATGTGAAATATGGATGAGGGGGGAGGCCATGCTGTGCGAAACTGTGCTACGCAATATTAACAGCTAGGTCCTTCCAAATGATTCAGAAAAAAATCCTGCACCTCTCATGTTGTGACCCGTCTTTGAAAGCTACCTTGCCAATCTGGAAGAGAAGGGAGAACCTCTACCTCAGTGCCCAAACATGTGCTATGAATGCAGAAGGTATTGGGTCCAGTCCTTGGTATCGCCACAGTTTAAAAAGATTTCAAATTACAGGAAATTGCAAGCAAGACCCTGCCAACCACAGCTGACGTCACGAGGCTAGCCAAGCTCCTGACCTTACAGATCTTAGGATCGTCCAAGAGGCCTTCTGGCAAGAGGGGTAAAGTACATACTTTGCATGCAGACAGTCCCAGGTTCAGTTTGTTTAGGCACAGCTAGATAAAGTTTGAAGATGCCCTTTGTCCCCCAAAGAGGAAATAAAAATTTTTACCAAAGGATAATATCCACAGTATCTGGGACTGTATATAGATGTTGGTTTCTCAGAGAACCAGGATGGTTAGATCAATTCAAGCAGCAAATAACAAAGGTTTCCTGCAGAGCCAGAAGGAATTGCAGTGGAATGCATGAATAGTAAACTCTCTGACGCACCCCCTGCAAGCTCTCGGGGGGGGGGGGGTTGAGGAAGTCAATTTTCCTTCCCTCTTTTGAGTTTTAACCGGTCTTGCCATTTCTTGCATCTGACGAAGAGAGCTGTGGTTCTCGAAAGCTTATGCAACAATAAAGTTGATTAGTCTTAAAAGTGCTACTGGACTCTTTACTATTTTGCAACTGCAGACTAACGTGGCTAACTCCTCTGGTTCTGAACCATTAACATTTTGGGGTTGTGTTCAGCAACTTTTGTGTTCTTCAATGCTGGCCCCGCGAGGTGGAAGACAATAACAAATAGGATTCATGGTTCATTCCTTTCTAAGTCAGATACACATTAGAGTGTACTTCACTGCTGTCTGTCCACTTATGAAGCATCTTCCAGGTATTCTAGAAGCAGAGGAATGTGCTGTAAAATTAAACTTGACACATGAAATGCAAACACAAGTAGAATCACTGAAAAGGTACTTCAGCTGATTTTTATGCCTATAATATAATAATAAGATTCGATTTATATACCACCCTTCAGGACAACTTAACACCTACTCAGAGCGGTTTACAAAGTGTGTTAGAGTGGTAAGCTGCAGTACTGCAGCCCAAGCACTGCTCACGACCTGAGTTTGATTCTGGCGGAAGCTGGGTTGAGATAGCCGGCTCAAGGTGGACTCAGCCTTCCATCCTTCCGAGGTCGGTAAAATGAGTACCCAGTTTCCTGGGGGTAAAGTGTAGATGACTGGGGAAGGCAATGGCAAACCACCCTGTAAAAAGTCTGCCAAGAAAACGTCGTGATGCACGTCCCCCCCATGGGTCAGCAATGACTCGGTGCTTGCACAGGGGACTACCTTTACCTTTAAGTCTTTATCTGACATTCTGGCTGAGTTGAAACAACTGAGACATTTCACAACCCCTACCCTGAGAAATGCGTTTGCCTTCTCTGCTTGTACAATAATTCAGGGGCTTGCACATACAATTGTGAACAATCTGGAGAAGAAAATGTCCCGCCTCTTTAACAGAGGCTGAATGGAATATTATTTCCTTGGTTATTTTCCTCTGTGCAATGAAAAGCTGCCCATTTCCACACACTGAGCCTTACAGCAAGGAGTAAGACATTTTTTCTTACCCTACGTACAAAATGGTACACAGAAGTTCTTACATTCAGAAATAGGGAAGCATTAACCCTCGCTGGGCTTTGGCTTTGTTGCACCATCAGATAACCAAATTTGGCTGGCTATGCGGCATCACGATGCCACATATATGGGCTATATGACCCCTGACTGGCTGAATCACACAGCAAGCATAAAGAACAGCACTCTCTCTTTCAAAACAAAACAAAAACAAAACAGTGCTAAACTAGTTGCCAAGAAGGTTAGCTAATGAAAGTGAAACACAGCAAAATTGTTTTTAAACAATAAGGTTTTAGTTGGACTTTCAGAAAACTTTTCAGGTGGCCAGAAATCCCTCCCCCAGCCCCGCACCAGAAACTCTCCCCCATGACAATTCAGTTCAGCCCATTTTTTTTGTATCGATATGCTATCTCATGCTGATTATGGTGTGGTGCTTTTAAACAAGTCTTATTAAAATATCAATAAATAAAGCATAGTATGGAAGAATATTTTCATACCTTTGGTTCTTCTCACTTTGGTTTGTTGTTTATAGCAGGCATCTTTTGGGACTGGCAGAATCACAGGTCATTCCCTGAGGTCCACATGGTATCTTTTTCTGCAATGCAATAACCTCTCTGGTTTAACTGGTTTCGTAGACTTTTGCAATATTTCAGGCTGCACTTCGGGATACCCAGACCAATTCCAAGAAGCTACTGCTGTTGCAATACATGTAGGACTGTTGAAGGCTCCTATTGGTTAATACCTGTATGGTGAAGCACGTGTGTATATGTGCACAAATGTTCACTAGGTGTCATTTTGGTACTATTTTTTTAAAAGGTGTGCTTATTCATGTATATGCGCCTGTGGTTCCAAGCCCTACTCTGTCAGATGCTGAGGATTAACATAAATACAGGGCCACCGCCTCTGTGCCTGGGTTGTTGTGAGTTCCCCCAAAACATCTCGCAGATCACTCTTGGAAACAGAATGCTAGACTGGCAGGGTTGCCAACTGACCAGAAAAAAACCTTCCCTATGCTTCAAGATCAATGTGCTTGGAAGACATTAGCAGGTGATGCAGTTCATGGCATGGAGAGCAGCACTATTATTTGCTAATGTTTGCAGATCAGGCCACTGTTAAAGAATGGGAATAAACCAGCATGGTGTAGTGGTTACAGAGTTTGGCTAGGATCCAGGAAACCCGACATCTCAGTTTGTCATGGAAGCTTGCTGGGTGACCTTGGGCTGGTGGTATCTGTTGAAGTGAACTTTGACACATGAAAGCATACACCCTGGAAAAATTTGTTGGTCTTTAAGGTGCTACTTGGCTCAAATTTTGTTCTGCTTCTACAGACTAACACAGCTACCCACCTGAAATTGCCTTGGGCCAGTAGTTCTCTCTGACCCAAATTCCCCTCACAAATTGTTGTCATGAGGATAAAGTGGAGGAGCGGAGAATGATCTCCCCTCATCCTGGCTCATCCTGCATTGGGTAGGGGATTGGACTAAAAGGTCTGTATGGCTCCTTCCAACTCTGTGATTCTGTAATCTTGTAATGGTCATAGATCCAGAGGAGTTAGCCATGTTAGTCTGTAGCAGCAAAATACAGCCAAGCCTTACATTACAATCATATCTGCTCCAGTGCTCTTGATTGGGACTTCCACTTAAGAGATTTGCAACAGGCATTTTGGGGGCTACAGTACCCATCAAATGAAGTGAGGAAACAAATCGACAGGGCCAGCCTAGTACCCAGAAACAGACTGCTCCAGGACAAACCTAAAGGAACTAACAACAGAACACCACTGGTTGTCACCTATAGTTCCGAGCTCAAACCCATCCAACGTATCATCAGTGATCTACAACCCATCCTGGAAAACGATGCCTCTCTCTCACCAGCCCTGGGTGGAAGACCTCTCCTTGCCTACAGACAGCCCCCCAACCTTAAACAACTTCTCACTAACAACCATGAATCAGCCAGCAGAGTCACCAACACAGGTACCAGACCCCGCAACTGACCCAGATGCCAACTCTGCCCTCATATCTACCCAGGAAACATGATTACAGGACCCAATGGCATCAACGACACTATCTCTGGCTCTTACAGCTGCTCATCCTCCAACGTGATATATGCCCTCTCGTGCCAACAATGTCCATCTGCTCTGTACATTGGACAAACCAGTCAACCTCTGTGCAAAAGAACAAATGGACACAAATCTGACATTAAAAATGGCAACATCCAGAAACCAGTGGGAGAGCACTTCAATCTACCAGGACAGTCCATCAAGGACTTAAAGGTCACCATAGTTCAACAGAAACCTTTCAAAAACAAAATCCAACGGGAAGCTGCTGAATTGGAATTCATATGTAAATTTGACTCAGTCAGGCTGGGATTGAATAGAGACTATGAATGGTTATCTCATTATCAGAAGTAACTGATTTTGTTATCAGAAGCAAACTGATCCCATTATCAGAAGCTACTGATTGCATCTACTCCCCCCTCCCCTCACCACCTATGTATCTCTGGCCAGTTTCTTCATACCCTCCATGCATCGGATGAAGAGAACTGTGGTTCTTGAAAGCTTATGCTACAGTAAAGTTGGTTAGTCTTAAAGGTGCTACTGGACTCTTTTCTATTGTGATCTTGTAAGTCTCTTTGGATCTTTACTGGGGGAAAAAGCAGAGTATAAATATCTAAATAAATAAAGACTAAGTAAAGCAGCTGGCTCCTGAAAAGTAAACTTCAAAAGTTCCCTCTGTTCAGTCAAACCATCAGTCCAGTTCTGGCTATTCCAACACTTAGCAGGTTTTTCCAAGTCCTACTGGCAAAGATTGTTCAACTAGAGATGCTAAGAACGGATGCGGGGGACTTCTGTGTGCAAAGCATGTAGCCTAAGTCCCCCCCCTCTTATTGCTGCCCATCTGTTCAAGACCCTCTTATTGTTTATTTTACAGCTTAAAGGTTGGAACTGAGCGGACCCAAACTTACTTGCGTTTGGTCTTGTAAATGCCACTGTTCGGTGGAAAAAGATGGGGCTGCAGATTTGCAACTAGGATAACAGAACAAAACAGCATCCCTCCCCTGGGAGTAATATGCCACCCCTCCTACATAGGGTCTGAGCAGTCGTCAATCAGGACCATTACAGCTGCAAGAGAGAAGTTCTATCCATTGTGCAAGGGAAATAAATCTGTCAGCTGCAGGGGTGCCATTGTAGGAGGATTTGGGGAGGCGGTAATCATGTCTGCACCATAAATCACATCTGTACCATAAATGTGTTTAAAATGCACTCCTCTTTCGTAGGGTTTGAACCTGTCTGTAACTCTTGACCTTGCTGCCAAAAGATGAGAAGCCTCCCGACTCAGTCTGCTTGTATTACATGATAAGCAAATTTTATGTGGTAGAACACAGTATAAGGGTATCACGCTGCCATCTCTTGTTGACAAAAAACCTGGCTGCGTTTTTTTATTATTACCACAATGCATTTAATTTTTACCCTCCCTTTCCTCAAAATAGTTCCAGATGGTATATGTGGTACTCCACTTCCTCTTGTGCAGCTTTCAAAGGCACTGGAGCCCTGCCATCTCCTTCTTTTACTGCATTTTTATCTTTCCCTTCTTCTAACAAGCTAATTTTTATCCTGGCTTTCCTCCGAGGCAGTATACATAGTTCTCTCCTCCTCTATTTTAGCCTCACAACAGGCCTGTAAGGTAGGTTAGGCTGAAAGATTGTGATTGGCTCAATGTCACCCAGTGGGCTTCAGGACTCAGTGGAAATGTTAACCTCGATCTTTCTAAGTCCTAGCCAGACCCAGCAACCACCAACAATATTGATGGTCTGAATATTGTCTGTCTGAACTCCTCTGAGCATGGGCCTTTCCTTTGTGTAGGAACGCTTCCTTCGTGTGTCCACAGGCTGTGCCATGGAATGTGCTATCCTGTTCCTAGCAGGAGGGACATTTTGGGAACATCTCTACCAGCTGCCTAAGATTTATTTCATGTCCCACCTTTCTCCCCAGCGGAGACCCAAAGCAGCTTAGATTTCCTCCGTTTTATCCTCACAACAATCCTGTGAAGAAGGTTAGGCTAAGAGAGAGTGACTGGTCCAACATCACCGAGCAAGCTTCCCTGGCAGAGGGGGGATTTGAACCTCAGTCTCCCAGATCCTAGTTCATCACTCTAACCAGGGCTTTTTTCTGGGAAAAGAGGGGGTGGAACTCAGTGGGGTGCCCTCGGAGAAAATGGTCACATGGCTGGTGGCCCCGCCCCCTGATCTCCAGACAGAGGGAGGTTTAGATTGCCCTCCGTGCTAAACTCGCCTCTGTCTGGGAGATCAGGGGGTGGGGCCACCAGCCATGTGACCATTCTCAAGAAGTTCCGGAACTCCGTTCCACCGTGTTCCAGCTGAAAAAAAGCCCTGGCTCTAACCATGACGCCACAATGGCTCTCCAAACTGTGGTTCCCTTCCTGTTACATATATTTAAGTTTGGGGTGTGGCCACAAGTCTTTGGGAATGACTCAGAGCAAGAGTCACAAGGGTATTAGCCCTTCAATGTTAGCCCATAGCTTATTGTATGCAGCCTGGCCAGTGGATCCAACAATGATGTAGCTTATTGTAATCTTTTGATTTCTTTGCCTTCTTTAGATTGTGTCTTTGGAAGTGGCTCTAGGTCCCCATGGGAAAGAAAAGTAGGATAAAACATAAATAAATCAGTCACGTATACGGTGCAGCACACTGATCTGTGCAGTATCCTTGTCTTAAGGTATGGGACTCCATGTGACAGCATCATGTGCATCTGTTTGTGTCCATGATGTACAATATTTACAGCACTGACTTCCTTATGGATTCAGCTGCCACCATCCTCACCGTAAGGGCTCAATATACCACTCTGTGCTCACACATGTGCACTAGGAACAAAAATGCATTTTCCTCCTAGATTTGCATCCTTGCAACTGGCCAAAAGGATACAATTCGCGTAGGCCCAGTAGCAAAATTGTTAACTTAATGGCAACCTTAAACATTCAAGAGCAGTTCTGCTAAAAATAATCGTGTGATATTCTTTATCCCATGTTCTCCCCACCCTCGTCCTTTTCTCCCGCTCTTCAAACCAACTAAATTTGATTGGTCAATCACGTTTTCTAAGCCTCACCCACTAGCGTTTCCCTTCCCCTCTTGTTTCCCTCCTTTTAAAAGTGTTGCAACGTTTCTACATGTCCATGCAGAAACGTATCTGCAGAAACAGAATGCAGAACGAAATCTAAAGCACTCCGTCAGGAGTACAAGCGTGTGGTAGCTCACAACAGTCGTTCTGGCAATGCCCCTGCTTCCTGCCCTTTCTACCACTAACTGGACCGAATATTTAGGGGAGATGCAAGCATCAAACCTCATAGCGTGGCCCGGAGTCTGTCATTTAGAACAGTTGAGGTGGCTTGTGTGGCCGTCGTGGAAGAATGTCAGTAACCAATACTCATTCCACAACAGTGGCGGGAAATGCTCTGACCTATCCTATGTGTTTGTTTGATGCAACGTTTATATGTAGCAACGTTTTTTAGGGAAAAAATAAAATCGACAAGACGCGTCTGTCGACGTCCCCTGCAAAAACCGATGAAGAATCGATTTTTATGCGAGCTAATTATGCATGATGGACTTGGAGCATGGGGAAATGGAATGTCAATGCAAAGCAACAGCATTAATGTGGAATCGGGGAGTGGTGGATTCGTAAGACTCCACTGCGGCATGACTGCTGAGAAAGTCTGATCAAACTCGATCATGCGGAATACAAGTAACCACTATAACCTGGGCCGATTCCAGATGACTAACCGGAAGGCGCTTCATGCCGCCATGTTCCAGATCGCGACGGGGAAAATGCGAAATATTGCGTTTTCTCGCGCGAGTTTGGCGCAACGTCGCGCCAAACTCATGCAAGAAAATGCGATATTTCGCGTTTTTCCCGTAGCAATCCGGAACATGGCGGCATGAAGCACCTTCCGGTTAGTCGTCTGGAATCGGCCCTCTACGCCATGCTGGGTCTCTTATATATACGATTTTCTTTCTTCCCTTTCCCTAGCAACCATTGTGGTGTAGTATTTAATGCTTGGGGCTAGGAAGACCTGTATTCAAATCCCAACTCTGTCATGGAAGCTTGCTCAGCAACCTCGGGCCAATTTCTCTGCCTAATCTACTTTGCAAGGTTATTGTGAAGATTTAAGATCAAATTCCTTGCTTTTCTTTGGAGGTGACTTCAATGCTTAGAACATCAAAGAGCAGAATAGCACTACAAAAATGAACGATTGCTTATCATAATAATCTTTAAAAGTCTAGTATAATTATTATTTATATTCTCTGTCTGTGCTGCTTTGTTTTCACACACGCATTTGAGGAAATCATCTAGCAAGGGATAAGGCCGTATACTGTGTGAGCTCAGTAGTGTGGGAAGAACGCAATGCAGCTGGTAAATTCCAGAGGGGCAGTCATTTCAGTCTGTCGCAACAAGACGCCGCAAGACTTTCTGCTGCTTTTAACGTAGCCGGTGGTAGCTTGAACTTTTATAATCTGCCAGCCCACTCATAGGTTCAGGTCATGCGGAATGAGGAAGTCAGAGCTTGTGTAACAGGACAAGTTTAGGCTTGCAGGTTAAATACCAGCAGCATCTCTTTTGGCAGAGGGGCCTTTTCTTCCCTGCTCCCAATTCCCTGCCCTGGGACTTTCATTTTGGGGAGGGTGGCCTAGGTGCAAGTTCAACTGGTGAAACTTCTCCATCAGAAAATGCTAGGGTTTTGCTTTATCTGTTGAATGTCTGCCTTTTACAAACAGAGCTGCCCCCAGGGGGAAATAACTGGGGAAATTTGCCCCCAGTCCCTGCAAGGCAAGGGCCCCCTCCTTGTTTCTCTGCTGTACCATTGACCCCGCAGTCATTGTGTGTAAAGTGCCACCAAGTTGCAAGAGACTTATGGAGATCCCTCATGGAGTTTTCAGAGAAGGAGATATTCACAAGTGGTTTGCCGTTGCCTGTCTCTGCATAAGGAAGACCCTGGACTTCCTTGGTGGTCTTCCATCGAAGCAGTAATCAGAGCCAACCTTGCTTAGCTTCCAAGTGCTGATGAACTCAAGCTAGTCTAGGCAGTCCAGGCTCAGTGCTCACCAGAATTCATGGTCCCTTGTTTAAAAGTTCCCCCCAGTTTTAGACTTACATTGCATGAGTCATAGTAACGGGCACTTGGAGGGCATTTCCCCCAATCGCATCTGCCCCAGGCCTTAAAAACCCTCTCAGCATTCCTTTCCACAGCTTGGATAGGTCCAGGACAGATAACAGGAAGTACTTCTTCACTCAGCGAGAAATTAAATGGTAGAATTCACTACCAGTGGCAGTAGTGATGGCCATGAGCGTAAATAACTTTAAAGGGGGATTAGACTAGACATGGGCACGAACCGCATTACGAACCAAAAAAAACCACGAACCGCCCAATCTTCCGTTCACGATCTGGCGGTTCGTGAGTGTCCATGGCCAACGAACCAGCGCTCATTAGAGGCGTGGTTCGGTGCGTGGTTTGTGAAGCCAGACAGTCAGGCACCATCAATCAATTCCCTTGGAAATGGAGCTGGGGGAATGCCTGAACTCTGTCTGCACTCCTTCTGTCACCCTGGAAACCTGAATGGAAGCCCAGCTTACCTTGATCGGCAGGTCTTCCTTCCAACCATGGAGCTGTAAAGTGGTTACAACCTGGGAGAAGACACCTGGGGGAGGGGGTGTTTTGTAGCCATGGGCACTCCAATCTCATCCCTGCAAACCCTGATAGGCAGCTCTGACAGCCAACCACAGACCTCCTGTGTTGCTGGGCCTTTAGTTGAGCAATTAGCAAATGACAAGGCATCTTTTTCCATGCAGCCCCAAAGCTTCATCCAGTGATTCCTGCTTTGCAGTGGATGTGGGTGCACAGAAGCTGCCCTTGTTCTGGCATCCCAGAAGCCCCATGAGACTGTGTGAGCAGCTCAGATGTAGATTGCCCGGCTAGCCAGTCAGCATCAGGTTGGCCGGGCTTGAGGGGTGGGCCTGGCTGGCAGACCTAGAGGGCAAAGTCTTCCCTCTGGTCTACTGGCTGGGTATAAGTTTGGGAGCCAGCCAGGCCACCGGCACTCTTGCCTTTGCTCCAGCTTCCCACTCATCTCATCCTCCTGGTTCTGTAGAATTGCTAGGTCGTTTGTACTAGCTTAGTTGGGTTTGGGAATTACTTCTTTGATTATTGTTAATTGGGGCATAATGCATTGTGGGGAATGTTGCACCAGTTGTTTTGCTGTCACAACTTCAAGGGTGGTGATTTTTGCATGGGGCGTGATTCCTTTTGGGGAGAAACAGGGCCTGTGAGCCTACTTTCCCCATGTTTGAGGATTCCCTTAAAGGATCTTGGGGGTGATGAACTGCAAGGGCAAGCCCAGCTCAGGGGTGATTGGGACATGCTCACTCCTCGGTGGCAGAGGGATCCATGCAGAGGTTTGTGCCCATGTGGAATCCCACAGGGAATGGGCCCAGGAGCCCCGGAGTGCATTCCTGCATGTTTCAGAGCTCTTCCTTGTCACACCGGGAATGACATTCCCAGTGCGACAAGGAAGAGCAGGCCCCTGTGTGGGGCTGATTTGATGAAAATCAGCCCCCCAAAGTTCCTCCCACATGTGCCCCCCATGACCTCCCAACCCCCGTCCTCCAGTTTGGGCTCCAGAGGACCTGGCGACCCTAGTCTTGCCCCTTGAATAGAGGCTTAATGTGTGAAAAAGGGCAGCAGAAGCTGTTCATGGCGTGGAGGTCAATCATATTGCCCGGGAAATAGCCCATTAGATCTCTATGGAAGGGGCAGGGTGTTTTTCTCGAGGCCTGTTGGCAACCCTAAACATGACGGGAACATTCCTAATTAAAGGCAGCACAGTGAGTGTCAGTTCCAAAGCTTCAAAGAGGGCAAGAGTGAAATTGCAAAATGTGGACCGCAGACGAAGCTTGAATGGCAGCGATTCATGCACACACATTGTTCCTCGCTTCTTTCTGAGACTGCACCTTCCACAGAGCCATTTAGTAGACACAGGTGGTAGTGGCCCGCCATCTGACATGGCTTGGTTTCAAGGGGCATAGAACACTGTTCCTTTTATCCTCTCAATGGCTCCCTGTTGTGCCACCTTTAGAGCACAATTCAAAAGGGATGGGCTTGACCTCTAAAAACGTAACAGTTTTGGCTCAGGGAAGGTTTCCTAAGAGACTGCCTCCTCCCCCATCAGGGTTTAGGGGCTCTTGGCCATGGGGGGGGCTGTCCCAAGCGGGGGATTACTACAATGCATACCGAAGGCCAGGCAAAGAAGCAGAGGTGTGTGTTACTCCCAATCCTCATTGCTTCTTACTTACTTGTCTAGACAAATAAGCAGCCTCCGCTGCTAGGATCTGCCGCTGTGGCTTGCTCACGTGGCCTCAGCCTTTGGGTGACAGCTGCTGCTTCCGGCAGCCAATGTTGCTCACTCAGGCAGGTGAGCGGACAGTCACCAGTGGCTTGCATCTGCCCAGCTAGTAGAGGAAGGGGACCTGCAGGCTACGGGCGGGAGGCAGAATGGAGAGTCCCGGTCTTCTGAGAGAGCCCCAGTTCCAACTCAGCCACCATACATGGAGAGAAGGTGGCTGCAGTCAGTCCTATGGCACTGTGGCAGACCCCAGGGCCTTGGCAGCTGCCCAAGAGCACCAGCCTAGTTCCTCTTTCCCAGCATCCTATCACAAGCTGTAAAGTCAGAATCCTAGGTATAATCAGCCGCCCTTTTTGGTGACTTCACATGTGCTGCTTGAAATACTTGTAAGCCCGCCTCTCATTGTTGGCAACGCATGCATGAAAACCAGCTCCGAATGTGCTTGCATACAGTTTTCTAATCGATCCATAGCCATGTATAAAAGGTTGTTTTACAATTACATTGTGTGCTGTACAAGGTGTGCGTGATTTCAGACAAAACCATTGACTTCACATTCCTCCTTAAGCTCATTGTGAACAACTGCGCCTCACCTTGCAAGATCTCCCACAGCCAGCTGATCCGCAACAATTGTTGATTTTGCTCACCCTTGGCCCTGCCTTTTGGGACTTTATATAAAAAAAAAACTCAAGTTCAGTTCGGAAAAAACAAGACTGCTAGGAAGAGAGGTCTAGAACTAAAGCAATTTTTAAAAAGCCAAGTTCAGTTGTGTAAAAGCAGAACAGCCACTCTGCAAAAAGCTAGACTCAAAGACAAGCAACTTAATGTTTTTTTCAATGAACTCTATGTCATAGACCAAAGGATTATGTACTGCGATCACAAGAATGGAAATTAAACACAGGATTGGGAATGAGGAATAAAAAGGTTGCACTACGCTGTGACAAATGGGTGATAGAGTTGATAACATTTGAAATAACGCTTTAACTGGGCCTTGAAAATATTATGTTACATAACACATAAATATCATACAATTTGTCCCACGTTACCTCTTCTCCAAAAAAGTGAACCCCCCTCTTCTTTTCTAAGCCCGCATTCTACTCTTCCTTTAAAAAAAAAATGAGGTATTTCTCATAGATTTTGACTATTGCAAAATTCAACATCTTCTGTCAGACTATGGATGACAGGATACAGCAGATAGATCCTTGGACCATTGCAGCAAGACACAAGTTCTTGGTCAAATGGCTTTTATTCAGAAATCAGATCATTTCCATATACAGGTCCATAGGACTACTCAGAAGCAAGGTAGACATCTAAGCAGCAAGAGTAGAAGTCGATAGGAATGACATCATATAAGAGAAACTTCTCTTTTAACATTGGAGTTTGCTCCTTTCCTCCCTCCCAACCCTAAACAAAGCTTTGGCGCTCTCCTGGTGTGAGAATGTTGTACATATTTGTGATATCAACTTGAGCTACTAGGAAACAAGACATAGCAAAGTCTGGGAAGGAACACAAGGTCATAAACACTGGAAGCTGTTACAGTCCAACAGATAAACACCTGTGAAAGCCTGAGAAATAAATAGTTGTGACAGTAGCAAAGTGATATTGAGTTACAGCAGGATACATTTTGTTCAGCACAACAGAATCAAAATGGGCATGGATGGGGCCCAGACACGACATCTTCACCTGTGAGAAATTTCTTTGTTCAAAAGAATGAACACAAAGAGTTAAATGTTAATAATCACCGTGTTTGTTATTTTCAGGTGAGTAGCCATGTTTGTCTGCGGAAGAGCAAAGAACGTTGACTCTCGGAAGCTTAGCCCTTGGAAATCTTGTTGGTCTTTACGGTGCTACTGGACTCGAATCTTGCTCTGTGTTTGTTATATATATTATGGGGATCCATAGTATGTATAACATGGATAATATGGATCCCATCTAGACGACTGCTCTGGTCCCATGCCATGTTGTATCCTCAGCAGCTCCCAAGCCATTTGCTTATCTTGCCTTTAAAGCCATTTCATCCTCAGCAATGAGCGAATGACAATGTTTATCATCTCCAGGCAGGGAGATTTTCTCCTACCCATTTAGTCGCTGTCACAAGAACAGATCACTGAAATCTTTTTTTCTTGTACAGTGGGCAAGTTTAAGTGGGTGAACATTTCATCTCTTGTTGAAAAATGGGAAGAAGGGTTAGGAAGAATCTCATAACTAGGGTTGCTAACTCCCTGGATAAATCCATGCCGTTTGTTTAATGGGATGGCTTAATGGGGATGCTGTTTGCCAGGTGAAGTTATTAACCTTCATGACAGGAAAACTTCAGCTGCCAATTTCTACACATTAAGCCCCAATGAAAGGGATAGGCCATTTTCCTGCCTCCTGGCTAGACATGGGCACAAACCAAAAAAATTTAATGACTGCGGTTCATGGTTCGATGCCAACGATGATCCCGAGGTCGCGAACCACAACAAACATTTCCTGTTGCCAAACCGGTTCGAGGTTCGTGGGTGTCAGAACAGCCCCCGTTGGAATTAGAGAGCCCATATTCCCAGGGAGTGTTTAACAAGCTCTCCTCCAGCCATTACCCAAGTTTGGTCAAGATTGCAATAGTGATCCAAGCTCCAATTAAACTCTCTGTCTTTCTCCCCAAAGGCTAGCAAGTAGCAAGCAACAGCTCTGTCACACTCCACTGCTCGCTGAAAGTGAAACCCAGACTGGGAGCCCATGGCTATTTATAAGCACAGGTCCCATTGAGCAACACAGGAGGTCTGTGTTTGGCCATCAGAGCTGCCTATCAGGGTTTGCAGGGATGAGATTGGAGTGCCCATGGCTACAGAACACCCCCTTCCCCCTCCCTCCCCTGGGTGTCTTCTCCCAACTTGTAACGGCTTTGCAGCTCTGTGGTTGGAAGGAAGACCTGCCAATCAAGGTAAGCTGGGTTTCCATTTGGGTTTCCCGGGCGACAGAATGAGCGCAGACAGAGTTCAGGCATTCCCCTGGCTCCGTTGCCAGGGGAATTGATTGCTGGCGCCTGACTGTCTGGCTTCCCAAACCACAGCTGAATGCACTGAACCAGGCTTCTCCTGAATGCTGGTTCGTTGGACGAGGACAATCATGAACCGCTGGATCGCGATCGCGTGATCGCCAATTTTGTGGGTTTTTGAAGTTCGTAATGCGGTTTGTGCCCATCTCTACTCCTGGCTTGTCGGTAACCGTGGCTGGGGTGAAACTGCAGCTGTGAAAATTCTGCTCAACCTATGCTTGTAATAACAGTTGCCTTCCCACCCACCCCTTGTCTGGTTCTGGCAAATGGAATTGTCATGGAGTTCTATTAAGCCGGACGGTGATGCCCGTAGCAGAGCGTAATCTTTGCAAACTCCAAAGAATTCAGGATCAGCAGGAACCCTCTCCTTGACCTTTTTGGTGTACCTGATTTCCAACTTTTATATCAGCTCCTGTAGGTGCACCCTTTAACAGACAATAGTTAAAATGTCATGTTTCACTTCAGCCCATGAAAACTCTCTGATTTCCGCATATTAGAGTTCTGTTAAAGGCCCAGAAGGAGTGGGACGGACTTTTTCCTGGTTGGTAACTCCAGTTTTGCATAGTGATGAAGGCCAGTTCATTTCAAAGAGATGGACATCATGTTCTCTAAATCCTGAGCACATTTATCCTCAAAGCCCTCCGTGGCCTTGACCACACACCCCCCTTACCTCTCTGTTCTGTTATCCTGATACTCCTTTATTTTGCCATGAGCTCCATCACACAGAAAGTCCCCAGCTCCTTTAAGCTCCCTCTTTCCTCCCAATGTGTTTTCAAAACACCTTTCCCATGAAATTGGCACAAACTCTCTCCCCTCAATACCAAAGCTAGGCCTTAGCACCTGTAACTAAGTCGTTTCTTGCCCAGAGTGTTTATCTTCACCTCCATTTTCCTTCCCTTCCTTTGGTGTCTCAAATTTTTAGGCCGTGCACTCTCCAGAGGAAGGGCCCTGCATATTGATGGTGCTATATCACACTCCACAACAGCTGTAATCCTAGTAATATATCACTTAACTTGTCCCAGTGCCTGCCAAGCAACCGTCCTCCCTGCCTGCCTGCCCCACTTTCCCAGCCCTGCATCGCTTCCCGCTTCCTTCCTGCCGCTTTTGTCTTCAGATCGATCTGGTGATTTGATTTCCTGAGAGGCTGGAGCATCTTTTGAATGGAGAGTGAGAGAGCTGGGGCCCTTGTCTATAGCTGTCTAGAGTAATGAGGGATAGAGGCACTTATCTCCTCTTCACAAACCAGAGAAAGAGAAGCAGCTGTATTAGACCAGGCTGGTGGGCCGGGATGGATGCAGGCAGAGTTGGGCGGGGGGGGGGGGGGATGATGGAGGGAGCATGTGGGGAAGGGGGGAGAAAGCAAAGGGGGAGCTTTTTGTTCTCGTCCTTCAAGGACAGCATTCAATATTTATTGAAAATATAGTGGCTTTTTGTCTGTCCCCAAGGTTGCTATTGGAAACAGAGCTGAGATCCAGACCTTTGTTCTGAAGTATCGAGCGCTTGGAGATTATTGCGGCCATTAGAAGAAGTGGGAATAAAATGGGGGGGGGGATGCTTTTCTCCTTTCCCATTTACATGGGTTGCCAACTGTTTAAAAGCCGCCTCTGCTCCCCTGTCTTAATCTGCTGATATTCACTGGTGATTATTACTGTGGAAAGTTTCGCCAGCCGATTTCCTCTTTGAAAAGGCCTCTGAGCACAGCCAAACTGTTTTCTAGAGGATTCCAATCCTCTTTTCAATCCGGACTGAGGTTTTGCAACGAAAAGGGGGCATGGCTGGCTTCTCTGTGGAGCAGCTCCGGTGAGATAAAAGATGGGCTGAGTTCCTATGCCCCCCCTTTAAAATAACAGTTTATTAATTTTTAAGACACTAGATACATATACAATGTAAAGCAGCCTGATCTCAATAAATGTTTAAAATAAAACTTGCGCTGGCCTCTCTGTTTTTAACTTGGCTGCATGGAACCCGCTCTTAAGATAATTCACCAGGCAAAGAGGCAATTGACAGAGGATGAAGTACACTCTGTGATGCTAACCATATCTGCTCAAAGCACTCTAGTCTTCTTGGCATGCTAAAAGAATTCTTTTTCATGAGAAGCCAAGAGTATACATTTTTTAAAAATCCCATTGTATATTGGAAAGGTAACTAGCTTTTTGCAATGAGAGAACCTGCACCTCGAATAGTTGTACAGGAAACACTCACAAAGTGGAGTGTAAGCTTCTGAGTTCATCAGAACTCTGCTGCAGGGCTGAAGCAGAGCTCTGCTGAACTCCAAAAGCTTGCATACTTCTCTGAGTTGAAACTGCATCATATCCAGGATGCAGCTGCCAGGGGCAAGCCACCAGGTGTACGTTTCTCTCACCCACAGGGAACATATGAAGCTGCTTCATACCCAGTCAGATTGCTGGTACATCAAGGTCAGTATTGTCTACTCTGACTGGCAGTGGCTTCCAGGGGGAGATTTTTCACGTTACGTCTTACTTGATCCTTTTAGCTGGGGATGTGTGGGATTGAACCCGGGACCTGCTGAGCCATCACCATGGTGCAGAGGCCACAGTTTCATTTCCAGGCCCAGTTCAAAGGGCTGGATTTGATTTAAAGGCCTTAAAGGCACAGAAGCGTGATAAGGATCGCCTTCTTCCCCAGAGACCTAACCAGAACAATGAGGTCCCCTTCAGAATGCCTCCACCATCCGAGGTTCAGAGGGTGGCTCCAAGAAAAGAGTCTGCTGAACAGCAGCCTCTTGACTTCAAAAGCACTGACCCTCCTCATTTATTTTATTTATTTATTTTATTTGAGTTATACCCCACCCTCCCCCCAGACGGGCTCAGGGCGGCTAACAACATTAAAAAAATACATTAAAAGTTACAAAAACATAAAATCAATAATTTTTAAAAAGTCATTAAAATAGTCCAGGAGCAGGCTATTTAAACAAATATTGGGAGTCCGTATATGGGCATAGCAGATGGCCGAGAAGAAGTGGTGGTCTTAGATGGAAGCAGGAGGACACCCACTGGCACTCAGCCGAAGGCCCGGCAGAACATTTCCGTTTTACAGGCCCTGTGAAACCGTAACAGGTCCTGCAGGGCCCGGATCTCCAGCGGGAGAGCGTTCCACCAGGCCGGGGCCAGGGCAGAAAAAGCCCTGACCCTGGTTGAGGCCAGACGGCTGTGTGGCTTGCCGAGGATTCATCCCACCCTTCTTCCCAGGGGCTCCAGGTAGTGCATGGTTGTCCCCTTCTGCATTTTATCCTCACAGTAACTCCATGAGGTTGTTAGACTGGAGAAGAGTGATGACTCCAGGCTCATTCAATGAGTGGCATGGCTACGTGGGGATTTGAACCGATGTTTCTCTGGCCCAGTCCAACAACCCAATCACACTGACTCTACTTGGTCCTCTTCATCAGTGTTCCACACGTCGCTAATGCTCTTTCAGAGACTGACAATTAAGTTCTGTGATTATTTTGTAGCAGGCTACTTATAATTTGATTTCATGCTGCTGATTTTTAGATTATGTTTCTCAGCTGATTCTTTGTGAAGGCGTTTTTTTGCCAGTTCATTGTTGTTTGGTTTTTGTATTAATATCTGTTGGAAGCTGTCCAGAGGCCTTGTTTAGGTAGGGCTATATTAGAGGCCAGCATTAAGGTTTTCAACTTCAGTTTGGGATATTCCTGGAGATTAGGGAGTGATGCCAGGGGAGGGCAGTGTTTAGGGAGGGGGAAGAGCTCAGTGGAGATGTGATGTCATTCTAGCACTTCCATTGCTTCTAGTCTCAATGGTATACCATAGAGTGTGCCCTTTGAAAAAAACTTTGGAGACCAGTTGTAATTGAGGGAGAACTCCCGCCACCTTGAGATCAGTAACCCTAGATTCAGCATTGATTGACAGCTGCCTAGAACTTGGAGTCCTAGTTAAGCACCCTAGAAAGAGTACTAGGAAGTTGGCCAGGCTCACCCCGGCCCACCACCAAACAACAGCGTTTTCATAAGGCTACAGGGCTCTGCATGTGCATGTACAGGCATATGGTGGTGGCCGGATACAGGTGGTCTTCTCTACTTTGGGAGCAGCTCCTCTTCTCTGCCATGGCTTCCTTGGGAACCTAAGTGGCTATGACAGGTAGGCCCTGCTGCTACCTTCCTGTGAGTAAAATGTGTGGGCAGCAGGGGCAGTTGCTCCTGTGCTCTGCTGCTATTCACTTGTTTGATTGGGACAGGACTGGAGAGCAATGTAGTAGCCGTGCCATGGCTTACCCGCAGGGGACAGGAAAGATAAAAAGCCTATAAAGAAACTGGTGATAGATTCTCTGAGCCCACTGATGCTTTTTGTACATGCCCCAGCTCTCTTGGACATGCCAGGGCAAGATCCCCCCCTTGGCCACCGCCGGTGGAAATACTTCAGCTCTATCATCCAGACAGCTTCGGGTCAGTCAGCATGGCACCACTTCCACATGAGACTGCATGCTTAGGTGAGGAAAGGGGCAGGATCTCCTAGCCTCATGCCAGGTCAGTCCCTCGTGTCCCTGCAAGTTCCCATGTGGCAACTCCAGCAAGGTCTATTATCTATCTCCGAATTGTCTACGGCGCATGCTCTGCCAAGGCCCACAGCCAGGATTTTCCGTGGCTGCCCAGTGGGAGAAAGGCAGCTATATACAGTTGTTTTAAATAAATAAATACGGTAAAGTGAGCTTCAAGCAGCTTCTCGCAGGGAAGATAATCCAGCAAGTCTCTCCAGGTACAAATTGTACTGGTTTATTTCTATGCACACAAAGCAGATATTAGGAAAATCTACAAGGGTATACTACAGAATACAGAATACAGAAGAAAACAGGTTGGACAGCTGTGTTACTTTCACAGAACATAGAGATCTGTCTCTAATAGGCCCCAATTGATGGTATTTCATCAACAGCCAGCCCTGGGAAGGTGGAACAGAAATGCAAGTAAGATATTTTTGTTCTGTTTTGCTAGGACAGACTAATAGGGCTACCTCTTTGCATTAGATACTTGGGTGTAATTACAGGCAGCTTTTCTTCACCAGGAACCAGTCATAGCCACAGTTCCCTGTTCTAAGACTGCAAAAGATGTCCAGATGTGTGCACGGTGCATTGATTTATTTATTTATACCTCATTTTATTTCCCAATGGCGACCCAAAGTGGCTGACATTGTTCTCCCCTTCTGCATTTTATCCTCACAGCAATAACCCTGCGAGGTAGCTTAGGCAGAGAGTGACCGTCCAAGGATCACACGGTGACAGGGTTATTAATGGGCCAGGAGAAAAATGTCCTGTTCCTTTAATAGAGCGGAAGCTTTATTAAGGTGTGGAGGTAAATCATATCACCTAGTAAATAACATCCCGTTAAGCCTCTATTTTTTCTGCAGACCTCTTGTCAACCCTGTGTACATACAAAGCTGCAGTTCAATCACTGATCGATCTAGCTCAATATTTACTGTCTCCCTCCAAACCTCTACTACCAGAGTATCTAGAGATGGCCAGATTTGAACCGGGGGCAATAGGAATACAACACCTGAAAAAACCTAGAAGGTTAGGGGGTAGAGACTAACAAAAAGAGTGTCACAGAGTGACATAACATCACTGCCAGGTGAGTACCCAGAAGTGATATCAGCATATTGTGCAATGTTTGAGGAATTTCCCCAATGTCTATGATAAAAAACCATAGAGATTGGGGGAATTCCTAGAGCGGTGTTTAGTACTGTGCCATCACTTCCAAGTATTTGCCTGGAAGTGAGGGGATGCAATAGAGATCTTAGCTGTTTGATGGCTGTGATCAAATGGCTGAAAGCAAACAAATTGAAACTGAACCCAGACAAGATGTAAGTGATGCTGGTTGAGAAGGCAGAAATCTTGAAGGACATCATACTTCCCACTTTCGATGGAGTTTGTCTGACTGACCCTTGCAGGCTCAGTCAAGAGCCCAGGGGTTATACTGGATCCAGCACTACTGCTAGAAAAGCAAATTAAGACAGCTGCAAAAAATGCTTTCCACAAACTCAACCTAGCCTGGAAGATGCCCCCCTACCTTGACATGACTGAACTGGCCACCTGGATCCATACTGTGGTAACATCAAGACTTGACTACTGCCAGGGGTCATTTTGTAGAAAAAAACCTGGAGGAACTCATTAGCATAACTCATTAGCATATGCCGCACCCCTTGACAGCACCGGAAGTGTGTCATTGGCATAACTGATTTGCATATGCTACACCCCCTGACCTCACCTATCCTGGCAGTTTTGGACCCAATCCTGGCCATTCAGGGCTGAAATTGGGCCCAAAATGGCAAAAAGGGGCTGAAAATGGCCAAAAAGGGGCCCAAAATGGTTAGGATCGGGCTGCTGCTGATTGGGAGAGGTCTCCACCACCCGCCAGAGGCCCGATCCAGGCCATTTCAGCCCCAGTCCAGGCTGAAACGAGCCCAAAATGGCCGAGAGTCAGGTGGGCGGGGCCACCTGTCATGTGACCTCTTTGGGGAACTGCCAGAACTGTGTTCCGGCACGTTCCCCCTTGAAATGAGCCCTGACTACTGCAATGCACTGTACATTGGTGTCCCCTTTAAATTCACTCAGAGTTGGTACAGAATGCTGCAGCTTGGCTATTATTGGGAGCTAGGAGAACCATGAATACTATTCTCATTCTACAGTCACTCCATCGGCTTCCTATCAGTTACTGAGCCCAATTCAAGGTATTGGCTATCACCTTGGTCCATTATCTCTATGGGACCACCTCGCTCCCTATATCCCAGCATGGCAGCTTTGCTCATCTGAACAGGGCCTTCTGCAGGTATCACCCCTCACATGAGTGAAATCAACAGCTGCCTGTACACGGGCATTCTCTGTGGTGGTCCCCAATCTAGTGAATGGCTTACCTAAGTTAGGAAAGCTTCTACTCTCCTGGTCTTCCGTAAATGATGCAAAACCTAATTGTTGAAGAGGGCTTTTTGCTCGGATGGGAGGGCTGTACTGTAAGAAAGTGGCCTCAAGTGATCCATCAGTCAAGGGATAAGGAGGGACTTCACTACTATTGCTATAGGTATCTTACTAGGTAGTTCCTAAGTTGTTTAATATATCAGTCATGGAATTTGTCTATGCTCTGTTTCAAGACAATTAAATCTTTAAAACTTTCTGTCTTTAAATCTTGCAAATTGCGCGCACACACATCCATTACATGTATATTGAAATGTTGTGATATTAATGGTACTTACTCACACCATGTAATCTGCCTTGAGTCTCAGTGAGAAATGCAGACTATAAATAACCTAAGTAAATAAATAAATTGTGGTGTTGTGCAACAATGTTCCCCCCCAGAGGCTGGCCACACTAGGCAATTTGCTAACCCTGTCCCTACTTCTAGTATTATGAGACAGGAAGAAAAAGTTTCCTCTCTCCACTTTCTCCATTCCATGCATACTGATTCAGGCCCTTGGTCCATCTTATCTGGCTTGCCTCCTCTAAGGCAGCAGCTCTCCAAAGTTCCTAGTAGACAGGGCTTTTTTTCTGGGAAAAGAGGTGGTGGAACTCAGTGGGTTGCCCTCGGAGAAAATGGTCACATGGCTGGTGGCCCCGTCCCCTGATCTCCAGACAGAGGGGAGTTTAGATTGCCTGCCGCACAGCAGGGAGGGCAATCTAAACTCTCCTCTGTCTGGAGATCAGGAGGCGGAGCCACCAGCCATGTGACCTTTTTCAAGAGGTTCCGGAACTCCATTCCACTGTGTTCCAGCTGAAAAAAAACCCTGCAAGTAGATGAAGATCTTTCCCAGCACCTGCTACCAAAGTGATGCCAGGGACTGGAACTGAGACCTTCTGAATGCAAAGTCTATTAATCCAAGTCTAATCTTATTTGAGTGGCAGCTTTCAATTATTGGAATGCCTTTGCAGACGTCGACTACTTGAGAACTTATATAACTGGAGATGCTGCGGGGTTGAACCTGGGCCCTTCTGCATGCAAAACGTGCACTGTACACTAAGACATGTGAACCCTCTGGGCCTCATAGGAAGAATAATAGATGTTGAGTGCTTGGAACACTCAAAGAACACTACATAAATGCTAAGCAACGGAGGAGTTGAGAGTTAAGGGCATGCTTGTTTATTACAGGAATCTCTTTGGGTCTGATGGATTAACACAGGAAACAAGAAAGAAAATATTCCTTCAGTCGCTCGAAGTTGCAAGTTGTCTCACACTTCCTTTGGTATCTCAAAAAGGCATCTCAGTTGAGGTTACGGTGATGTATTCAGTCGACCAATCAGTCAGTGAAACAGCAGAGGATTCACTGGAGAAAAGTTCTCAAATTGCTGGATGGCCGAAAGAACGTGGGTAATGTTTCTGTGCTGTTTCCAAAGGAAATGAAACCATCAGAGGCGGCTGTGACTTCCCACTATTGATGAGGCAATCTTCCTGAATGTTGAAACTGTGGGGAAGCAGAAAAAGGTGTGGGAGGACGGACTGTGGAGTAAGGTACTGCACATGTAGGGCTGGTTCCGCTCGAGAAACTGAGTCAGCTATCTAGGGCAGCACCAAACAGCCTACAGTTGCTGTATTGAGAAGAGTTTCCAGGTGTGGGGAAACAGGGTTTCCTAGCCCCTGCTCATGGGGCAACTTGATTGACAGAAATTGTAAGAACATAATGAGCAGCCATGCCAGACTGGATTAATAGGCCTTCCAGTCCAGCACGCTGTTTCATGCAGTGGCCAACCAGGTGGCCCCAGAAGGCCTGCAAGGAGGACACAGAGGCCAAGACATTCTTCTGTTGTCGACCCTTCCCCAGTTTTTAGAGAGTTACTATGAGCCAAGCTACAAGTGACGTCTTACACAGGTTGGACACTTGTCAGCTTCCCTCAAGTTTTGATGGGAAATGTAGGCGTCCTGGTTTTACAGCTTGGCTCTCCATTACAGCTGCAAGACCAGGATGCCTACATTTCCCATCAAAACTTGAGGGAAGCTGACAAGTGTCCAACCTGTGTCAGGCATCACTTGTAGCTTGGCTCTGAATCTAAACATGGGATTTCCATTTAGCTTTGTTGGGAGCAAGCTTAAGCAGGTGTACTGTGAGGTAAGTCCCATTTTCTTCAATGAGAATTACTCCACGGAAAGCGTTCTTAGGACTGCAGCCTTTGGATAGTAGCCATGGATGGGTCCCTCCTCCCAATGTCTAGCCCCTTTTAAAAACCAGCTAAGCTAGTGGCCATCGCTGTATCCCGAGGCAGAGAATTCCATCAGTTAATTACCCCGTGAGTGAAGAAATCCTTCTTTTGGTCTGTCCTGACAAACCAGCAGGTGAAGATTCTTTTCGGCATTTGATCAGCGGCCAAAATCTTCAGATCCAGATAAGAGAGGTCCTCCGAGTGTAGAACACTCCAAAACAAATTACAAACCTCGAAGGTTATATGTTAAATAGATTTTGTAAATTTTTATGTTTTAAATTCTTACAAAAGTGCAAGTGCTCAAATGTGATAAATATTCTACAATAAATATACTGCAATAAATATACAGCTAATAAATCTTCATAAATAATCATAAATATTCATCAAGCGTCCAATCCTTCCAGTCCACTTTGAATTCCAAATGCCAGAGTTGTAAACTGCATATTCTTAGTTCTTGTTCTATTTCAAAGCTGTTAATATCTGTGTGGAGCTTGAAAACTATAAATATCTGTGTGGAGTATTCTCAGATGGCATTGCCTAGTGGTTACAGCTGAAAAATCTCCAAGATTGGGCTATGAAAACCTGTACTCATGGCAATGGTCCGTCGGCTCTTTCAAATTCCAGGAAATGAGTGTGGTGGTGTTGGACTGATTTGTATGTTGATCTGAGCCTTTGAAAAAGACATTGTCGAAACGGGATAGCAGGCTGGCTACACCCGTCAGGCTCTTACAGCCCATTTTTGGATGGTCTCAGCTTTAACCACTGGACATTGTTGTTGTGTGAAGATATTCCATACGGATATGAACATCTGAAACTTCTAACAAATATCAACAGCTTTGAAACAGAACAAAGAACAAGATCATACAGGTTTTCATAGCCCAATCTTGGAGATTTTTCAGCTGTAACCACTAGGAAATGCTGTCATCTGAGAATACTCCACACAGATATTTATAGTTTTCAAGCTCCACACAGATATTAACAGCTTTGAAATAGAACAAGAACTAAGAATATACACTTTACAACTCTGGCATTTGGAATTCAAAGTGGACTGGAAGGACTGGATGCTTGATGAATATTTACGATTATTTATGAAGGTTTATTAGCTGTATATTTATTGTAGTATATTTATTGTAGAATATTTATCACATTTGAGCACTTGCACTTTTGTAAGAATTAAAAATATAAAAATTTACAAAATCTATTTAACATATAACCTTCGAGGTTTGTACTTTGTTTTGGAAAATCTTCAGATCCAGCTGCTGCTTAAAGACACGGGCTGGTTAATAATGTTGGCATCCCTAGTTTTGTAGCACGCTGTCTCTCTGTGTCAACTGATCAATCAATACCTTTGCTCTGGAAGTCAACATCTGCCGAGCCATTCTTGCACTTGGGACTCAGGCCTTGGAAAGAAGTTACTCACACCTGATCATGTTCGCCCGGCATCCGTCCCACCACCCCACCCCATGTTTATTACCTGATCTCATTTGTTGTAATTATTTACACTGAGAACTTCCTCATTGCTGCAGGTATATTATCTGGGTGATGGCTGCAAATCTAAAGGTTTATGCTATTTTCCCATTTTATAGATTAGATGAAGTATTTATGTATCTATAAATGGAACTGTGGATCAGTTACACAAGGCAGCATGGTTTATATGTGATGGTGGGTGGAGATGGTACTTAATTGAGTCCTCTGTACATTGTTGTGTTCTGCTGAATGCTGTTGCTTTCCAGCTGGAAACTAAACTGTATTGTCTGTAGATCCTTTCCCTTTTTAATCATATGGCACTGCTCAGCCTTCCTCCAGTGAGTTCAGGCAAGTAGCATGGGTTTCCCCCATTTTATCCTCAAGCAAACCTGTAAAGTAAGTTATGTTGAAACATACTGACTGGCTTGAAGATCACCCCAAGGGTTTTATGAACAAATGGAGATTTGAACCCAGATATGGTAGCCACCCTGTCACACTGGTTCTCACGAACACTGCATTTCTATGGTCCTGCAATATAAATTTACTAGTCAGCTTGCTGGAGCATCACACTTAGGACCAAGGGCAAAACTAGACAGGATGATAGGATATATATGAATTGATAGCCTGCTATTTTTTAAACTTTAAATTGCCATGGTGTGAAGCCCTGATTTGGAGTGCGGTGTCAGTGTTGGAAGAGGGAGATTAACTCTTTGTCCCCATGTTGTTTTGCAGTCTGAAGTGTTCATCCCCTCCTGGACAGGTATTCGCCCCATGTGGAGTATGGAGAAATGCCCTCCATCCACAAATTCATTCTGATATTTCAGTCATTGTGACTATACTCTGTGTCTGCTCAGGAACCCAGCTGCAAACTTGTAGCTGGCAGAAAGGAGGGGCTTGGGGGAAGGAGCCATTGTCATGGATATGGCTAGAGCAATATGGGAACAATTGCTGAATATGACAAAGAGAGTTGTTCAAGACATCTGTGCACACAGAAACAGGGCTAGCCCAGACCCATAACTAGATAGGCCACAAAGGGTCTAGAGGCCTAAAATAAAATAACCTTGGAGAAGGGCATAAAACAATCGTTGTATTGCCATGTATAGATTGAAAGAGCCATCTAATTCATACTAGCCAGTTTGGTGTAGTGGTTAAGAGCAACAGGACTCTAATCCAGAGAACCAGGTTTGATTCCCCACTCCTCCACTTGAAGCCAGCTGGGTGACCTTGGATCAGTCACAGCTCTTCCAGAGCTCTCTCAGTCCCACCCACCTCACAGGGTGATTGTCATGCGAATAATAATAACACTTTGTAAACCACTCTGAGTGGGTGTTAAGTTGTCCTGAAGGGCAGTATATAAATCAGATGTTATTGTAGTTGTTGTTATTAATGCATACAATGTACCAAGGCACAGGTGAAGGTTGTATCTGAGAATGGCTGGAAAGTATAACTATAGAGGCTGGCAACGTTTATTTGAGTATAGTTACATTGGTGGAGAAGAGCCAAAAGATATTCAGATGCATGATAAACTTAATCACTTATTCTATATAGACTTTGCTAATATAAAAAGTAGCAAGAATGAACTGGCTATTGTTATATGTTTCAAGATGTTTCAAATATGGATAATCTTACTGGTGTAATCATAAAGACAGGGCTTTTTTTCAGCGGGAATGTGGTGGAACGGAGTTCTGGAACCTCTTAAAAATGGTCACATGGCTGGTGGCCCCGTCCCCTGATCTCCAGACAGAGGGGAGTTTAGATTGCCCTCCGCGCCACTCAGCGGGGGAGGTGACACCTAAAGGGACAGAGAGAGAAACAGCCACATTTTAGAATGTATTCTCTTCCTCTTGAGGCAGTAAGTTCAAAGTGACCTCAAGGTGGGATGGATTCCCTTAGGCAAATTATAAATTCTCAGGACCCAGAGAAGACTCTTTCTTGCATTTCCTCTTCTACCTGGAGCATCTCCTTGGACAGGCACAGACCCTGAAAGACTAAACTTTTATCTAGGGACTGCATCTTGTCAATGCAGGAAAGGACAATAATGAGATCTAAGGTAATGGTGAACTTTAAACTACTGCAACTTCAGGTAAAACTTGCCTGAACTATTTAAACCTCATTTACGATAAGTATTGAATGTCGGGAAAGGGGACTGCACGTTTCCCCCTTTTCTTAGGTTCCCTGATCAGCCTGAATGCTTGAACAAACATGTGCATTCTTTTTAGTAGTTTGTTAAACTTTCTTATATTTTGAATGTTCTAAGCCTGATCTCTGGAAATGCACCGAACCTACTAGGTCTTGCTGTCTGAAGTGTGGTAATGGGGAAGGGGGAGGGAAGGAAGGCAGCATGATATAGCCCAATCTCATCAAATCTCAGAAGCTAAGAAGGGTTGGTCCTTGGGTGGGTGACCACCAAGGAAGACTCTGCAGAGGAAGGCAATGGCAAACCACCTCCGCTTCTCACTCCCTTTGAAAGCCCCTTGCTGAGGTCGCCACAAGTCTGTTGCGACTTGCTGGCACATATGCATGCACACAATAGGGGGGGGCAGTGAGTAAGCTTGCCATCCTTGGAGCACAATAATCTCAGGAGATCCCCCTCGTGGTAGCTTGCGGGAGCAAAGCAGGCGGTGCAGTGACTAGGTGGTTTAGCAGGATGTATTCTCAGAGGAGCTGGCAGCAAGCGGAGTTACCCAGTTTGTTTTTGGCAACCCCAGAGAGCAAGAGAAAGGGGTAACATCTCTGAGCAGAGACTTGGGATGGCTGCAGAAGTTTTTTTGACTTCCCAGGGACCAACCTGAAGGAACGGATAGGGCTTGCAAGTCCATTTCTTCACATGGGGAAACATACAGGTACCTAAATGGACAATTTACCCGGATCCGTTTTTTGTGTTGGCTACTTCTTAGCCCTCTGGTAAGGAGACCAATTTTTCCGGCGAATTGCATATCTTTGTTAGAAGATCAACATTTTCTCATGTGAGTTCCTTATGGAGCCTCAGATATATGCCCACTGGATACAGTGATCTGTTAATTAGCTCTAGCACTTTTTAACTCAGTTCTTCAGACACATCCCTAGAAAAAACGTTCCATATATGGATATCTGTTCAACACTGTTCTCAATGAAGCCTCTCTCCACATAACCTCCCTATTCTCCTCTAGCAAACTTTTACTGTGGGTGTCTAGCAGCCCAAGACTCTCCCTAGATTCCTACTTGTGATGTATTAAAAATTTCTTGTTTTTCATTTCGTTTATTGTTGTTTTACATGGATTTTTCCAGGGTTCCTTTTATAGTCCCCTCAGTTGGGCAAGACCTGCACTTTTTAAAAAAGGATGTCTTGTCTTTTATAGTTTCTTTGACACTGCTCACTAGCCAAGCTAGCTTCCTTTTGAATTTGTTTTTATCTTTTCCTAATTTGTTCTGTGCTTTGATCTTTATTTAAATGATTTCAAATAACTTCCAAGCGATTTGCTCTCACTTTCAATTTTCTTCTAATTAATCCTGTTAATTTCTGAGGCAATTCCTGTTTGGAAATCAAATGCGACCACACATTGAATTCTCTGGGCAACTTTCTGGTAACACGTTCAGCCTAATAGCATTTATGGGAATCCAGCGGGCTCAATAACTCTTATATCTCATACCAGGTCCCAAGCAAGTTCTCCTGGTTGGAGGAGAACTTGCTCCCTGACCCACAGCACCATTCTAGGCAGTTGTGGTCCTTCTAAGCCCTTTGACTTCAGTAGGTTTAGAAGGCTGTAAATCTGCTTAGGATAGAACTGCAGGAGTTCCAAGGTGCAGACATTTATGGTATGTAGAAATGTTGTCTGTCAAAAACGGAATATGCAATAACCTGATCGATGTGAAAGTAGTAGGAGTTATGCATTTATTATGACACTTTCTCCTTTGATCCGCTCCCTTATTTCTTCTTCCATCTCACAATCAGCTGGTCAGCTGAGTGACAGTACACTCTCACTATAGAGCTGTTGTTTTTCAGGCTTACAGCAATTCTGTGAAGTTTATTCCTCTTGAGGTTTATAACTTATTTGATTACCCTTCGTGACGTATAGAACAATAACGCCTCCTTCCCTTCCCTTTCTCTAAAGTTTATGTCCAAGGACAACTCTCTCTCACTAATCTTTACCATTCTCTCAGATTTTTGACACACCCACTATATCTGCCCTCATTTAGCACCAAGTGACTCAACTTTTCCTTCTTATCTTGAAGGTTTCTATTATATAAACATTGATATGTGAGCCCTGTTCAGACATTCTAAGTGGGTAGAAGAATACATATGGGGTGTTGACCACAGACATGGCTTTGAACCAGTACCCCCAGGATTCAGCTCCTTCTGTAGCACCCCAAGAAGGCGCTGCATTTTTATTTCTTAAATCACCCTCTCCTGAGGTTCAGAATCAAACATGCAGCAAAGTATTAACTGGAGGTTAAGGAGGCTATGAAACACTTCCTGCACTTCAAAAGTGGAAGCAGCCCCTCACAAAGACTCTTTGGCTGGAAATGCACAAACCTGTCTACCCGCAAAGCGCAATGACGTAACTTCCGGGAAGTGATGTCATCATGCTGCGCATGCCCCCCCAAGTGCACCCACGCTCCACAGGGGCTTGTGTTGGGGGCTGCTATAGAGCACAGGAACACTCCTGCACTCCACAGTGGCCCAAAATGCGCCTGTGGATCAGGCCCATTTTGAGGCACTGCAGAGGGCAGAAGCACTGCTGCGCTCCGCAGTGCCTCAAAATGGGCCTGTTTTGGCCCAGATTGGGCCCATTTTGAGCCGCTGTGGAGTGCGGGAGCCCTCCTTCACGCTGTAGCATCCCAAAACAGACCCGATCCGGGCCAAAACAGGGCCGTTTTGAGGTGCTGCAGAGCACAGGAGCGCTCCGCAGCGCCTCAAAATGGGCCCTATCTGCGGGAGCCTGCAGCTCCGCAGGGGAGCGTGCACAGAGGGTGCATGTCCCCCTGTTGGCCAAGTAAGTGGGGGTGGGGGATCCCCCGCCCCCACTGGGGGTCTGGCACCCCTATGTTGGACTAGGATAGTGCCAGGTTCAAATCACAATTATACCATAAAATCTCACTGGGTGAACTGTGGTCAGTCTCTCTCTCTCTACCTCACAGGGTTATTGTGAGAGAAAAAATGGGGGAGAGGAGAATTATGTAAGCCACTGTGAGTCCCTATTGGGGAGAAAGGTGGGATATAAATAAATAGACTGCACATATCTTTTGCATCTACCTCACTTTCGTTGCTCTCTCATCTCCATTCTTGAATAAACTGCTCTCCTCATGTCATAAGCACTCCCAAAATCCAGGACCCCAGTATACACTTGGCTGTGGTCCCTTTTTGATTGCCCAAGTGTGAGGTTTATATATGCAAAAAGGATATTTCTCGTATCAAGGGGTATAGACCATTCAGGTAGCAGGGACAGGATCAGTTCTACACATCAAGTGAGGTTACCCACAATGCATCTGAGTTACCTCAGGTCATGAATTGGGGGGTAGAGCAGTCACATCCCACTCATTGCCAGCCTCCTATCTTGCCTGCCCATCTCCTCCACAACTGTCTCCCACCTTGTCCCCTCCCCAGCTAATCCTTTCTGCCCCCCAGCAAGCAGTCTATGCCATCTCACACTTCCCAAACTCTCACAATTTCCTTCCTCTTTTTTGAGAGTTCAGTTACCATTTTGGTTGTCTTGGTCCACCAAAATGGTGACTAAGCTGCCATGACAGGAAAGAATCTTGTGAGGCAGGAGAAGGCATGTATGGCATATGTGACTCACTTTGCTGTTTTTAAGGAACGTTAAGGAGGATTAGGGACTCTGGCTCCCAGGTGAGAGTCAGAAGGTGAAGCAGTGGTGGCTGGTAGGATTGCCAATTCTGGATTGGGAAATTTGTGGTGATTTGGTGTGGGTGGGGCTTGGGAACAGTGTGGTTTGGGGAGAGATCTCAGTGGGATCTAATGCCATAGAGTCTACCTTCCAAAGTAGCCATTTTCTCCAGGGGACCTGATGTCCAGAGATCAGTTGTAATTCTGGGAGATCTCTAGACCCTAGTTAGTAGTTGGCAACCTTAGTGGCTGGCCTCAGGTGGCACTGGGATCATGTAGCAGGAGAGATCACCCTGAGTCATCTCACAGAAGATATTCCTCAGCTGTTTCTTCCAGGTATCAGAAGATCTGAACCAGGGCTGTTTCCACACGGCTTACCTTGTTCTGGAAAACAGCGAAATCTCACACGAAATTGTGTGAGAAGACACTGTTATCACATCTCATGCGATAACAGCGTCTCCTCGCGTGATTTCGCATGATAACAGCATCTTCTCGCGCGATTTCTTGTGAGATTTTGCTGTTTTCTGGAACAAGGTAAGCTGCGTGGAAATGGCCCATCTCTCACCACTGAAGACTCTGAGTCTGCTTCAGGTGGGCCTGAACAGGACTTGCATCACTTCATTTCATTAGCCTAAAGCAACTGGCGTGTGCCCAGTTATGTCCCAAGAAGGAAATGTGTAGAATTTGGGGTCAAGTTATGAGTCAGGTACAGTTTGTTTATGCTTTGAAACAAGTCTATGCAATGAGGGGAGTAAATAAACATACTTGCTACCCATACATAATCTTGCAAATGGAAATAGGACACAGATACATTTAAAAATGGATTGTTGCTTGGTTGTTTGTTGTCATTAGGTTAGCACCCCTGCCCCAGGACTGGCTGAACAAATATGACCTCACAGAACGTTTTTGAAAAAGGATTTCTAATTGTCAAAGCCCAGATGAGACATGCTGATCTTTTCCTTGAAGTAAAAAAAAGCATTTGGAAGCAACAATTGAATGAATAGTGGGTAACAATGGGTTTAAAAAGTAGGTGCAAGTTAAAAAACAAAACCGCAACAACCAAACCCAGGTTGTAAGCTGAGGAAAAATAGGTGGGAGGGGTTGCAACGCCCTTTACTCTCTGATCGTTTTTCAGCTCAAAATTCTCCACTGGATTGCTTTCCCACTTATGAAGGGGAAATATTAATAACATGGATCAATCCAATGTTTAAAATTCTGTCAGGGTATTGATTTTTTGGTCATTCATTCAAATGGAACTTTTAAAATCTTGGGCGTTTAGATTCCCTAGGATTTTGCCTTGTTCAGTGATGAACACTTTAAAAATATTAATTTAGACATGATATATCATCAGACCTTAATCTATTCATTTGTTTTAAAAAGATTTTTCTTTCTCTTGGGCTAAACAGATTCACGTAGCAATATAAATAGGGGGGGTGGGTTTTTGGGGGGAGGGTGAGGTTAAACCCCTTCATGGTTCATCCCTGATCAGATTAGCAGGTCTTCATAGGACATTCAATCAGAGAAGAAGGACCTTTAATATTGTTACAATATTGTATTCAATATTGTAACCATTTTCATCCCCCTTTATAGTGATCTGGGATCCACATACTTGATGCACTGTCCATCTGGCTTGGATCTGACAGCAAAATCCGCGGAAGGAAGAGATTTCAGTCTGTAGCTTCCCTGTCTATAGTTTCCCCTCCCTGTAGTAGTCTCCCCTCCCTGTCTGTAGCCTCCCCTCTCTGCTGCAACCTAAAATGTCCTCCAATGCTATTCCTGAAGGTTGAGACCTCTAGGAACAGCATAAGGGGCCGGGAGCAGTCTTTGGCAGGAGGAGGGGGAATTGGTGAAGACCATTCACTACATGTGCAAAAATCCTTTGCTAGATCCAACATCCCCTCCCCAACCTGGACATACCTGTGTGGTAACTATTCTCCCCTACAGGATCTTCTTGCTGTCCCCTGCCTGGTTAAGGTGTAATTGGCTGCTACTTAAACAGGTCCTCCCCTCCCAGTTTCCACCATACTGCTTTGAAACAGCCTCCCAAAGGAGGGGAGGAAAGCTCCACTGTGCGGGTCTTCTGGAGGTCTCTACAGAATTATTTACAAGGATGTTTGGGGCAGGCTGGCACACTCTAGGATTTGCCCAAAACTCTATGGTTAAACAATGGAATTTTGGGGGAATACCACAGAGTCATTCTGATGGGATGATGTCACTTCCAAGTCATGCCGAAAGTGATGTTGCAGTGTCAGCGTGACACCAGTCAGGCCCCTCACAATCTCTCACTGGGTGCAAGTACTGGGCAGGCCTTGAAAGACCAATGGACTGACTTGGTAAATAGCATAGAAACACAGAAACATATCATTGGAAGGGATCCCAAGGATCTAATTGAACCCCCTGCACAATGTAGGTAATTCACGGCTACCTTCCCTCCGCACTCCTCCAGTGACCACTAGGATTGCCAGTTCCCTGCTGGGGGTGGAGGATCCCCTGCTCCCACCCTCCACCCCCGTCCCCACTTATCTGACCGGTGTGGGGGGGGGAAATGTGCCTCCTGGGGTGCTCTCCCAGGCGACACGGTGTGCTCCTGCACTCTGCACCGGGTCAAATTGGGCTGAATCAGGCCACTGCGGAGCACAGGAGCATTCCTGTGCTCCGCAGTGGCCCAATTTGGGCCAGATTGGGCCCAATTCAGCCCCCCTGTGGAGCGCAGGAGTGCTCCCAGGCACATGGCCTGTATGAAGACATAAGTTCCTGGAAGTGACAATATTGCTCAGGCTGGGACACCAAAAGGTAGGTGCTGGGTCTCCAACCTCTCGCCTTTGGGGGTTCTGGCAACCTTAGTGGCCACTGCTCTATGCCCAAAGAAAGACAAAAACCCTCTAGAATTCCTGGCCAATCTGGACTGGAGAAGAATTCCTGACCCCAAAGTGGAGATTGGCATTACCCTGGCGTATAAGCAAGGGCCACAAGGGCAAAGTACTGACTCATTCCTTCCTGCCCTTCCTCTCCCAATCTGCCTAAATTTCTGTTGTGTCATGGAATCATCAAAAGAAATTGTGTGTTCACAAGAACACACATTTTCTCAAAAACTTCGTGTGTCCGCAAGAACAAATTTACTGACTGTCCTTGGGACACTCACAGGTTCTCAGCCTAAACTATCTTGCAGGATTATTATGGGTATATGATTAGGAAGGTGATGAAGAGCCAGCTACTGTGCTCCTTGGAAGAGGGTGCGTGCATGGGAGTAAAATAAAATAACAGAAAAAGAGCTGAAAATGCACTTTAAGAGACTAAAATGTAAAGCGTGCAGTGAAGCAACCCAATAGGAAAGGGGAGAGTATTCCAAGTATGGCAATGATTCCATGCATGCAAACCCATGGACGGCCATTTGTTTCCTTCTTTTTAACACTCTTTTACAGTGCATTGAACAGATAACATCAAATAGGATGCTAGCAAGACAAGGCCTCAAGATCATAGCCTGACACATCCTGCCCCTCCTTTCCCTTTTGCTTTTTTGTACTGAACATCTAGACTGATGAAGACTTCTGGGGGTCTTGAAAATAGGCACCCTGTTGTGTGTCCTTTTGATCAGATTCTAATATATGGTTTCCGGTTTTGGATATTGGACCCACATGGTTACCAGCAGCCCTTCAACATTAGACTGTAACTCTCCAGTTTTGCCACTAGAGGGCACAGAAGTAACATGAAAGATTTAAAATTCCTTTTTTGATTGCTCATAGGTTGGGTTGTTATTGGGAGGGGGGGTAGAATTTCTTTTTCTGAAATTTTCTTTTTTAGATATAGCAGTTTGCTTTCTCTTATTGTCTTTTCCTCTTTCAGAAGAGGAATTCTCTTTGATTTCTCATTAATTAATTTTTTTTAAAAACCACGTGAAAGTGTAGATTTTCTCACCTGGAGATTTCTGCTTGTTCTTGTGCCCCTGTAATATGATAACAAAAGGTAAAAAACAGCCCGATGGTGCAAGGATATATTCAGACAAGCCCTGGCTTGTATTTAATTGTGTCTTTAACTATTTACCTTATTCTTTTCAACTATGCTCATAGTATATAAATAAATACATTACTTCTGAGAAATCTAAATCAAATTGAAACAGGAATTGATTAGACATGACTCAAATTCCTAAAAAGAGGACTAGAAAAGGACTGCTGGATTCCAGGGAGAAACTGAGCAAAGAGGAATTCAGAAAATTCCACTTAACAACCCTACTCATAAGTAAAGAGACTTCAGAAAGGACTTGGTGGACTGTAGGAGGCTTTCCAAAGGACAACAAAAAAGTGCTTATTCTTCAAACTGAACAGGGGGGAAATATGTGAAAATTAAAATTTGCATGAGTTTCATGGGGAAGAGAGGGTAGAGGTGGGGGGAAAACCTTGTCAATTTCACTGGGGGGGGGGAGATTGGTGAAAGGGAGATGATTTTCCACCGGCCTCTGCAACTAAACAGACCCAATCCAAAGAAAATGTATTTAACCTTGCTTGAATCAACTCCTGTCTCCCAGACTTTTAATTTACACTTCAAAAGGACGGCATTTGCATGGGAAATCATTTGACCTGATCCCCGCCCCCCCCCCAACTGATAAGTGTCTCTGCCAAAGTCCCAAATTCACCAAAGGATTTGTCTGACATTTTACAGTGACACATGAACATATCCATCTCCGAGGAGACTTTTATTTCTTGGTACATGTTTTCTCACCAGTATTAATTCATAACCAATTGGCTCAAGATAACTTGGTTTCTTTTCCCTCTTGTGGTGAATCCAATCCTATTCCAAAGGGTATTACCCCCATCAATCCATCCTGAAGTGATATCCTGTCTCCAGCTGTCCTAAGCATCCATCAGTTTCCCCCTTCCTGAGGGCCAAACTACAAGTGACGCTTGACACAGGTTGGACACTTGTCAGCTTCCCTCAAGTTTTGATGGGAAATGTAGGCAGCTTGGCGGAATTTTGGAGAAGTGACAGTTGAAAAGTCCATTGGACAGCAGTCGGAGAGCCAGGCTGCAAGACCAGGACGCCTACATTTCCCATCAAAACTTGAGGGAAGCTTGTAGCTTGGCCCTGAGATGGTATTTTCCTGCCAAGCCATTATCAGTAAGGTTAACCAATAATCGGCTGTAATCCAATTCTGATTGAGGCATGCCTCATTCTCACACTATCCAAACATTTTGGGGGTATAAGTATAGCCCCCAGAACCCGCTCAGATAGGATCAGATTCTCCCAGCGACCTTTACTACCGACTATTGCTGACCCTGCACCCTATCACAGGAATTTTCTGCAACATTGTTAGCCAATCTCTGACTTCATACCACTTTTCCTTTCCTTTCTGAAGCACTTTCATTGGACCCCTCAGTACTTTTTCTTTGGGACAGGTTTGTATGTTTTTCTATTCACCCCCTTTTGTACTAGTAGGAGTATAGGACTTATTAGGGTCATTAGGCATTAGGATTTACTATTAGTATTGCATGTGTGTCTGCCATTTGCATCTGCCTCGTAACATTTATTCTGCAATTTTGATTATTCAATAAACCATTCTATTTGTGTCAGTTATATCCTGCCTATTTGCATTTCTTTACTCATTTGTGCTACCCTGAATCCGGGACCCCCGATATACACTTGACTGTGGTTCCCTTTGATAAAATTAACCCACGGGGGGGGGGGCGGGATGCATTCGTGTGTACTTGACATGCAAAGAAGACACTCCTAGTGTCAAGGGATATACATGTACAGACTATTTGGGTAACAAAGCTGGCAGGAAGCATTCTGCCATCAAGCACACTGCTGAACAAGGCAGTCAGATACAGCTCTGGGAACCTTGAAAGTCTAGAAATGTCCCCTTTGAAAAAAATGAAAACAGATCTTCAGTCCCTCTGTCCCTCTGTCTGTCTGTCTTTCTGTCTGTTGCAAGTGATCGACTGACCAATCAATCGTCCTCCTTTCTCACTGGGACACAAGGCACATTACATAGAGTAACTCAATTTGAAATTTGAAAATAAGTAGAAGTCACATACAGAGCCAAAACAAAGCACAAGCATTTAACATGTCATGCGGAAATTCCCTAGTAGGAACATACTTACATAAACAGACAGTACTCAGTAGCATAGTCCAGAGTCCCTATCCCTTTTTGAACCATTTCCTTACAGTACAGCCTTCCTATCCATGTAAAAAAGCTCTCCTGAATAATTCAATTATGCTTCATTTGCAAAAAGCCAGGAGAGTGGGAGGCCTCTTTAGGTAGGTCTCTCCGTGAAGTGGGGGCCACAACAGAGAATGCATGTGCATAAGCAGTTGTTGATTTTACCCATTTGCAGAACGGCAGCTGCAGAAGGCCCTTTTCAGATGAGCAAAGCTGCCAAGGCAGAGCATAGGGAGAGAAGCGGACTGGGCAGATATGAAGGACTAAGTCCATGAAAGGATAGCCATATAACCGTACTGGATCTTGAGATTGATCGAGCAAATACAATGAGTATTCCAACAGGTTTTAGGAATCGTTTTTTAAAAGAATACCAACAAACATTCAGCACTGACATTCAAGGAACATGGAGAACATTAACTCATTTTTCAATATGTGGATCAATGATCCTAGAACATAATTCTCTAAACGTGTTTCGGACGACTCACTGGGATTCCATAGCGCAGGAGTAGTAGAGCGGCCCTAGCAGGCATAAGCGAAGAGTCGCACCCGCCTGCTGCCATGGATCGGGAGCCAAGGAGGCCAGAACAGCTGCTGTCGGGCTCATGTGCTCACCAGAGGCCTGCCTCCTCCTCTCCCTGCTTCCTGCCTTCCCACCTGTCCAAGGGGCGCTGAATCGCCCCAGCCAGCTGCTTCCTCCCTCCCACCCCCTCCCTCCCACGAGCCCAAGGGGCTGAATTGCCCCAGACAGCTGCCTCCTCCCCTCTCCTCTGCCTTCCCACTGGCCCGAGGGGCACTGAATTGCCCTGGCCGGCCGCCTCCTCCTCCCCACCCCCGCCTTCCCACCGGCTCGAGGGGCGCTGAATCTCCCCAGCCGGCCACCTCCTCTCCCCTCCCCTGCCTTCCTACCGGCCCGAGGGGTGCTGAAGCACCCTGGCTGGCGTCCTCTTCTTCCTCCCCCCTCCTGGCTTTTTCCCTGAGACCTGGGCCGTTTCCACACTACTCACCTTCATCTGGAACAGGGCGCAACGTAGCAAAAATCCCTGCAGACGATAGTGTCTTGTCATGCGAGTTTTGCACGACGTCATGCAAAACTCACGCGAGAAGATGCTATCGTCCACATTTTTTTTGCTATGCTTGCGCCCTGTTTTGGATGAAGGTGAGTAGTGTGGAAACGGCCCTGATCTACCTTTTCCCTTTCTTCACTGCTGCGCAGGTAGACCTGGCCTCTTGACCCATAGAGGCCAGGTATGCCTGCCATGGCTCTGTTGGCTGGGTACGCCTGGCCTTTGTACTCCTAGAGGCCAGGTCTACCGCCCACAGCATTGCCAGGCAGCTGTATAGGTGCCTCTAGGGCCGTTGCCACCCCCTGCTGGTAGTGCTCCCTGCCTCTGCAGCCAGCTGCGAGGTTCAGGCGCACGCTCTTGATGCTCCCCCCCCCACACACAGTGCTCCCCACTCTGCAGCCGGCTATGGGGATGATTCAGGTGGCTGTGGGTCGCAGGAGCACTCCAGGGCTCTTGCCACCCCTGGCAGCACTTGCAACTTCTGGAGCTGCCCGATGCGGCCCATGGAGGCAGCAGAGATGCCCAGCATGGCAGCACTGCCCTCCCAAGGCCCCGCAGCAGGGTCCTGCTAAATCAGTTTTCTAGAGCCCATTGTATTTTTTTCTCACAATGGGCTCTGTTTCTAGTTCTTTTATAATATGAAATGATTTCGTATTATACTCAAAAAGTGGTACAGCATCTTGAGATTGACCATACCACATGCATGACCTAAAAGAAGATGATGTTCCATTGCCTTGGAAGCAAAATATATCAGAGGCTTATGCTACTGCAACTCATTGTGGCTGCTCCTTGGGCCTCGCAGATCCTAGTCTGGCATTCTAACCACTACCCCATGCGGGTTCTCTTCCAGTGCTATTGATCAAGCACTGTCAGCTATCAGGCTACACCAGCCCTTGCTTCACGTTGCTTGACAAAATCACGTGTCCCTGTGATACCATTCTTTGAAATTCAGATTTCCACAGTCCGTTAGTGGGGAACGCTGGGGAACAAACCCTTGGGAGCGCTACTTGTTCAGCTTGCTGGTTCTTGATTTTCAACCTGATGCAAAAATACAGTAAAAAGTATCATATTTGCACCTACTGCAATCCTGTTATTACAAATCGTTTATTTCCCAGCATGACATCTCAGCCACTGGAGAGTATATGATGACTCAGACAGCAAAAGGCCTTTCTGAATTCCCCAGCACACCAGGGAGGGGCATTCTTCACACTGCTGAAGCTGTGACCAGTGGCTCACCTGGACGTCATCATTTCTCCTCCAAACAGAGCAGCTCACCGAGCTCTCTAGCAAGAAAGAGAAATCGCTTTCTCATTCGAAAAGCCTTCTGAATGACAGGTGCCAGAAATCTGAACTCCGAATTTCTTTATATCAGTCACGCGAGTACCCTGCCACACAACTCCAGCCCCTCACAAGAACTTTGCCCTTCAAAGGCCTTTTTTCAGTTTCCCTGTTGAGTTGTACAGGGGCTGTAGCATTCCAGTGTGGTGCAGATGAGAGAAGGAGAGAAAGAGGGGGGGGGGGCATGACTGCTACGATTGTGCTCTTGGATAGGTGTAATGAGGGGAAAGAGGAAGAGTGTGGGACAGGGAGAGCAGCAAGCAGCATAGGAACAGCGGCATGTGGTGCGCAGTGCGGATCCTGTTCTGACTCATTCCTGTGCTGATTGTTGTTGCCATGGGGGGGGGGGCAGCTCCCTGCCCACATATCTGGAAGCAGCCATGAACACTTGTTAATCTATACAGAGCCAGCATGGTATAGCGGTTAGAGAGCATTATCTGGAAGACCCAGGTTCGAATCCCGCTTCTTTCATGAAAGCTTGCTGGACAACCTTAGGCCAGTCACACACTTTCAGTTTCACCTACCTCACAGGGTTGTTGTGAGGATAAATGGAGGAGAGGATAATGCCATAAGGCTCTTTGGGCCCCCTAAGTTGGACAAAAAGCAGGTTATACATGACAGAACAAGTTAGTGGAAGACAACGGGCAGTTTCCAGCAATTTGTCTTAGTGGGTGATGGCTGGGAAGTCGTCTTTTATATAAGAGGTAGGATGCTACAACTGCAACCTTATTTTTGACTGGCTGGATGCCTGGTAGTCCCGGTATGGACTACTGTGGTGAGTCAGTATTGCTGTTTTTGTTTCTTTTTACTTCCCTATACTGTCATTTTGTTGCTGCTGCTGAGGATACTTTTTTGTGTGTGTGGCCATTTTCGGTCATTTACCTGTAATTGATGTGGAAATAATCTTTAAAATGTTTCTCCTTTTTTAAAATGGGACAAGTCCAGCTCAAGGAAGCAGAAAATGGGGACTAAATCCTCTCCTATATTTGCTTCTTGGAAAGAAGAAATGAAATCAAAATGGGGATGTTTCAGATCAAACCAGCGAGCTTGTGACATTCAGTTTCATCCCTTGCACAAACTTAACGGCTTAGGAGAAGATATTGATGTAACCTCAGACTGAAACAAGGAGAACGTTTGGGCAGGATCTTGCACCCATCTTTATGGGAAGCTCTTCTTCCATTTATGTTATCGCCGGGTACCATGACATTTCTGTTGTCCCACTGCTCAGCTTAGAAGGCACTTCTTTAAAAAGAGTTAAATCTGTCACAAATCATATAGATCAGTCATAAATAATGCTGATTTTAGTGTTCATCTTTATAGTCCTTGGCAGGCCTTTTTTCTGGGAAAAGAGGTGGTGGAACTCAGCGGGATGCCCTCGGAGAAAATGGTCACATGGCTGGTGGCCCCGACCCCTGATCTCCAGACAGAGGGGGGTTTAGATTGCCTTCTGTGCCGCTCAGCGGCACGGAGGGCAATCTCAACTCCCCTCTGTCTGGAGATCAGGGGGCGGGGCCACCAGCCATGTGACCATTTTCAAGAGGTTCCGGAACTCCGTTCCACCGCGTTCCAGCTGAAAAAAAGCCCTGGTCCTCGGCAATATTGTGCATATAAAACATCATCAAGTCACAGATGACTTATGGTTACTCAAGGTTTTCAAGGCAAGCATTGCATAGCAACCCTGGACTTCCTTGGTGGTCTCCCATCAAAGCATTAAACAGGGCTGACCCTGCTTAACTTCTGAGATCTGAAGAAATTGGGTGAGCCTGGGCAATTGAGGTCACAGTGCAGATCCAAATCAGTTTGGATCTACAACATTTTCATACGTGAGCAGTTGTGCAAAAAAACAGTGATGCAAACCTGATTAGTAGATTTTGTGTCATTTGAAGCTGACTCTAACAGACCAGATGATTTTCTCATGTCTGATTGATGTAGTTAACTGTTCAACTGTTGAACACGTTTGCCCTGAAATTTGAGGTATCCCTTGTCACGCATAGCTTGGGCCCAGTGGCCTATCTAATAACAACATAATAATAACATACAATTTATATACCACCCTTCAGGACAACGCCCACTCAGAGTGGTTTTCAATGTATGTTATTATTATTCTCACGACAATCACCCTGTGAGGTGGGTGGTGCTGAGAGAGCTCCTAGAAGCTGTGACTGACCCAAGGTCACTCAGCTGGCTTCAAGTGGAGGAGTGGGGAATCAAACCTGGCTCTCCAGATTATAGTCCCATCGCTCTTAACTGCTATACCAAATTATATGATACTCTGTTCCCTTGTCTGTCCCCAAATGCTTTCAAGCACACATCTGCTAGGAGTTCCTGATTCTCAGGTGTCCAATACTGGGGGTTCATTTGGATTGGGACCATGGTGTTTGGGGAGAGGGAGCTTAAACCATCTCCCCTTCCTCATTTACGCAACCTGAAACAGCCCCAGGGAGCCACTATTTGCTCCATTGGGGAAATTACATGCAGATCATTGGGCAAATAGTAGCTTCCAGGGCACTTTCAGGTCAGAAAAATGTCCTGCAATATCAGTGTGGCTGCACATCTGTGCATATAGGGTTGCCAAGAGCTCAGAGGAAAAAAAATATCCTGCCCCTTTATTAGAGGGTTAGTTGGTTGTTATTTACCAGGTGTATGACTTACCTCTCTGCCACCAAAAAATTCAGCTGACCTTTTCCACACATTAAACTTCTGTTAAAGGGCATGACATTTCTTCTCCAGGAGTTGGCAACCCTAGCCGTTTACCCTCTGCAACAACAGAGCACCTGACCCTAGAAATTTTTTTAAAAAATTACAACCAAGTAATTGGAATTTTCAGTAAATTGGGCTGATCAGGTTTTTTTTAATCTGGAGTTGATACTGGTGTGTGTGTATGGGGGTCATTTCTTATGGTATATATGAGCTAGGCCCTGAAATGCAGTATTTTATCATCACCATCTGAAGAGAAGCTGTATTGTATTTATATTGTATTTTGTGTTGTTAATTTGTTTTATTATTTGTATATTGATTTTAGTTTTTGTTTTTATCGATTTTAACTGTTCACCGCCCAGAGCCCCTGGGGATGGGCGGTATATAAATTGAAAAAATAAATAAATAAAAATATTGCGGGGATAATAACAACATTGACTTTGTTGATCACTCTGTGTGGGGCACTGAACTGTCTAGAAGAGTGGTATATACATGCGGTTGTTGTTGTTGTTGTCATCGTCGTCGTCGTCGTCGTCATCGTCATTATCATCATCATTAATATTATTATTACCACCACTGCAGATGGAAAGCCATTTTTAAAGTCTCCAGGAGCTCAATTCTGCTTGGAACTGCAATGTGGGGGAGATTGACTCCTGTTTGTCCCTCCACACCATGTGATTGATTGATTGATTGATTGGATTAGATTAGATTAGATTAGATTAGATTAGATTAGATTAGATTAGATTAGATTAGATTAGATTAGATTTTTAGTCCGCCCTCCCCACCAGGCGGGCTCAGGGCGGAGTACAACTGTCACGGGCTGGGCCAGCCCAAGCAGGGTGGTGCAGGTCCAAACCTTGATACCAAGTCCAGAGGGAGTTTCAGGAGCCAAAAGCCAAGTCAAAGCAGTGGTCAGAGCACAAGCTAATGCCAGAGTTGAGTCCAGAGTCCAAGAGCAAGGTCAGGCACAGTCCAAGGTCAGTTACCGGTAGTGTCAGGTCCAACAGTAGGCACGGGCAAGGTTCACGGAGCACGGAGTGGTTGCAGACAGTAGAGACGTTGCTTCCACGCCTGGCTGTTGCACCTGACTGGCTTTTATAGCCAGGCATGGTTTTCAGCCAGCTGCTGGGGCTCCATCCTGAAGCTACTCATCATCACCCTCCAGCAGCTGGCGTTGGCTCAGGAGACGAGCACTGCGCCGTCTCTCCTGCAGCTCCAGTCTCTGGCGCTGTCTGCGGCGTTCTCTGGGTGTGGGTGAACCTGGGGGGGTGGAAGCCTCTGGCTGGGCTTCCCCTGTGGTGCTGGCAGTCCCTGACTGAGCTTCCCCTGTGGAAGTCCCTGGCTGCACTTCCCCTGTGGTGCTGGGGCTGGAGAGTACTGATGGCTCTGCTTCAGCTGCTGGCTGTAGGCTCTGATTAGCCAACAGCTTTGGCTCCTGATTACCAGCCTCTGCTGAGTCAGGGCTGGCTGCATGGAGCTCCTCTTCTCCTGAGGAGTCCTGGCTGGCTACACGAAGCCCCTCTCCTCCTGAGGAGGAGTCCTCACTCTCACTGAGCCCAGGCTGGACCATGACAACAACATTTCAATTTACATAAATAACAGTTAAGTACAGATGAAACATTATACAAATAACATTAAAACAACTTTATACAATAAATACAATACAGCTTCTCTTCAGATGGTGATGATAAAATACTGCATTTCAGGGCCTAGCTCATATATAGGCTCAGGGCTTTTTTCCAACTGGACTGCAGAGGAACGGAGTTCCGGAACCTCTTGAAAATGGTCACATGGCTGGTGGCCCCGCCCCTGATCTCCAGACAGAGGGGAGTTGAGATTGCCCTCCGTGCCGCTTGGCGGCGCAGAGGGCAATCTCATCTCCCCTCTGTTTGGAAATCAGGGGGCGGGGCCACCAGCCATGTGACCATTTTCTCCGAGGACAACCCGCTGAGTTCCACCACCTCTTTTCCCAGAAAAAAGCCCTGTATCGGCTTCATATATAGGGTGGCCAAAGCCTCTTCAGGAAGTTATTTTTATAACTCCCGGTTGGAATACTCCACATGGACGTCCAAAGTTATGCAAATAATTCCTTTCAGAGGCAGTTTTAGCTCAGGAAAATGGTGTGGAGAGGGAGGTAAGAGCGTCTGCTCCCCCCAGTTCTGAGCAGAATTGGGCTCCGGGCATCTTTCAAATGCATTTTCCCATAGCTGCTGTGGGACTGTATTTTAAGAGATCCAGGTCCAGGGAAGCTGAACCTAACTTGCCAAACACATAGTTTGGTCCTGAGAGGCAGGCTTTTTAGGTCAGAGGTTTAGCTTTCAGGAAGGTTTCAGCTTTGGCACTTTAAAAAAAAGAAGATAGAAATCAGCGACTAAGAAAAACCACATTATGTAGAACCGGATGCCACATCTTAATATGGATATCTTAGTAAGAACATCAAGGGCAGCCAGGAAAAGCCTTTTCTTGGTAATGAAACTTTTTCCTTTTGTAGAGGTAAGTAAAGAGCTCAATTCAGAAACTCCTGTTGTAGATGCTGTTCCTATCTTTAACATAAATCAGGAGAATGATACCATAAGAAATGACCCCCATACACACACACCAGTATCAACTCCAGATTAAAAAAACCTGATCAGCCCAATTTACTGAAAATTCCAATTACTTGGTTGTAATTTTTTAAAAAAATTTCTAGGGTCAGGTGCTCTGTTGTTGCAGAGGGTAAACGGCTAGGGTTGCCAACTCCTGGAGAAGAAATGTCATGCCCTTTAACAGAAGTTTAATGTGTGGAAAAGGTCAGCTGAATTTTTTGGTGGCAGAGAGGTAAGTCATACACCTGGTAAATAACAACCAACTAACCCTCTAATAAAGGGGCAGGATATTTTTTTTCCTCTGAGCTCTTGGCAACCCTATATGCACAGATGTGCAGCCACACTGATATTGCTTTTAAGGGGGAAAGATGGAGTTCAAAAAGACACATCTTTTCTAACCTTTCAAACACGAACAGCTCTCAGCAGTGGTCCTTCATAAGGTCTGTTTTGGACCTTAAGAAAAAGTGATTGAGGAAAAAATGTAATACAAATTAGTCACAAAAGGTTCCTCCCTGCAAAAAAAATTACAGACTGGGGACTGTAATGCAAAGGGTGAAAGTACCCTTTGGATTGTCCCCACACACCTCATCCTCTTGCTCCACCACCTCTTCCTGTTTCCCTTTCTCTCCCCTTACAAGAAAGAAAGAAAGAAAGAAAGAAAGAAAGAAAGAAAGAAAGAAAGAAAGAAAGAAAGAAAGAAAGAAAGAAAGAAAGAAAGAAAGAAAGAAAGAAAGAAAGAAAGAAAGAAAGAAATGGCCCTGAGCAGAAATCCAGGATAAAGCCCTGCAAACACTACCAGCCCCACTACCCTCACCAGGGCCACGCAACGGACAGCCCTCACCTCATGCGAGGTGGGCAGGTGTTGCCTGGAACCCCCTCCCAGAACCCGGACATGGACTTTGTATGAACTGTGCACAACTTGGCACTGAGGCCAATCATACACATGGAAGGGGAACTTCATGGGACTGGCAGGGCACCCCCCAGCCAGTGCCCACAAGCAACCCTCCCTGGGACCATTCGGGAGTAGCCACTCAGCACCCAGATCAATGTGCCTGCCTGCCGAGATGCCAGCCACTGCTGAGATCCCTACTGGAACCGGGACCAGTAGTGGACCAAGGAGAAGCCATGATCCAGAGACAGTTTTAAAAGGACAACTATTTTCCTGTGGGAGCCACGACACACCAGCGGTCCTGTCATGCTCCACTTTCCAGGTGTGCCTCCTGATATGCAGGTGTCATTGTCCAGCCCAAAGACAAAGACGAGAAGCAAGACGCCTTTGGACTCTGTTAATCGCATATCAAGATAATCGTTTCCACCCATCAAGCTATATGGACTATCAGAAAATCCGATCATTCCCCACCCGTCCTTCCTCCTTGCCCTTTTGTCCCTTCGGAGGTGTCACAAAAACAAACATTAGATTCCAAAGTGTCCACCCTGGATTTCTTTCGTCCCACTAAAACTGCACATTAATTACTTTTGTTAAATTGCCTGAGAGCCACTTACGACTACGAGGCAGGAAACCCACCCCAGGTCTTGTCTCGGGATAGAAATTGGCTATTTAAGACCACCCTTTCTGGTCACAGATCAGATGCTCGAGATCTCACTCTCATTCCACCCCACCTCGTGTAGTGCTGGTCACTCCACTAGGCATTCTGCTCCTCGCTGCCGAATCTCTGCTTCTCGATGGACAGGTACGTATCACCCACCAACGATCTTCCAGCTAATGCAACTGTCTCTATACTCTTTCCACCCTTTGATTTCCTGGTCCTGTATTGAATGTGTGTGTGATTCTTAGACTCTGTAAGCTTCAAGGTTCTTAAGTAAAAGCTGTGATTCAGTTTAAAGTACTAGTCTTCTCCGTTATTGTGCGTGCTCTGGAAACTCTGACCCTGGTATACACAGGTTATGATCCCATCATATATGCCCATTGCCTATTAATTCCCCATCTTTCAGGCAATTCGGCTAACAAAGGAGCCCCCACTGTTGTCAGAAGCCAGCTGCCCAAGCACCAGAATGTGTAGCTGCAAGTGGTGGCAGCAGCCTTCAGTTCCTCTTTTCCTCTTTTCTTGGAGAGTCAGGGCCATGAGCAGTTGCCCGCCCCCCCCTGCCCAAAGTGCAGGGCCCAGGGCAGTTGTACCTGTTGCTTAGTGGCTAAGACCAACCCTGGGTAGAGCCCCTCTCTGATTTGACACACACCCCTTGTTGGCAGCCCTTGGAATTTGCACATGGACATGGAAGGTTACAAATGAATAGAAGACAGGAAAGATGAGATATCTCTATCTAGCTATCTAGTCTAAGGTTGCCAGTGGCTGGCAAGATGAGAGGTCCTGCATCCATGGTGCCAGCATGGAGAAGAGAGCAGAGAGTGTGACAAAGAAAAGAAGATGAGGTGTCACAAAGAGGAAGTCCCTGAGAATAGCATTCTACACATCAAAGGATAGTGCCAAGGTAGTAAAGAGCAAAGGGTAAACAGATTCCTGACCTGACAGTTTGGTGTAGTGGTTAAGAGCATAGGACTCTAATCTGGAGAGCCAGGTTTGATTCCCCACTCCTCCACTTGAAGCCAGCTGGGTGACCTTGGGCTAGTCACAGCTCTCTGGAGCTCTCTCAACCCCACCCACCTCACAGGGTGATTTGTTGTGGGGATAATAATGGCATACTTTGTAAATCGCTCTGAGTGGGCATTAAGTTGTCCTGAAGGGAGGTATATAAATGGAATATTATTATTATTATTCTATCTTTCTAACTCTTTGGTTTGTTCCCGTCCAAAACCTGAGTAAGGGACAACAGGATCTGAGCCCAGTGGTGCCTCAGAGACCAACAAGATTTTCAGTGTAAGCTTTTGAGAGTCAGAGCACCCGTCTTCAGACACCCATAGGAATGGAGATCCCTGAGCCTTTATATCCCAGCCAAAGATGGGTGGTGGGTTAAAAGGCAGTATAAGGAAGTAAGGGTCAGTGTTTTGGGGCTCAGATGAGACATCTGGATCATTGCAGAATGGAAATTTCTTGGAATTGTTGGCGCTTGTGGTTTAGGCTGACCCATTTTTAGTGATCTATATCTCAAAATATGGGAGTGTTGTCAAAGATAACTCATGATACTTATCCAAGCTTGTGTGTGATAAACTCATTGGTCAAATGAGTGACAAAGTTTGTTAAGGTATTGTGGATTAAATAAGTACTAGGTATTTAACTTTATCTGTTGACTCTACACATGATCTTTCACATATTGATCAATTGAGTGTTGTACTAAGATATGTTTCTTCCACAGATGGAAAATGAGTTGAACAATTGGTAACATTCCTCAATTTGAAAAGCCACACTGGGGAAGAAACGGCAAATCAAGTACTGCATTATCTGTGCCAACTGCAAAAGAGATTTCTCAAAGAGTAGAGGTCAATATTATGACAACACAACCAAAATGTCAGGATGTTATCAAGGAACGTGGAAGTAGTTTTTAGAACAGAACAAATATGCCTCATTCATACCATGTGCTGCACACTCTCTCAGTCTTGTTGGCCACAGTGCAGTTGATTGTTATCCAGTGGCAGTTAGTTTTTTTCTCAATGGCCCAGTTATTTCATACATTGTTCTCTGCCTCAACGTACCAATGGGCACTTCTTAAAACATACCTGGGCAATGATTGTGTGCTGAAATTTCTTTGTAATACTCACTGAGAGGCACACGCAGTGACAGCAAGTGTAGTTCTGTAGTCCTACCCAAATATTGTGAATGCATTAGAAAGTATAGCTGAAGACCAATTACAAAAGGGGGAAACTATATTAAAAGCCGAAAACATTGCAAGCAAGATACAAGAACTGGTGTTTGTATTCATGTTGACTGTGTGTTATGTGCCATCAAGTCACCTCTGACCTATGGTGACCCTATGAATGAAAGACCTCCAAAACATCCTATCATTAACAGACTTGCTCAGATCTTGCAAACTGGAGGATGACATTTCTTTTATTGAGTCAAGCCATCTCATTTTAGGTCTTCCTCTTTTCCTCCTGCCTTCTACTTTTCCTGGCATCATTGACTTTTCCAGAGAATCTCGTCTTCTCATAATGTGACCAAAGTACGATAGCCTCAGTTTTGTCATTTTAGCTTCTAAGGAGAATTCAGGCTTGATTTGATCTAGTACCCACTTATTTGTATTTTTGGCTGTCCATGGTATCCACAAAACTCTCCTCCAGCACCACATTTCAAATGAATCAATTTGCTTCCTGTCAGCTTTCTTCACTGTCCAACCTTCACATCCATACATCGTAATGGGGAATATACCATAGTTTGGATAATCTTGTTGACTATGTGGAATGAAATTATACAACACTTTCACTGCATGTCAAGATCTCCAAGAAAAAGAATTAGATTTGCAAACTTGTGCAGACTTCTGTCAATCATTAGCAGACCGCTTACACACTTTGAGGAATGATTTCAACAGATATTACAAGACGTATCAAACGATACCTTGCCTAATATTAACTGTAAAGAAGCGCAGTCCACAAATGAATCAGGAAAAAACAAATGATGACAATGCACCAGAAACAGCACTGAATCTTAGAGACAAATTTCACAAATCTACATACCACACTATAATTAATACACCCGAAGGCTTGAAGCTCATATGAAGAGGAGTGGGCAAGCATACAAAAAAGTATCAAGTAGATTTTCTTTTCTAAATTATATGGAATTATTTGACAAGAAATATTCACAAGGTTCCCAAAGGCTCGTTGACTCGTACCCTATTGAACATGAGCTTCTGAGAACAAAGCTACAAGTGACACCTTACACAGGTTGGACACTTGTCAGCTTCCCTCAAGTTTTGATGGGAAATGTAGGCATCCTGGTTTTACAGCTTGGCTCTCCATTACAGCTGCAAGACCAGGATGCCTACATTTCCCATCAAACTTGAGGGAAGCTGACAAGTGTCCAACCTGTGTCAGGCATCACTTGTAGCTTGGCTCTCAGGAGAATAAAAGCAGTTTCACTGTTATATGAGCACAAAATGTAATGAAATAGAAAGTATGAAACATGAAATTCAGTCACATTGATCTTCATGAGACAATTACCAAATGGAGAGATCACACTAGGTATTTTTCTAATACTGATTATTACTAACTGCTCTGCAGAGCGCTCTTTTTCTCAACTGAAAAGGATTTTTAAAAAAACTCTCGGAGAACAACATGTCAGGAGAAACTTGATTTGCTTTCTCTGTTGTGTATGGAAATGGATATGCTTTATCGAGTCAGCTTCAATGAACTTATCTAGAATTTTGCGATCAGAAAATCTGGAAAGAAACTATTTTAATTTCAGTCTAGTTCTGTGTCATTTTGAAAATAAAAAGGTGTTAGTATTGTTTTTAACTTGAATTACATATGGGGGCGCCATAATATTTTCAGCGCTTAGGGCCTCTAAAGGACTTTATCTGGTCCTACCATGCCTCCTGAAGCATGCTCAGTTCCCAGTTGCCCCTTTTCTGTTTTCTCTTCTTTTTAAATGTGTAAACTAATAGCCTTCTGCATGTTTGGGGATCCCCTGAGTATACAGAAACCCTGATCCTATTATGCCCCTCTGATGAGCTCTCAACCTCAAACATTGCTATTAAAGGCAACAAGCTGGAGTTGTATGTACTGGAGATAAATTGGGGGAAATCCCCTCAGAGCCAAATTCCCCCCAACTCCCACACAATGCAATAAATTTTAGGGCTCTAGTGGGTTAATTACCCTATAACATCCCCCGCCCCACCCCCGCCTTCCTTAACTGACTCTGAACTGCCGTCGGTGTCCCATCCTTCCTGGAGTATATTCCGTCCTCATCAGACTGATAGTTTGGGGATTTTCTCCCTCTTTCGGTTAACTGAAAAAGTGATTTTTTTCCTGCGTCTCTGGGGAATCCCCTGAGTCTGTAGAAAGTCGTACATTGTCGGTCTACTGGTTTTGGTGCTCTTGTGAGCAGCATGAGTTGCTTCAAAATTACAGAGAGCAAAATCACAAGCTGGGGACCCACGAGGAGAGAGCAATTTGGAATCCCATCTCACTCTCACTCCTGGGCTGACCCAGACATCATCAGATACTATTGCGCTATCCTGATCATTCACCTCCAGCTGGTTTGTCCACATAGGAAAATCCTGGTTGCAAATTACTATAATGGTGTGACAATATACAATATGCAACAATATATGGATCCATATTTTTTCTCTGATCGATGCTTGGCTGCTTTCAACATCCTCCTGGAGTGTATTATGGGTTTTCTCTCTCCTTCAGATAATTTAGAAAGCCATGTTTTTCTGAGGAAGTCCTCTAAGCAGAGCTTTTTTTAAAGCAGGAACTCAGTGGAATGGAGTTCCGGCACCTCTTGAAAATGGTCATATGGCCGGTGGCCCTGCCCCCTGATCTCCAGACAAGAGGGGAGTTTAGATTGCCCCCCCACACACCACTCCAGTGGCACAGAGGGCAATCTAAACTCCCCTCTGTTTGGAGATCAGGGGGCAGGGCCACCGGCCGTGTGACCATTTTTGCCAAGGGTGATTTAAACTTTAACCCCCCCCCCTTGTTCCAGCTGACCCAAAGTGACGTCATTGTGCTGTCCTGAGTTCCACCGCTGAGTTCCACCACCTCTTTTCCCAGAAAAAAGCCCTGCCCCTAAGAATGCAGAAACCCCAGTTTTGTCTATGGGCAGTGGCCTGGTTTGGCCTGCCCTCACCTCTGTGTGATCGCTGGCTTGTGAACATGGCACTAACATGAGGAGAAAGTTTTTAGGTTGCCATCTTAATTTGGGAAATTCCTGAAAATGTGGACTCAATGCCTGAGGAAGGCAGGATTCGGAGAGACATGAGAGCTCAGCAGGGATGCAACATCATAGAATCTACCCTCTGAATCTGCCATTCCCTCCAAGGGAACTGAAGATCAGTTATAACTTTGGGAGAACTCCAGGCTCCACCTGGAGGCTGGAAACTCTAGGAGGTGTCCATTGTATGCTTCCTTCCCATGCTTTCCAAATATTCCTGATCACAGGGAAGGAGCATACATGTGGACACTCTACAGGTTGGTTCTGTGCTCATGATGAGCAAACAATAGTACAGAAGTGGGGGAGAGGCCAATGTGCTTGTGACCACTCCCTCCCTACAGGTTCAGTCATTGCACAGAGGAGTCATGCATAGAGGGTTAGTACAAAGCAGCTTTATGTGTTTATGGGCAGTAACCCACACTCACAGATACGTGTCCCTCCCCCTCCCCTCTTTTTTATGGTGCATCCTAGTTAGAAACAAACTAGGATTAACCAGTTAGTTTCTGTCCCACTAACTGGGATTCTAAACAAAAATTTCATCCAAGTTTAGATCCAAGTTTAGATCCTGGGGAACGGGGCTAACTAATTAACCCTATCATCTGCATCCATTAGTAACCTATTCCACTCCATGTGAGAAGGGAGGGGGCATGCATACACAAACATGGCACTAAAACAGGTTCATGTGCATGTTGACTTAACGTGACATCTGAATAAAAGCCTGGCCTGCCAAGGACTCCTCTAGGGTTGCCACACCTGGCAACCAGCAGGAGGACTCGGTGGAAGAGACAAGGGGGCATGCATGTAGGTGATGTCTCTGATATCACAAAGTCACTTTTGGGTACAACCTGGAAGTGAAAATGGGTTAACTAGGAATCACTGGAAACTCTGTGGGAAAACCTTTGTTACTTCTGGTTAGACATGGACATGAACAGAAAAAAAACCCGAACATGGTGTTCGTTGTTTGTTGCTATCCTCGAACAACGAACAATGAACACTGACGAACAGGACCTGTTCACAAACATGTTCGTTGTTCGTTGTTCGTGGGGGGCCAGCAGGCTCTCCTCCAGCCATCAAGATCCCTACCACACCACTCCCAGAAACCTTACCTGAGCAGGCAGCAGGAAAGGTACCAGTAATAAATAATAGCTTGGCCCAGAGCCTGGCAGCAGCCCTGGAACTTGAAAAGGTAGATCGCTATCCCACCACACACAACGAAAGTTCAAGCTCCAATGCACTCTCCCTGTGTCGCTTTCAAAATGCCAACAACAACTGTCTCTCCCTCTCCACTGTCTGCAAAACCAGAGCTGGGAGCCCCCCTCCCCCCTGCTCTTTGCGTCTTTGTAACAAATTTGGAGCTTCGCACTTGAAAGGAAGACCTGCCTATCAAGCTAAATTGGGCTTAGATTGGGGTTTCCAGGGCAACAGCAGGAGTTCAGACAGAGTTCAGGCAGTCCCTGCCTCTGGTTGTCAAGGGAATTGATTGCAGGTGCCAGACTGTCTGGCTTGATGAACAGCAACGAACAGCAATGAACAAGGCTTGCAATGACCACCTGTTTAGAATGGGGCCTCAAGAACAGCTTGTTTGCAAACAGCTGATTGGGCTGTTCGTGGCTTTTTAAAGTTCGTATTGCTGTTCGTGCCCATCTCTACTTCTGTTTTCTACCCAGAAAAGACATAGCAATGTTTTATTCTTTTTTTCTCCCACTGTCTCTCTGAGGCAATGGGGTTTGCTGGTGTGAGGCCTCTCACCATAGCAGAAGGTATGGCAAGTTTATCTGAGGATGACATTGCAGCATGCACACCCAGGGCTCTTCTATCTATACCACAGCAGTTTAATACTATCTGAAAGGTCAGTTCCTCTGCCCCCCCCCGCCCCAAATCTTGGGAATCATAGTATGGTGAAGTGCCATGATCTCTGTGAACTTCTTAGTTCCCCCTCAAAAAACTACAATACCTGCATTTTCTGTAATGGGTGGTGTGGGTATTTGTGAACTGTTTAACCCTGTAGTGTAACTACAACCTCACACACTCATATTAGAGGAGTGATCGCTGTCTAGAGGAGAAAACCTGAGAGCCAGGATTAAGTGAACAGTAGGGTTGCCATTTCAAAGAATATTGGTTCCAAGAGGGTGCCATGTTGGTTAAGTTTCACTGTGGAAATGGACTTCTCATCAGGACTGGGGATATCGATCTCATTAGGATTGGCTTAGGCTGAAATTGCTATTCAGCCATGAAGGTCTCTAGCTGGCCTCGAGCTTGACACTCCCTCAGCCCAACAGGGTTGTTGTGAGTTAAAAATAGAGGAAGTGATGAGAATCCATAACAAGTCTACACCGCACTGATCAATAAACATCTAGCAGCCTAGATATGTGGGATGTAATGGGCCTTTGCCCTTCCATTCTGCTTCATAAATGGCATTCTAGCTTGGCTGCTTCCAGTAACCACCCCTGCATTGATACTGGTGGCAGTTATGAAATGGCACATGGTGCCTCCATTACCAAGTTGCAGCAGCTTATTGAAGAGGTAATTTGACCCTTTCACCTTTCCGATAACCTCATGCTCTGCCCAGAAAAGGTGAAAGAACAAATGTAGCAGAAGAACCCACATTTTTCAGAGTGTGTCTACACATCCTCTCCACTTCCCAGATGGGACCCGCAAACCTTGACCTATTTATGAGGCGGAAATATCTTAAATGTCAGGTTGAGGTTGAGGGTTATGGTTTCTCTAATGCAGCAAACAGAGGCTTTTGGGGTCCATTTTAGATTGGGGAAATGGTGCGGTGGGGGGAGCTTAAATTTTCTGAAGCGACAACATCAGAAATTGTGCCATTTGCGCTATGAAGATGCCATTGTGCTGTGAGTTTTGTGCGATTTTCCGGAGGTTTTAACTGTGTGAAAACGGCTATTGTTGCACCGCCCCGAAAGCGCGCCCATGAGGCCTGTTCCCTCCCCTCCCCTTCCCCCCACTGGCCCAGTGAGTGGTGGTGAGAGGCAGAGGGTGGGAGTGGGGGATCTCCTACCCCCACTGAGGGAATGTCAACTCTACGATCTAATAGGTTATGACCCCATGCCACAGCCAGCAGAGGGAATGGTGACTAAAAACAGATTTCCTATGGTGGAACCTCACATATGGAGTGCCCTCCCCTTTGAGGATCCCCTTACTATCTTTTAGAAGTCGGGCCAAAACATTGCTTTTTACCCAGGCTTCTAACTATGGAGTTTTATCTGTTTCTAAATTGGTGGTCTGCTTCTAGCCTGCAGATTGTATCTATTCAATATTTTTTAGACTTCTCAGCAGTTGTTCTATGCTGCTTTTAAGCCCCTGGCTTGTTTTTAATACTGTTAATTTCGGGGGGGGGGTATGATTTAATGCCATTGTTTTTATTTGTAAGCGACCTCAAGCAGGTCTCTGGAGAGTAGTTGCCAACTCTAGCTTGGGAAAGTCCTGGAGATTTGGGGGCAGGGTCTGCGAAGGGTAGAGTTGGGGAATGACAGGAGCTCAGTGGGGATGTGATATAGAGTCTATCCTTGGAAGCTGCCATTTCCTCCTGATCTCTGTCATCCGGAGCTCAGCTGTAATTCCCGGAGAACTCCAGATCCCACCTGGAGGTTGGCAAGCCTACTGAAGATAAGCTTGCCAACCTCCAGGTAGTGGCTGTTTCCACACGTCTTACCTGCCTACGGAAAATTGTGCAAAAGACCCAGAAGACACCGTCTTCTTGTGCGAAATCACGCCAGGAAGATGCTGTTATCCGGGAGTTTTGCACGATTTCCGCAGGCAGGTAAGACGTGTGGAAATGGCTGGGGTCTGGAGATCTCCCAGAGTTATAGCTGAGCTCCAGACAACAGAGATCAAGTTCCCTGAGGAAATGATAGCTTCAGAGGAAGGCCTCTATAGAAGGACCTCTATGGCTGTTGAGGTTCCTCCCTTCCTCAATTCTACCCTCCCAAGACTCCACCCCCAAATCTTCAGGAATCTTTCTACCTGATGTGGGCAACCATAACAGGGGAGGTAGCATATACATTCCCTAAATACAACTATAGCAGGAGGACTCAACGTTAGGTAGTTAGAACTTGTTTAGGGTTGCCAAAAAAATGTCCTGACCCTTTAACTAAGGCTTAATGGGAAGTTATTTAACAGGTGATATTAAAAGTGTCAACTGCCCATTTCCACCCATTAACCTTCTGTTAAAGGAGCAAGTATTCTCCAGGGAGCTGGCAACCCTCCTTGAGTGAGATGTAGGTCGGTGGGACAACAGAAGCGGCCTGGAAATCAGAATTCTCAGCTTCTGTCTTCAGGCTGAATCAAATGGAAAATGCCATTGTATGTGTGATTTCTGTAAGAGTCATCCATTGTTTGTGGCTAACACATTGAGCTCAGAAACAAGCAAAACTGGAAGCCGTAAGGAACCCAGAAGTGGTTAGCCTCCAAACTGGGGCGGGATGCCTGTGTTGTCTGCGCGGAAAATTCTGAGAGACACAAGGCAGCATTTTTTAATTTCCCTCCTTGTATGTTTCGTCTTTCTTTCCTTTTGAACGCTGATGCGTCATACATGACCTGACGTCAAACCAAGGTTTTGCCAGTGACAATGTGGTCTTTCTGGCAGCTGCAGCCAGTCTTGGCTGCCAGATAGACCTACATAACGCACACATTTGCAACCCCGAGTTTGTCTCATGCCATTGTAATTCTGCTTAGGATGGCACTGTTGGAATGCGTGTGTGGCAAATTTCAGCTGTCTAGCTAGAAAGGAGATTGCTTAACCTTTCAGGAGACCAACTATTCATTTTTATTTTAATAATGTCTCTAAGAGTCTCCTTCCCCTCTCTGTGAGAAGGGATGGTTGAGTCTAACAGCTGCAGCGGCAGTGGCAGCCTCAGCAGCTCCTTCTGCCACTGCTAGCCGCTTGTCAACGTTGGGCTTCCCTTGCTGACTCTTTCCCCCCTGTCCTTCTGGCCCTGCTGCTGCTGGCCCAACTATACTTCCCAGGTAAACTTGCAGGAGTGTGACACGTGTCGGGTGTCTCATGTAGTTAACTCTGAGTGGTAGCAGGAGAAAAATAAAAATGGTTGTTGGGCCTGTGCTGTGATGTCATTTTTGTGGAAAACCTGGAAGTGACATGACACATCTCTAGGAGTCACCAGAAACTCTACAGTAATACCATAGTGTTTCTGACAATCCCTAGAGAGAACTGACATCACTTCTGCGGGCTCCTGGTAGAGATATCTTGGCAGTGCTGAGAGTCACCTGCCATTTCCCTCTCCTGGTTCCTGCTGGTTGCTAGACTGGGCCTGGCAATAGGATTGCCAATTTTGGATTAGGAAATTCCTGAAGATTTGGGGGAGGCATGGAGAGGGCAAGGTTTGGTGAAGGAAGGGAGGGAGCTCAGTAAGGTATAATGCCATTCAGTCTACCCTCCAAAGCAGCTGTTTTCTCCAGAGGAACTGATCTCTCTCATCTAGAAATCAACTATAATTCTGAGAGATCTCCAGACCCACCTGTAGGTTGACAAACCTGTATCTCCCCCTTTCAAACTTTACTGATAATTGGATTACATGTGGATTGAATATCAGGGTTCTTGCTCTTGGGGAAATAATACCCTGACAACTTTAACATCCAGTGAGTGTGTGAGTGGGTGGGTCCTCCTCAACACCCTTCCCTCATATAATAAGCACATACCATACGAAGAAGGCCTGCATAAATTAAAAAGTAGGCCACAGTCCTGTTAGAGGCTTAGAAAACTTCTGCCCAGATAAGTGGTGAAGAATTGCTGAGCCATCTGAGGGTTGGTTAGAAAGTCATATCCTGTACAGTTCCAAAATGTGTAAGCGCTGATCTATTTCTGGAGTGGAAACGTTTGAAACTCCAACCAACTATGCAATGGTGCTAAGCCGCTACTATATTCTTGTGGCACGATTTGCATTTTATAAATGATCTGTTGATTTTTTTTTTGCATCTCTCTGTTCCCCCAAGGAGGGATGAAAAACGTTGTGTAAGGATTCTCTATGTTGCGTAAATTGCTGCTTCAAATACAGAGGTATATGCTTTGGTCTTCCCTGGTCTGTATAGTAAAGAGAAGAGTCTCCTTGGTAAAGAGACTACTTTATGGTAAAGACACTCCCCAGTAGGGAGACCGAGGATATGGGGGACAGCTGTCAGTGATGGCATGATGGGATGTCAGTTCTGCATTTCAGTTGGAAGATCAGGGTGGGGTGGGGATGGGGGGGCAACTGTTGGTGACAGTGTGATGTCAGTTCTGGAGAAAACTTGGAAATGACACCAGTTCTCTCTAGGAATCTCAGGAACTCTATGGTAAAATGCATAGAGGGGTGACTCACCATGCTGTTGGTCCAACGGCCATTTTTAAAATTATTTTTCTCCTGCCCCCAGTTGGGGCAGCATTGGAAAACAGGATCTAGGGGCAGAGGATTCCCTGCCCCACAGGGAGGCTGACAACCAGGGCTTTTTTTCAGGGGGAATGCGGGGGAACGGAGTTCCGGAACCTCTTGAAAATGGTCACATGGCTGGTGGCCCCGCCCCCTGATCTCCAGACAGAGGGGAGTTTCGATTGCCCTCCGAGGGCAATCGAAACTCCCCTCTGTCTGGAGATCAGGGGGCGGGGCCACCAGCCATGTGACCATTTTCTTTGAGGGCAACCCACTGATTTCCACCACCTCTTTTCCCAGAAAAAAAGCCCTGCTGGCAACTATGCTCCTTGTACACTGCCTCCAAAATCTCCTGGCATTTGCTGAAATAGTGTTGGGGAACCTGTCTTTTCCTCACATGTGCACTATAATGTGATAGCACTAAAACGGCTCTATTAAAGTTTGGAATGGAAATAGATTAGTAGTAATAGGCTGTAATAATTAGATATTTTTTTCTCAAAGCTCTAAAAAGCCTACTAAGAAAAAATATTTGGAAAATGTTGCTGGAGTGGGAAGGACCCTTGGAGGGAAGGAAACTGTATACCATTCCTTGCAAACAATATGTTAACGTGTTTGGAATGTGTTCTTTCCAAAAGATAAAAGTCAAGCAGTTTTGGGAAAGAGTGCATAGATAGACTTCCCAGTTGCCCGCTGGTGGCAGGCAATCCCCCGGGGGTTTGTCCTGCTGCCCACCAATTGCTGGCGATCAGTGGGAGGAGGCAAACCCCCCCCTGAGATCACCCACCACTGGCAGGCAATGTGGGAAAGCATGCACCAGACGCATTCCTGGTAGGGCATGACAATATCACTTCCTGAAGGGATGCTGTCCTACTGGCCGCAGGCATGCTCCTATGCTTTACTGGGGCCAATTTTGGTCCCAAATGGGCCAGAATTAGCTCCATACAAAGTGCAGGAGCATACCTGTGGCCAGCGTGATGACATCACTTCCAGGAAGTGACATCATTGTGCCTCTCTAGGAGTGTGTGCACACAAGGAGCTCAAAGCAGGTAAATCATGGGTTCCACCCTCCTCCCTCCAGGAGGGTATAGGGACCTAGGAGCACTATGTATAAAGGACGGGGAAAACCTGGAACTGGAACAATTACTGCTTGACATTGTATGGAAGTTTCAGAAAACAAAAAAAGAAAAGCTCAACTCTGGAAGCCAAGGTGGAGAAAAACATTTGTAAGAAAGTATTGCTGGGCTTTTTGAACTGGTTTGTCTTTGGTGGTTGAGAAGAGTTTAAAATGTCATATGCTCCAACTTTCTCTCTTAGTCAGGGACAGTCCCAATTTTCTGGTATTGGTCCCTAATAAGTCACTGTCACTATTTTTATCTTTTGTGAAAGCCTTCTTCACCATTTGCTAGGCCTCTTTCCACACAGAGCTTTTGCTTCATTCTGCCACCCAAACCACAGTAGACTTAATTTGGGCTTTGGCACAACGTGGTCATGATTCCACCAACCTTCTGGGTTTCCCCAACTCCGCTGGGGTTTCTCTCTTAAACCTACTTTGGTATCCCCTTTCCTGAAAGATTGTACCCAAAGTGGGCTTGGTGCAAGTGTCAAATGGAAGGTACAGATTTCCAAACCTCTCTGCCCACATTTCGTGCCACATGCAACGCCATTTCACCTCCCACCTGCCCTTCCCTACCTCCACCAATGGCAGGCTTTTGTAGATATTTAAAAAATAATCAGAAGTAGGTATATCATTATAGGATTAAAACACTGTAGTGTTTAGGAAGGGAAATGGTGGGCAGGTGTGAGGGAAGCATGTAGGTTCAGTTGCCTTTGCCTTTACTTTGGCAACGAGATGGGAATGGGGTGTTGTTTTCGTGTGGAAGCAACCCTAGTGTGAGTTGCTGGAAATGAAGGAACTGGAAAATAAGTCCTATGAGAAAAGACTGAAGGCACTAGGAAAAGATTGAAGGAACTGGAGAAGTGAAGATTGAGGGGGAAATACAACTGGAAGTCTGTTACACAGAAGCGGGCAAAGACTGTTCCCTTCTTCTCCAGAGAGCAATGCTTTGACCACTTATGTAAGGGCTGATTTGCATGGTGTGGATGCTGTTGGAAAGCAGGTTTTTTGTTGCTCCCCCATAGAATCATTGTGCTTTCATCTGTACCAAGTGAGTTTTCTTTGTCTTTTCTGTGACTCTTCCCAAACTGGCTTCACGGTGATGTTTTGAGAAATAACTTAGTAAAGCTAGGATGGTGGCACCCATGTGGAAGGAAAGACTAAATCGTTGCAGTCCCCATCAACACCATTTCCCCTGTCTTGGTCTCCCACAGCAGCTGTTTCTTCCCCCACCAACCAAAGGCCTTTTTTGTTTAATTAATTGGCAGTTGAATGCATGAAAACAACCCGTCTATCAGCAGGGCTGTATTATTCATAAGGCTGACTAGGCTGAAGCCAAGGGGCCCTGGAGGGACTAGGGGCCCGTCAATTTTTTTTGCTGAGGCACACCCCTACATAAATTACAGTTTATTGATTCTCTTACATAACCTCTATTAATAAGATAATTAACTGCTTCCTTATTGAAGTGAAACAAATTCTCTCTTATATTAAAACAATTATCCATAAATTATATATTTAATAAATAATAAAAAATATTCACTTCAAAATATTACAGTATTGAACAATTATACCCCCCAAAATGTGCTTTCCTGAAGATTTCTACTCGCATAATAAAATATTTTAAAAATTGTGAATAGAATTCTTCAGGAGGCCCTCAAAATGTAGGGCTATGTACTGCCGTACTAGGATCAGGTTGTCAGCTGAGGTTGGCTGAAAGACTGAAGTGTCAGAGGGGGCCCAAAATACTTGAAAGACTTGGGGCCTGGCCATGGGTTTATACAGCCCTGTCTTTCAGGTTCTTTAAAAAAGTTTTTTGTGGAAATATAAGGCTTGTTTCCACAATGAAAGTGATTTACTTAAAAAAGAAGAAAGCAAGCTGGGAATTCATAGAGCCTGACAGATAGGCTGTTTGTGTGTCTAAAGAGAGAGAGAGAGAGAGAGCGTTATAGTTATAATGTTATTTTTTATTAAATTCTCAATAAAACAACATTAAAATGCAGTAAAACATAACAATAAAGAAATTATTTTTAAAAATATTGTAATTTTAAACAGCCAGGGTTTTCAAAAATGTAGATCTTTGTAAATAGTTCTGGGAGGGATTATATCATTTTCCGAGAGATGCTGCAGAATTGGGTACCAGGTGGTATGAAATTTAGTGCTGTAGTCAGCATTATTAAGTAGTGTTATGCTCTCCACTAACTTAGCCATCACAAAGTGATCCCGAACTTTTTTATACCACTGTTCTATGCCAGGATCTTTAGCGTTTTCCAAAATGCAGCTACCGTTAACTGAGCAGTTACAATTTGGCCAATATGTCAATAGGAATGATTCTGGGAGAAAAGGTAGATCAATTCCTGTGATACATAAAATCAGGGAATGAATCTGACGCCAGAAAGGTTCGATCACCAGACATTCCCACCAACAATGTATAATAGTTATAATGTTATAATTGCCATTTTAAAAACTGAAAATGCTATTCCCCTGGCAAGGGCAGGGTATCCATTGCTCAAGCTCCTGTTGCCAGCTACTGCTCCAAGCAGTGAGGAAATTTTTAAAAACTTGCTAGTGTTGCATACGTCATAATGTCACTTCAGAGGGAAACCTCTAGGAAGTGCCAGCAACTCTATGGTAAAAGCAGAGTTTCTGGTGATTCCTAGAACTACCTGCTATCACTTCCAGGTTTCCCCAGAGAGTGCTGTCATCACGCTTGCAACACTGCCTCCCACTATGTCCTTGCTCTCCCCCCCCCCCCAACAGTTGCCAGACTCAGCCTGGCAACCCTAATCAGCCACAATGGGGAAACAGCACAGATTTGTCTCCATGTGGAAAATGCCTACTTCTAATAGGTTTGCCAGGTTTCTGGTTTCTCCTTGGAAACCTGGCAAACCTATTAGAGGGATTTCCCAACCCAGATGTGGCAACCCTGCTACAACCCTACTACTCTCCTTAGGCAACCCTACTACTCTCCATAGGCTCTATCCCCAAATCTTTACAAATTTCCCAACCTGGAGTTGGCAACTCTAGTTATGCCTCCCAAGGCAGCCATTGTGTGGTGGCGCCCACGACCCTTTCTCACGCTTCCAAAAGCGCCCACAGACTCAACAAGGTTGAGGACCCCTACCTTACAGAACTATCATGAAGGTAAAATTGTCAGGAGAGATAATTTTGTATTTATTATTATAAATATTTTTATTTATTTATGTCATCATTATACTCATCACTGGGTTCAAAGAGGATTCTCTAGAGTAGCATCTGGTAGGGACAGCAGAGACAATTTCAGGCTTGTTGTAGACCTATTTTTTGTTCTGCTTCTACCCTGCTTCAACAGGCAGCCAATCAGCTGGTGCAGCTTGCCCCACAGGGAGATGAGGATCCTCTTAAAGTTCTGCCCATCACAAATTGTTGCAAGCTCAAGTGCCGTGCAAGAAAAGAGAACATTATTTTGTGACTGGAGTTTCACTTCTCTGTTACACTGTGTATTGGGCTTGACCTACTTTTGTTGAAGCTGCCCACAAGCTTGCTGAGGTGCTGTGAAGAACCAATAGGAAAAAAAATGTTTCCGTGATTAGCTAGCATAGCTAGCGTACAACTTCACAGCTCAGGTTGGAAAGATCTGAACATTGTTTCTTATCCGCTTTGTAGGGACTTGACGAAGTCTTCTGTACTTGGGATATTTGAGGTACAAAACCACAAAAGGAGGAAGAAAAGGTGGACAATGAGGAGAGCAAGGATAAATGAATTGTGCCCTTCCTTAATGGCAGCCTCTCTTTCCTACCTTCCAACCGATCTTTAATCTGCACCAGGTACTTACTGGAGCACATTAATGGGTCTGTTTGCCAGAAGGAGCAACCAACATGGCTAATGGGCTATTCAGTCACCATTGCCAAACATCAGCTGAGGGGATGGGGCAAAATTGCTCATTACATCTTGAGAAATTTCCGAAGATTTGGAAGCAATGCCTGGGGAGGTTAGAGTTTGGGAAGGGGATGGAGCTCAGAGAGATGTGATGCCATAAAGTCCACCCTCTAAAGCCACCATTTTTGCCGGTTAACTTATCTCTGTAGCCTGGAGATCAGTTGTGAATTTGTTAGGACTCGAGGCACCACCTGGAGGTTCATAACCCTAGGAAGGGGGGTCTGCTTACTCCCTGGAGGGCATCCAGCAGTGATGTCAGAAGCAGGGGAGACTAGATGAGCACCGCACAGGTGGGCAGCTGTTATCCATCCCACTGTGCCTTCCCTGGAAATGGGATGCTGACATATATCTGTTTAAAAGACCTGTGTGTGAAGTGCCATCAAATCACCACCGACTTATGGCAATCTCATAAGGTTTTCAAGGCATGAGAAGAACAGAGGTGGTTTGCCATTGCCTGGCTCTGCAAGGTGGCCCTGAATTTCTTGGTGGGCTCTCATCCAAGTGCTTATCAGGGCTAACCCTGCTTAGCTTCCAAGATCTGACGAGATCAGGTCTAGTGATTTTTAATCACTAGACCGCTCAAAACAACTCGATAATGCCATACCTAAAATAGGAAAGCATTGTATAGAAACAAGCATCCCTAGGCAACCGGGGATACTACAGCCACTCAACAGCTACATGATGTTGACCCAAACAGCCCCACTTATGCTAACACCTTACCCAGGGCTTTTTTTCTGGGAAAAGAGGTGGTAGAACTCAGTGGTGGAACTCAAGACCGCACAATGATGTCACTTTGGGTCAGCTGGAACAAGGGGGGAGTTTTTTAAAGTTTAAATTGCCCTCACTGAAAATAGTCACATGGCTGGTGACCCCGCCCCCTGATCTCCAGACAATCTAAACTACCCTCTGTCTGAAGATCAGGGGGCAGGGCCACCAGCCATGTGATTATTTTTAAGAGGTGCCAGAACTCTGTTCCACCGCGTTCCCACTGAAAAAAAGCCCTGACCTTACCATATGCACTGCAGCCAAGCAGGTCTTTTTGTCAGCTGGAACGCAGTGGAACGGAGTTCCGGAACCTCTTGAAAATGGTCACATGGCTGATGGCCCCGCCCCCTGATCTCCAGACAGAGGGGGGTTTAGATTGCCCTCCGCGCCGCTGAGCAGCACAGAGGGCAATCTCAACTCCCCTCTGTCTGGAGATCAGGGGGGAGCGGGGCCACCGGCCATGTGACCATTTTCTCCGAGGGCAACCCACTGAGTTCCACCACCTCTTTTCCCAGAAAAAAAGACCTGCGGCCAAGTATTACCTCTTGCCCCTTGTCTCATCAGTCACATCAGCAACTTTAAAGGCAAAAATTTGGCAGGCTGTCAAATCTGATGACCCTGGCGCTGAGCCTAAAAATTTTGTCCTTGAGGCAGAAAATCCAAGTGGTATTCTCTTTCCCATGATAAACAGCAGTGGGGGAAGGTCAGGGATTGGTACCCCTGCATAGTTTTTTGCTCCTGTACATGACTAGCAAAGACAAATTATGCTGAGTATGCAAGCATGTGCATAAGTTTGCATCATTAAATGGGTTGCACAATTAAAGATTTTTTTATCGCACGAGTCAGGATACCTTGGTGTTGAATTCCGATTATTTATTTTAGTTCATTTCTCTCTCTCCATTCTCCCTAGTGGGGGACCCAACATTGTTTACATAGTTCTCCTCACTTCCAATTATTCCTCACAACAACCCTGTGAGGTAGGTTAGGCTGAGAGCATGTGACTAGCCCAAGGTCACCCAGCAAGCTTCCATGGCAGAGCGGGGATTTGAATCTGATGTGAGTGGAATTAACTGCAGAGTGAACACCATCATGCAATTTCCTGCCACCACTTTATTTTATTGATGAGGTGGGGGGGGAGAGAAATGTAATGAGTTTAATTTTATTTAAAATTAATTTAATATTTATGTTCTGTTTTTTCTCCTGATGAATGGGACCCAAAGATGGCAACATGCAAGTTAATGATGCTACATTGTGCATTCCAGAAGTGTGGGAACTTTTTTGGGGGGGGAGCTAATTCTGACCTGATGAACATACATACATGCTTAAGGCATATTTTTAACATAACATGTGAAGCAGCCCTTAAAAGCAGGAAAATAGTTCTTCCTGAAATGATCACTTCATAGTAAGGCCACCCTCAGGACAGGAATTTACTCAGAGTTTACTCTGGATGCAGAGCAGTTGGTAGAAAAAAAACAGATTTGGCATCGTGTCACATGCTGTCATCAAACAACCGAGAGCAACACACCTTGTTTGATGCCAGATCATATGTAGATCAGGCTTTATAATTTTCTATCTCAGTGTGTCATGTCACAAACCAGGAGGGAGGTTCTGGTGCTTCATGTCAAGGGAGCAAAAAGTCCATGGTCTCCCTCTTCTTTGGTTGCCTTCTCCCGTTTCATTCCTAATCCCTATAAACTGCAGGGACCTCTTGACAAACCAGAGGCATTCACACTGGGGATGGAGGTTCTGCACCAAGGTATTCTCTGTGGTATTCTCCCCTCATGCCTGCCACTCTCCTCCCTCCCTTTCTTGCCAAAATGCATTATGCCAGCAATAAAAAACCCAGTGTGTGTATATCCCTATAGAGTGATATACCTACAGATGGAGGAAAGTGCCATCAAGTCACAGACCACTTATGGCAACCCCAGAGGACCACTTATGGGGACCCCCAGAGGACCCCAGAGGACAAATGACAATGTCTGTCCTTGTGTAGCAATCCCTGACTTTCTTGGTGATCTCCCACCCAAGTACTAACAAGGGCTGACACTGCTTAGCTTCCCAAAACTTGACAGAATTGGGCTAGCCTGGTCAAAGCAATATATTTACTATTTTTTTTAAAAAAAGACCTCAGGCACAGTGTCTCAGTACAATCTTCCTCACAATGATGTTGTGAAAATAAAATGGAAGAAGGGAGAGCCATGTATGCCGTTCTGTGGAAGGCTAGGGTAAAAAAAGAACAGATAAAATTTAGGTGAGGAGGGTGGGTGCTCCAAGAGGCCTACTCCCGTCCAGAAGTTGCTTTGGGGGGTTCATATTAGCCGCCACCCCCTTCATGAGTGGAGTAACAGTAGCCTGGTAATAAATCTGAGTTGCAGTGTCCCCTGCCTACCACTGGGGGTGCCATGGGGCCATCCAAGATTGAAGTGAAGCTAGTCCTGCTTGGCTGACAGCTCCTGAGACAACTCAGGTTTATATGTCATCCAGGAGCCTTGACATTCAGGCTAACCACAGTGAGACTGAATTCTCATTGGTGGATGATTACCAACCTCCAGGTAGGTCCTGGACATCTCCCAGAAATACAACTGATCTCCAGATGACAGAGACCAGATCTCTTGGAGAAAATGACTGGAGAGTGGGAGTCTATGGCATTATACCCTACTGAGGACCCCGCCTCCCTAAACCATTCCCTCCCCAGGCTCCATCCCCAAATATCCAGGAATTTCCCAACTGGAGTTGGCGACTGTATTTGGGAGCAGAAAATTTGGCTCACATTTAAATATGGAATCAAGAATGTACCTTTGTACATATACAAAATGCAGGGGTGCAAGGATGCACCCATAATGAGAATGTTGTAGAGTCAGACTGTGGAATCAGATTCCCTGAGCCACGAAACTTGGGTGACCTCAGGCCAGTCAGTCTTAGTCTAACCTGCCTTGTGAGGATAGAGTGGAAGGGAGAAGGCCAGAGATGAACTCTGAGGAAAATACTTTCCCCCCTTTTATGGCTCATCACCACGCCGACGTTAATTTATCTGAAACTATTAAATCCTATGATCTCCACCAATGCAACATTTATAATAATAAACAAGCAATAAAATAGTCATAATTTTAATGAAAACAGCCAACATCATTAAAATAGGGGGGGGGGTTGTTAATTAAAAAGGGAAGCTTGCAGAACTTGAAAATTAACAGTGAAATTTGGGTCAAACCCTGAGGCCTGTCAGCCCATGCGTTACAAAAAGATTTGGCAGATTTTAATTGCCAAGCTTGGAGAGTTTCCCAGACAGCTTGGCATCTCGGGGAAAGAAGAAAGTTGCATAAGCGCTGGTCTCGGTTTTGGTAACTGTTTCCTGATTCAGTCAAGGAGGATGTGGTTGGCTTATCAGAGTCCTCAAGTTCTCCTTCTTGTCTGAGAAACTCAGGGCTGGTCAAACAGAAGACGGGGGGGGGGGGGGCGGGGTAGGTGGATCATAAATCTACACCACATTTCTGTATTACACACCTTGCCCTCAGGTAGGTCTGAGGATTGCTGTCTAGTCTTATAAGTCAGACTGGGGTTTTGCAAGGCTATAGGACCTACTGAGTGCAATGTGAGCTGAATCACTTTTTCAGAAAGGTGTCGTCTAAAAATAGTTCCCCTTTTGCCTGAGGGAGGAGAAGAAAGATGTGGCCAGCATAAACAGGGAAATCCCTGGTGCAGCAGGCTCTGAGATTCCCCTAAATTTTCCACCCTCCTCATTTCTAAACTGAGGGTCAAACCAGACATGATGGTGTCCCTGATTCTACCACAGGGGCTCACTGGTGCTGTGTGTGTGTGTGTGTGTGTGTGTGTGTGTATGATTTGTTTTGGAACAATTTAGACATGGGGGGAGGGCATGCACCATTTTCCCAGTCCAAAAGCGTTGGGGGATGTTATTTGCCTGCAGCCCTTTTTTGGCTTGGGAAAATGGTATAGAGCCATGCTGTGGCAGTCCCAAGACAAACTGGCCCAGTGTGGTGCTGTTAAAAGAGGCAAGTTCTCATGGCAGAGTCAGGGATGCCATCACTTCTGTGTTACTTCCAGTGTGCAACCTGGAACAGACAATGGTAACTCTAGGAATTGCCAGAAACTCTATGGTATAACCATACTGTTATAACATAGAGTTCTGAAATTCCTAGAGCTATTCATTATCCTTTCCAGGTTGTACTCCAGAAGTGATATGCCAGTGAGTAGGCTGGAGCCTTATTTTTATTAATTTTTCTCCCACTGTGCCCAATCCCCCACTCTCCTGCAGGTTGCCACACCCATCTTAGCATCTGGAAGCTTTAATTCCTGATTATGCTTACTCAGCACAGTGAGAGAGAGAGGAATTCTGAGAGGAAGAGAGCTCAAAGGAGCTCTCTTCGTTATTGGTTCACATGAAAATGGGGCCTGAGAGTAAATGCTGGTAACCCCAAGCTGAAAGCGTCAATTCACACGATGCAAAGTCACCACAAGGAGCTTGGAAGATAACTGTGTTGAGAGTTTTGTGCTTCCAGGCTTCAGCCTCCTTCCCCCACTACTTTCCTGACCTGAGACTAGGGAAGTCAACTCCCCTGGTCCCACTCACCTGGCAGTGGGTGGAAGGAAGGATGACGCTAGGTTTACCAGGTCCCTTTAATCTCACAGCAGAAAGGTGAGTATCCAGCACTCATCTTATCTGTGTCTCTTGCACTTGTGCGATGACATCATTTCCGGTGATGTCACTTCCAGGCAACGTCACACGCAGGCATGCTTTGCATGCTTTGCTTGTGCGTGCTTCGCACCAGGCCAATTTGGGCCCCAAATGTTTGAGGATGTTTAGGGCCCATATTGGCCCGTTTGCAAAGTATGGGAGCACTCTCAGGGTGGCGCGATGATGTCACTCTGAGAAGTGATGTTGTTGCACCACCCCAGGAGCGCACCTGGGAGGTCCATTACCAGGCCTTTCTCCCCCGCCAACCAGGTGAGTGGTGGCAGGGGCTGGAGGGTGAGAGCGGGGGATCCCTCCTCCCACTGGGGGACTGGTAACCCTAGCTTCTCTGTGTGTTTGTTTTTGTGCATGTGCAAAGCCTGCACACGTTCCTGGTGCTTGAGTGACAGCGGCACTTCTAGGATGTGATGTCATCATGCTGGCCTCAGAATTGGCCTCAGCGAAGCACCAAGCATGCCCGTAGCTTGTGCGACAACATCACATCAGGAAGTTATATCGTTGTGCCCTGCTGGGACTGCTCCTGGTGTGCACTTTCCTGGGTTGCCTGTTGGTGGCGTGCAATCTCTGGGGGGCTTGCCACCTCTAGCCAATCACCAGTGATCAGCGGGCAAGTGGGCAAACCCCCGGGAGATCACCCACTGCCAGCAGGCACCTGGGAAGCCTAACTTCGGCCACTGTTCTATAATGAACTGAAGGAGCTTTAAGTTGTCCGGGCCAGTAAGGTAAGGATAGATACATTTTCTCTGTTTACATTACAACCTTTTGCCTGTATCTTGTAGATAATTATTTCTGCCAATAAACATTTCGTGCTTCAAGGTGTGTTGGAGCCAATCCCATTGACTGGGGGGTGGGGGAGGGGTATAATTCTTGCTTGGAGTTCAACGAGTCATAGGTTCAGGTCCCAAAGAAGTCCATGCCTTGTGAGATGGAGGGGTCCACTTTCAGAAACAGGATGTCAATTAACTTTATAGAACAGGCTTTGATCGCAAAATATCCCACATTCAGTATCTTGCATCTCTTAAGTCAAAAAAGGGACATGCAGAAACTTAATATGCAGATTGCAAGTTTGTGCTGTCTCACTGTGCAGTGTGGCCACGAAGGGAAAGGAGAGGAGGTTATATTCTTGATTCATCAAAACCAGACTCCTCCACGCTGTGTTTTAAAAGGGGAAAACATGCCTCTCTGTTTCCCTTAAAATGATATAATAGCAGAGAGCGAGGTTTGGATTTATTTAACAAAAGAGCTGAAGAATAACGCCCCCTCCCTTCTTTTGTCTGCCCATGCCCGCAGCTGCCATGAGGATGATTCCAGAGGGGGAGCCATGCAGCAACAGAAAACAAGAGTCCGGTGACACCTTAAATGCTGATAAAATTTGTTCCAGCATCAGCTTGTGTGAGTTGGAGCTTCTGCATCTGAGGCCTTAGCACTGACTCACCAAAGCTTACATCACCTGGGAAATAGCATCCCATTAAGCCTCCATAAAAGGAACAAGACTTTTTTTTCTCCAGGTTGTTTGCAAACCTAGTTAGACATTGGAGAGTTCGATGGACCAAGGGTCTGACTCGGTAGAAAAGACCTGTATATGTTTGTTGTTACCTGGAAATCTTTCTGTAGTAGTCGTCGTTGTCATCATTGTCATAGTTCTTCTTCTTCTTCTTCTTCTTGGGGACAGGCTATCTGTGGTTACTGAGTGATGCAGAAAAGGTATTTTGCACATGGCTACAGGTAGTCTTCATTATTTCTCAAATGTTTATGCACTCATTTAAAATATATCAATCCCATTATTTAAATGAAGCATGTCCACAAAGTGACCTCCACCAACTATTTTTTAAAATCAACAATGTCACTCCCATGAAAATCACCCAAATGAACCCCCTCCCCTCCCCTCCAAGGAAATCAAAGTTCAGATAGTTATCATAAACGTTTACCCAAAAGTTGGCAGGAAAGGAAAGCCATCATTCTGGTGCTGCCTCTAAAGAAGCCCTGACTAGGATTGCTATCCCCCTGTCCCCACCTGCTGCCTCCCAGCCCCCCCCCCCCCGGCTGGCGAAAGGAAGGCACCTGGAGGGGGAAAAAACTCTCCCGCATGCTCCCATGCGCCTTCATTGCACCAGAATTTCCAGGCATAACAAGGGAACTATGGGTCTCACTAAAGCGCAGTTAACTAAAAACCGCCTCCAAATGGGACAGGGGCCAGCACCCAGCAGACCATCCACTGAAACATGCCAGCACCCCACCATGTCCCAGAAAAACAAGCCAGGCCATGAGAGGCCAGCAATCAGCAGTAGGGGGCCTCTTATTGCCACAGGCACATTGATGAGTCCATCCCCCGGCCCAGTTCTAGGGACCCTGCTACTGCTGGTGGAGCAGGAGGGGGATCTCAGCGGTGGGGACCTGGACAATGCCATGGGTTGCGGCTGACATGTCTGCAAGCAGGCCCTTGATGTGCATTTGCCGCCCGTCCATGGCCCCTGTAACAGCCATCAGCTGCTGCGAGGCCTCCATTTGCACCTGGTCTGCAGCTGCCCCCTCTCAATGGCCATCCACAGGGGTGGGTGGGCTGCTGTCATCACTGCTCTGGGTCAGCATGCCTGCAGGAGGAACCAACGGTGTACTCTTGCAGTGGCAAAGGGGTGCCCGCCATGAAGATGGGGAACCTGGTCCACAGCTGCAGCTGCTCTGTCAGTGACTTGTGCTCCTGCGTGGTGTGTCCATTCCACAGATGTCCATGTAAGCCACCACCATGGCCATGAGGGGGCACAGGGTTTGGCCTGAGGACAATGGGCAATTGGCATGGCACTCATCATTACGGTTGCCAGGAGCCTGCCTTCTTTTCCTTTTGCGAATGCATCTTTTAGGACTGCTTTATCAAAGAAAATGGCATGGGAGTTTGGGGAAAATAGCTCTTTCCTCCCCTGCCATATTCCCATTGGAAAAAGCCACCCTTTACAGTGCAATCCTAAGAACAGTTACTCCAGTCTAAGCCCATTGATTTCAATGGGCTCAGACTGGAATAACTCTTCTTAGGATTGCACTGTTAGAGTCTTTTACTCTCTCTGGGGGAAAAAACATGGGTATCTGTAAGATTTTTCCTAGTAAGAGTAAAAACAGCTTGGGGGTGGCTTTTTCCAGTGAGAAAGCATCAGTGGAGGAAAGGGTTAAATCCTCCCCATGCATGCGTTCCCACGCACCTTCTCCTTGATAAAGTAATCCCATTGGCTGAATTTGCAAAAGAAAAGAAGTCTTTTAAAATGAACATGGAAGAAATTGTAAGATGTAGCTAAGCCCCAAGTTTCTAGTCCTTTCATTTAAACTCTTAACCCCACCGAAGGTCTGAATCAATTCCCATGACTGAGTTGTTCATACAGTGATCTCAGTTATCATGGGACAAGCTGGGTTTTTCAATTGATAGTAGTTGTTCATGTGATAATGGCGGCAATGGATGTCAACGGAAGGAGAGGTGTCATGAGATTATTATTTTCACTGTATGTGAACAGGCTGTAAATTTATCTGGCCTCTTATGTCTCCTTCTTCCCCTTTTCTCTGAACATGGAGACCACTATTTTTTAAAAAAAAATTAAAGAAGGTATGAGGGAGCTCTCAGTTTCTGTTCCACTGGCCTTTTGGCTAGGAATGATACTGAGTTGTGTGAACTTGTTCTTTTGATCACTCTAATGTGATTAATTAATTCAGGGTGTAGAGTTGAGATTTGTCTTAGTGCACAATATAGAATTGTCTGGGGGAGGAAATTGTTTTATTTTGTTCCCATGGAGTATACACAGACCCTGGCTGTAAACCACAAGATGTAGAAGAAATGTGGAAAAAATTTCAGTATCATTCTTACTAATGAGGAATCAGTGTAAGGTGACTTCAGAGTGTGAGGCAAAGGGGTCGAATCCACATTACTCATTCTAAGTTGCATGTTCCCCGCATTCCCCATGCAATCCCGAGTGCTGGTCACATTACCTCATTAAATAGACGCATTTCATTTGCATTTCTCCCGAATATGTGGTCACAGGTTTTCAACGGGAGTTTCACGGTGGCCGTGAACGGGCCAATGTGCAATTTACGCGGTTTTTTTAAAAACCACCCCCCCTTCCTGTCTCTCCGGCCATTCCGAGAGTTCCTATTGGCTGATTCAACTTGCAAGTGCTCCGTAGTCTGCAAAATACTGTTTTTGACTTCGTAGCATTGGATTTATTGATTATGCTGTTTCTGAATCAAATCTGGTAGTTTGAAAAATCATTTTGGGGTGAATCCATCCTCAGAACGGACTCGCGAAACTTCCTTTTTAACTGTTTTTTATTTTTTAATTTTATATTACTGTAATATCAAAATTATGAAATATCGAAATAATGACACTCCAAGGAAGTGAAACTTCAGTAAAATTCAGGCACTGAACTGTCCTGCATAGGAAATGCCCACGAAAGCTTCCCACATGCTTCCAAATTTCCAAAAAAGAAACGGGAGAGAGCCATCAGTGCTGTCAGTGGGTGAAAGAGAGGCATCATTATCTTCAATGATGTTTCTTTATAATGCAAGATCGAAATAACGGAAAAGTGTGCTTAAAAAATTTTTTAAAAATGGGCAGGGAAAAAAGGTCCCACCCCAAAAAGTGTGACCGGAGGGACGCGCGAGAAAGACAGATTGGAAGCAGGAATGTGAACGAAGAGGAAAAAATCGCGGATTGGAGGCAAACGGAAGATATCCGATAAACATGCGGGTAATGGGTGAATGTGGATTCGACCAGGGTTAGAATCTCTCTCTCTCTGCATGTTGTCTCTCCCCCTCCACTTGCGCTCCACGTAGTGATCGAGTGGAGTTCAAGTGGAGCTCAAGTGAACAGGGAGGAATACATGTGAGTCTGTTCCCTTGCCATTCAAGTGTCATTCGTCACTTGTAGCTTGGCCCCCAGAGGCTGCATTTGGAAAAGTCTTTTGAGATGATCATAACTTCTACATTGTCTTGTTTATATATATAAATTTATGCCACCTTTCTACCCAACTCAAAGTCCCCAAGACAGTGAACATTTCGAACATTAAAATGGTGTTTAAAATACAAATATAAACATATTTTTAACAATTAAATAAAACACATAGAAAACAAAAAAGTCTTTACTCGCTAACAGTAGAGAATGATAGAGGAAGTCAAATGAATCTCCCTGGCGAGGGAGTTCCAAATAGGGTTGCCTCCAGTCCCCTGGAGACCAAACTGGGGGACTGGGACAATTGGGGGGGTGTATCTCGGGAGTACTTACCTTGTGCATGTGCAAAGCGCGAGCGTGCTCCCAAGCACTTCCTTGTCACACCAGAAATGATGTCATTCCCGGTGCAACAAAGAATGGAAGGCCCCTGCACGGGGATGTTTTGAAAAAAATTGGCATCAAACACTAGATTGGAGGGCAATTTTTATCAAATTGGTCACATGCGGGGTCCACCACTTCCTTTTTTTTTTTTTGAGTTTCTGTGTATTTTATTTAAAGAAGAAAATAACTATAAACAATAAACAATGCATAATGGAATGAAAACAGAATATGTAACAGAGTACTTAAACTGCATAATACTTCTCTTCATCCCCATAGTTATTACTTTACATTCAACATTTTGTATTCAACATTATGTTCAGCATTATATAATAATTATTCTTAGTTTTTCTTAGTTTCCAGCTACATAATAAAAAAAACTTTCCATTTCCCCCCTGAAATTCTTGGATTGGTCTATTGTGCATAAAAGAAGTTAAATTAACCATTGATGCATATTCATACAATTTGTTCATCCATTCAAAATCAAAAAGAGTCCAGTAGCACCTTTAAGACTAACCAATTTTATTGTATCAGTCATATTTGGACAGAAGTCTGCCTTCCATTTTGTTGCATATACTATTCTCGCTGCCATCACCATATATTTTAAAAGTTCATTGTGCTCTTTTATTATATTACTTGAAAAAAAATTAATAAGAGTGTTAGGATTCAGCACAAAGTGGAACGTTAATATCTTTTGCATCTCATTATGTTTTTTTATCCAATATCTTTTTGCCTTCTTGCATGTCCATCACATATGATAGAATGTTGCATCCATACATGGACATTTCCAGTACCTTCCACTAAAATCCTTGTTAGTTTTTACAATGTCCTTGGATGGAATATACCATCTAAAAACATTTTGCACCAGTTCTCTCTTAACATTTGACAGTCTGTAAATTTACCATTGACTCACAGAAATGTTCTCTTCAAAGTTTTGCATCCATTTTATCATGCAGTTTTTGATTTGTTCCCATTTTGTGGCATACTGCAATAGGATTTTATATACTTTTCCTAATAGGTGTTTTGGATGGGGTACAGAGGAGAGAAACCAGGATGACCCGGGGCCTGGAGACCAAGTCCTACAAGAAAAGATTGAGGGACCTGGGAATGTTCAGTCTGGAGAAGAGGAGGTTGAGGGGAGACATGATTACTCTCTGTAAGTATTTAAAGAGCTGTCACTTAAAAGAAGGAAGGGAGCTATTCTTGTAGGCAACAGAGGATAGGATAGGACTTGAAACAATGGGTTTAAACTACAGGAGGGAAGTTACTGGCTGAACATTAGGAAAAACTTCACATTAAGAGTAGTTCAGCAGTGGAACTGGCTGTGGAGGAATGTGGTGGGTTCCCCCTCACTGGCAGTCTTCAAGGAGCAGCTGGATGAATAATTGTTGAGGATACTTTAGGTTGTTCCTGCATTGGGCAGGGGGTTGGACTAGACAGTCTGTAAGGCCCCTTCCAACTCTATGATTCTATAAGTTTTGCTCAGTAAGGAAGCCACGTGAGCAGAAAGCATGTAGAATTTCTTATCCTAGACAGTAAGATTTGGGTCTAGTAGCGCCTTAAAGACCAACCAGATATCCAGGGCATGAGATTTTAGCCCTCCCTTTGTCAGATATAGGGAGTGAGGAAAAGGAACATGTCCTTATAATCCAGGCAGAGGATGGGAGGGATATTGTAAATTGGAGTGTCAGTCCTGTCAACTATGCCTGCACCCCCCAACTATTTATCTCAGGCTTTATATTCACATCTGGGACTGGCTGGGTTTGAATAGTGTGCCACCTTCAGTGCTAGCTTATAGTGTCAAAGTGGCTGTTCAGCTTGGCTTGTTCCTGAGCTGTTTTAACTTCCCTGCCCTCCCCTGCTCACAACATCTCTGTATCACCAACCTACAAGGCCTTGTTGTTCCATCTTTGGGGAAAAGATTTTAAAAACTTGGGGTAGAGAGGGTGAATGAAATCTCATGCTCTGTTACTAAATTAAAAATGAGGAAGGAAATTGTCTCACAAATGGCCCCACAATGAGGGCTGTGCTTGAGGCACTATGTTTCAGGGACAAGCCCCCACAAGTCTTTGAATTTGCAAATAAGTTATTTAAAAAGTTTACTTCGCTGTTTCCCTTCCTTTTCCTCCATTCCCCCCTCCCAGAATCACCAGGGTTCCTCAAAACAGCAGGCAAGACCCTTGAGCAGGAGAGAATGTGGAAGTTGATCATTTAAAAATCAGAATTCTCACCAGGGCTTTTTTTCAGGGGGAACGTGGGGGAACAGAGTTCCGGAACCTCTTGAAAATGGTCACATGGCTGGTGGCCCCGCCCTCTGATCTCCAAGCAGAGGGGAGTTTAGATTGCCCTCCATGCTGCTCAGCGGCACAGAGGGCAATCTAAACTCCCCTCTGTCTGGAGATCAGGGGGCGGGGCCACCAGCCATGTGACCATTTTCTCTGAGGGCAACCCACTGAGTTCCACCACCTCTTTTCCCAGAAAAAAAGCCCTGATTCTCACCAATATAGATTTTACATCATTCCTAACACCTCTTGAATGAAACAAAAAAACAGATTAAATTCTGTTAGCAGAATCACCCGCAGGCTTGGAACATCAGATTCTATCATTCCTCTTTTATTCCCTAGAATATCCATCTCTATTCCTTATAGAGCTTGTGCCAGCCACAGGAGCGCTCCAATGCTCCATGTGGGGCCGATTTGGCCTGTTTGGGGCCCAAATCAGCCCCAAACGAAGCACAGGAATGCTCCCGCAGCTGGTGCAACAACATCACTTCCGGAAGTGACATCGCCATGCTTGTTGTGAGTGTGCGCACGGCACCTGTTCCTGAGGTGCCTGCCAGTGGCAAGAAACCTCCAGGAGCTTGCCACCTCCCACCAACTACTAGTGGGTTGGCAAGCAAGGTGGCAAACCCCCGGGAGTTTGCTTGCCACCAGCAGGCACCTGGGAACCCTTTCAGGTAGAGTTGCCAGCTTGGGGCCTGGAGATCTCCTGGAATTCCAACTGACCTCCAGTTGACAAAGATAAATTCCTCTGGAGAAAACGGCTGCTTTGGAGGGTGGACTCTATAGCGTTATATCCCACCGAGGTCCTGTCCCTCCCCAAACTCCACCTCCTGGCTCCACCCCCAAATCTCCAGGAATTGCCCAAGCCAGAGTTGCCAACCCTATCATTGAGTCTGCATCGTTCCTTATTTGTGTGCTCCAGGTGTCAGGGGCTGAAGGAAAGTGTTGAGTTTTAGCCTTTGGAACAGGGTTGCCAATAGCCCGGAGGAAAAAATGTCCTGCTTTTTTAACAGGGGGTTCATGGTATCTTATTTAGATGGTGAGGTCAATTACCTCCATGGCACAGAAAACTGCTGTGATGATTCTCCACCCCTCCTCCCCACTGTCTTTCTCCGAAACTACCCAAGAGATTGCAGGGAATCTGTCCTCTCCCCAATCTCATTCAGATACCAGTCACCACTCCAGCTCTGCCCTGTTCTGCTATCTGTGGTTTAAGGTGAAGACAGAGGCTATGTGCGCGTGCATGGGAGCTGCTACATACCCAGTCTTCGGAGTTTTTGGTCTATATGTGGGCAAGCAGCCAGATACCTGAGTGAAGTCTTTGAACACAGAGATCTGTAGGGGAGGGGGGATCTTTATTTGACATATATCTCTATTCACTAGAGCACAGGAGCACTGGAAAACTATGTCAACACATTGCAGAGGTTGTACTAAGAAAAAGAAGTACAACAGCTAAGTAACAAGACAGTGGTTTTACTTTTGCATTCTGTTCCAAAGAATAGACACAAGCAAAGCTGGAACTTTGAAATAGAGACTGGTTGATGCAGGCTTCGCTCCATTGCTCCCCATTCCCTGGGCCTTGGCTTGCATGTTCCCACTGAGTGTACTAAGCTTTTTGACCCTTTCCTCCCCAGCTGAGGGGAGGGGGGTTTCCCTCTATCCAGTTTTGAAGTAGTACACATCCCTGTCATTTATGGCCCAGCTCAGGGAATCCTGGCAGGTGGGCAAATGGTCAACTCCATCCTGCCCTTTTGTCTCTGTAAAGAGAAACCACCTCCTCTTGGCCTGAAATCGGAGGAGTTTATTGCTTTGTTCACAGGAAAGAGGGTCGACCCACCTGGGCACCAGTGAGTGCTTCTTGTGAGTTGAGGTATTGTGCATTCCTGTATCATAACAGCTCAAGTGCCTGTTTCCACACATTAAGCCTCTGTTAAACGGGGAAGATTTTTTTTTGCAAACTTATTGAAAAAAGAAGTAAAATCTGAGCAAGAGGGGCCAAAATTATGGGGGGGGGGCAGTATTTTCTGTATGATTTAAAAGGCCTTGCCATTTATTTTGCCCTTATTTTGCCCCTACCCATGTCCAGACTCCAACCTGCAGGAGCCAGATGTCTTTCACGTGATTTATTTGTCCCAAGTTCAGTGCTGTTGAGAAGTGGGGTTTTTTTTCCGTTTCCCCACAGCATCATGGTGCATTTGTGTACCTCCGGGGGTTTCCCCAGTTTTTCTCTGAAATGTCTCAAACTTGCTTTGCTCTGAAGTTTTGGGAAAGATCCCTGCAAAGCCTGGATGGCTGCTGTGCAGGTCAGAAAATTTGGATTTTCCAGCCCTTATGGCAGCCATTTCTTTCCCCTGCCACCAGTTTTTTTTAAAGAATTGTTTTTAAATTGGCACTAGAATATCATTATATCGCTATAACATTGTAAAAATAGATGCAGCAGGTTCTCTGAATTCAAAGCTTTCATTTTTAGAAAAACTAATATCTTCAGAAGGTAAGGGCAAGAGACTTCCTTTTTTTAAAAAAATGGAAGAATGGAATTCAGAGAACCTGCTACAGCTACTGATGTAGTGGTATATCAATGTAACAATATTCTTGTGCCGATTTTAAAAAAATTGCAAAAGCCCCATTGGCCCGGGGAAGGGAGACTGGCCACTTCCAGAGGATAGAGGAAGGAACTTGCTGTGTGAGAGAACTTGCCATGTAGAAGCTCCAGTGCTACTATGCTCCATCTGCAGTCACACCCAAAATTCCATGCCTGTGTGGAAGACACTGTAGTCATTCAGAGCGTTGGACTAGGAGCTGGAGGAGCTGAGTTCAAATCCTCCACACAAATCCCCCAATCTTTGGTAAAGCTCTCTCAGTGACCCTGGACCTGTCACACATTCTCTGCCTCAACTTCCTCACAGGATATGGGAAAGGAAAAGCATGAGCTCCTTGGAGGAAAAGCAGAATTAAAAAATACTCAACAGATAGGCACAGCTTGGCTTTCTCCCCTATCTCACCAAGCTCCACCCCTCATCTTCTAGGCACCACCCATTAGCTCTCAGACCCCACCCCTTTTTAGTCTTGGGAAATTTGACAATCCCAGTTTTGTTCCCTCTGGTGTACTCACTCCTACTTTTTAAATCCTTTTCTAAAACTGGAAGTGACTCAATCATGTTGGGTGAGACTGACTAAGCCACAGAAATTACAGTCTAACAATGCCAGAATTAAAAGTATAACATCCTGAACAGCAGCCTGCAACAGGAAATGTCAAAATTTTCATTAGTCACCTTGATTTCAGATAAAGAAAACCATATCAAATTCTTTTCTTGATTGGTTTATAGATTTGTAAGAAACTTCCAGACAAAGGGTTTGGCAGCCGTCTCAGTGCACTTAAAGTGCACCCAAAACCTGAGGTTGCCAGCACTGTGCCGATGCCAGCGCTGATAGCTGCTAATAAAACTGTAATGGCACAATGTCAACGGTCTTTCCAAAACAGAGACCCCCCCATGCTTGTTAATTACTTCATCCTTGAGATATTTTCCTTCTTGTAGACTGGTCCTGCCATTGCTGCTGGCAGTGAAATCTCTCCCACTGCTGATTTAGCAACTACCGTGTGCTTGGCTTATCTGGATCACTCTCTGTGGTAGCTGGATAAGAGCTGGTGTGAGGTTTCTTGCCTCAGGATGCAGAATTTTAGGGCAGCAAATTGCTTAAAAGTGCGTTACTGGAGGCTGCTTCCACACAAGGGTGAAAGCACGCCCTTGCTGTAGAAAGTAGGGAAGAAAATTTTTCCACACACACCATCCCCGTACACTTGCTGCTCTCGAAGCTGTGGGTCTTCTTTTTCACAGACACAGATTTTCTTATGTCTTTGGGCTTAACAGTCTCCCTCTGTGGTCACAGGGGAAGCAAACACTCTTCTTTCTTTGAAATCCCACCTGCCACGTCAACCATTCTGTGTTTGCCTTGCCCCCATAGCTGGCATTTTGTGGAGGTCTTCCATCGCCCTTTCTCAAAATCCCCCCAATGCCCAGAGTGCTATACCTGTTTTGACTTAAAGGCAACCTCTCCTCTTATAAATTGTGTTCGTTGCTGCCTCTCTGTTGTTACCATTACATTTTTTTCTGACTGTGTCATATTTTTTTTTTAAGCTGGAACTCGAGTTTGAAAAAAATTACATCCTTTAATGAATTAATTCAGTGCTTGCACTTTTGTTGGAGGATGTGAGACCAGACTTAACACGGTACAGAAGGAAACCGATCTTCACTTCTCTGCAAGATTATTTTTATCTGATAACAGAGAAAGTAAAAGCTGAGTGTTTGCAAAAGGACACAGTCACTTGCAACTGGCATCCCAATCGTGTTTCAGTATTTGGGTGGCCTTTCTGGTCTGATACAATAACAGAAGCTTTGGGAAATTCCCTGGGTGGGAAATCCACATCTAGAAATATTCCTCAGTCAAATACTACAAGCTGGTTTAGGCAGAGTATCCAGAATCCACCTAGTAAGAGAACAAGTCACTTGTGTGAATTTCAGAGCTCAATAGACTTATAGTCAAAAGGGAATAAATTCAGAGAGCTCTTTTACTATGGAAGGAAGGGTCGCTATCACTTATCTTAGAAAATTATTGGCTATGGTGTTGTGAAAGTGGCAAAGTAGGTGGAGACAGTGTCACTGGGCTAAGGTCATCCAGCAACCTAACATGGCAGATTGAGGATTCAAACCTGGATCTCCTTAGTCCTAGTCCTCCATTCTAACCACTTTACCACAAGTTTCAAAAGATGGTCATGGTAGATTTCTGTTCTTTTCTATCAGATTTGCCTTGAAAGTTTCCTCTTGGGCAGATTATATCAACTTTGTTTTTATCATTCACATAAAACTGCTAAGAGAAGTCATCTAGCATTATGGGAGTGTGGTCAATATATAGAAGAGCAAGATTCTGGTCCGGTATTGGGCTCTACCGGCCCTGAATCTTGCTCTTCTACTACAGACCAACACAGCTACCCATCTGAAACTATCTTCAATATATAGGTGACACCCAACTCTATTTCTCATTATCAAGTGCCTCAGATGAGGCAATATCTTCTTTGAGCATGTGTCTTCAGTAAGTAATGTACAGTAGATCAGAGAGAAGGGGAAAGGCTTTGGTCCCTCATATCTGAAAGACCGCCTCTCTTCCTATGCTCTGCTGTGGCAGCATCACTCATCTGGTTAGGGTCCACTGCATGCGCTCCATGCAAAATTAACTATTGCCCCCCCAATACACATTATCTGTGGTGGCCCCCACCTTTCCTGGCAAACTGCAAAGAGAAGAGAAATTTCTAACAAATGTCATACCCCACCTTTCTCTCCAATGGGGATACAAAGTGGTTTAGATGGTTCTCTCCTCCATTTTATCTTCACAACAACCCTTTTTGGTAGGTTAGGCTGAGATTGTGTGCCTGGCTCAAGGGCAGCCAGCAACTTTCAGTGGCAAAGTGAGGATTTGAACATAGTCGCCCTAGATCCTAGTAACATGCTCTACTTACTAAATGACACTGGCTCTGATAGATCAGGGAAATCCTTAGAACCTCCTTTGTTTTGTAAAGGAGGGGACATTTTCTACTTTTCTGTCTGTGCTGCCTTTCACTCTGGTGGGGACACAAAATGACTCCCCTCCCTCCATTTTATCCATACAATGACCCCAACCCAGTTCTCATGTGACAAATGACTCACCTAAAATTGTGTGTGTGGGGGGGAATAATCTCCTGAAGTGTTCATTCCCTCCCTTCCACCCCATACACTTCTGGTAGCACGAGTGCAAAGTATGCACACAAGGACACCCTATAGGTGAGTGTAGGGTCCCCCCTCCCACCAGGAGGATGAGGGAACCTAACAACCCTAATCTAAACTCATTGTTTTATTTTAATTATAAATACAAAGAAGCAAAATCAGTTCACAATGACTAATGGCTTCTATAGATCTTTATCCTTGACAGCAGTTTCAGTGTTCAGTGTTCCATAATGTAGGGATAGGCGGTGGCTGGTCCGGTGATGATTCAAGGCAAGCTTCCCTTCAGGCTCTCTCAGGACCTTTTTCTAAGTACCTCAGCAGCTTTCTGCTTCATGAGGCAGGGACTTGGAGTCCTTTATCCAGAGCCAGCTCCAGCAGGTGAACACCTGTAAGCATCCCACCCTTTCTTGGAAACCGCTGTATTGGTGTTACAAGTGAAATCCTGAGCAATTAAAAAAAATAGCTTGATTAAAATTAGAAGGACCCCGTCAGGGCCAACAGAATTGCTTTAAATCCTCAGTTGACCCATTTAGGCTAAACTACGGTTGCCAGGGGCCTCAAGGCCAAAGCAAGGGTATGGGGGGCAGGGGGGAAGGGGACAGTGGGGTACCCACTTCCTGTGTGAGTCTGTAGTGTACACTCCCAGGCTCCCCATTATCCCAGAAAATGACATCAATTTCCAATGCGATGGAGGAATTGCTGTGCTCGCTGAAGCCAAGTGCTGTGAAAACCGCCCCTCTGGAGGCAGTTTACACAGCGCTCAGCTTTAGCATGCACCACACCACTTCTGTTGCTTGTCTCCGAAGGAGAGCCAAAACCTAGTGGTCTGGGGACTTGGGATTCCTGAGTTCTGGGGAGAACCCACAGAGAGGGGTCTCTGAAGTGAGAGGCTTATCCGCAGATTCACTCCAGGCATTGGAATTGGAATTCTGTGAGTTTGCCTCACAGTACAGATTGCTGTGGACACCATTTTACAGGCAACAAGCTGCGAGCACCAGGACGTACAGATTACAAAGAGCGATATTCTTATAAACAAGAGGGGCCAGTGAGAAACAAGCTGTAAGTTTACAAAATAAAAGAGAGCTGTGTGTGACAATAGAAAGGAAATAAAGACTCAGCCCTTCGGAAAGAATTAAAGAGAGGGACAGTGTGGTGGATTCCACCCCCCCCCCCCTCCGGAAGAAACAGCTTCCGATGGGAGTCTCAAGCATGGGAGAGGCTTGCAAAGAGGAAGAGTAACGACCTGCTTGGAATTACAAACCTACAGTGGTGAAAGGAAAAGACCTGCTGAGTGAGTAAAGAAAATAGAAAAGAAAATATAAGAGTGAGCGAGTAAAGAAAATAAAGTTTCACTAAGATATAAAGTTCATCAAAGACATAAAGGAAGGGGAAGGGAGCGGAGGACAGTACTTACAGCATGAAGCGACAGGAGAGACTTGGCCAAGAGCTGAAAACGAAAGTGGCTGAGGATAAACTGAGTATACGAGGCAGATGGGAGAAGGAATTTGGGGGAAGGCCCCCCCCCCCATTTTTGGAGTTAAGCAAAGACAGAAACTGCCAACTGGATTAAAAAGGGGAGAAGGATAAGAGAAATGACGTCGAGAGAAATGAGAGATAAAATTGCAAATACAAAAGGGAATGAGATGAAGATATTCAAGGAGACACCCTGGAGTACGAGGCAGAAAAGAAGAGAATATTACTTCCTCTCTTCATTATTGAATGATGATGCAATTACTTAAAAAGAAAAAATAGACACAATTGGAAATCAAGGTGGACCCCACCCGACAGACGGATTGAATGGAAATATAAAATAAGAATTTAAATATATTTAAGTAAGATAGGAACCAAAATAACAAGAAAAGGAAAGAAGTATTAGAACTAAATAAAGTAGGCTTATAGTAACAATAGATGGATAGTAATGAAAGGTGATTGAATGGTAGAGATGGACTGAAATATACTGCATAAATATGTATTAACTAGAAACAGAGCCCGTTGTGAAAAAAAATACAACGGGCTCTAGAAAACTGATTTCGCAGGGCCCTGCTGTCTGGCCTTGGGAGGGCAGTGCTGCCATGCTGGACCTTTCTGCTGCCTCCATGGGCTGCATCAGGCAGCTCCAGAAACTGGAAGTGCTGCCAGGGTGTCAAGAGCCCTGGAGTGCTCCTGCGACCCACAGCCGGCTGCAGAGTGGGGAGCACTGTGTGTGGGGGGGGGCATCAAGAGCCCTGGTGTGCTCCTGCACCTTGCAGCTGGCTGCAGAGGCAGGGAGCACTACCGGCAGGGGGTGGCAATGACCCTAGTGCGCTCATACAGCTGCCTGGCAATGCTATGGGTGGTAGACCTGGCCTCTAGGAGTACAAAGGCCAGGTGTACACAGCCAGCAAAGCCGTGGCAGGTATACCTGGCCTCTGTGGGTCCAGAGGCAGCCAAGAAAGGGGAAGGTAGATCGGATCTCAGAAGAAAAAGCCAGGAAGGGGGAGGAAGAAGAGGCGATGGGGAAGGTGGGGTGGGGGTGAGGAGGCACCCGCCAGGGTGATTCAGTGCCCCTCTGGCCAGTAGAAAGGTGGGGGAGAGGGGGAGGAGGTGGGGGGAGGCGGCCAGCCGGAGCGATTCAGCGCCCCTCGGACCAGTGGGAAGGCAGGGGGGAGGGGAGGGGGGAGGAGGCAGCCGGCCAGGGCGATTCAACGCCCCTCGGGCCAGTGGGAAGGTGGGGGGGTGAGGAGGTGGGGGGAGGAGGCGGACGGCTGGGGCGATTCAGTGCCCCTTGGACCAGTGGGAAGGCGGGAGTGGAGGTGAGGAGGTGGCCGGCCAGGGCAATTCAATGCCCCTTGGGCCAGTGGGAAGGCGAGAGAGAGAGAGGCGGTGGCCGTTGGGGGCAATTCAGCGCCCCTCGGGCCAGTGGGAAGGGGGGAAGGCGGAGGCGGCCAGCAGGGTCAATTCAGCGCCCCTCGCGCCAGTGGGAAGGTGAGGGAGAGGGGGAGGAGGCAGCCAGCCGGGGCGATTCAGTGCCCCCCAGGCCAGTGGGAAGGCCAGAAGCAGGGAGGGGGAGGCAGGCCTCTGGCAAGTTCATGAGCCCTGAAGTGGCTGTTCTGGCCTCCTTGGTTTCTGATCCGTGGCAGCAGGTGGGTGCGACTCTTCCCTTATCCCCGCCAGGGGCGCTCTACTGTGCCTGCACTATGGAATCCCTGTGAGTCGTCAGAAACCCGCTAAGAGAATTGTTATAGGATTATGTAATATCAGGTACTAGATTAAGCTGGAATTAAAATTAATAAAATATATTGACAGAACTGGATAAACTAACAGAATAAATAAAAGGAAAAAAACAAAATAAACATAACTGGAAATGAAGATGGACTCCGCTCTATAGATGGATGGCCTGAAAATACAAAATAAGAACTTAAATATGATTTAGCAGGACACAAACTGACAGAATGAGAAAGGAAAATGAGTATTAGAACTAAACATAGTAGACCTACAGCAATAATAGGAGGATAGCAGTGAAAGGAATATATAACTATGAGTGTATAGAAGAGATGGTCTGAAATGTATGGTATTTACATGTATTAAGTATGTAAAGCTTGAGTAATCTGTTATTAATTTAAATTGTAATGAAAACTAATAAAAATATATTGGGGGGAAAAAGGAAAATGACAACTGTGTAATAAGAAAATTTACAAACAATGCATAGGGTAAGTAATCATCATATAAATCCCTAGTAACAATCCTGTCAGTATCTCATAGAAGCATATATAATTCACTGTTCACATAACCAATGCAGCTGGTCATATGTAATCCAAAATAAATACAATTTTCTGGCAAAATTCACGTCAATTATAAATCCATATATCCAATACACAATAACACATAATCAACATGCTTCTGGTTATAAACCATGTTTCGATGAAAACATCTTCAAGTATGGATTTGTCAAAGTTGTAACGGTTACATGCATTTCTTCAACTCACAGTTAAGTAGACTGTGCTATGGAAGTGTAAGAGGAACAGTGGAAAAGGAAAGTGGAAAAGGAACTGTGAGTAAACTATTTCTCTGGTTAAGTTTAACAATTAATTGCAAATATAGGATATTCAATAACCCTTACCACTATTTCCCAATTTGAACATTCAAGATAGTAGTAGCTTACTACTGTATACAGAAAGTTCTGGAATATACAAAACAAACACGGTTCAGCAACATTCATACAGTATCCAACCATTAAGCTTAGTAAAAACAGCATACAGAGGGGCGCTTTCCACAGCACTTGGCTTCAGCGAGCACAGCGATTCCTCTGTCGCCAGCACAATGGGTGCTGGGGGTGCATGCACTTCACCCTACCCCTTGCCTTCTTCCCCCCCTGCCAGCCAGGTGAGTGGGGTCTGGGGGTGCAAGAGGGAGTGGGGATTCCCCTTCCCCAGATAAGGAATGGCATGCCTAGTCTAAATGCATATAGTTCCTTTTGGTCTAGAACAGTGATCCCCAAAGTGGTGCTCACCAATTAGTTTCCTGCTTCCCATTTGCTTCTTCATCAAAGAATCTCTTCCACACAGCAAAGAGCCAGTCCTGGCTTTCCTCCGTTTCACTGGAGCAGAAGGGGCTCCAGGAGAAAGAAGCATCAACCTTATGTATTCAAGAAGCACCCATTCAGCAGCAGTGGCCACCACTGTAGGATGATGCTTGGCTTTTATTCTCCTAACATGTGATTGGCCACATCCCTCCATGGTTGCCATTTTGTGGTGGTGCCCATACTATCTATAGTTTCCATAGGCCCAACAAAAGTCCCCTGGCCTAGACAGCTTCTGACAGTTAGTATTGAGCTGAGTAAACAAATGATAGGGTCACCAATAGGGATGTGCGCTTCGGGTTTCCGATTAGGGAAAAATACCCAAATTGGACCCAATTCACAAAGATTCGGGACTTCTGAAATGGCCCCAGCATACCCGGGCCATTTCAGAAACCCCGAATCAAAGATTCCCTAAGCTATTTGTGTAGCTTCAGGAAGCTTCGGGTCAAGGGGTTGAAGAAATGTCCCTCTTCATGCTGCTGTGCAGCAGGAGGGAGAGGGACATTTAAACCACTGATCAGCTGTTTGTCGGGGTTTCCAACAAGCAGCTGAGTACACTCTGCCGGGGTTTAAATTTCCCTCTCTGTACTGCTGCGCGGCAGCAGGAAGAGGGACATTTAAATCCCCAACTCTGCCGCTTGTCAGGGGTTTCCCTGACAAGCAGCTGAGTGTGGTCTGCTGGGGTTAAATGCCCTTCTCCCTGCTGCTGCTCAGTAGCAGGGAGAGGGGCATTTCACCCCCAACTCAGCATCTTGTCAGGGGTTTCCCTGGCAAGTGGCTGAGTGCAGCCTGCTGGGGAGCAGGGGAGACATTGAAGGGAAGGAGGCTCCCTGCGCGGCTTGCAAGCGGTGCGGGGAACCTCCTTCCCTTCAAAGTCTTCTCCTTTCCAGCCGGCTGGGGGAAGGGGTGAGAGACTTTGAGGACTTCCACAATCAGTGCGATGACATAACTTCTGGAAGTGACCGCATCACACCCCTCTGGGAGCACATGTGCCACGTGTTTACCCAGGTTGACTGTCAATGGCCAGTGATCACTGTGCAGCTTGCCACCTCCCACCAACTGTCACAGGCTCTTCTTTGTAGGCTTTTCAAGGCTCCTTTGGCAGGCGAGCAATGCTTGCTGACCACCTCACCCCCCCCCCCGCCCCTGCAACCCACAATTGTGCCTTGGAGGGGAGAGCTGGTGAGCGAGGCTTTGACTGCTGCTGTGCACCCTCGCCCACCAAAATCACTGCTTGGAGGGGAGAGCCAGTGCTGCCGTGCCCCCTCACCCACTGGGATCGCAGCTTGGGGGGGAAGCCGGCGACCGAGGCTTGCCCACTGCCGTGCCCCCTCACTTGCCAGGATCACAGCTTGGGGGGAGAGCCAGCAAGCAAGGCTTGCCCACCACCGTGCCCCCTCGCCCTCTGGGATTGCAGCTTGGGGAGGGAGAGCCAGCGAGCGAGGCCTGCCTGCCACCATGCCCCCCTGCTCCCCAGGATTGTGATCCCAACGGGGCCGGATCTGGCCGCTGTGGGCGAGGAGCGTGAGGATGACGCCAGTTCCCAGATGGGCTGCTGCGCCCGGCAGCGACTCGTTCCTGCCCCATTGGCACAGTATGACCACTGCCGGCAAAGCAACTCCCCTGTTATCCCCTAGGGCCTACCGCGCCTGCGCTCTGGGATAACAGGTGAGTTGTTGGAAACCCGCTTACAGAATTATGTAGTAAGATAAACAGATTTTCATTCAGCTCTTACTCTGGCTCAGCCTGCATTTTCGTCAGCCTCTCAGTCAAGAATCAGCAGCCACCAGTTTGCTACAGGAACCCTGAAGGGCCAAGACTGAAGAATACGCAAAACAGAAAGCTGTCCCCTATAGGCTGCTTGTACACATTACAACATTTCCCCCCACTCATTTGTAGCTATTGAGTGGGATGTCTTCAATATGCAGATGACACCCAACTCTATATCTCGGTCTTCAGTTCCAGCCGTAGAATGATTTTCCCTGGCCTGAAATTCCTTTTTCTGTCTTAATGCAATCCACCATCCATATTGAGGAAATACTTTGAAAATGACTTAGCAGATGCACAGCTGTGGCACTTGCATTCCTGTCATGTCAATGTTTCGTGCAAAACCGAAGGAAATAGAAAGGGCTAGATGCAATTTTGGACATTTTTGCAGTATGGCAGTCAGTTTGTCAAATGTAGCAACTCAGAATTGAAGCTGCCTTCTTTTCACGGTAAACAAAAGTGATCCTGAGCAGAGGAAAGAAAGATGGACTGGAGAAAGAAGTTGACCTGTTTATGGAAGACGCTTCTCACGAGTCCAAAGTGTGCCTGGAATATTTGCAGAAATTGACAGTTTTGGCGAGTTCTGTAACCTGAAGACTTCTGTTCAAAGTGTTCAGATCAACAAAAACTTCAAAAGTGTGCCAGTTAGTGACAAGTGGATTAAGTGCTTTCAAAAGTGCTGCAACACAGACTGCCGTTCTGAATTGCTTAAAACAGGAGAATCTATCTTTTGCAAATGTCAAGAGAACATTTTCTTTAATGAACACTCAATGGAGAGATGAAAGGAACAGATTTATCACGGAAGCTATAAAGGGTGTTCTTTTACTGCTATATAACCTATGGGATTATCCCTTTTAGTTGTTTGTTCATGTTATTTATAGTATACCTTTCTCTCTGAGAATCAAGGCAGACTAAACAGTGTTAAGTTGAACAACTAGTTCTCCTTAGGGAGATAAAATCTTCCAACAGGTATTCAGGTGCCACTTCATCATAAGTATGCAGGTTTGGGTGTTGCAAGCATAGAAGTGCTTAGTGATAGGTAAATTAGTATTTGTGTGTATGTGTATGTTTTTTGTGATTTGCTTACTGTGCCATTTCTTTTCTGCTTCTGTGTACACTTGCCATTTCAGTAAAAAGAGGGCTACCAGGTCCCCATACTCTCACAGTGGGGGGGGGGGGCGGTATTCACCGGCATGGAGATCTTTTAGAATTGGCCCATTTGGGACCAAAATCGGCCACTGCAAAGCAGGGGAGCACTCTCGCGTGAAGTGCAATGATAGCATGCCAGGAAGTGATGTCATTGTGCCCTCCACAATGACTGTGTGATTTCTGCAGCCCTGTTTCATTTGCATCCAACAAGAAAACAAATACTTGTTTTTGGTGAGTAATGATGTATTTTTTTCATTCAAAAAATCTGGCCACTGTAAGTGCATACAAGTCAATGGGACCTAGGGGTAGGGGGTGCCCTGAGGGGACTAGCAAGCCTAATCTTGAACCACCAATTTATACTGATGACAATTATTTGATGGCCCTTGTGTTGTGTCAAGGAACCGAATACAATTTAGATCTCAAACAACTGTTAGTGTAAATCTTAAACAGTTACAACAACTTCTGCATCATAATACCAGGTCAGAACTCCGCCCTTCTACTTCCTGTTTCCTGTCCTACAATTCTACATCTCCCAGCAGGCTCTGTGGTTTATAGTCCTTGCTGTATCTCAGAGCACCGCACCTCGCAGCTGGGCCAGGGTGATGAAGGTCATGCACGTTTGTGCATGCAGATACTCATCTAGGTGTATGTGCAGAACCTTCCATGCAAATATGGTCTCCAGCTATATTACTATGTTATAATTTTGTTACCCAACAAAGCAAGTTCTAGACCAGATGACTCCCCAGGTAAGGAGTGCCTTTGGTGTCACCCCACCCCATTTGTTCAGCTTTTAATGGTTTTATTTTGCATTGCATTTTGCAACACTGATGTACAATCCGCATGCATGATATCACTGACACTGATGATAAATGAACATTATGTCAACCCAGGCTTGATACATACTAATCTGACGATGTTCAATTATTTTTACGGCATCCGTGATTTTACCATCAGACACAACCACTCCAGTCGAATGTGCGCTGATGTTGCCAATTAGCCTGCGAATTGAAAAAGGGGAACGGTAACACAACGTGGTTTTTACAGTGTAGTCAACTTTGCACGTAGGGTTGAATCCAATCAATAGGTTGGATACGACCTATACTTTATATTGATTACACAAATGAACTAAGTAATGTAATAATATACTCTTTAATAATAAAAGGATGTGTCTGTCTGCCCATCCTTCCATTTGTGGCAGGCATAACTCAAGAGAAAATAAAGCCAGGAATCTCAAAATTGGCCAATAGCTTCAGGATGAAGATGGGAGTTGCAGTGAAAAATATGTAGGGAATTAGAACAGCTTGGCCCGGGTTATCTCCAGAACATCTCTCTATTTACAGTTATGGAAGCAATGGTTAATTCCCTACAAGCGGGGAAGGTGGAGGCAGGTGGGGTTCGAGTCCATCCCCTCCTTTGCAAAACAAACTTTCAGACAATTTGCCAGTTAAGGGGTCTTCTTGAGAATGATGCTTATTGGAATAATGCTGTAGGGGAAGCTCTAAGCAACTGTATTGAAAATACTTATCATTATAGCAGAAAAATGGGGACAAACCCGACTTTGGGGGTTAGCCTGCAGAGCATGTAGGGGCAGAGCCCTTATAAAACTATATTTTATTATATTGAAAGTGCAGCTAGCCACAAGGTTGGTGAGCAGATTAAGTGGGAGGAGCTAGTGTGTAATACGTAATAAACTCTGTAATGGCTTCCATTTTTGCTTCTTCATAGCATGCCAGAGAAAAGCATCCTATGAGAGGCATTACTACCATGGCATGAAGATGTGTTTTTCTCCCCTCTCCCTTCTTGTGTTTTCTTTTAACATCATTCTTGATACAGAGTGCTGGGGAACATGAAAACTTGCATGATGTGCTATTTTGGTAGGTCTTGATGAACAGTGTTACATGGATTTTGGTTTTGTAATATTTGATCCAGGTGTGTAGACAGTTGTGTAGATAGCTTGTGACTAGAGATGGGCACGAACGGCAATACGAACTAAAAAAAGCCACAAACAGCCCAATCAGCTGTTCGCGAACAAGCTGTTCGTGAGGCCCCATTCTAAATGAACAGGTGGTCGTTGCAAGCCTTGTTCGTTGCTGTTCATCAAGCCAGACAATCTGGCACCTGCAATCAATTCCCTTGACAACCGGAGGCAGGGACTGCCTGAACTCTATCTGAACTCCTGCTGTTGCCCTGGAAACCCCAATCTAAGCCCAATTTAGCTTGATAGGCAGGTCTTCCTTTTAAGTATGGAGCTCCAAATTTATTACAAGGATGCAAAGAGCAGGGGGGAGGGGGCTCCCAGCTCTGGTTTTGCAGACAGTGAGGGAGAGACAGTTGCTGTTGGCATTTTGAGAGAGACAGGGAGAGTGCATTAGAGCTTGAATTTTCTTTGTGTGTAGTGGGATAGGGATCTACCCCTTCAGGTTCCAGGGCTGCTGCCAGGCTCTGGGGCCAAGCTATTATTTATTATTGGTACCTTTCCTGCTGCCTGCTCAGGTAGGGTTTCTGGGAGTGGTATGGTAGGAATCTTGATGGCTGGAGGAGGGCCTACTGGCCCCCACGAACAACGAACAATGAACATGTTCATGAACAGGTCATGTTCGTCAATGTTCATTGTTCATTGTTCGTGGATGGCAACAAACAACAAACACCATGTTTGGTGTTTTTTTTTGTTCGTGCCCATGTCTACTTGTGACTGGAATATTTTGAGCTTGGTGGTCCTCAGCTGAGTCCACAAACAGCCACTTGGTCCACCTGCCCCTAAATGCAGCTCTTAATCCTTTTCAATTTGTCAACAAATGCTTCCTTTTTAAAATAGGCTGATAAACACAGAGAACATAGGTTGGGGTCCAGGATCTACACACTGTGTCCTGTGTAAAGTGAATTACAGATTCTCTTTAGTTCTTTTGTATGTGATGCCCAAGCTGTGGCACACAGGGAAAAGGGCTTCAGCTCCCATACCATTTGCCTCATCTGAAACAGTCTGAGAGGATGCCATTTGGTCTACTGGAGAAACCCTTAGGTGTAAAGTGTGTTTTTCCAATGGGTTAAATAGCAAACTTTGGGACCATTGCAGGTTGAGAAAATGGTTCGAGGGAGAAGGCCAAAGCCATGCACCGCACCTGCAATTTGAATCAGGCAATGTGTCCGGGGTCTCCAGCCCAGCCCCCGGACTTACCTGGAGAAGAGGACGGGAGACCCCCGGGACACAGTGGCCCAGCTGCCTCAGCAGACAGCCAGACCCAGCACCAGCCAGCCACAGGGGGAAGGGAAGAGACACCCAAGCCCCAGAGGGTTAGAAGGGGCAGGTGGAGACCAGCTAGTCCCACCCTCCAGTGGGAGTCCAGGGGGCCAGGTAGAGAGAATGGGGGCAATCCAGCGGGGGCTAGGGCAGATGGAAAGGGCCAAGACTGTGGGGACAGGCAGCCAGCAGCAGGCCAAGCTGAAGCCTTACCAGCTAGGGAGAAGAAGCAGCCTCAGCAGCTCAGAGCCATGCCCCAGCCTGCAGCCCAGCTGGAAAGCAATAACCTAGCCCAGGGGATGCCAGGAGATGAGTAGCTCCAGGTGGAGCTGCCTGAGGCATTCTGTGGGAGAAGATGGACAGCCAGCCAAGGAGGCTCAGCTGTGCCTGCCTTCAGCCCTCAGCTCAGCCAGGGAGGCTGGACAGCTGGCCAATGAGGCACAGGTGGACCGGCCCAGTGCTTCCAGCCAAACGAGCACAGGTGCAGCTGCCTAGGCCAGCTAGGGTCATGGTTAGAAGGCAGCAGGAGGATGTGGTTGGCAGGTGGAGCATGGCTAGGCTGAAGGGATAAAAGGGAAGCCCACCCACAGGGTGGGGTGGGTTGAGTAGGAGTGATGGAGCGGAGCGAGCAAGCAAGCAAGCAAAGGCAAGGAGGAAAGTTGATGAAGGAGGAGATGGCAGAGATCAAAGGGGATGAGTGGAGCAGGTTGAGCAGGCCAGTGAGTGGACTGAGAGGGAGTCTGGGTGAGGTATACTGCCCCTCCTTCCACAGAGCAGGGTCCTGCAGCATCCTTGATACCCCTTTGACGTCAGGGCCGGGCAGACCGGTGCCCCGCCCAATGGCGGCTGCCGCAAGCCCAGACACAGTGCATCTATGGGAACTGAGAAGAATCGGCAACTCAGGTGCACTCTACAATTTATGCAAGACAAAGGGCAGGGATCTCAGCCATGTTCTCAAGAATATGTGAATCAGCCAGAGTGGCACAATAACAGACTAAATTCAGAATCCCAATTCACTGCATTGAACTTCTGTCACTGCCTCACCACAGAAAATGGTGGAAGTTTCTCTTCCAGTTTCTTCAGAAGAAAGCTCAGTGTCCAGAACAGGAAAAATGAGAACACCCTCCAGCAAATGCCAATAAGGAAGAATCTGGAAAGGTCCCGTTTTGCCTCTAAAGCACTAGAATGTTATATGAACTAGATATTTTACTACTTGTTAATGATATTCATTTCAGATGTTATTTTAATTTGCATGTTTTTGTGGTAATACTATGTGTTGTGTTTTGTCATCATTGTTACAGTTTACAACTAAAACCAATCAAATTGAAACAACTCAATCATTTCAAGGAATAAATCCAGGTGTTTTTTTTTTTTAAAGTAGTACTTTATTGCATAATGTTATTGCTTAGTCTTATTCATTTTAAGTACAGAACAAAAAAAATATTTCTCCATAGTGAGTCAAATGGAAAAAAAATAAATATCCATATAAATAAATAAATAAGCACTGGTATAAAAATAATAATAGTTACACATCGGCATGATTTTTTCCCCTTTGAAAATATATGACATATATTACATTTCAACATAAGATATTACCTGCCATTGAGTACCAAAAAATAAGAATATCTTTGTATCTTTGATACAAACAGCATCTAACAGAGAGAAAAATTTCCCCTCTTAAATAACTGAAATAGTAAACAGGAGTCCTAGTCTCCACTTTCGCCCCCCAAAAAATTCAGGGACAGTTCGTGTAACATACATCATTAAATCGATGAGAGTCAGATTATAGCAGATATACACAGTATACATACATGTGAACTGAAAGAAAGCGCTGGGAGGCAGGTTCTAGAAAGCACCCACACCAGGGTTTAGTTGTTGTTGTTGACATTTTGACATCCTCTCTCTCTCACACACACTCATACCCCCCCAAATTATTTGTGCTCTTCATACACACTCATGAGCATATAAGCATTTTTAATAGCCCTCCCTGTCCTCCAACAGTACTATCATAGAATTGATAAATAAATATAAATAAATAAATTAGATTAAAAGTGACTAATAATCCCTAATAGCCAATAATTATTATTAACAACACTGTCCTCCTACACTTCTTCCAGTTCTGTCCCTTCAGTTGCAATGTGGGAATTTTCAAGTTTAAAAAGAGATTCCATCCTGTACCCTCTTTTTGTTGTTGTTGTTATTCTGTGAGCAAGGAGTGCTGAGAAGTTTCTCCACAGCCCTTGGGGAACTGTTGCATTCTGGGAACTTGAGGGTACAGAGACGGTTTGCATTTTGAATGGTGGGACTAGAGTCAGAGGAATATGGGTTGTGTAAGTATGAATCAAGATGGCCTTTTAATCCAAGGCTATAGCTCCAAAATACACTTGTCCCTCTCGATCCCAGTTCAGATATTGGGCTGATTCTGTGTTTGACCCCAGCTTGTCCCCTTCTTGTAGCAGGAAAACACCCCCTTGATAGATGGATTCAAACCATAGCTTGTTGAGGTCTGGGCTGACGTTTCCACCATCACAGACAGACTTGACGGCCTTCATCAGTTCCACATCCTCCCCACTGTACTCTTTGGACCTCCTAAAGATTTTGTGAGTGAGCAGTAGAGAGTTTTGGGTGTGTCCACTGCAGCTTTCTCCATGGAACAAGAGCTGAGAATAGACAAAATAGAGACCAGAGGAAGGGACCACGAGAACATTCTCCTTCTTATCGAGCCGCATACCATTCTTTGTCATGGCAGGTGCCAAATCGGTAATCCAAATCAGGTTATTCTTATGAGTTCTGGATGCTGTAAAGGTAGGATAGAAGGAGAACCAGTCAGCAGAATGTCATCAATGCAAAGAGCCATTCTCTATGCTCCTCTGTAAGGCTTCGACCTATGAGATTCAGGTATTATTTCCCTTTCAGGAACTTTGGTTTGGTCTGGTTGATTCTAGTTTTGGGGGAACCATTGAAGGGACAGGAACACCAAAGGGCCTTAATTTTTCAAAACTCTGTGAGATGCTACTAGGAGTCCAGGCCATAACAGTGAGGCTGGGTCAGCTAGGTAAACTGTGAGAGGCTACAGTTTGGTGGGTAAACTCAGACCACTCCTCACTCTAGCATTGGTAGGTGATAGCAATAATCCAGTGACAGAGACTTTGCTTGTTGCCTATAACCTAACTACATATCACCCCCTTTCCTCCTCTCAGCTCCTCTCAGCTTCAGGACTCTGTAGGGCAACAGTCCTATACAAAATCACTCAAGTCTAAGTTGATTGATTTTCTTTACACAGGAGAAACTTTGCTTAAGATTTCGCTGTCTCCCTTGTTGCAAATTCTTGCTAGTGAAGTTGCTAGATGGTCCCTTATGGACAGTCTGTGTGGTGTCAAAGCATTTGCTTCTCATAGATCATCCATGTCACCATTTGGTCCCGTCATATTGCTATTTCCATCTAGCTATGAAGGCAATTTCAACCCGGACCCCATTTCCCTAAACCCCTCAGCCCTGAGGAAATGCCTCTTACCAATGGCATGGATAGCAGGTTTCCCAGATGTGACAGCTTGCACTTTCAGTGTCTGTGGCATTCCTTCTGCAAAGAAAAAAGAAGAAGACAGCTTGTCAGATCAAGTATTTTCTCACCTCTTCTCTTTGAAGTTAGACTGCCTTCCATTAACTGGACTACCAGTACTTAGAAGTTGGTTCAGAGGACAACAATATTAAAATTCTGATAGTCTAGCTAGCATATGAATCATAGAATCATAGGGTTGGAAGGGACCTCTAGGGTCATCTAGTCCAACCCTCTGAAGCAGAACCCTTCTCTGTATCATCAAAAAGGACAAGTGGGTATGAAAGAGTGTTTATCTTAACCCAGGAATTCTGGGGGGGTGGGGGGGGAGATAAAGTGGTTAGGGGATTTCCAGAATTAGGAGAAGCCCCATGCTCCCCAGTTCCTGAGGTTCCAGCAAAGAGGAAGAGGTGATCTTCCTCTTCCTCAAGAGGAGGCTGGATGAATACTTGTCAGAGATGCTTTAGGCTGATCCTGCACTGGGCAGGGGGTTGGACTAGATGGTCTGTATGGCCCCTTCCAACTCTATGATTCTATGATCTCTCTGATAGGTTGAAGTTTCTCTTAAGAAAAAAAAAATATTGGGAAGAACTTACCAGGAAAGGGATTTCCACTTCCTATAGAATCCTGGAAAGAAATATGGAGATGAGGTAAATATGGATGCTGCAAATATTATTAGTACTATTATCAACATTCTTATTAAGCAACATTCTATGTATTAAATGGATGCAGTAAGTATGCATACAGAGCCAAATTTTCAAATGCCCAGTGGATGGGTGAGAGACGTATGTTTGAGGCGCAAAGCTGCCTGGGGCAGGCCTTGAAAACACAGACAAAGCAGAGTTGAGTCTCCAGTCACACAGAAATATTCCGTAGAGCAAAAGGAAGTGAAACCCAAACCTTATCTGCTCAGGGCAGACTTCTTTTGACAAGCACTTTTGCTTAAGTAGGCAAAGTATATTAATAAATGAATAATACTTTTTTAAAAAATGTAGATACAAAATTAGGCATCTCCACAGAGTTTTTTTAAAAAAGGTGCCCACAAACGGAAAGGGAAGTAAAGCTGTCTGTCTCTCCGCTTGGCCACTAGCTCAACTGAAGCCCAACTTCAGAGAATCCAGACAGAATAAAACTCTTGGTTAGATAGATAGGCCTGAAGAAAAATTCAGCGCTCCTCCTAAATTTGGGCTCCTGGGAAGGACTTCAGAATATAAGGGGCTCCTATAAGGCCTAGAATATGCCCCACCAAGCTGAGCACAGTAGTTTTCACCCCAGGCCTAGATGAAGTGCTTGGTCACTTGAATTAGAAAAAGAAAGCGAGGGATTGTCCAGTAGCTGGGTGATGGACTACGCTCAGCTTGGCAGGACCCCAGCAGGTGAATCTTCATCCAGATCAAGCGTAGAGACTTTTCAAAATCTATGATTTTTGAATATTTTTCAGAATCTTGTTTTCAAAATTTGGTTGAGTGAGACTTGTTTTTAAAAAACAGCCTTTACATGATGAGGTTTAAAATAATGCTTCCTGCCATCTTGCCAGATCTATTCACACTTCGTTTCTTCTGAAAGCCCTTAAATTCAATATCACCTACCACCACCACCACACACGTGCGTTTATTAAGTCATACTTTTGCCAGCGAATCTGAACAAAGACATTTTCTTGTGAAGTTAGCTTTTTGGGTACCCTAAATGAATTCCACCCCAAAAGCCCACCAAACCCTCCTCCCAAGACTTAGCGCCCCCCCCCCTTTGTTCTTTACCTGGTTTTCCGAGGTCCCAAATGCTTTGAACTGCAGCAGAGTGAAAACAGTGACAGCCCCAATAAGGAGCAGGAAAGAGCAGATGCTCAAACACTTCCAGTGGCTTTCTTTGTGGGGTGGGTCACGCACCACGATCACGTTGCTGCCCTTCTCCACGTCGTACACCAAATGCTCGGAGCTCATGACTTGGAGATGCGTTTCAGGTGAGAGACACGTCAGTTTTTCCTCAGATGAGCTGGAGCCGTAGATGATGGCCTTCAGAGAGCCTTGTGGAATTTGGTGAACTGTTTTCTCCAGGTGGTCTTCACAGATGTTTCTATCAAAAATTTAGGTGGTTTCAGAAACGGCCTTAGAAAGCTCAGCCAGATTTGTCAGAATTTTTTTAAAATAAAAAGCAAATGCCGTCGACTCAGACAGGTGGATGTGTCAAGATGATTCTGTGGATCGAGTTGCCGCACGATTTTGCTGGTTTAGTGGCTGTTGGCTTGATGAATGAGCATATCTTCCTTTTGAATGAACCTCCCCGAACTTGCTTCTTCTTTACGTTACTGCGGCTTTGGGGGGAAGAGGCGAATGAATGCTTGAGGGCTGCTGGCACTTCTTTATAAACCTTCTAACCCAGCAAACTTCCCAGTCCGGTAATACAGTGAGGAAACAATTTTTCCCCCGCCCACAGCTCAGAGGAAAAAACTGTAATAGAAAGAGTCACTCCAAAGCGGAAGAGAGCCACCTTGTGCTTGTGGGGCATCTCCAAGTCGATGAAAGAATATACCCTCCTGCAAATGGGATTTTGTGTGTGTGTGGCACATTTCAGACAAAGGGCAGAAATGGGGCAGAATGCTCAAAGCCCTGTTGTTTCTCAGAAGAAAAGGGGGGGAGCTTGCAAGGGAAAAGTTTTAGGGAGCAAAGAGGGTTGCTGTACTATTAGGAGCTGAGAGGATATCCTGAGGATGTGATATTATATATTAACTTTTTAAACTATACTTATATCCACTTTTGTCCTCAGTAGGATCCCAAATGCTTTCATCATTCTCTTCCCCTCCACTTTTTTCCCTCACAATGTCCCTGTGAAGTAGGTTAGGCTAAGTGAATGTGTATAACTGGCACAAAGTCACCCGGCAAGCTTCCATGGCCGAGTGGGGATTCGAACTGAGGCCTCCCAGATCCTAGTCTGACACTCTAACCACTATACCATACTAGCCCTCATTAAATACTGCTGGATCACAGTCCTGGCGTTCCTTCTATACCTTTGCATTCAGGGCTGGCTCCAGCGTTGCCAGCACCTGAGGCAGCTTAATGCTGCCTCTGTGTGTTTGCGTGCATACATGCGTGTACGCGCGCATGGGGAGCCTTCCAGCCCTCCCATTCAGTTGCTCTGAGGGACAGGTGCAGCCGGCTGTGCCTGGCCCACAGAGCAACTGAACAGGAGGCTGCCTGCTCAGCTGCCCTATGCTGCCGCCGCCAGCACATGCTCCTGGCTGGTGGCAGCGGTAGCAGCTCCATGGCGCACGCCCCTGCCCCCCGGGTCGGCGCCCCTCCGGCGCCTTAGTGCCCTGAGGCAGCCGCCTCACTAGCCTCAATGGACGGGCCAGCCCTGTTTGAATTTTGCCTCCCCCTTGCCAACTTTTTTGCCCATATGATACCTATAAATTTCCCCTTCTGGGTAAATAGAAGGGGAAATTAGGATCTGGAAAACCCAAACTGGTTCCTGAATCTGCCTACCCCTGCACTGAGGCAAGTTTTTTTAATCTGCCAAGTCAGGTTTCGTTTGCCTCCTCATCGCTGAACTAACGAAGTCCTGTTACCCCCCTTCTCCCCTGCTGCACAACAGAGTTGGAGTTCTGCCAAGAAGTAATGGGGCATTGGTGGGGGGAATCGCTGGAGCAAGTTCTACTCTGGCCAGCACCCAGACACCACCTTCCCACGTGCATCTCTTTGCACTGGGGGAGTAGGGGGGGGGAGTACAGGAACCTGTACAAGGCTATTAACAATTTGGGAAGAAGGGAAGTTGGATCAAGAAAATGGTGGGGAGCGAAGGGTGAAACGGTCCCCTTTTCTTGTGCTGCTTCTCTGGTCAAATTTTGAGCACCCTGAATCTGTTCAATCAAAAATAAAAATAGGGGGATCATATCAGAATCTTGTTGTGTAATTTATAGAGATGGTTATTGGGCATGATGGTTAAAAGAAACCTTCATGTTCAAAGATTAGATATCTCTGAATACTATTTGCTGGTGGGTGGGGAGCAAAAGCAAGGGAAGTCTTGAGATTTTGGGCTTCTTGGGGTCTTTAACTGGAGTATCAGAGGCTGAACTCCATGTAAAGGATTAAGCTCTGCTTGCCCAGCCCTGCTTTCTGTGTCCCCATCTGCAGAGGTGAGGGGGGGTGTTGAGGCAGGGCTTTTTCAGTGCTGGCACCTTGCCTGTGACATGCCCTCTCCCTTGAGGCTCTCCTGGCACCTGCCCTACTGTCTTTTCAGTACCAGGTTTTAACCCAGTTTTCGTTCAGGGATTGATCTTTTAAACTACATTTAAATAGCTTACAATTCTTATGTTGGGTTTTAATGCTGGGAGGGGGGGCGTGGTTTGCTGACTTTTTAAATGGTTTTTGCAACTTCAAATTATTTTAATGGGGTTTGGTGTTTTGATGTGCTTTACTTTGTTAACTGTCTCGGGCAGGTTCCCTGGAGAGGCAACACCGAAATTTCCTAAATAAAATAAAGGAATAATATGGAACATGCTCTCCCTGTGAGCCATGGCCCCTTCCTGATTTGCTCCATTTTGTAAATAAGCCTCTGAAGCTGAGAGGTTGCGGCTTGTCTAAAGGAATAGTGATTTTATGACCAAGGTGAGATATGTACTCTTGTGCCTCACATGCTAGCTCTCCAGTTTTGTAGCTTTGAGTTTGTACGTTGCCTACTGTGACACAATTCTTTGGTATTTGTGAGATAACCCCTGCATGATACCTGTTCGTGAGCTCACTGATGCGGTTGTTTCTTGTCTGGGTGGTTGCCTTGTTTGTGCATACATGTAGATAAGGGGTTGTATGCATTTATATGCAGGTTGTCAAGTCTTTTGGTCAAGTTTTGAACTGATTGTCATAGATAGGCCCATGTAAATATGCCAAAATAACAAAATGCGTGGGAGGGTTGGATTCCAAAAGTGTAAAATTCAAGGATCACACAACACCCCTTCTGGAAACAGAGTGAACGTGCCCGGTAGTCTGTGTGCTCGTGTTCAATTTGCACACTTAAAGTTTGTTAAGTCTCCTTTTCAGAAGGTGCCCCCATATGATGTACAACCTGCAATCTGTTCTTTTTTTTAAAAAAGTTCGAAAAATCTGAAATGATGCATGCATGCATGCTTGTGTGCATGCGTGCATATAAAAGCATAAACACGTGTTAGGATTGCTTTGGGTAACACTGATATTGTTACCAGGTCTCCAGGGAATGAAACCACACTAGACCCAAAAGATCCCTGGACAGGCTCTTCACAGAGTTTTAAGGGAAATGGGCCATGCTGGGTACATTTAAACAACAATATGCTACATTCTCTCTCAAAGGTGCTGGTAATCTAAAAAGATGAAGAAAAAATGGCTGCAAAACGAATACCTTTTTCTCAATCTGGATTTAACAATCAGGAAAATCCCTGACATTTCACTAAAATTACCTCATTGGAGGAGTTTTCTTTCTTTTTTATACTTCTACTTTTCCTCTTGGGTGGTGGTGGTGAGTGACCACCAGTAAGGCGGGACGGTTGCTTTCTGTTTTGCCCTTGTGATTCTAAACTACCTTCCCTTTCCCAAGACATTTGAAAACTGAAACTTGTAGAAGCTTCTTGTAGAAGAAAGGGCCATCCTTTTTCAAAAAAGTATGTTCCCTTCAAGGAAAGGCTAAAGAATTTGAGCCCTTTCAGCTCAGGGAAAAGATAACTAAAGGGAGAGATTTATAAAAGCATGCATGAAGCAGAGAAAATTGATGGTGTTATTTTTTTCTCTCCATCTGCCTAAATGGAGCTGGAACGGGGTGGGGTGGAAAGAAGTTGATGAGCATTAGATCTAAGACTGGTAAAAAAACCCCTTGGGCTTACAATATATAGTTATCTGGTGGATCTCATTGCTTCAACCAATATAAATGGAGACTTCCATGAAGAGATGCAGAGGAGTTAGCTGTGTTAGTCTGTAGTAGCAAAATCAAAAAGAGTCCAAAGACTTAAAGGTGCTACTGGACTCTTTTTGATTTTCCATGAAGAGAGGTGTCTGAAGAAGGGAACTCTGACTGCTGAAAGCTTACTCTCTGAAAATCTTGTTGGTCTCTGAGCTGCCACTGAAGTAAAATCCTCCATGAACAGAGGCAGCATTCCTAAGAATGTTGGCTGTCGGGGGGCAACAGCAATGGGATTGATCTATGTACCCCTGCCATAAGCCTTCCAGGGCATTGTTCACTATAAGAAACAGGTTGCTGGGCTGAGATGGTCTATCATCAAGCAGGGCTCTTGTTAGGTTCTTCTTATGCAAAACTGTATTTGAACTGACATCTGTTTGCAAAACACAAGCTTGCTATGATGTCTTTCTGATTATTAGGGATGGTGCCTGAATCTGCAACAGTGAGCCCCAGGGAGAGACTCTTCATCTCAGAGCATTCTGATCATCATCGCACATCAGGCACAGATGTATGTTGAAACATCTGGCAACAGAATGTGTGGTGCAATAGTCTTCATTATCCACCTGCCATATCATTGTGCAAGTGAATGGTGAGGAGAGCTTTATCATGATTTTTTGCATCTATTCATCAGCCCACGAGAGCAGCAGAGGGGTAAAATTCTGCTCACTGCTTGGGAGGGTGGTGCAGAAGCCTGGCTTAGCTTGAAATCAGACATCTTTTTAAGACCATTGTGCCCCATCCGGAGGCACCCCCACTGCATTCAGTCCAAATGTTCCTTTCCTTTCGGGTCAAGATTTTGGGGGGCAGAATCAAATGATCTGCAGCAGAAGCCATCTATGTACTGTACCAATTGGCTAGTGCATGTGAAGTCACCAAAAAACATCTTGCCTAATTCCCAGAGGAGTGTTGTACTTTAAAGCTTGTTTTTGTAGTTAATAGGACAGTGAATGAATAGTCAAGATACACACGGCTGCAGAGCTATAAACACTGTAGCTGAAAAACCAGCTGTGAGCTCTTTATACACGTGTGTATGCGTGTGTGTGTGTGTGTGATGTCTACCTTCACCCTCAGATGCTTGCAATGGTAAATCATCATTTGGTAAATAGCCACCTGATGCACCCACTGCCCCTCCTAAAAGAAAGAATAAGTTTTTACATAGCTAATTTCAGCTAGGATGTAAGTCATGGAGCCTGATCTGTTTGGCAAAACTCAGTTTGGGTATATTTTCAGCAATACAGCTGCAATATTGTCCTTAAGGGATGTGCAGAGTGACTGAGCAACTACAACCAGGCACCATGCTTATAAAATTAGGAGCAGTAACGGGGTGTTGTTAACTGCCACATAAGATTGATATCCATCTACTTTCCTTTTGAAAATTCAGCACTATTTCCACCATACTTGGGTCTGATGAATGGGAAACCATTGCCCCCTTCTGGTGTGAATGGTAATTGCAGCTTATAGAACAAAAGTCCCGCGGCACCATAAAGACTAACATTTATTGCGGTATGAACTTTGGGGAATAATGGCTCACTTCTTCAGATATCAGAAGAGGAAATCATACAGGAATTATTCTTATGGCAAAAATTGCAAAGAGCGTGCAGGAGCTGAAGGAGATTGTCTGGTGTGAATTCTTCCATGAATTTTTCAAGTGTCAATTCTCAATGTAGGGGGGAAAGGGAGGAGTAAAGGTAGAAAGGTTAACTGTAAATTCCTTCATAAGTCAACAGAATTAGCAGATACACATTATGGACAATGAGCAGTCATAGGTGTGAATGTTGAGCATCACTTTGCATGTTTGGGAATTTTTAAAATTTATCTATAGTCTGCCTTTCTCACCGAGACCAAAGGTGGATTACACAATGCAAGTCAATAGGATGTTCAGTGAAAAAATACAATATCATCAAAAACTAGAACATTCAATGAACAAATGCAATATTAGAAAGTGAAGTGCAACTTTCACTTCACTTTCTAAAATTCCAAGTTCTTCATCAAAACATTCTTCTTTGAAGGAATTTGTCATCCTTTCATCTCATCTGTATAGTTCTTCAGTGTGTTGTTTCCATCTTTTCTTTTCTTTTTGCCCTGATCAGATAATGTATCTCTCTGTAGATCTTTCAGCATCTCTACCTGTGGCTTGAATTTTCTTTTGATTTCCTGGATCTTCAGGAATGTTATTAAGATTATATTTCCGCACTATGATTTTTTTTAGTATTTTTTTCAGCTTTATTCAATTTTTTATAATAACAATTCATAGTCTATACCACAGTCAGCTTGTTATGTACTCTATTTGATTTCTCTATTGGCGATCCAGTGACATCCATGTGTGTAATCATCTGTTGAAGCATGTGCTTGCAATGAACAAATTGTTGGCATCACAAAATTCTGAGTCACTCTCCTGCTTCATTTTGTAATCCTAGTCTAAATTTTTCAACAATATCTGATTCTGCTTTCAGAGGAATTAGCCGTGTTAGTCTGTAGTAGCAAAATAGTAAAGAGTCCAGTAGCACCTTTAAGACTAACCAACTTTATTGTCACATAAGCTTTCGAGAACCACAGTTCTCTTCATCAGATGCATCTGACAAAGAGAGCTGTGGCTCTCAAAAACTTATGCAACAATAAAGTTGGTTAGTCTTAAAGGTGTTACTGGACTCTTTATTATTTTGATTCTGCTTTGTTTCCTACTTTTGCCTTTCACTCACCTGTGATCTTATTTAGTTCTATGATCAATTTCCTCCTGCATTTTACGCACTTGCATAAAAGCTTCCAATTTCATCCTCTTCAGCATCTGTAGTTGGGGCATAAACTTGAATGATGGTTATATTAATCGCCTTTCCATGAAGTTTGATATTATTTGGTCAGACTTTGCATTATAGCCCCTGATTGCTTCTGGTATGTCTCGCTTGACTATTTCTTCAACATCATTTCTTCTGAGTTTGTCATTCCCAGAGTAAAACTGTTTCTTACTAAAAAAAAAAGTACTAATCCACTTTCGTTCAGTCACAGCCAGAATTATGATATTTAAATGTTCCAATTTTTGTTTTACGATTTCTATCTTACCTTGAACCACACTTCTCACATTCCATGTTATTTTTAAAAATCTTATTTATGTTATTTATAGTCTGCCTTTCTCACACTGAGACTCACGCAATATAAGTCCATCAGCTGGGACATTCAATACACAATACAATAGGGGATGCACAGCAGAAATATGAAAAGAAGCATACATTCAAATGCAGGAATACTGAGATGAAGCATTGCTGAAACGAAACATAAGTAATTTGACGTGACCTATACGTGTCATAAAGCTTTGGCTATTCTTTTTGCATCTGTGCATATCAGCAACTGAATGTCCTTTAATCTTTAATCTAGTTATGTCATTAAGAACAGTGCGATTGATACTTGTCCTCTGCTCTTCCTCTGCAGCTAAGAGCCAAGCTACAAGTGATGCCTGACACAGGTTGGACACTTGTCAGCTTCCCTCAAGTTTTGATGGGAAATGTAGGCATCCTGGTCTTGCAGCTGTAATGGAGAGCCAAGCTGTAAAACCAGGACGCCTACATTTCCCATCAAAACTTGAGGGAAGCTGACAAGTGTCCAACCTGGGTAAGGTGTCACTTGTAGCTTGGCTCTAATTGAGAGCCTTGTTCTGACCTGGAGTCCTGTGTCTTCCAGCACTATATCTTTTTTCATTTGGGGTTTTCTCGGCATTGGGTTTTTAGGTATGAGATGATCCGAAATGGTTTGCCGTTACCTTCTTCTGTGCTGTACTAAGCAGATTTAGCTGGACACTGCCTTTGTGGCACTGCAGCTGTGCAGTAACTATAATTGGAAATTCTTTTCTGCTGATGTGGTTGTTGATTTCTGAAGGCGGTGGAGGCATCTTAATCTGGTGTCTCAGCTTTGCCTCTTCCACCTTGAATGAGCTCTCAGCTTCACTGACACATGCCCTAACTACATTAAGGTGTGAATCCAAGAAGGAGATATATACTTATTCCCCCCAAAACCATCTTTTAGTGCATTACAGACCAATGATTAAAAATGTACTTTAGAAGGAAAATAAGAAGAGGTATGTTAGGAAGACAGATAGACATAGACAGGGCTTTTTTTCTGGGAAAAGAAGTGGTGGAACTCAGTGGGTTGCCCTCGGAGAAAATGAGCGGCACGGAGGGCAATCTAAACTCCCCTCTGTCTGGAGATCAGGGGGTGGGGCCACCAGCCATGTGACCATTTTCAAGAGGTTCCAGAACTCCGTTCCACTGCATTCCCACTGAAAAAAAGCCCTGGGCCGTTTCCAGACGGCTTACCGGCCCCCGGAACATCACGCCACGGTGCGGGGAAAACGCGAAATATCACGTTTTCTCACGCGAGTTTTGCGCGACATCACGTGACATAGCGCAAAACTCGTGCGAGAAAATGCGATATTTCGCGTTTTCCCCGCACTGTGGCGCGACGTTCCGGGGGCCGGTAAGCCATCTGGAAATGGCCCTGGACATAGATATCTCAATGTTTTGATACATAAGTGACTGATACACGTGTAAGCTTGTTTCATCTTTCTTTAGGAGCCTGAGGGAAAATACTCCTGATTTCCTTTACTTGTTTAAGGGCCTATTTTTAGCTACTTACCACTTTCAAACTTTGGAGAACTAGTTCCTGAAGAGATACTCCATGAGGTGAGGTAACAGGGCTTTGTCCTGAATTGTTCAATATGAGCTAGAACAGTGCTCATCTACCCTCAAGGGTTTATTTTTAGACTCTGAGGAAATGATGCTGCCTCACTTCTGCTTCCTGATTCCTAACAGGGAAACCCACAGCTCTCCTTGGATCCACACCGAAAGCTGAGCTGTGGTGCTCATGGAAATTAGCACCCAGTTCCTCTTGCCTGTTGCCTCAACACCGGCCTCTCCAGAACTGTGCAAGGAAGTAAGGGACCAAATTAGATCCGCCTAATTAGGCTTAAGATACAGGGAATGAAAAGAATAACTGCAGCGTGAAGTCACAAAACATCCCACGTGTCCACAGGCAGTCAGTAAGATTCAAGCCATTGTAATTGGCTAGAAGAACCAGGGGGACCTGGATTCATATCCCTACTCAAGGGTAACTTGAACCAACTTTCCTCAGCCAAACCTACCTTACAGAGTTGTTGAGAGGACAAGATAAGGAAAAGGGGATTGAACAGCCTGCCCTGAATTTTTGAAGGAAGGTGGGATAAAAAAATGTAATAATTAGTCACTACATATTGACGTGCCCTGACCTGGATAGCCCAGGTGAGCCTGATCTTGTCAGATCTCAGAAGCTAAGCAGGGTTGGCCTTGGTTAGTAATTGGATGGGAGACCTCCAACGAAGACCAGGGCTGCAGAGGCAGGCAATGGCAAACCACCTTTGTTAGTCTCTTGCCTTGAAAACCCCACCAGGGGTTGCCATGAGATAACTATGACTTGAGGGCACTCTCCACCACCACACATATTGATATATGAATAAACAAATACAAGCTTAGGTGTTAAGAGCCCATTGTGTTCAAAGTAGGCATTTCTGCTCATGAAAGCTGAGAAAGGCGATTTCTGCAAATTCTTTCATCTCACTATAAATGTCCAGTTTTGACCCTCCATGATGTTCTTGGGATGCAAGGAAGTACAAATTTGGGGCAAAATTGCATTGGGAGCAGGGCAGGCAGAAAAGTAACTGTTTATCCAGAAACAAGACAGTAACACAACAGATCATTTGTATTTGTTTAATCTCCTACTAGTATGGGGACAACTTGTAATAGACAGCTGGCTTTCTCTTATGATTTGCCTCAGCGAAGATTTTGAGGAAGCGGGTACAGTGGCTACCCATCCGTCATTACTGAATTTATTTTTCTGGAAGGCCAACTATATCAACGGTCACCTCCAGGCTAGATTACTGTAACTCACTCTACACTGGGCTACCCCTGGGCCTGATCCAGAAACTACAACTGGTCCAGAATGCGGCAGCGCGGGTCCTGACCAGTATATCCTACCAGTCACATATCACACTTGTCCTGCACCAGCTGCACTGGCTTCCAGTTGAATTCCGAATCAGGTTCAACGTGTTGGTTCTTACCTTTAAAGCCCTGAGCGGGTTGGGACTGGCATATCTTCAGGACCGCCTCTCCCTGTATGTTCCCTGGAGACTGCTTCGATCAGCAGATAAATGTTTACTGGTGGTCTCCGGCCCTAAGGAAGCCCGCCTCACTTCAACCAGAGCCAGGGCCTTTTCAGTCCTGGCCCCAGCCTGGTGGAACGCTCTGTCAATGGAGACCCGGGCCCAGTGGGACATATTATCGTTATGCCAGGCCTGTAAGACAGAGCTGTTCTGCCAGGCATTCAGTGGTTGAAGGGGGCGGTGCCATGTCGGCCTCCCACCTTTGGGGTGGGAGGGTTCTCCCCACCATTGCACCTTAATGTATTTGGTTAATTAATTTTATTATTGTTTATTGTATGTTGATTTTAGAATTATTGTTTTCTTGTTTTTATTGATTTTTACTGTTGTTCACCGCCCAGAGCCCCTGAGGATGGGCGGTTTATAAATCGAAATAACAACAACAACTGCCTGTTTGTGTATTTCGTAGGGTGATTTTCTGATTTCATGTCTTCTTCACATTCCTGCATATTAGCGCTTGAACACTGTTTTGAAAACTGCCTCTTCTAAGTTTGTACAGTACTTCCATTTTTGGTTCCATTGTTTGCTCCGATGTTCTTCATCTTTAGTGGCCTCAATTCTTGTTTCATTTTCCCTCTTTGGTTTCCTTCCCCAGTTTTGCCACATGAGTTTTGCTCTGGCCTCTGAAGTCTGATGTCATGTCCAAGTCTGACTGAACTACGAAGGAAGCCCAACAAGCTTTCCTGAATTTTCTGAGCTGGAAGATGTCCACCCAGCCAGTGAGCTCTCTCTTCGTGGAGAGCCAGGGAGTGATTGTACGGGTCAGAGTGCTGGGGCAGCCTGGTTTCAAATCCCTACTGTGCTGTGAAGCTCACTGAGTGATCTTGGGCCAATTATTGTCTCTCAGCCTTACCTGTTTCATACAGCTATTCAAGTGAGAGGACAGAATTATGTTGTAAGCCACTTTGAGTCCTCAAGTGGGGAGAAGTGGGGTCTTGGAAGACTTGAACTCAGTCCTTGTCTGAGAAGCTAACTGCAATACCACATGGATGCCTTGTGGGAGTAGCCTGAGCAGCATCTACCTTGTAGCCCTTTTCAGTTCTTATAGTTTACCACATGTATGAGGAGAACACACTACATGCAGTCTTCCTCAGATGTGCAATGCTCTTTTGTCGGAAAGGGGCAGCATGCATATTTGTAGCTTTGGTACATGTGTACTGAAAATGTACACATTTTTCCTTTCAGACAAAATAGTGGCCATATGTATCATGTATCATATGTAACATGTTCTCATCATACATGTGGAAAAACATAAAAAGTGAAAAGGGCTAATATGAAGCTCTGAAAACCCTTCTTGTTAAGGGCTGAGTGTGTCACTGTGTCTAGCTGAGGGCTAATGGGGAAAGTACCACAAAGTCTCAGTAGAATCCTATCAAGGAGCCCCTCCTATACGCTCAGAGCTGAGCAGATGAGGGGGCGGATCGTACTATTGCTTATGATCTGATTTTTACATATGTGTTTGAATGTTTCTGTACATCCTTTGCCTCCATGTAGTCTTTCAAAGCTGTAAACAGATGATCAACAAGTAAAGCTCTAGCATAAAACAAAATAATTGTTGCAGCACTCCAGACCAACCATTAAAAACAAAAACAAGCAATAGCATAACGAAAACCAGAAAGTAAGCAGAAATAAACGAACAGCTCATACAGGAATAAATCAAATTAGTACTTGTCTAGACATAATAAATAGGAGGGCATGCCCCCCCCCCAGTCCCACCCTGGACTACCGTCTGTTCCGGAAGTGACATCAACGTACCAGTGGTGGGCATGCTCTTGCGCTTCATAGGGGCCAATTTTGGCTCCCCACCAAGCTGAATTGGCCCTGTGCAAAGCACAGGTGCATGCCCGCTGTCAGTACACTTCCTGGAAGTGAAGTCATCACGTTGGCACTAGGCACATGGGTGCTCTTTGCACATGCGCAGGACAGAGTCTCCTTGTAAGTGCTAGCCCCCCCCTCCCACTGGGAAGATATGGGGACCTGGTAACCCTTCTTAGTTGTCATGGCCCCCTCTGATCCTCCCAGTGAGGCCAACTCAGGGGAAATCTTCAAGGGAAGAGCCTGAGGAGCCAACTCCAATAGCTGAGGAGGACCAGAGGGACCAGAGAGGGTCTCACCCTGCAGAGGCTCCTGCGGACGACACTCCAGCTGCTCCACAGGCCATCCTGCCTGAGCCTAAAAGGGAGATCTTTCCACCGGCCCCTGAGATAGCCACCAGGTCTCCACCAGGCAGGAGGTGAACCTGGGCACATAACCCTTCAGGACCTCCACAGGAACAGCTGCAGCAGAAGCCCCGAGCCCAGGTCGCTCAAAGGAGGTGGAGTGCCAGTTTGGCGGCACTCCGCCCCACCATAGATCCAGAGCAGTGCTTTGAGAGCAGGACTCCCTCACAGGCTGCTGGCAGAGCATAGTTCAGCTGAGCCTGACGAACTCCCAGCCTATTTAGGATGAGGCTTGGGAAAGCGGCCTTGCTGCAGCCATTGGTCCACCAGGCGCAAGCCCTCCAGCTCCCCAGTTTTTACTGTGATCTTTCCCAAAATGTTGCCTCAAAGGAGGTTTGAGAAAGATCAGAGAAAAGCTGGAGAAACCTCAGGAAGTGCACAAATGCATCACGATGCCATGAAGCAGCAAGGGGAAAAAACCACTTCTCAACAGCATCACACACACCCTGTGTGGAAATGCCCTCAGAGATAGCTATGGCAGCCGAGTCAGTCGCCTAACTGCTAGACACATAGCGCCACCTACTGGATTAGTGTGGCATTAGCTCCAGGCTGTTCAACGAATGGCCCAACAAATAACTGGACTGCCTAATAGGCAAGTTCTTTAACAAAAGAGGGTTATTTCCAATCCGAACCAAAGTTGGTGACCTTATATACTGTAGAGAACAAGATGCTTCAGAGAGCATCTTGTGGCAATCAGCTTTAAATTTTTTATTTGATGATATATTTAAAATCTTGTCATTATGCTTCATTCTCCATAAATGCTCTTATGTAAGATGGCTTAGTGGGAAGAAAACAGAAGATAGCAGAGCTTTGTGAAAACTGGGGAGGGGGGCTTTAGCATTTGGAGGGGGGATCAGTTGGGCAAGGGAATCCTCTCCGTGGGTGTTTGCATGTGCATTTTGGGAAGATTCTTTGTTTTAATTGAAACAACCCACTCTTTCAAACGAGAAAAGTAAAGAAAATTAGAGGGTCCAAGTGGAATGCTGGAGAACAGGAACAAAGTTTAAATTTCAGTAGCCTAGTCAAGCAGGTTAGAGCTAGGGATGTGCCCTTGGGGAAAAACAGGGTTCTTTTCACTCAGGTTTTGGTAAGGGCATAAATACTGCTATCCGATGGTATTTGAGTCCCCCCAGAACCATTTTGGAATTCTGGTTCAGGTTTTTCTGGAATTATTTGGGCTCCATTATTCCCTATGTGGGACCTTTTTCAGGAGGGCTGGAGTGGCTGTTTTTCAATCAAATGGCTCCAAGATTGCAGGAGAACCAGTGTGGCTTGTCCATTAAAGACCTCACAAGTTTTGAGCAAATTGGATCAAGGAGTCATATTCTATAGGCACCTGAACAAGACTGCCAGAGCCACCCTCCTTGCAGTGGTGTGGACTGAGAGGGGAAAAACCGGTCCTGGAAAATGGCCCACCCGTACAATGGAGGGAGGGAAAGAGAAGGAGCCCACTAGGTCCACAGCTTTGCCAAGCCCTGCATCTGGCATGCTCTGACCCGGATCCCCCTTCCCCGGGCCAGGCAAGATGTATATCAGTCTGAAGCGACCTTCCCATTGCTCAGGAAGCCTGTTAAAGGGAGAAAAAAACACGGTCCGTTTCCACACTACTCACCTTCTTCCAGAACGGGGCGCAACATCATGAAAAAACCATGAGAGATAGCGTCTTCTCGTGCGAGTTTTGCACGACGTCGCACAAAACCCATGCGAGAAGATGCTATCTTCCACGGTTTTTTTGTGACGTTGCACCCCGTTCCGGAAGAAGGTGGGTAGTGTGGAAACGGCCATGCTTGGAAGTCTTAAAATACCAGCCCTGGATATTCAGGAATATTTTCAGAAATATACGGAACACGGATACTGGTGTTCCTCAGAAGTCGAAATACTTCTCTGCGTACCTGAGTATACCCGAAAATACTAATAAGGTATTTTGGGGACAGATATTCATACTGGATACATCCAACTGCACATCTGTAAGAAAGACCGCAAGGAAACTAAAGAAGTAGCTATAGTTAGAAATGTTACAAAAATATTGATCAGTTGAAGGTATTTATTAAATAAATAAAAATGAAATAATGATGGAAATCTAATTTGTCAGAAAAATTGTATCTTTAAAATATTGCTTGATTTTAAATAATGTTTTGCATTTTGGTGGTGTTGCCCTCCAGTGGCCATCTACATAAATTAACTATAGCATACACAGGCTTGCGTATGTGTTATGTGCTGTCAATCAAGTTGCTTCCGACCTATGGTGGCCCTAAGTGTTCCGATGTGAGGTGGGAATCCTGACCCTTTGTCGTCAAATGTCAACTCACATGCACGGGTTACAAACATAAATGGTTTTTATTTAACTTCTTCATACGTGTAAGCAGGGCTTTTTTTCTGGGAAAAGAGGTGGTGGAATTCAGTGGGTTGCCCTAGGAGAAAATGGTCACATGGCTGGTGGCCCCCCCCCCCGATCTCCAGACAGAGGGGAGTTTAGATTGCCCTCTGTGCCGCTGCGGCACGGAGGGCAATCTAAACTCCCCTCTGTCTGGAGATCAGGGGCGGAGCCACCAGCCATGTGACCATTTTCAAGAGGTTCCAGAACTCCATTCCCCTGCGTTCATGCTGAAAAAAAGCCCTGCATGTAAGGAATCTCTACTCATATTTCTTCTAAATAACTAAAGAAGAGAATGCATCTTTCATGCACAAAGGCGCTTGGTGGAGCTTTGTAGGCCCAGTGACTATACTGAAAATAAAGAGACAATTTGCTCCTCTCCCTGCTGAGGTGTGAATTAACAAAGGAGGAAATGGCCCAGGTTTTGGCAGGCTCTGAATGTCCCAGGAACTGAAACCTGTGGGGTAAGGCACTACAACTCCCAAGATGCACTCCTCTTAAAACTATAGGCATACATTCTAGTCTAGTACATATTGATTAACTGAGTAATATATTCAGCTTGCTGCTGGAACAGAACACTAAGAATTAAAGACCTCCAAAACATCCTATTATTAACAGACTTGCTCAGATCTTGCAGAGGATGCGGCTTCTTTTATTCAGTCCAGCCATCTCATTTTGGATCTTCTTATCCTAAACCTTCCACTTTTCCTAGCATTATTGACTTTTCCAGAGTCTTGTCTTCTCATGATGTGACCAAGGTACGATAGCCTCAGTTTTGTCGTTTTAGCTTCTAAGAAGAATTCAGGCTTGATGTGATCTAGAACGCACTTATCTGTCTTTTTGGCCGTTCATGGTATCTGCAAAACTCTCCTCCAGCACCACATTTCAAATGAATCAATTTTCTTCCTGTCAGTTTTTTTCACTGTTGAACTTTCACATCCATACATAATAATGGGGAATGCTATAGTTTGGTTTATCTTGATCTTGGTCCTCAGAGAGAGATCCTTAAAGGATCTTTTCTAGTTTCCTCATGGCTGCTCTTCCAAATCTCAATTGTCTTCTGATTTCTTTTGGGTTGATAATTGAGCCAAGAAATAGAAAACTTTGAACAATTTCAGTTTCCTCATTGTCAACTCCTTCCTTCCTTCCTTCCATCCATCCATCCATCCATCCGTCCGTCCGTCTATCTATCTGTCTGTCTGTCTGTCTGTCTGTCTGTCTAATCTTCTCATTTATAGTCTGCCTTTCTCACTGAGACTCAAGGCAGATTACATAGTGTGAGATTAGTACAGTCAATATCAAGGACATTTCAGTAAACAATGCCATAGGATAAATAAATACAAGTTTACAAAGACATAACATTAACAAAAATCCAATACGAAGTTGAAGAAATGCTGAAAAAGAGCATAAGCAATTCTAGGACTGACATTATACAACATATAACTACCCAGTAGGATCATAATTGAAGCACAGGTAGCACATAGGAGCACAACTTAAAGCAACAGATAGGACGTAAGGCAACACAGTGGTGAAGTCTATGGTCCCTATCTCATTAGTGAACATTTCACTGAGACCACTTCTTTAGAGTACAACCCTCCTATCTGAGTAGAATGCCCTCTTGAATAATTCAGTTTTACATCATTTGTGGAAAGCCAGGAGAATGGGGTCTCTCCTGACCTCCTCAGGCAGGCCGTTCCATAGGGCAGGGGCCACCACAGAGAATGTCCTTATATGGGCAGCTGTTGATTTTGCCCATGCTCAAGGTGGCACCTGCAGGAGACCCTGTTCAGGTGAGCAAAGCTGCTGTTGTAGAGAGGCAGTCCTGTAGGTATGCCAGACCGAGCAAGTGAAGAGCCTTGTATGTGATAACCAACACCTTGAACTGAATACAGTAACTGATAGGTAGCCAATGGAGTGACCACAGGATGGGGGTGATGTTCATGCTTCTGCTTGCTCTGTTCTGATAACAGCTGAGCCACAGCATTTTGCACCAACTGGAGTCTCCCAGTTAACTTAGACAGGAGACCCATGTATAGTACATTACAATAGTCGAGTCTTGATCTTACCATAACATAGATTCAGGTTGTCAGGTCAGATAAGAGCCATCTTTCAGGTCAGAATGAGGTTGTAGAAAGCATTTTTTGCAACTGCCTTCATTTGTTTTTTCAGTAGTAACTAGAGATGGGCACAAACAGAAAAAAAAAACCCGAACATGATGTTCGTTGTTCGTTGCCATCCAATAATAGGGACTCACGAACAACCATGAACATGGCCCTGTTCACAAACATGTTCGTGGTTGGCTGTTTGTGGGGGCCAGCAGGCTCTCCTCCAGCCATCATCCAAGTCAAGATCCCTACTGCACCACTCCCAGAAACCTGACCTGAGCAAGCAGCAGGAAAGGTACCAATAATAAATAATAGCTTGGCCCCAGAGCCTGGCAGCAGCCCTGGAACTTGAAGGGGTAGATCCCTATCCCGCCACACACAAAGAAAATTCAAGCTCCAATGCACTCTCTCTATCAAAATGCCAACAGCAATTCTCTCCCTCGCCACTGTCTGCAAACTAAGCCAGAGCTGGGAGCCCCCCTTCCCCCTGGTCTTTGCTCCCTTGTTGTAACAAATTTGGAGCTCCACACTTGAAAGGAAGACCTGCCTATCAAGCTAAATTGGGCTTAGATTGGGGTTTCCAGGGCAACAGCAGGAGTTCAGTCAGAGTTCAGACAATCCCTGCCTAAGTTGCCAAGGGAATTGATTTCTGTTCCTTTATTTTTCTTTTTTAAAAAAGAACCACACTTGGTTCCTTATTGTGCCATATTTGGCTCCAGATCCATAGGCTGCAGACCCTTGCATTAGGAGGGGAAGTTTTTTCATGGCATTAAGTAGTTTGATCACCTTTCTGTGTCTACAAATAGAACTGGAAATTGTGAATTGGTACAGGGGTGTTGAAAGAGTTATGAGAATTCACAGCGTTCCTGTTCAACATAGACTTGCTAGCCCCTGAATGGGGGGAGGGCAGGTCTCTTGGGGGGCATTGCTGTTGGGGGCTGATATCTGCTTTAAAATTTTGCACCTTTGGTTCCTCTGCCTAGAAGTGGAGCTCAGAGAGCAGGAATGTTGGGATCAGGCTGTAGAGGTGGGAGGAGGCTGAAAGGGAAAGCTGTTGCCAAATCTGCATATTGATGATATCCCACTCTGCAGCTGCAAATGAGCTCCCCTAAACTGTGTAATTCCTCAGTAGTCATTACTTTTGCCTTCTTGATTTTCAGCTGTAATCCTGCTTTAACCTTCATCAGTCATGGTTTCTTCACTTTTTTCTGCCAGTAACATGGTGTCATCTGCATACACAGCCTTAAAGGCCAAAAAAGGATTCTCACGCCTCAGAGAAGCTCCATTCTGCATCCAGTAAAATTACATTATAGGATCCACTAGCACATCAGCCTCCTGTTTTGCTGTTTCTTTAGAGTCTGTGCAGAAATAACTGGTGGCTGGTAACTGGTACAAAGAAAGCAGTTTGCAAACATGACCATCCTTTATTAGTAGTAATCTGAAAAATCATTTTGCAGAAGGCAAAGAGAAATGGGAAGATCTGAATGCGTTGTGGTCTTTAGGTGGGAGCATCGTCTTTTCTTGTTGATTGCGGACTAGATTGTGAAAGTTCTTTTCTAGAACTCAAGGGTTCCTTTGAGATGCTTAACCGAAACGGAAAATGAAACAGGAAAACAGCTGCCAGGAATCTAAGTGTGAACCATGCACTGATTTATGCTCGTGCACAAAACCAATTGTGCTAGGTACTCGGGTACATTTGTTGCCGTATTGTGAATCCTTTGGTTACATCATGAGAAAACTCACAAGACAATAATACTAGGACATGTTGGAGGCAGTAGAAGAGGAAGGCCCAACATGAGACGGATTGACTCAGTAAAGGAAGCCTCCATTGCTTCCATCCCGGATCATCACAAAGCAGAGACCAAGACTCAAGCATTTATTCTGTGGCAGCAGCAACAACAACAATCTGCCCTTCCCTCTCTTCCAGCTGATAAAGAAGCAAGATCGAGTCCTCTTCTGTGTGGTTCCTGGTGCCCATCGAAGTTAGACCCCCCTCCAGAGTTCAAGAATGTTCCCTGCTATCTTTGGGGTTACCCAGGGTTCCTTTAGGTCCTGCCATTGGCCCAGAGAGAGTGGAAGGTTTAAGGGCAACAATTTGCACTTGGCTGGAAGCTCCTTCAGCCAGTAGATGTGGTAGACTCCAACCAAAACAAGTGTGTGGGCAGGGGGAAAGGACAGGCAAGAATCTGGCTCAAAAAAGGCCCTCCTTGGGCAGATCTGGATAGGTTGGCGAAAGCAATGCAGAGCTGCAGTTCTGATTATCCTACTCAGCCGGCCACACAGGCACAGAGAGACATGAGGGAAGACAGCCAGGCAGGGAAGCTCTTGAATAAAGATAGGGAGGAAATACCCCCCCTCAAGTTTTCTAGAACAGTAGCTAAAGAGAGCCACATTACAGGAGACAGAGAGCAACCCCCCCCACACACACCCTTGACTCCTGTAATCTAAATGCTGTTGTGCAAGGATTTTATGCACAGGGGGATCTTTGCTAAGACACAACCCCCAACTCATCTGCTCCTTCCCTCCCGCAGCCCAAAGTGGTCTTTGATTCCTTTGATTGCTGTGTGATTCTGACGGGTATGGAAACAGGACTGTTCAAACTTTTACAATGTCAATCACTTCTATCATTGCGGTGCACTTGCTCTTTAGTAAGATGACATTGAAGAGCAAGAATAGTTTGGCTTCGTGCCGAACTATTGAAAAGGATGGTCACCGAGTACCTGGTATGTCTGCAATTCAAAGGAGCTAGAAACTTTTTAAAAAATGCTGAACATTTAAGAAGGAAATGAAACATCACTGAACACCTCCCTCCCACGGCTAAAGCCTCTGCATTAATGGATCGTCATTTGTCTAATGTCCATTCCAAGATAACAGAGAGACATTATACACGGAGATCAATAGCTATCACTGACTCCAGTGCAGTACACCGATGGGTTGTTTTCCCCCTTCTAATAAGCAGCATAACGAAGTCATTCACATAAATAACTTTTAATATTATAATTTGCGTAATAACTGTGTCATATTATTGCATAATAAATAGAACTGTGAGGTAGCAACAATTGTCATCACGTCCGAGGACTTGAAATTCTTAATAATTAGGATTGCGGAGCCCGGTGCAGTTTTTTTTTTAAAGTGCTGTAAAAATGATCAACAAATAATAATGTAAATTTCAAAAAGTCGTCATGCTCAGCTATACATTGTTGCTGAGTAATAGGAAAACACATACATATCACAATTTGAACTGATATCAACAAAGGCACACACACACACACACAAACTGGAAATTCTCACAAAGAGATAGCAGGGATGGGATTTTCCTATTTATGTATTTCTCTCTGAAATGACTCTTCCTATTTTAAAGCTGTACATGCAGCTTTGATCCCTTGCAGTTCAGAGAATGCAAGAGAGATGGGAGTTATGTGCCACCTGAGGGCCACATTCAAACATCAGGGCACTTGGTTACAATGCATGTGGAATTTAGCCGTCTCTTGGACATCCCTGATCACAAATTCCAAAGCTTCTTTATCTGGTTATGTAATTCCCAGAAACAATTCAGTCTTTTCTTTTCTTAGGCCCCACACAAGGTTCTTTCTCTAATCCCTTGCTCAGTCACTCCTCTTTTCCCCAGGTTTCTATCCATCCAGACCCCTCAGTCCACTGGTCCTATTACATCAGACATGCTAATTCTACCCATCTCGATGGTTGTTGGGGGTTTTCCGGGCTGTATTGCTGTGGTCTTGGCATTGTAGTTCCTGACGTTTCGCCAGCAGCTGTGGCTGGCATCTTCAGAGGTGTAGCACCAAAAGACAGAGATCTCTCAGTGTCTACATCTACCCATCTCATTTCTCAGCCCCACCCCCATCTGTTTGGGTCAACTTCTTGTTTAGGACCCAAGCCTCCTCAGCTCTTGATTTTCCACTTCTCTTCTACCACTGGCCTGCGGCCCCTCCGGTCACCACAGCCTTTGTCTGGGAAGATTTTGCCATCTAGACTGAGCTTTCCCACCTACTCACCCCCACCCGTTGACTACAGATCCTTTTAAAAGAAGCTTCAACACAGAGATGCTACCTTTTGCACAGGAAAAAATTGTTAATAATTAATTATTTGATCACTTTAATAGGATTTCATATTTGCTAACTGCCTTGGGTATTCTTTTGAATTGAGAGGTAGGATATAAATAAATAATAAAATAAACAAATCTTGTATGAGGATTCCCCCCTAACAAAACTCAGGCATTACTGTCTTCACAAAAGCAGCTGGCATATTTGTCAGCATTCCATGATGTCACAGAGTATCTCAGCCAATGGCTAGGTAGATCACTGCACGATGTGAACACCCCAATTCTGGAGGTGGAATAAATTCTGCGGATCAGGAACTATATAAATACATCTACCAGTACATTTTTATCCTGACCTTCTTCCAAGCAGTCCAGGGTAGGTCAGATAGATTTTGCCCTCACAACAACCCTATGAGGTAGGTTAGGCTGAAAAAAAGAATGCAACCAGCCCAAGGTCATCTAATGAGTTTCATGGCTGAGTGGGATTTTTGAACCAAGTCTTCTAAGTCCTAGCCTGACAATCTAACCACTATACCACAAAAGGTACAACATACCTTAGAACACTGAAAAGCCTATCCAAACCCACCACCAGGATCTATACACATTTAGCAGAAGCAGATTTTCCAAAATGTGTCAATAGTCATAGAGCTTCTGTAAGGCTCAGAAGATCTACCCGAGTGTACAGCAGGGGCTGATATTTCATAAATTCACAGGACAAAGATGGTCGTGCAGATTTAGACTCTCCCAAGAGGTAGCTGAATACTCATACAGGAATGGGAATTGTAGTGGACACAATTGAGGGGACACGCAGAAGGGGAAGGGGATTTGAAGTGGTATTGCAGAACTGTGGAAAGGTCTGGGTCCAAGGACAACCATTCATTCTCCCCCATTTATTTCTGATCTCAAACGTCCATCCCTGCCAAATCCACTACAACCTTGAGGAAGAGCACATCATCCTTTAGGTAGCTGGGAATCTGGGCTTTGCTGGCAAAGAGGGGGCTCCCACTGGCGACATTGAGCCTCTCGCGTGGCTGGTGGAAGGAGGTGCTGTTCGGATCGGGCAGGAAGGTTTCTTTCAGGGCTGGCTTCTTTCGTGTGGGGTCCAAGAGAGTGAAGGTGACCTTCTGCTGGAAGGGCCACGGCAAGACGTCATCATAGGGCCCCTTGGCTACGGCAAGGAAGAGTGAAAGGTGGCTGCCTTTGCCAATGCCATCGCCATCAGGGTACATACGGACACAGAGGTGGTATCCAAAAGCATGGGTGGCAAAGACTGGAGAGTAGATGGACCGCTTCTTCCCAGAAGTGGCCTCCCTCAGAAGTTTGGAGAAGTTCTCCACTTTCCACACCAGCGTTCCGTCGGTGCTTATCAACTCCGATGATGTTGGCACGGACCCTTTGGTTCCACAGGAGCTCCTGTATATTTCCTGGGAGATTTTCAGTTGCTTCTCATACTGGGAACAGCAGCGCTGGAGAGACTTCACTGCAGCTACCTGGCCATTCAGCTGCCGCCTCAGGGAAGTCACCATCAGCTCCAGGGACTCCACACGCAACAGGACAGCTTCCATGTTCAAAGAAGATTCACTCTGTGGAGGGAGAGATTAAAGAGTTGATGTCTGGATTCGTGCTTCGTTTAAGGATTCAAGCCTACAACGAATCTCTTGAACCTGGAGCCCGAGGGATTACTGAGCGGAGCTTAAATCTGTGAGCACTACTCAATTTGGCCACAAAAGGGAGCCAGAGGCTGGCCAACAAAGCAGGCTGGAGCAGGTTATATTTGCAAGGCCTGACCCCTATAAAAAAGCGTATCACTTTTTTTTAAAAATAAAAAAGCTTCCAGGTCAGACTTGCTGATCTTGTCTCAGCAACAAAAGATCCTTTCTTCTGCTTCTTGCCCCCACCCACCCTTGCCCTTAAGAGTGGATGAATAGTTAGGAAATGTGATTTACTTTTCTCAAAGTGGTATATAGGGTCTGACA